>NC_050070.1:62403693-63003693 GCF_009764565.3 Dermochelys coriacea | reverse complement strand
GCCAAAGGCCTTAGCCTAAGAACAGGGCCTCAGACTGTCACAGTGAGAGAAGGCCCTTACACCGGCAGACAGTGATTTTGATTCTTTCTTTTATACCTCTATAACTAGCTAAATGATAAGAATACGCCTAAATTCTTAAAGTATAGGCCTTTACAGGCAGGCCTGCATATCTATATCCTAATACCTTTGCCATTACAGTTTTTTAGGTTTTCCTCTCTTCCTGACCAATGCCTCCTTTGGCCTGATTCTGATTTAAAGGCACAATTCTGTGTTGTTGACATAGGAGCTCAGCAGGAATATTATTGTAAAGGCACAAAACTTGTGTGACAACTTCAGATCCTAGGTCAGATACAATGTGAAGGTGGTATGTGGCAAACAAGCCCCTCCTGGAATATGAACAGTCTTGCTAAAACAAACAGGGGTTGCCTTTAAGATGATTTTGCGCTGTTTAGTCAAATATATTTGAAAGTTTTTATCCAGCTATGATTTAAATGAACCTGCTGCTTGTGAAATGTGCCATATGGACAGGCCTGGAAATTGAAATTCTTTAACAGTTCTAATACAGGCAGCACCAGTGCATTAATTCCTGCATAAAAATGCACTTTGACCCTGTTCTGGAGATCACTTCCAGAGGAAAAAGTTAGTAAACTTTCTATACTTGTTTGGTGCTGCACCTCTGCTGAGACTACAAGTTAATGGCAATGGTTTTGCAATTGACATCAAGCAAGCAAAACACCCTGTCCCATTACGACACCCATGTTTCCCACAAACTTTCAAAAGAGTTTCTCTCTACCTCCTTCCTTCTTCCTCCCTACCCTCCAGGTGTGTGGGGGTGGTAGCAGCACCCAAACTGTGTGACCAAGCTTCTGGAAATTCAAAGGCTACACCAAATTTGCATAGTAATTCACATTGTACACCCAGGTAAATTAGAAACAAGAAACAAGTTCTCCTTTCATCTCCCCTTTTCTGCCAAAGAACCACAATAGGCAGGGACATGAATACATAAAGTCCTGTGAAGCAGTTCAACTCTAATATCTGCACCATTCTATTTGGGCAGTATTGTTATAAAGTAGCTGGTATGTATGAGTACCATTGTCTTCTGCTGGATAGACTAAGCACTGCTTAGCTGTAGACTAGAGGTCCTTCACAGATAACATCCAACAGACATTTTCGTTTAGCTGAAATTATACAGCAAGGGTGTAGTTTTGGTGCAGGATGAGATTTGTTCCTGCCACTGTGAAGTTGTAACTTCTGGCATGTAGCACAGTGACAATCAAGAGAAGAGATAGAAGTCCTAGCTGTCATCTCTTAGCTGTTCCTAGGTCAGCACATATTTTTTCTAGTATTGTCTCCTATACTGCCTGAACATTTTGATCATCGCCTGGTTGGCACACTAATCTGGTACAGGTTGTCTGCCATGTACTTCAACATTGCTGGACACAGAGCGATGTACTCTCTTGAAGCTTCTGCGTTTATCCATTTTTTTATTCATTTCTCTTCCATTTTCTCCCTTTCTCATGTTCTCTCAAATTTTCCCTCCTCTCTGCCTCTCCTGCATCCTTTTCCTCCTTCTCTCTTCTGCTTAGGACCCCTAACCCAGGTCTTCTCATCTATCTTTCCCTTTATCCTACACAAATCACTTTCCTTGTGCACCCCTCATCACATCTCATTTCTCATTCTCAGGTATGCTACTTCACCCTCTCACAACTGGTTTGTTTACTGAACAGAAGAATGGTATCTGACCCACTGTTGCTGCCCCATTTTCCTCCAGGATACACATCAGGACAGCAAATTACACGGGCAATAGATACTTCATTATTTTAAAGAATAAAACAGCATCAAAACAACCCTCTTGTACATGAGGAAGCAAGGAGGGACGGCTTTTCTTTGAAAAATTTGAGATAGCAATTTGAATAGCTAAGATGACTGATTATTTAATATTTACATTACAGCAGCACCCAAAGACCCGCACCTGATATCAGGGCCCTACTGCGTTAGGCACTGTTCAAACACTGTAGGCACTGCAGTAGGAGACAGTTCTTTCTCCAAAAAGCTTACACTCTGAGGAGACAAGACAAAGGGGTGGAGGAGTAACAAAGATGCAAGAGGTGAAGTCAATTATCCAAGGTCACAAAGCAGGTGAGTAGCAGTGCCACAAACACAACTCAGGTTTCCTTACTCTTATGTGGTCACTTTGTTTAGTTGTAATTATTTTTTTATCATAGTTTTCAACAAATACAAGAGCGTATGATAGGTAAGTACAACTAGGTGAATCAGGATATATGAAGTTTAAGAAGGGACTTTGGGGGGTGGGAAGGAGAGAGTTTAAATTTCCCCAAGGAACTTATCAGGATTTAGTATCACCACCACAACAAAAAAAACAGGTGAAAAATCAGTGCAAAAAACAATTAATAATTTGTCTGGGTAAATATCAGGATTTATTTTGGTGGATGGAAAGACATCCACCAAAATAATTCATCCACCTTTGAATTCCGTTCATCAATGGGGTTTGCTGCAAAATTAAAACAGCACTCAAACACAATGCCACTTCTGAATTTAAGAAAACAATATCTCTCTAATCCCCAAATAAAACTTTTCATTTGAATAAACAGTTTACGGCTGTAGACTTAGAACTATTAGCCTATAAATATTTACATTTAATAATTGGGCCACACCATTTGTAACTCATACATTCAACTTCATTCTTTTCTCCTGTTTTGGGGTTTGTTTTTTAAGTTTTGATTACTTCCTTATGTTCTGAAACATATTCTGATACAGATTTTCATTTTCTTCCCATTTTAGTGGGTCAGATCTTTAAACCGTTATCTGCTAAGAGCTTGAAATGTGCATGTGGTGGGCGTGAGATTCATCAGTACATTCAGATGCGCATGTACTTCAGAGCTTGCATGCATGCCTGTTTGTTTATTGTATTTTCTAGACTAATACATCTTCTTACCTCAACAGGCAGCTTTGCATATACACACACAGACTAATATATTATCATAATACATATATCTCATGCAATGTATTGTATTTTCCTAATAAAACAAGTTATTTTTTTATATATTTGAATGACACAAAAGTAGGGTGAAAAATCGGAAAAAAATGATTAATACTTTTTGTAAAACCTGGGAATTTTTTGGTAAAATGGGTTTAAACTGAAAATGAAGGGGCTTAAATTTAAGTAAGTAACAAGCAACCATGAAAAGTCTTTTTGCTTTTACTCAGCCACATCATGCACACATCTCAAAACAAGCACGGAAAGGCACAAGAGCTCTTTTTGTTAATGTAAGAGGTGAGCCAAGTGAGCTGATTAATATTTAGACACTTACTTTTTCAATATATTTATCAACTGTTTAAACTTTTGGCATAGCAATCCCTCCTTCAATTAATCATCTCTTCAATTGCAAGAGCCACCCAGATTTTAGCAATCCATCTGATTCAAGCTGGCAGTATTGATTGCCCCATTCTGTGGCTAGGACTGTGGAGTGAGGAATTTGGTGAAGTGTCAGATTTTATCTTAGTTCTTATTTGAAAAATTCTCAGGCAAGAATATAGGGGAAATAGGACAGTTTCTCCTGTTTCATTGCTTATATTTGTGTTACAGTTCTATATTCTTGGTACATTTTCACTACATGTGAGAAAAGCTGCTTGCGGCCCTATTGCATCCTCTCCAACATTTATCTAATGCCAAGCTTTCAACTTTATTCAATTCAAATGGAGTAAGATAAGAAGTATATGCAATCTGGAATTATCAACTAAGTGAGATGTGCGTAGATATTTTGAAAATATGCCTAAAAATAGCCAGGTTTTATGAAGAACAAGATGCACTCTCGGCAGGACCTCATGATTATTTCACTGAGGGTGGATTGGAAGGGTTGCAAGTATTAATTTGGAATGAATTTCCTCATTATTAGTCACTTGCATTCAAGCAAAACAAGAGAAGCTATTTATCAGCAGTGAAAGAGGTCTAAACTGCAAGTATTAGTAAAAAGGAAGTAAAAAGAAAAGGAGTACTTGTGGCACCTTAGAGACTAACAAATTTATTAGAGCATAAGCTTTCGTGAGCTACAGCTCACTTCATCGGATGCATTTGGCTGCTACTCTGAAACCTAAAAAGGAAGTGCGTGTTTTATCCTTATTTTTAGATTAGTTCACATGGCCCCAATTTTGCAGACACCTAGGCATATATGTGAATCATACACATTGAGTTAAATGGGACAGCTCACATGGGTTGAGTTATACAAGTGTGTGTTTATAGTCTTGGCAACTAAGTGCCTGAGAGATGGCACAAATTTCTTCATTGGTCTGATTTTGAGTTTATCAGGCTGCCCAGTTGGCATCGTTAATTATTATCCATCTTAGTGCCTGTTGAGCTGGTGTATGAGGAAGCCATGCTTAGAAAACGGGAATATAGTTTAAATTTTCTTCCAGAGTCATTAGTTCCATAGTTAGCGGATGTTGCCAAAGATTTTTTAACAAGAAAAGCATAGAGCAGCAGGAGGTAAAGATAGAAGTTTGGTAAGGAAAGGCCTCCTCTCACCTCTTTCTAGAGTCCTGTACTAATTTTAAGATGCCCTTCATTCAAATAAACTAAGTAGAGAAGGAGGAAAATGTATATTGGAAGATGTGACTAAGTCTCATTCGAAGATTTGTTTAAAATGATACTAAATATGGGCTCTCCCACAAAGTGATAGGTTTGCCAGTGACACGGTTTAGGCCATCAATTATATTACCAGAAGGTAGCAGAGTTAACACAACAGGAGTTCTCTTGTTCTCTTGAGAAAATCCTTGATTTTCAATCTTAGCAAAGCCACTGACTAGCCAGGGGAATTTAGGCAATCAACACAATCTTGTTTTCACTTCTCAGCTGTAAAATGGGGATAATAATTATCTCATGGGTTTTCAGTGAAGATTAATCTTTATACAAATGCTTTGAACATGCAAAGTACTGCTTGAGTGCAAAAACACTGTTATTCTAACCACCAGCATCTAATTAATCCATAACTACAATAGCCTTTCAGGACTAGATTCACAATAAGATTTATGCAGTTAACTGCCACTTCAGGCATGTTGTGATAATTGGGCTTAAAAATTTGCTTTAATTGTGAGCTTAACTGTAAAAGGTATGTGAAAGTTTACAAGATGTTACAATAACCTATAACAAGGAAGGTTGATGGGAAAAGGTATAAAATGGAGACAGAAAGACTGAATTTGTTTGAACAAAAAGGCTTAGTGGTATAATTTAAGGACTGTGTTAAGATCATACTTGGTAAACGAAAGTGTGGAACCAAAAATTAGTGACCTAAAGTTGGTGTGTTGGAAACTAGTTCTAATTAGCGGACAAAATAATGAGGGTATGGGCAATTTTGCACACTACTTTTTTGGTGGGTTCTTAAAGAGACTTTGGGGAGAAAAATTGCCCTCTGGAGTGAGCTTTACTATTATGGCTGCCACCCCAATTATTTTTAGGGACTCCAGCCTTTTGTTATTTTTGATCCCGAGAGACATTCTGACTAGACCAGGCCAGACAGGAGGGCCCAGCTGATCCACCACCCTGGCTCCCGCTGAATCCCAACCACCACATAGGATGAAACAGGACTGGACTTTAACAGCAGCAGCTCCAGCCCATTTCCTCTTGTCCCCCAAAGAACAGTTATTAACCATTTTTGATACCGTCTAAGAGACTGTCAAACAAGAGATTTTTCCTTCTAAAGACTCTCTCCAGCTAAAGGGAAGGGAACAAGGGATGCTGTTAAAATGACAGCTTCACTTCATACTTTACATTTCTAATGCTTTAACTAATTTTCCTTCTTCTCTGTATCTTTAATAAAAGGCTAAAAAGGATTTTTAATGGCATGTTTGCCATGGTACTAAGCAAGCTGAGGCCTCTGTATATCAAACACTTTTTAATATTGGACAGTCACTGGGTTATGTTAACACCTTTTGGCCCATTCATTCCATCTAAATTAATACAAAAAGTATCCAAATCCCAGAATCAGGCTTCACAAGAATTCACAAAACCCCCGTTTAGCTGCCCCCAGATCCTATAGGTGCCTAAACAAGCTTGACTCCTACATTTTTTCAGCTACAGTTCCCTAGGTGCCTAGGTGTGTTTCTGCCTCCGAGTATGTGCACTGTAGCCCCAATGTGAGGCACAAACTGTAGGAAGATAGGAGTTCCTCCACCTAATTTGCCTGTGGGGCCCAATCCAGTAAGCAGGCTCAGGGCTCAATGACTGCCCCCAGGGGTGGGGGGTTGAGAGCTTACCCAAATTTGTTGGGGAGGGGGAAGAGGGGAGACCTCCCTCATAACAAAAAGGTTACTGGAGGAAGGGGGTGGGATCTTGGTTCTCTCATCTGCCAGAGGAGTGCTCTAACATCCAGGCAACAGAGTCATTCTCACGCTTGCTGTCACTGTGTGGCCCAGCGACTCATTTATTCAAAGCTGAACAGCTTTACCAGGAAAATATTCCATCACGTAGAATATCAGGGTTGGAAGGGACCTCAGGAGATCATCTAGTCCAACTCCCTGCTCAAAGCAGGACCAATCCCCAATTTTTGCCCCAGATCCCTAAATGGCCCCCTCAAGGTTTGAACTCACAACCCTGGGTTTAGCAGGCCAATGGAAAGTAGTTAGAGCACTCACCTGAGAGGTGGCAGATCTCTTTTCAAATCCCTTCTCCCCTCAGGTCCGGGGGGAATTGAACCAGGCAGTCTCCCACATTCCTGGTGAATACTCCCCCTCCCTTCTCGATAAAATGGCATAGGCGCCAAACACCAAGAAAGAGTTTGCAGCTGGGAACCCCCCAGCAGAGGGAGGCATCTCCATATAGCCTAGACTTAGGCACCCATGTCCAAGGGAATGTGGGTTTAGCACACACCCTTTGCCTTGAAAACTCCCATTGGCTAACTTAGGTAAGGAGCATCCTGGCTTCTGTGAATCCCATTCTGAAGCACCTATCTCTCCCCATTCATTGTATAGGGAACCCAGCTGCCCAATCCAGGCTTTGTGCAGTCCAGTGATTTTCTAGGCTCTTAAAAGACAGGTGTGGAAATGCTCAGCACCACCACTCCTAAGTTCCTTTGTGAATCTAGCCCTTTACTTTTGCCTCTGTTTCCATAAGCTCAAAATGGGAACATCAGTTCTTACCTTTAACTGAGATTTTATTAAGCTTTACAAAAACTGGGAGGAGGTAGGGTAACAAGATCCTTGCATGAAAAACTCTATAGAAGTACCCAATATCCAATATGTAATATTAGACATTTACCACTATATATATGGTGTATTCAATGGCAAAATAAGACATTACCCATTTGAAAGAGTATGGAAGAACTGGTTTTTACAAATGTGGTTTAATTTATATGACAGGTAATTTAGAGTAATACATGATTTAAATCGGTTTCAGAGTAGCAGCCGTGTTAGTCTGTATTTGCAAAAAAGAAAAGGAGTACTTGTGGCACCTTAGAGATTAACACATTTATTTGTTCTTTAAATTATGATCAGTAACTCAGCCAGAGGTTACGGGTCTATTACAGGAGTGGGTGGGTGAGGTTCTGTGGCACTGCGATGTGCAGGTCAGACTAGATGATCATGATGGCCCCTGCCAGCCTTAAAGTCTGAGTCTAAGTTAAATGGTGCCCACCTTTCACACCAAAGAGCATAACTTTATTTGACTAAATGCTGTTATTAGGAAGGGTCAAACTGATACATTCTTTACCTTGCAAAGAAAGAAACTGGCTTAATTTAATATAACTAGTAAAGCCACAAAGAATTAGGCCACCATACATAGAGCTGAATAACTTCTATCAAAAAGGACAGTCACAGCACAAAGCCAGTACTGCTGCCATTGAAGTCTTAATTGACAAGGTTGCTTTTCTCTTCCTCCATAGCCTCCTGCCCTGAACTCCACTGAGAAATGTGCTCGACATCCCCCTTGTGGTAGATAGGCTTTTTGTACTCATAAAACAAATCTAATTATGAAATCACCCGGACCACCTGAGTCTGAGAATTAGAAATCACTTACTACTGTCAATATTGACAGGTTTCAGAGTAGCAACCGTGTTAGTCTGTATTCGCAAAAAGAAAAGGAGTACTTGTGGCACCTTAGAGACTAACAAATTTATTTGAGCATAAGCTTTCGTGAGCTACAGCTCACTTCATCGGTCACGAAAGCTTATGCTCCAATAAATTTGTTAGTCTCTAAGGTAAAGGCCACAAGTACTCCTTTTCTTTTTACTGTCAATATTGAATGTCTCTCTCAATGAAAAAGTAAGAATCAAACAGCTTTGAAAAATCTATGCTAAACAATCTGTTCCATGTTGTATTTAGCTGTGACACGCTGATTAGGTTTCCCAGACCTAAAAAGGAGCTCTGTGTAAGCTCAAAAGCTTGCCTCTCTCACCAACATAAGTTGGTTCAATATAAGATGTTACCTCACCCACCTTGTCTCTTTAGAAGAATTGTGCCCCTGTTCTGCCTCTTAATCCTCCTACATTCAGACATTAAAATCTCCACAAAAATTCTAGATTAGAAAACTTCTTTGCTTACTCAGTTGAAAGACTCAGATGAATTTATAAAAACAAAGCCCTTCATGTAATTTGTCTGATGTTTCCTGCTGACTATTATCCGCTTCTCCAATAAAACTGCTGCGGAGGAAGGCAAACCTCCTCCCCCACCCCCCACAGTCTCTATCAATCTGAGCTGGGAGAAATTTTTTCCTGACTCCAAATATTGTGATCAGTTGGACCCTGAGCATGTTGGCGAGACCCACCAGCCAGACACCTGGGAAAGAATTCTCTATAGTAACTCAGAGCCCTCCCCATCTAGTGGCCCATCACTGGCCGTTGGGGATATCTGCTACTAGCAGTCACAGATAAGATACATGCCATTGCAGGCAGTCCCGTGATACCAACCCCTCCATAAATTTATCAAGCTCAGTCTTGAAGCCAGTTAGGTTTTTTGCCCACACTGGCCCCCTTGGAAGGCTGTTCCAGAACTTCTCTCCTCTGATGGTTAGAGACTTTCATCTAATTTCAAGCCTAAACTTGCTGATGGCCAGTTTATATCCTTTGTTCTTGTTAATATTGGCGCTTTACCTAAATAACTCCTCTCCCTGCCTGGTATTTATCTCTCTGATGTATTTATAGAGAGCAACCATATCTCCCCTCGGTCTTCTTTTGGTTAGGCTAAACAAGCCAAACTCCACGAGTCTCCTGTCATAAGGTGGTTTTTTATTTCTCAGATCATCTTAGTAACCCTATTCTGCGCCTGTTCCAGTTTGAATTCATCTTTCTTAAACATGGGAAACCAGAATTTCACACAATATTCCAGATGAGGTCTCACCAGTGCCTTGTATAATACAGTAGTACTAACAACACTTCCTGGTCTCTACTGGAAATACCTCACCTGGTGCATCCGAGGACTGCATTAGCCTTTTTCACGGCCGCATCACACTGGTAGCTCAGTCATCCTGTGATCAACCAATACACCCAGGTCTTTCTCCTCCTCTGTCACTTCCAACTAATGCGTCCCCAATTTATAGCAAAAATGCTTAATTCTCCATTGATAGCATGCAAGTCAAACCCATGATTTTTGATACTCCGCTGCATTGTATTAGTTATTATAAGGGACTTTAGCAAAATGTGACCCTGAATCTCTTATTTGTGCTGAGTAGTACCTTCCTTCATAACTAGTGCAACTGATTGCAGTGTGGGCAGGCAGAGAGAATCTAGTCCTGAATTAAAAATAATCAATAAATCCAGATATTATTGAGCTTTGCCTTTTAAACACTGGTATTATCTTTCCATTTACTTAGTTTTAATCTAAACGTGGAGCTGCACTATCCTGATACTAACTGAAGTAGCATTAAGCCATCTGCCATTAGATCCAACATGGGAATTAATAGACATGCTTACAGAGAGTTACTGTCTTCGATGAAATTTATTGTAGCCTTGAGAGCCGAGAACAGGGGAGGTTGTGGTGCTTTATGGGTATTTTGCAACCTTAAGAGAGGGCTGGTACCTGGTAGTTATGCTTTCCCACATTAACAGATTGAGATTTTCTGACTTTTAGAATAATGCAAATTTAGATTATCCAAGGATATTGGGCATTCTGCACCTTTCACACTAGCAAAAACTAGTTAAAATTCAGACCTCCATTATAATGTCCTTTTTTTTTATCCTTTCAATCTGAAGTGTCCTATGCTTAGTCGCAAGCCAGCAATTTACGGCTGTTCTTATTGAAAGCTAACTGCTACATTTATTTTTGAATTATGGGAGGCCATTTTTGCTCAAAAATGACAGAACAAAAGAAAGTCAGACATCGGACGGAGCTGGTTAGGCCTCTCAGACAAAATGAGCTGGTTAAGCATGAGAGATGAAAACAGATATTTCAGGTAAAAACTTATTAAAAGAAGCCGCTTCCAAGGAAGGTCAGCGGGCATCTGCTGCAATCTTAGCACTGTCCAGTGAAACTCTTCCTTCTCTAAAACACTGGAAAGATCACAGGGATAATTACATACTCTATGCATCTGGCTTAAAAGGGGCAGTCTGCTGCTGGGACTTTTCAAGAGAGATTTTCAATGAGACATTTACTAATAAAATACTACCCCCCCCCCAAAGCTTTAGTCGTAGATAGAAAAATGTTTTAGATGTTGATTAATGGGAGGCACTTACCTCTTGGATGCTTCCTAGCAGCTAGGAGTGGTAATGCAGTCCTTTTCTTGCTCCTGGTGCCCCCTGTAGGTTGTTGACCTTGTTTGGTGGGTCTTCAGTGGCTTAGCTTTGTGGCTGGGTCTCATAGTTAAAAATGAATCCCTGTCTGGGAAGCAAAGAGTTCAGCAAACTGTCTGCCTGCCCTCACTAGGGCCTTCAGCACAGGCTCTGGGCCCTTTAAATGCAGCCCTTCACTTGGGCTTCTAAACAAGCCTTGTCCCCTTCTTGGGGTTCAGGACACTTTGCCAGTGGTTGGTGGGGGAACTCTGGCCTGCCCATTACTCTGAGTTCCAAGCCAGGGACCCTATACATATCACCCACATACTGTTTACTCATCTCCATTGCTGCTATTTCCCAAGGCCTCTTCCTAGCAGATCCTTTTATCCCCAGTCCTATCTCAGGGCCAGCGTTCTCAGGTTCTTCTCTCTCGTCAATCCCAACCAGTTAAACTAAGCCAGAATTTATCTCCAGCTGATTGTCAAGCTCCTTTGGTCAGAGAGGAGCACTCTTCTTCATCTTCACCTTCCCAGCCAGGAACTGACCTGCAGCTACTGTTGTAGCTGGTGCAAGATATTTATATGCCAGATGCGCTAAAGATTATCTCCCTTGATGCTTAAACCACCATTCCAGAGGACATGCATCCCTGTTGATGACGGGTTCTGCTTGATAACGATCCAAAGTAGTGCAGACCAATGCATGTTCATTTTCATAATCTGAATCAGATGCCACCTGCAGAGGGTTGATTTTCTTTTTTGGTGGTAAGGGTTCTGTAGTTTCCGCATTGAAGTGCTGCTTTTTTAAGACTTCTGAAAGCATGCTCCGCACCATGCTCATCCCTCTCAGATTTTGGAAGGCACTTCAGATTCTTAAACCTTGGGTCGAGTACTTTAGCTATCTTTAGAAATTTCACATTGGTACCTTCTTTGCATTTTGTCAAATTTGCAGTGAAAGTGTTCTTAAAACAAACAACATGTGCTGGGTCATCATCCGAGACTGCTATAACAGGAAATATAGGGCAGAATGTGGGTAAAACAGAGCAGGAGACATACAATTCTCCCCCAAGGAGTTCAGTCACAAATTTAAGCAACGCATTTTTTTTTTTAAATGAGCATCATCAGCATGGAAGCATGTGCTCTGGAACGATGGCTGAAGCATGAAGAGGCATACGAATGTTTAGTGCATCTGGCACGTAAATATCTTGCGACGCCAGCTACAACAGTGCCATTTGAATACCTGTTCTCACTTTCAAGTGATATTGTAAAGAAGCAGGGGGTAGCATTACCTCCCAAAATGTAAACAAACTTGTTTCTCTTAGCGATTGGCTGAACAAGAAGTAAGACTGAGTGGACTTGTAGGCTCTAAATTTTTACATTGTTTTGTTTTTGAGTGCAGTTATGTAACAAAAAAAATCTACATTTGTAAGTTGCACTTTCATGATAAATCTGCAACTAGGGTTTTTGATTTCAAAAGGGCTGACTTTCAAAAATTAAGGAAATTAGTTAGGGAAGTGGATTGGACTGAAGAATTTATGGATCTAAAGATAGAGGAGGCCTGGGATTACTTTAAATCAAAGCTGCAGAAGCTATTGGACGCCTGTATCCCAAGAAAGGGGAAAAAATTCATAGGAAGGAGTTGTAGACCAAGCTGGATGAGCAAGCATCTTAGAGAGGTGATTAAGAAGAAGCAGAATGCATACAGGGAGTGGAAGATGGGAGGGATCAGCAAGGAAAGCTACCTTATTGAGGTCAGAACATGTAGGGATAAAGTGAGACAGGCTAAAAGTCGAGTAGAGTTGGACCTTGCAAAGGGAATTAAAACCAATAGTAAAAGGTTCTATAGCCATATAAATAAGAAGAAAACTAAGAAAGAAGAAGTGGGGCCGCTCAACACTGAGGATGGAGTGGAGGTTAAAGATAATCTAGGCATGGCCCAATATCTAAACAAATACTTTGCCTCAGTCTTTAATAACGCTAAAGAGGATCTTAGGGATAATGGTAGCATGACAAATGGGAATGAGGATATGGAGGTAGCTATTACCATATCTGAGGTAGAAGCGAAACTGAAACAGCTTAATAGGACTAAATCGGGGGGCCCAGATAATCTTCATCCAAGAATATTAAAGGAATTGGCACCTGAAATTGCAAGCCCATTAGCAAGAATTTTTAATGAATCTGTAAACTCAGGAGTAGTACCGAATGATTGGAGAATTGCTAATATAGTTCCTATTTTTAAGAAAGGGAAAAAAAGTGATCCGGGTAACTACAGGCCAGTTAGTTTGACATCTGTAGTATGCAAGGTCCTGGAAAAATTTTTGAAGGAGAAATTAGTTAAGGACATTGAAGTCAATGGTAAATGGGACAAAATACAACATGGTTTTACAAAAGGTAGTGCCAAACCAACCTAATCTCCTTTTTTGAAAAAGTAACAGATTTTTAAGATAAAGGAAATGCGGCGGATCTAATTTACCTAGATTTCAGTAAGGCATTTGATACCGTGCCACAAGGGGAATTATTAGTTAAATTGGAGAAGATGGGGATCAATATGAACATCAAAAGGTGGATAAGGAATTGGTTAAAGGGGAGACTGCAACGGGTCCTACTGAAAGGCGAACTGTCAGGTTGGAGGGAGGTTACCAGTGGAGTTCCTCAGGGATCGGTTTTAGGACCAATCTTATTTAATCTTTTTATTACTGACCTTGGCACAAAAAGTGGGAGTGTGCTAATAAAGTTTGCAGATGATACAAAGCTGGGAGGTATTGCCAATTCGGAGAAGGATCGGGATATTATACAGGAGGATCTGGATGACCTTGTAAACTTGAGTCATAGTAATAGGATGAAATTTAATAGTGAGAAGTGTAAGGTTATGCATTTAGGGATTAATAACAAGAATTTTAGTTATAAGTTGGAGACGCATCAATTAGAAGCAACAGAAGAGGAGAAGGACCTTGGAGTATTGGTTGATCATAGAATGACTATGAGCTGCCAAAGTGATATGGCTGTGAAAAAAGGTAATGCGGTTTTGGGATGCATCAGGAGAGGCATTTCCAGTAGGGATAAGGAGGTTTTAGTACCATTATACAAGGCACTGGTGAGACCTCACCTAGAATACTGTGTGCAGTTCTGGTCTCCCATGTTTAAAAAGGATGAATTCAAACTGGAGCAGGTACAGAGAAGGGCTATTAGGATGATCCAAGGAATGGAAAACTTGTCTTATGAAAGGAGACTTAAGGAGCTTGGCTTGTTTAGCCTAACTAAAAGAAGGTTGAGGGGAGATATGATTGCTCTCTATAAATATATCAGAGGGATAAATACAAGAGAGGGAGAGGAATTATTTCAGCTCAGCACCAATGTGGACACAAGAACAAATGGGTATAAACTGGCCACCAGGAAGTTTAGACTTGAAATCAGACGAAGGTTTTTAACCATCAGAGGAGTGAAGTTTTGGAATAGCCTTCCAAGGGAAGCAGTGGGGGCAAAAGATCTATCTGGTTTTAAGATTCTACTTGATAAGTTTATGGAGGAGATGGTATGATGGGATAATGGGATTTTAGTAAGTAATTGATCTTTAAATATTCAGGGTAAATAGGACTAATCCCCTGAGATGAGATATTAGATGGATGGGATCTGAGTTACCCAGGAAAGAATTTTCTGTAATATCTGGCTGGTGAATCTTGCCCATATGCTCAGGGTTTAGCTGATTGCCATATTTGGGGTCGGGAAGGAATTTTCCTCCAGGGCAGATTAGAGAGGCCCTGGAGGTTTTTCGCCTTCCTCTGTAGCATGCAGCATGGTTGACTTGAGGGAGGCTTCTCTGCTCCTTGAAGTCTTTAAACCATGATTTAAGGACTTCAATAGCTCAGACATAGGTGAGGTTTTTCATAGGAGTGGGTGGGTGAGATTCTGTGGCCTGCGCTGTGGAGGAGGTCGGACTAGATGATCAGAATGGTCCCTTCTGATCTTAGTATCTATGAATCTATGATAAAGAGAGTGCACTATGGTAATTGTATGAGGGTGAATTGAAATGTACTATTTCTTTTGTTTATTTTTTTACAGTGCAAATATTTGATAAAAAAATAATATAAAGTGAGCACTGTACATCTTACATTCTGTGATGTAACTGAAATCGATACATTTGAAAATGTAGAAAAACATTCAAAAATATTTAATAAATTTCCATTGGTATTCTATTGTTTAACAGTGCGATTAATTGTAATTAATTTTTTTGAGTTAATCATGTGAGTTAACTGTGAGTCCTAGTAATCTTGCAAGGAATGCTTACAATGCACAAGTCACTGAACACTTACGATAATAATTCAAATGCAGAGGGAAAGAGTATTTGGCCTCTTTAAGAGTCAAAAATGAATTATTTGCAGATTTCTCCAAGCTGCATGAAATCAGTCAACACTCATTTGGCGGTATGTAATTGCTTAAAGCAACAGATCCTTTAAAAGAGGTAGTTAACACTGTAAGAGACAGCAGGTTGGTGGCATGCTACCCCTTTCAATGTGAAAGGCCTCTCTTTGAGGTGGCCACTTTCCATTAGAGGCAGTAGGTTTCTCATTGAGAGGAAAGAATATTTCCAAAGTGCTGGGAGCCAGAAGCTTGTGTTTAAAAAATTTAGCCCTGGAAAGTCAAAAAGTGGGTTTCTACCTATCAGTTCTCCTTTTTTCACTTGTTAATGCTGCTCCACTTATTGGTAACACAACTGCACCTCATCACATATTAGTGCAAGGAAGGAACAGCTGATTTTAGTGCACTGACACACATGCAGTCCCCTTGGGATCAGGCGTAAGGAAGTACAGCTAAATCTGCTTACCCACTAGCCTAATCCCAGGCAGTCTAATGAGCACAATTGGGCCGCAATTTAGCCGCCTGATTAGCCCAGCCACCCGATTGGCAGAGGGAGATCAGCAGACCTGCTATTAAGACCAGCAGCAGTACAATGCTGGTGGCTTAAAACATTTGCTCATGGCTGTAATAGGTCTTGTGCCAGGTTGTTCCCAGTCCTGCTCCAGCCTAGGATCTAGCCCTGCTCTGATCCTGACTTCATTCCAGGTAAGCCGGCTCTCACCCTCAGCTCCAACTCCTGACTTCAGCTCTGACATCTGTCCTCTGACTAATTTTGAACCTTGGGTTCGATCCTGACTGACATCTGGCCTTTGACTCCAGCTGTGACCCTGGGCTTTCATTCCTGGCTGTCAACTCCTGCTCCAAGTGCTAGCCATGACTGCCCACGTCCCAGTCCCTGAAACTTGGTGAATCAATGGGAAATTTTGGTATATGTGTTCCTTGGTTAAGCAGCAGAGGGAGATCCTCCAGTGGGTCTGCTTGGCTTACCACCTATAGACTGCTGCTGGTGCTTTCAGGTAATTGTCTTGACAAGAGGTTTCGATGGTGCTGTTCCTCAGTGTTAAGGAGATTAGGGCTGCTCTGTGGTGACAGAGAGCTTCAGATTGTTGCACCACTCCTTCAAGAAGCTTTAGCCGGTTGTCTGACAACAACCTCAACATAGTTCCTTAGGAGTAGGAAGTGCTAGTGGATGGAATGCAAAAATCTATTATCTAATACATTTCTGTTAATAGCTTTCCTCTGAATTCATCACTAGTGCCCACCTGCAAAATTTGAAGGTGACCCAATGCTGTTGCTGAAGGCTCCAGGACTAAGCCCTGCCTCCCCATCAGCTCAGGCCACAAGACGGGTTCTTCCCAAGCTGTAGAAATACTTTAACACTCATTATTAACATTAAGACAACAAACTTGATATATTAGTTAACCTTAAGGCAGTTCTATGTCTAGTTCTCCCTTTCGAGAAAAATTTCAGTTAGTTACATATTGCATTCCAACTGTATCAGAGAAGCCTAACAATGACTATATCTGTGGATAATACAATGATATTGCTGCCAGGTAGACCTGAGCTAAAAGAAAGGCCAGAGTATCTCAGCTGCAGCAAATAGTGAAATATCTTTGGTATTAGGGCCTGCACTGGGTCTAAGCCATGTTGGGCTGTCCAAATTGAGATCCCCAATGACCTCAGCATTGCCCTGGAATCATTTAGGGAACTGAGTGCTTTATTGATCTGGTTTCTGAAGAGCTCCATCCTCTCTGTGATGACTTGGGGAATCTGTTTGTACAACTTATGAATTTTGGTTGATGTTATCTTACAAAATGTTAGATCAGGAAATGCCTCCATGTGGATATAAAATCCACCCATTTGCTGCCATGGGCACGTACCTATCCGACCAGGAAAAATGCTGAGTGGTTAACCTTAATGACGGTACTCTGAGCAAACCATGGATATGTTAAGGATGTTGGCTGAAGATAGTTCCTCCACCTTGTCTGCAGTGGGGGTTGGGGAAGTGGAGAGTGGAAAATCCCCAAATAGGACAAAGACTGAGGTGACTAGTAGTGGCTTAAAATGTCTTCCCAAGAGAAATCAAGGTAAAGGCTTTAGGAGAGACAAAAGCTTTGGGCAGGAGAAAGGAAGAAACTATGAGGCTTTCATAGTGGGGAACAGTTTAAATGTGAGACCGGCCAAGGTCAGAAAGTTAGCTGACCTTGAGAAGGCTCCTTGATTCTGATTCATGAACTTCAGAGGAACGATCCCAGACACCAAAGAGGCGTCTGCCCAAGCTGAAAGAATCCTCCAGAGTGGTGAGGAAATTGAGGCTTGAAAAATGCAAACAGGTGCATTAATTTTGTATAGATCTGTGTAAGAAAGGGGAAAGTTGTGTTTAGAGTCCTGTGCAAAGTCTACATCTGTTTGCTTTCTTTACTGTATATTATATATCAGAAGGCTCACAATCTTCAGTGGAATTCTGGGAAATGTGCAAGAGATCCTGGGGATGCTTGGGGAAGATAGCTTTAGTTTCAGGGCATAGGAAATTGAATTGCAGAGGTTCCCACAGCCAGAAGGGCTGTCAGACATGAGGTCTCCTCTTGGAGTGCCTGCCTAAGGGCCTAAGCCAGAGCCTAAGCTCAGCAAGTTAAGCACATGTGAGAATCAGAATCTGGATCCTCTCACAGCAATCTGAAAGTGTCCAGTAGGGGGTTCTCAACCAGATGCATGACATCCTTGAAGGTCTGTAATTGCCTGCACTTCCTTCAGAATATCAGATGCTTGCAACCAAGTAGTATGCTCTGCATCATAATGGCTATGGCCATGGAACTGGCCATCATACCCGATACATCCATAGCCACATGAAGTACCATCTTTGCTACCATCTGGCACTCTCTGATGGTCTCCTCAGTTCTTCTCTACAGTCCTGAGAGAGCTTGGAACAGAAGATTTCCCCCCTCCCATGGAAAAAAAAAGAGTTTTGCAAACAGAGCCTGCCAGTCCGCAATAAAAATTAGAAGAAGGCAGATGAATACACCGTATGACTGAAAAGGTCCTGTTTCTTGGGTCCTTATTTTTCAGTGTACCTGGTCTTTGTTTGGAATGTGGACGCTACTAGAAACACTGGGGCTGGATGAGCATTAAAATGTTTAAGTTCTTGGCTGGCACTCTGTTACATTTTATACTTGCTTTGAAGTCAGGAGAAGCAAGGCTGGAATGTACCAGAGTGCTTTTGCTAGCTCGAGCACGCCCTCATTAAACAAAAGGGCAATTCTTGGTGCTGAGGAGCAGAGGATGTTGAACTGCTTGCGCACCATCTTAATGTCCAAGGTTTCAGCTATTCTTGTGAGCAAGTCCTGGAAGGCCATGAAGTCACCAGTGTGAATGCCTCATCAGGTGAAGATGAAGATTCGTTTGGCAAGATAGAAGGTTGGTGGAATGTCTCCAGAACTGTCTCTGTGGGCTTACAAGAGTCGTCAAGTTTAGGTGTGGGGGGCCTGACCACTAATGATCAAGATCTTCTCCTCTTTCTCATCATGGGGAACCACTCCTAGACATGTGGGAAGGTGGACCCCAGTTAGGTCAAGAAAGCAGGTTGTAAGGGTATTGGCCAGACCACTGCCAATCATATATTCAGTATGGGGAGTTTGCAGAACTCCCTCTAGGGTCCCTTGCCAATCTGAGGGAAGAGGGCTCCCTACTTTGTAAGAGAGAGGGGAGTATCTGAGAGACAGTGATAAGTACGACTCCTGAAACTGTGCTGCCATTGGATGCAGCCCTGGTACCGGGGGTGCCAGCATCTTGGTGGTGAAGCAAGGGGAGATGGTGGTTCCTTTATCAGCATGTATCTCGTTACTGGAATAGGTTTGCTTCTCAGTGCCAAGTACTGGTATGGACCTTAACATCAAAGTTGGTATTGGGTCTGCTTTCTTCTGCATCCTTTTGGGTGTCAGCACCTTATCATCAGCACTCCTAGACAATATAGACTTGTAAGGCTTGTATCTGGAGAAGTCCTTGTGTGAGGATCCCATGTGATACTTAGAGCTGTGTTCATGTTCCACGTAGCCTGCTACTTGGCATCTTTTGATGTGAGGTATTGCTGTGAGGAAATACCAAAGCTGCTGATTGGAAAATGTCCCAGGACCAACTGAAACATAAATAGAAAGGACAGTGCTAGTCACAGCAGCCCTCTCTGTTGCACAGCTTCTTTTCTCTTCCGTTGGATGCTGTTATTGCTGGAGGCTCCAGGCTGAGCCCTGTGCTTCAGCTTGGCCACCACATTTTTTTTTAATCTCCAGCAGTGGAACAAATTGGTGATTCACTGTCTCCTGACCATTTTTGTTTTATAACTATAATTTGTATTTGCTGTTGTGCATTAATGACTTACAATTTTTCTTCCTCCTCTTCCCCTGGATTTGGTGTTTGGGAGCGTAGTAGCTTCAACCACCTAGAGTCTCCCCTCCAGGACACTTCTGTCCAACCTCTTCACCGCCACCTGACCCTCACGCTGCCCGGGCATGGGACGCAGAGTTTGACTGGCATAGTCAGGTCTTTCCCCTTCCCAAGCAGTTGCAACTCCAAGACAGAAACGCCACGCTGGAACTTCTGAGTGTTTCAGGAAGGGAACTGAAGGTTGGGGAGCGCACTAACTGCCCACCTCATGGGGTAAATCCCACAACAGACCAGCAGTGGAGACAAAATCCCTGAAAGAATTCAAAGCTGTCTTCCATCTCTCTTTCTGCCACAATCCTCAGCTCCCTGGGAAGAGAAGCAGGGTGCCTACAGAGCTCCCGCTACTTCCATGATGAACAGAGAGATTATTACGATGCTTTAGGGGTAAGTACTGCCCCTCAAACTCCAGAGCCTCTAGGTCCCTAAAATGGCAAGAGAAAATGTCCCCTTTGCACGGTAGCAATTAATATGAAGGGACAAGTGGTGAGCAAATCAGGAGCTAAACCCTCTGTTTGGCCTCCCCTCTCTCCCAGGGAGTGTTTGCTGGGGCTTTTCTCCTGCACAGAGGCTCTCACAGTGCTCTGTAGCAGGTTCACTCACTCCCACCTTTCAGCATGTCTGGGCCTGCAGAGAAGCCCAATACTCCTGCACAGTCCTGCCTTGGGTTGTAGTGTAATGAGAAGAGTCTGTCTGGCTTTTGGCTCACAATCTCTCCCTCTGCCAGGCAAAGGGCCTCTGACTTCAGGCAGCAGTGGAATGGGATTTCTGCCTCAGAGGATCATTGGTCATAGACCCTCACTCTTCCAGGAAAAGGGGCTAAGTCTGAAAAGAAAGGGTCTTTCTCTCCACCCCTCCCCATCTCCACAGGCTGGCTCCACATCAAAGCCTTTGGAGCACTCCAGGCAGTCTGTGACCAGAACAGAGGCACATCAGGATTCCACTCCTGATGAAGCTGCACCTTCATAGAGTTACAGAGGAGTAAGTGAGAAATCCCTGCCCATGTTCAAAATTATTCTGATTTGCTACGTAAAGCCCCAGGTGGTACTAGGTTGGTCCTACAGCGTTTGGGTGTCAGTGAACATGGGGGGGGGGGAAGCAGACTTGGCAAACTTTTAGGTTCCTAGGGACATCTAGTGAGCTATTCCCATGGTTGAAATATTTGTACTGATATCCCTCTGCCACTGAATGGTCCCCAAGGCAGGATGAACAGTGTGATATCCATCTCTCTCCTGTAAACAGCCAGGGATGACACCACACATGCATCACCACCATCACCCACCAAACAAAAAGCATGCAGTACTCTGTCAGGATACACAGCCAATGGCTTTTAAGGAACTGAAAGGTTATGAGGTTTTTGTATGTATGGGAAACTCAGGTTGGTGCAGCAGTAGCACCACCAGTGAAAGATATGGTCAACACCTTCAGAAGGGGGCTTCCTTCCAAAAGACCCCATAGTCTGTAATGGGAATGTACTACACAGACATCTCAAAGCCTCAACCATAGCCATTCAGACAATAATGACGACCTATACTTGGTGAGAAAAACCTACTTGATGGCAAGGAAATAGCTTGTTAGCCAATGGTATGTTCCTTCTGTGGAGTGAGAGGTGTCTAGTTCTGTTCTAGGTTAAATCCTTGATGTTATTTGTGACAAGAGCAATGACTCCTAAGTCAGTGGCTCCAAAGAAATTATGAGGTAGTCAAGTGGGTAAGCACCCATAAATAGCAATTAGTCATTCTTGTGCATGCAAACTTGCAGCTGAAGAGCTGTTTGGGGAACACTAGTGATATTAGTTGAGAATGAAGAGGCCTTAAACCTTAACTGTCAAAACCAGCATATTAATCCATTGGTCACTACCAACACCAAAGATATTCTAGACTGCTAAGACTGTCCCTTTAGCAGAGGGGGAAAAATGGCACAGAAGCTGCCAGGCAAAGCTAAGTAAAATTTCTCCTGAACCAATACAATTCTCAGCATGATGTTGCAAACTGGTGCTCCTTCTCAGTATAGAAATGGTTATGGGATTGCCTGTCAGTGCCTGGCTCTAGTGCACAGAGAGCTGGCTTGCACCAGTGCCTGGAAGCAGTGAGCATGTTGAGCTTTTCAAGCTGAGTCCCGAGTTTCCTAAACCTTGAAAAGGTTGGTGAAAAGACTCAGCTAAATCCTTTGTGGCAAGACAGTTGGAATAAACATTTTAGGGAAAACAAATTAAAGTTTCCAGTTTTTCTTTTCATAAGACAAACGGTCATACTGGGTCAGACCCAAAGGTCCATCCAGCCCGGTATCCTGTTTTCTGACAGTGGCCAATGCCAGGTGCTTCAGAAGGAATGAACAGAAGTAGTAATTATCAAGCGATCCATCACATTGCCCATTCCAAGCTTCTGGAAAACACACTAGGCAGGGACAACATCCCTCCCCATCCTGGTTAATAGCCATTGATGGACCTATCCTCCATGAACTTATCTAGTTCCTTTTTGAACCCTGTTATAGTCTTGGCCTTCACAACATCCTTTGGCAAGTAGTTCCATAGGGTGACTGTGTGGTGTGTGAAGAAATACTTCCTTTTTTGTTTTAAACTTGCTCCCTATTAATTTCATTTGGTGACTCCTAGTTCTTGTGTTATGAGGGGTAAACACCACTTCCTTCCTTACTTTCTTCACACCAATCATGATTTTATAGACCTCTATCATATCCCCCCTTAAGTCATCTCTTTTCCAAGCTGAAAAGTCCCAGTCTTATTAATTTCTCCTCATATGGAAGCTGTTCCAAATCCCTAATCATTTTTGTTGCCCTTTTCTGAAACTTTTCCAATTCCAATAGATCTTTTTTGAGATGGGCCGACCAGATCTGCATGCAGTATTCAAGATACTAGCGTACAACTGATAAATACAGAGGCAATATCAAATTTTCTGTCTTATTAGCTATCCCTTTCTTAATGATTCCCAACATTCTGTTTGCTTTTTTGATTGCTGCTGCACAGTGAGTGGATGTTTTCAGAAAACTATCCACACTGACTCAAAGATCTCTTTCTTGAGAGGTAACAGCTAATTTAGACCCCATCATTTTGTCTGTTTAGTTAGGATTATGTTTTCCCATGTGCATTACTTCGCATTTATCAGCATTGAATTTCATCTGCCATTTTGTTGCCCAGTCACCCAGTTTTGTGAGATCCCTTTGTAACTCTTCGCAGTCTGCTTTGGATTTAACTGTCTTGAGTAGTTTTGTATCATCTACAAATTTTGCCACCTCACTGCTTACCATATTTCCAGACCATTTATGAATACATTGAACAGTACTGGTCTGAGTACAGACCCCTGGGAGACATCACTATTTACCTTTCTCCATTCTGTAAACTGACCATTTATTCCTACCCTTTGTTTCCTATCTTTTAACCATGAAACGTCCTTCCCTCTTATCCCAAGACAGCTTACTTTGCTTATGAGCCTTTGGAGAAGGACCTTGTCAAAGGCTTTCTGAAAATGTAAGTACACTATATCCACTCACCCTTATCCAAATGCTTGTTGACCCCCCTCAAAGTATTCTAGTAGATTGGTGAGGCATGGTTTCCCTTTAAAAAAAACCACATTGATTCTTCCCCCAACAAATCATGTTCATCTATGCGTCTGACAATTCTGTTCTTTACTATAGTTTCAACCAATTTCCCCTGTACTGAAGTTAGGCTTACCAGCCTGTAATTGCCTGGGGCCTTTTAAAAAAAATTGGCATCACATTAGCTATTCTCCAGTCATCTGGTAAAGAAGCTGATTTAAATGATAGGTTACATGCCACAGTTAGTAGTTCTGCAATTTCACATTTCATGGTATTCACCTTCAGAACTCTTGGGTGAATACGATCTGGTCCTGGTCATTTATTACGATTTATCCATTTGTTCCCAAACCACCTCTAATGACACCTCAATCTGGGACAGTTCCTCAGATTTGTCACCTAAATAGAAAGGCTCAGGTTGGAGAATTTCCCTCACATCCTCAACCATGAAGACCAATGCAAAGAATTCATTTAGTTTCCCCACAATGGTCTTATCCTCCTTGAGTGCTCCTTTAGCATCCTGATTATCCCATGGCGCACTGGCTGTTTAGTAGGCTTCCTGCCTCTGATGTAAATTTTTTGATGTTACTTTTTGTCTTTATCTAGCTGTTCTTCAAATTCTTTTTGGCCTTCCTAATTATATTTTTACACTTCATTTGCCAGATCTTATGCTCCTTTCTATTTTTCTCAATAGGATTTAACTTCCACTTTTTAAAGGATGCCTTTTTGCCTCTTACTGCTTCTTTTACTTTGTTGTTTGCCATGGTGGCACTTTTCTGGTCCTCTTACTATGTGTTTTTTAATTTGGGGTATACATTTAATTTAAGCCTCTATTACGATGTCTTTAAAAAGTTTCCAGGCAGCTCGCAGGAATTTCACTTTTGGCACTGCACCTTTTAATTTCTGGTTAAATAACTTCGTCATTTTTTATAGTTCTCCTTTCTGAAATTAAATGTCCCGTGGTGATTTAATGCTACCCTGAAAATTCAAATCTGTGCCTATACTAAAATGAGATATAAATGAAAAGGAGGAATAACCCTGGGCTTTGTGAGGCATCTCATCTGGTTCCCACAGCATAGTTACCCAGTCTGTAATTAAAAATTAAATTAAAGCTGAAATGTAATGACATGAATGATACTTCTTGTTTTCCTGCGACTTCTCTCAGAAATGTAACTAATTTTAGCTACTGATGCAGAAGCAGTCAAGGGAAGTGCCTCCAAACATTCTCTTTCACTGAGTAGGGGATAGTACAGCCCTCAGTAGAGGAGGTAATCACTGTAGGACTTCCAGCTATTTATACACTGGGAAATCTGACTCAAGAGTGGGAGTGGTACCTTTGGAGAAAAGGACACTAAAAGAGGACATGATGAATCACGTACATTGTATTAACAAAAACGCTTGTGCAAGAAGTTAAACTTCTAGTTTGCCAACTAGCTTTTAAGGGCACAATTTTAAGGATGGCAAAACAACCTTCAAAAAGATTTACCTTTAAAGCAAAAGGTAAATGACTACTTGCTAATCTGATTTCTCTTGCTAATTTATTTAAGCATACCTAAAATTCAACAAGTATTTAAAATTGAAACACGCTTCTAACACACTGTTTAGAACAGTACTTATTAAAATCAGTGTAACAGAATAAAAGTATAAAAAAATCTTGGCATAAACTTCCTCTTTGTACACTATATTTCAGCTTCTTGTAATAGGTCTACCACCTTTAAAGCATCTTCTGTGAAGTTCAGAACAGTACTTTAACTGAAGAGGTTTTTAAAACTAGTATTAAATGTTAGCTATTTTCTTAACACCACAAAAACTAGTTAAGTATTTTTCTAAGACTATTTTACGCCTTGAAAAAAAAAATAGAAAACTGAATTTACAAGGAACAATTTTTATACAGTGTAAGCCACTTTATTTACATTGTTCTTCAGAGTTTTATCAATACTTCCAGTGTGTCATTTATCAATCAATGACAACTGAAAATCTCAAAGCCAGGATGTTAGATTTACATTTATCAACAAACAATGCTGTGTTTTAGCACTTTAACATTAACAATATTACAGAAGTGTTTGTTTTCCGAAAGTCTAAGACAATCCACTGGACATAATGAAAGTCACTGATATTTACTATGTTTGACGGTAAAGAACGAAACTGTAGAATATACTTTCCAAGTGGTACTTGCAAGGACCCTGTCAGGGACTTTAAATCCACAGTTTTGGTTTTATAGAAATCTAAAAATCACCCCCATCTTTTTTTAAAAGTTTCCTCAAAAAGTTTTTTATTTAGACACACACATGTGGATTTGCAATCCAAATACTATAGCCTAGTGCCAGTACCTGGACCATAAAGTGTGATGGACTAGCTCATATTCACTATTTAACCAGAGTGACATTCAAATGGTAAACAGACAGCAGAGGGTAAAGAGTATATTGGATTTTTTAAATTCTGTACTAATAATCTATGGCATTATTCGCAACAGAGATAATGACATTTACTTTAAATATAGGATCTTTATGCTGTCAGTGTCCTTTTTGTAAAAGAGCAGATCAATATATATTTTTATCAAAATTATTTTACACATTTCAAGTAAATCATGCATTACTGCACATCATTTCTTTGTCCGTGTTTGATTGCCAGGTTTTGTAAATGCAGATACATCAAGACTTTCACCACTGTTGCACTGTTCGTACAAAGTCTGAAATTTAAAAAGATAAAAGGAGTAGAAATAGTCATTCCAAGAATTACTTATTCAAATGTCTGTTTGTAACAAATGATGCTAAAGTGTACAAAATTGTTTCAATAGACAGTAATGAGTACCATCTAAACCAAGCACTAAAATTTCAGATATATATATAAATATGAGGAAATTAATAGGAAGACAGGGTAAAGCAGTACTAGCATTAAATGCAGTTTAGCGTCCAGATGGTGAAAAACATACAAAGCAAGACTACTAAGAAAAAAAATATGAACATTTTGAGCAATTCAGGCAGAGGAGGGACTGAAAAATCACCCAGATCTAAATTACACCAATACCAGTATGGAAGGATGAAGGTATTTGCACCCAGTTCTCCCCCTCCTCTATGCGAGTAGGTAGAGTTCCATAGAGGAATTGGAGAAAAATTATTTGGTTGAGACATCTTGGGTAGGTGTCCACATTGACATCGCCACATTACAGGATAAAATTAGGGCAGTAAGAGAAATTTGTTTTTGTCAAATGGCTGCCATCCATATGGACAAATAGGTCCAAATACAAGAGATCATATCCAGGCAAGAAAGACCTAACAAAGTTATTACACAGCTGCTACAGAAGTGCACGTGGGATAGAATGAAACCGTTACTTACACAGTAACTCTGGTTCTTTGAGATATGTTGTCCATATTTTATTTTTATACGTTCCACCCATACCGTTGGTGCGTGTGCCCAGTGTACTCAAGTTGAAGGCTTTTACCTGGTGGGCTGTACCCGTTGAGGCAACACATCCTCACAAACCTCTAACCGATGGCATTAAGGGCAGTGCTGCCCTAATTACCTTTTATTTCCTTTGCCATATGGAAGCCTGATGTTAATAGACTCCAAGTAATGATAGAAAAGCACATCATGGAACATACATACAAACACCACATCTTAACCACAATTATTATACAGGTAAGTAACTTTCAGTGATTATCCATCTATATATTCCACTTCTGGTGACTCCCAAGCAGTAGCCCTTGCTGAAGGTGTGTACCAGGAATCTAGTGAACACAGAACTATCCTGCCAAGTTTGTGTCATCTCTGGATGCCCTTACTATGGCCTAATGTTGTGTCAACATGTAGCTGGAAAAGTGTCATGTTGCATAGGTCCATAATTGGTAGATTTCTGAGAGAGAGGCTACAGAAATAGGTTGAGTCCTTGTGGAATGTCCAGTTACTCTTGAAGGTGGGTGTTTGTTAGAAGTTGGCTGATTGGATCTCCTCTTGTACTGGACTCTATTAGTAATTCTTTATGATGAAACAGCCTCATCTTTAACTCCCTCTGCTTATGTCACGAAAAGTCCGAGACTTCCTAACGTGCTCAATCCTTTCTTAATAAAAACAAATTGCTCCATATACATCTAAGAAATGCAATTTTTCTTCACCTTTGAGGTGTATTATTTGGTTCAAATGAAATTCAAAACTGCTTTAGAACTTGGTGTGGTTTCAGGATATCTAGTCATTAGGGAAAATCACATATGGTGGGTCTGCCATTAGAGCCTGTAATTCTCTCCTCCTTCTGGTCGATGTCACTACCACCAAAGAAGGATGTTTTGATAGAGAGGTGAAGTATGGAGCAAGGGGCTGAAAGGGTAAAACCAGAGGACATAGTAGAATCAAAATTTAAAGTTCTCAGAAGGCACGTATTCGTTTGCTAAAGTGAAGACTTATCAGGCATTTTAGAAACCTTGCTACTTTGGGTGAGAAAAAAAAAGTAGAAAATCACTGTATGGTGGGCAAAAAGCTGTCTCAAAGAGCTCAGAGACAGGTGTGAGTTCTTGAGATGTAGAAGGCAATCTAGGACTGAGATGCGAGACTGATGGAGACAAATAATGTTGATGGCACCTTGTCATCAATATAAAGGGAAGACTAAACACCTTTAAAATCCCTCCTGGCCAGAGGAAAAACCCTTTCACCTGTAAAGGGTTAAGAAGCTAGGATAACCTTGCTGTCTCCTGACCAAAATGACCAATGAGGAGACAAGATACTTTCAAAGCTGGAGCGGGGGAGAAACAAAGGCTCTCTCTGTCTGTGTGATGCTTTTACCAGGGACAGCACAGGAATGGAGTCTTAGAATTTAGTAAGTAATCTAGCTAGATATGTGTTAGATTCTGTTTTCTTTAAATGGCTGAGAAAATAAGCAGTGCTGAATGGAATGTAGATTCCTGTTTTTGTGTCTTTTTGTAACTTAAGGTTTTGCCTAGAGGGATTCTCTATGTTTTGAATCTCTTTACCCTGTACGGTATTTACCAACCTGATTTTACAGAGATGATTCCTTTTACTTTTTCTTCAATTAAAATTCTTTTAAGAATCTGATTTTTTTTTCATTGTTCTTAAGATCCAAGGGTTTGGGTCTGTGTTCACCTATGCAAATTGGTGAGGATTTTTATCAAACCTTCGCCAGGAAAGGGGGTGTAGAGTTTGGGAGGATTTTGGGGGGAAAGACGTTTCCAAACGGGCTCTTTTCCAGTTATATATCTGTTAGATGTTTGGTGGTGGCAACAATAAAGTCTAAGGGCAAAAGGTAAAATAGTTTGTACCTTGGGGAAGTTTTAACCTAAGCTGGTAAAAGTAAGCTTAGGAGGTTTTCATGCAGGTCCCCAGATCTGTACCCTAGAGTTAAGAGTTGGGAAGGAACCTTGACACACCTATATTAAGAATCTCTTCCATTTGGAGAGGTAAGTGGATCCTGTGTAGTCTCTGATAAAATCAGCCATTCAGCATCCTTGCTGTCAGATGGAGTCTTGCTGGATCTGGATACAGGATCTGTCCTTAATTCAGATATTACATCTAAGAACAGAGGTAAGGTTATTTGGTGGCTGAACTAAACCTCTGGAGATTTGCATACTAAACTGCCTTGGCCAAGTGGGGGAATATCACAATTAAATGTGGCTGCATTCTGCTTGATTTTCCTTCGAATTCTTGGTATCATGGCAATTGGGAGATACATATAAAATAGTATCCAAGGGCCATGGGATTAGAATTGGATCTTGGGACATTCCCCTGGAGCAAAATCAATGACATCTCGTGTTTTCCCTAGTGGAAGAGATCTATACAGGGAAAACTCCATTTTGAAAAAATTTAAGTGAATCACCTTTTATCTGAATTCCCTTCTGAAGTTCTCCACTAGTAAATTGTGACTCCCTAGAAAGAGAATGGCTTGTACGGTAACATCATGAGGAATGCAGAAATTCCAACGTTATACTGCTTCCCAATACAGTAGGGAGGATCTGGCTCATCCCTGCTTATTTAGGTAAAATAGAACAGTTGTGTTGGTCATTACTTGAACAGAGACACCTTTGATCTTTGCCAGAAAGACTTCACAAATTTGATGGATAGCTCTCCACTCCAGTATGTTTATGTGAAGTGATGTTTCTTGGGGTGACCAAATGCCCTGAGTTCGCACATTGTCTATATGGTCTACTCATTCTAGGGAAGATTCACACATCACATGGATCTTAGAGAGAAGGAGACTCCTTTGCAGGCTCTCTGGATCTACCTACTATTTCAGAGATAGTAAAACTATCAGTGGAACATACCCCCAAAATTCCTGGCAAGTTACCTGCACCCACACACTGCAAAGGAAGGTGAAAACTCCCCAAGTTCACTGCCAATCTGACCTGGTGGAATATTCATTCTCAACCCCATGTATGGAGATCAGTTAGACCCTGATCATGTAAGCAAGACCAAGCCAGCTAAAACATGAGAGAAAGAGCTCAGTGCCACCTCAGAGCTCTGGTCTTCCACATACAATGTACCATCTCCATCTGTGGCCATCCCCGATGCTTCAGGAAAAGGAAATGAAAAACACACTCCTGAATACATGGGGGGGGGGGAATCCCTCTGACACACTTGCAGGTGGCCAGCTGAAACCCTGAAGCATAGGCTTTTAGGGAACATAAGAGGTAAACCAGAAGTGAGCCCAACAGCTGTTGACATGCTGGAGGTGCCCATGGCCTCACAGGTGCTCCCTCTGCATGAGCTCGGCACTGAGGGCAAAGACCTCGCTGGGGAACTCCTCTTTCTCTGAGTGTCCCATTTTGGGGAGGTCGTGGCTCACTTCCTTGAAGCTTTGGAAGGCTGAGCATTGCCATTGTTAGAACTTTTACTGCTCTGTGACTGTGATGTTTTCTCCTGAGGAGGCTAGTAGGACTTTTCCATCAAAATCATTTTAAGACAGATTCCTCGCCTTTAAATTGCTACAGTGTGCACATTTCTGGGGGATATGAATTTCCCCCAGGCAATGGACACAAGATGCGCGGCTGTCAGAGACTGGTATCGCCTTGTGGGAAGAGTCGCATCTCTTAAAACCGGGTGAGCCTGGCATTACATCCGTTAATTTTTCCAAATTAGGAAGGGAAATGAAAAAAAATATAGAAATTGGTTAAAGGAAACTTTATTTCTACCGCTAAGCTAAGGAACCAAAACCAAAAGGAATTTTTTTTATTTTTAAATAACTGGTTAAGTAAAATCTAATTAAAACTATCTAAGAGCTATAACACTAAAACCAGGATGTAAACTATTTTCTTTTCTAAAGATTTTTGAAGAGGCAGCATTGCCATTGGGCTCTGTCTGCAGCCGAGGACGTTGAGAAGGAACTGAAAAGGTCGTGTCGTGCGCACACTACACAAGGCGCCAAAGGCCAGCTACTGTGCACTCCCCCCCAAACGAGCACTGTTACCTAAAATCTCCAATCTCTGGTGCAGAGAAGCATTGACACCTAAAGTGGAGCACCCACAGGGACACTACTGGGAGAAGAAACATCTTTTTGTAACAAGTTACACTCTTGGCACTGAATGAGTCGAGGCTGATGTTGGTATTGAGGTTGATGGCAATGAAGGGATCTGTAATGTATGATAGGATATCGCCTAAGACTGTAGCGGGGCCATAGGCATAGCTGTAATCTGCACTGATGTTCTTGGTACCAGCGAGTTCAGTGCATAAACTTCTGAAGAGAAGCATCTTAAGATGAGATTATCTTGCTCAATATATCTTCTAGAAACAGATTTACAAACAGCACGTCAGTAATGTGCCCTTCATCCAGACAAGTTAGGCATCTTGAATGACCATTTAATAGCATTACTGCTCCACACGATGTACAATTCTTAAATCCTGGGGACTTGTGCTCAGTCATAATGAGACTGCAGCAGTATAAAGAACCTTACAAGAAAGAAAAGGAAAGTTTCCAAACCAAGAAACAGAAACGCTATAAAACATTTCTATCACTAAACCCAATCAAAGTACTAATCAACTAATTATTTACAAGAATTTACAAATAAAAAGAGACTACATGATGTACAAAGAAGTTTTGTGTGAAACCTCTGACTAGAAGCTATGGGTTGTGAGAAGGAACTATGGGGTGGTTGGGGCATCCCTCTTTTAGAGCCATGAGGACATTCAGAGCGCATGTGCTGCCCCAAAACGTATTGCTGATCAAAAGACTCCAGCCTGAGTGCCCCAGCAGTGGTCTTTACACAGAATTACACGAAAAAGTGATAGTGATCACAGTGCTGCTCAGTTGGAACTATTCTGAACAGCTTCTTATACCTTCCTGTCCACCGGGGTGGGGGGGGGGAAGGGAGATAGAAAGATTGTGTCACAAAGGGCTGGTCTCTAGAGGCAGGCTGAAGGATGTAGAATTGAAAGCCATTGCCAAATCTGTCTTCTGGTGGATCCTGGAAGTCAGATGTTCAGTTTATAGAGCCTAAGGTGTCTCTTGGACAGGGTGAGTGAAAATTTGTGAGAAGCACATCACATTTCTACCATCTTCCCAATAGGAGGATGGATAGGCTATATCAGCTCTCTGGGGCTGCCTTGGTGGACAACAGGGAGCTTGGTCTCATGAATATTTCTGTTCAGTGGATATTTTAAAGGTTTGCCATATGTGAGAGACAAGTAACCCTCACCCACCTTTTACAGGGTTTTTGCGGAATGGAGAGGTGCAGTACAGCTGGCTAGTTTGGATCCACTTCCAGCCCACCTTCTCAGGCTGACTCTTTAACTGAATTGGGGTGGGGTTGAGAGAAGGATTAGGCTCCCCCGGCCCATAGGGCACTGGAAAAATTCCCTCAAGACAAAGGAAGAAGGAGATGGCCTGCCGGGAAATAGAAGATTGCTTGGGTAGATTTTATTTTTTTGGTGGGAAGATGAGAAGATTCTTTGTGGAAAAACAGAAGAGTGGGAAGGCCAGGGCTCCTGATTGAAGTGATTCCCTATTGGGACGGAAGGAGATTCCTCTTGCCAACCTCCCAGAGACAGACTGTATTCCCTACCTCTACTGTTTTCTTGTAAGCCCCAGACTGGATCAAAGCCCTCCTAGAGACCCTCTCGGATATCTGTGGGGAATTGAGAGCAGTCAGCCATCCCACTGGGGTGGAGTGCTAATAAACCATAAAGCAGTTGCTCAGTTCAAAGGCACTCCCAACCCCGTTGAAGACTGGCCATGGAGTGGGGCAGATTATCAGAATGGACCCACTGTCTAAGACTGCAGGGGAGGTAAAGGAGGTACATTTTAAGCTGCTCTTCCTTATCTTTTTCTAGAATGTCATCTGGGGCTCTTCTGAGGCCTGGAAGAAAGGTGACACCTTGGCAGAGGGGTACTAGCTGCTTCCAGAGATAGAGGGGAATAACTGGGGAAGCATGCCTCAGTACCAAAGCCAGCAGAAATAAAACCCTGCATCTGGACTGGCTGCCTGATGGACACATGAAGATTTACTCATTCATCCATATTGATTACAGGAAAGTGCTGCAGTGTTAGGGTCAGGGCAGAACAACAAGACATAAGCTCTGAGTGAGAGAGAGAAAAAAACAAACATGTAGTCAGCACAGGAATACTACGGAGAAACGTTTATTGCGCAAGGCAAGGAGACGAAAAAAATCCTGTTACCACCACCAGTCTAACTCCCACTCCATTCGAGGATCATGAGAAATGGTAATTTACTAATCTGCAAGTTTCATGACAGTATTGAACATGTCCTCTATATCGGGGGATAAAATTTTGAAATATTTGCTTCTATTAGCTTTGTGATGCATGCACTTATTTTAACTAAACCGATTATATTTAATGAAATGTGAACATTATATTGGTATAAAAACTGTACTCACTCTAGCAGCTCTAGAAATAGAGTTAGGAGAGTTCAGACCAATAAGTTGGCCAAGGATGCGCTTCATTTCTTCTGTTGTTCCTTTTGTATTCAGGCCACCTACGGCTATTCAAATATAGTTATGTTGAAACCCACATTCTAAGTGTAATTTACAAAATGTATACAATGAGTCTTTTATTTTGAATATATAAGAATTTCAGAATTAAGATACTGGAGCCCTTGCCAACACATACACAAGTGTACCAGAAACACTTATGCATAACTCCAATAACTGGAGAATGCACACAAAAAAAGGCATTCCTCTTTAAAATCAAAATAAATGTAGAGAAATCTAGAAAATGTTCGCTAATTTATTGTGATATAACTATTATAAAATGTAAAAATTACCTGTTTGTGGATAGGTTTGAATGTGCACATATGGATGAATCAACAATTCAGAAATTGATATTCTTTGTTTAGGGTTCCTTATTAAACAGCGCTACAAAAACAAAAAGATTGAAAAAGTGGGTTGAGGGGGTGAATAGTTGAAGCTTTGTTTCCTGCAGTTAAAATACACATGCTCAATTTCCTGAATCATTACAGTTATGCTGGTATCCATGTACAAATCTGTAACTTATAAAACTTGCTTTGGTAGGATAGTATCAAATTAGCTGTATCTGTAGAACTGGAAAGAAGCTGTAACACATGTATGGATCCTCATCTCTTAAAACCAAGATGCCTAAAAATCCCCTCTTCACAGAAGAGAAACTGAAATACTCCTGTAATATCACTCCTTTGTAGGCATGAGGAGTAAGAGGACCTCCTGTTGTAAATGCCAAAGTAGTCTGACAGTTTAGTTAGGAATAGAACTGCGAAAAATATTTTGAGCAAATTTTTTTTTGGGGGGGGGGGGATGCAGATTCTGACCAACTAAACATTTCACAAATTTGTGTAGAAAAAAATTCTACTTGAAATGACTGTTTCAAAATTTCCTTCAATTTTGTTAAAAAAATAAACAAAGTCAAAACAAAACATTTAGTTCAACCAGAAATATTTTTCCTAACCGTCAGAAATCCCAGCTACACAAAAAAATAAATTCTTCAAGATCTAGATCGGAGTCGTAACTTTTCATGTCACAGGGTTAACAAACATACCTCCACACCCCATATTATCAATGCTCAATCCTAAACTACATCAGCTAATAATCACTAGGCACTAGTGAACCAGGATACAGCTATCCTCTAGTTGTGTTTTAAATGAAGACAACTTACTTGAGAGGTTACAATTTACAGAAGAGATACAGTAACAATGGAGCCTTTGACTTGGTTCTGTTTGGACAGATCACTTTGGAATACACCTTTTTTACTTTTAAATTCAGAACTGGAGGTTTTTAAAAAACCTATCATGAACAGGAATTCTAATAATGCAGTTACATTAATTTTTATTAACATGAATGTAATAGCTGCAGATTTAGTCACATTTGTGCAGAAATTAGATGCCAAGAAATTTCACTAACAGAGTTAAGGTTGCCCAGTAGGCTCCCAAAACGTGGAGAGTGACTAAATTTAAATCTCTGAAAACCAGAAAATACTATATACACTACCCCCGCAATGCAACCTTAATTCTGTCCCCTGGAATTGGCAAAAGTCGCAGAGAATGGTTCAATAAAGCGGTGTACTATAATAGGTAGACATGAGAAAGTTCTAACATACCACCGTGTGTTGTGCTCCACAGCCTTGAATTTCAGCATTTATCTGGATGTGCTCCAACTGCCTTCACTGTGTTAGGTGTAGCTATATTGAATGGTGGAGAGATTAGTTGGAGCTGCTTGGCAGAGCTGTTATTGCAATGTGATAAGAGGCACATGTGTGTTTTTAAAGGTTCAAGTATGCCTCATTTTAATGCTGAGTTTTGTAGACTGTCCACAGAGGAGCACAATGGTGTGTTCTTGCCATGGGGAGTCCCAGCACTCAGGTGGCATATATGATAGTAGCCTCCAAGGAGTGAGGGATAAAAGTGAAAACAAGGTCTCAGAAGGAATTCTCAGGACAAGTGTGGAGGCATGGTAACATTTAGAAAGCCTGGGATAGTTTGGGTGTAGGCTAACTATAGTTAGCTCCTATTTGCTATGCCTGACCTAACCTTGAGCATTGCTTTTCCAAGGAGAAAGAGTTAGACTTGGTCCTACAGTGCTCAGGTGCTCTGTTCCCAAAGTGTTCTGTAACATCTGTAAGGGTTGAATGATAGTATGTGGTATTGGCATAATGGGGCATCATTCAGAGGAAAAAGTTAACGTTGGGTTGGGTGGCTAATGTGTACTTTACTTATATTTCCTGGTTTTCAGATGTTTAAATTTAGACAGACACTCTCCATATTCTGGAAGCACACTAGGCACCACTGGACATCCTTAACTTTATGTTAATGAAATTTCTAGGCATTTAGTTTCCTTCATTCAGAAAAAAAAATAAATAAATTCTCAGCTCCCCGATTTACCACAGCCCAGCTCTCCCCTTTCACTGCCTTTGGCTCGTAAGTAATGATTATCCCAGCCAAAGAATGACTGCATGTTAGCCCCTCGTTGGGCGGTATGTTTGAGGGGGCGGGATAGCTCTGTGGTTTGAGCATTGGCCTGCTAAACCCAGGGTTGTGAGTTCAATCCTTGAGGGGGCCATTTAGGGATCTGGGGAAAAATTGGGGATTGGTCCTGCTTTGAGCAGGGGGTTGGACTAGATCTCCTGAGGTCCCTTCCAACCCTGATATTCTATGTTCTCCACTTCACTGCTTCTGCATTATCTCCTCTCCGTTCTCTCTGCCAGTCCAACACAGCCTGGCTCTCCCTCTCCAACCATCTTCCCCACAGAGAGGCAGAAGTCAGCATGGGACACACAGGATGAGGAGCTGGAGAGAGGCTGCAGGAACAAGCATGAAATTGGGGGGCAGACACGTGGGGAGGGGCACGAGAAGAAGCATGGTCCAGCGCATAGGACCTGGGACTCCTGGGTTCCAGTCCCTGCTCTGCGATAGACTTCCTACGTGACCGTAAGCAAGTCTAAGTCTGTGTACTTTAATTTCTCATCTGCGGAAATGCAGATAACGGTACGTGAGAACATAAGAATGGCCAAACTTGGTCAGACCAAAAGTCCATCTAGCCCGGTATCCTGTCTTCCGACAATGGCCAAAGCCAAGTGCCCCAGATGGAATGAACAGAACAGGTAATCATCAAGTGATCCATCCCTTAGCCCATTCCCAGCTTCTGGCAAACAGAGGCTAGGGACACCATCCCTGCACATCCTGGCTAATAGCCGTTGATGGACCTATCCTCCATGAATTTATCTAGTGCTTTTTTAAACCCTGTTATAGTCTTGGCCTTGACAACATCCTCTGGCAAGGAGTTCCACACGTTGACAGCGCGTTGTGTGGGGAAAAAAACTGGTTACCCACCTTTCATAACTGTTGTTCTTAGAGATGTGTTGCTCATGTCCATTCCAAGTAGGCATGTGTGTGCCATGTGCACAGTTGCCGCAAGCTTTTTTCCTAGCAGTACCCATTGGGTCAGCTGTGGAGCCCCCTGGAGTCGCGCCTTCATGGTGGTGCATATAGGTTCCTGCTGACCCGCCACCTCTTCAGTTCCTTTTTCCCGGGAAACTCTGACAGAGCAGAAAGCAGGTGGGTCTTGGAATGGACTGAGCAACACATCTCAGAGAACAACAGTTACGAAACGTAGGTAACTTTTCTTCGTGTGCTTGCTCATATCGATTCCAAATAGGTGATTCCCAAGCCTTGTAGGAGGCGGAGTCAGAGTTCATGGAATTGCTGGCTGAAGCACTGCTCTGCCAAATGCTGCATTGTCCCTGGCATGCTGGGTAATGGCATAATGAGAGGTGAACGTGTGGACAGACGACCACATTGCCACCCTGCAGATCTCCTGGATTGGGACCTGGGCCAGGAATGCCGCTGAGGAGGCCTACGCTCTTGTAGAATGTGCCATTAGTGCAGAGGCAGGTATCTTTGCCAAATCGTAACATGCCTGAATACAGGACATGATCCACAATAAATTCTTTAAGACGACACTAGGAGGCCCTTCATCCTGTCTGCTACTTTGAACAATTGATTCGACTTACGAAATGTGCGCTCAATATAAAAGGCCAATGCTCGCTGGACATCCAAGGAGTGGAGTCTTTGCTCCTGACTGTTAGCTTGTGGCTTAGAGTAAAAGGCTGGGAGAAAAATGTCCTGATTGGCATGAAATTGAGAGATGACCTTTGGGGGAAAGGCTGGGTGAGGCCTAAGCTGCACCTTGTCCTTATTAAAAAAAAAATGGTGTAAGGAAGATCAGAGGTTAAGGCCTTAAGTTTGGACACTCTCCTAGCTGATGTTATTGTGATCAGGAATGCCACTTTACATGACAGGTAGAGTAGAGAGGAAGTCACTAGGGACTCAAGGGGGGTCCCCTTAGCCTTGAAAGAACTATATTAAGGCCTCAAGCCGGGATCGGCTGCCTAACCTGCAGGTATATTCTGTCAAGATCTTTAAGAAACCGGCCGACCATCGGGTTGGAGAAGACTGAACAGCTAACTACACCCGGGTGGAATGCTGAAATGGTGACTAGGTGAACCGTTATCGATGGGACCGACAGGTCCTGCTTCTTTAAGTGCAGCAGATATCTCTCATTTTCTACTATCGGTGCCTGTGTTGGAGGACCGTGACCTTGCGAGCACCAGATTGAGAATCTCTTCCACTTAGCCATGGAAAACCTCCCTAACAGGCTCAGAGTACATTAGTTCTACTGGGTTTAGCCAGGAAGTTTCCCAACTGTAAGGTGGAGAGACTCTAGGCTGGGATGCTGGAGACAGCCATGGTCTTGAGTATTCAGGTCCAGAAGGAAAGGCAATGTGATTGGGTTGTGCACCGATAGCACCAGCAGCATCGTATACCAGTGCTGGCGAGGCCAGGTTGCCGCTATCAGTATGACTGCGGCCTGCTCCCCGTGGATCTTGAGCAGAAACTTGTGGATGAATGGGGAAGCAGGAACGCATACAACAGGTGGCCTGTCCAAGAGAGGAGGAATGTGTCCGCAAGAGAGCCCGGGCTGTGGTTCTGGAAGGAACAGAACTATAGGCACTTCCTGTTGCTTTTCGCGGACAACAGGTCAATATGGGGAACTCCCCACCTTTGGAAAATGCTGTTCACCATGTCCGGACGAATGGACCACTCATGGTTGTGGAAGGATCTACTGAGATAGTCTGCCAAGTCGTTCTGAGAACCCAGAAGGTAGGATGCTTTCAGGTGAATTGAGTGGACTATGCAGAAGTCCCACAGCTTGAGGGCTTCCTGACATAGGGGAGAGGAACAAGCTTTTCCCTCCTTTATATAAAACATTGTGGTCGTGTTGTCCATCACCAGCACCGCACATTTCCCTTGCAAGTGGGCCTGGAAGGTTTGGCATGCCAGGTGGACTGGTCTCAGCTCCTTGATGTTGATGTGAAGTGGGAGCTCATCTTATGACCGAAAAGCTTGGGTCCTGAATTCTCCCAGATGAGCTCCTCACCCCAAAGCTGTCACATCTATAACCAGGGACAGCAAGGGCTGTAGTTTGGAGAAGGGGACCCCTGTGCATACCGCCTGTGGGTCGAGCCACCACTGGAGAGACCCAAGAACTGGCAGTGGGAGTGTAACCACCTTGAACAGACCATCGTGCCCAGGCCTGGAGAGGTCTGAGCCTCAGCCTCACGCGCTGTACCACATATGTACAAGTTGCCATATGTGCAAGGAGCTTCAAACAATTTCTCACTGCAGTGGTGGGGTATTGCTTGAAGCCTTGTATGTCTTGCATTGTCTGAAAACGAGACTCTGGCAGGAAGGCTCTGGCCTGACCAAAGACCAATCAACTGTATTCTCTGAGTGGGGAAAGAGTTGATTTGTGTACATTTCAGAAGGAGACCCAGCCTGTTGAAGGTGGATCTCATCAGGTTGATGTGTTGCTCCACTTGCGCCCTGGAGTGGCCCCTGACCAACCAGTCATTGAGGTAATGGAAGACCTGCACTGCCTTCTTCTCAGGAAGGCGGCTACGACTGCCATGCACTTGGTAAAAACTCAAGGGGCTGCTGACAGATGGAAGGGGAGGACCATAAACTGGTAGTTGTGGTTCACTACGAACCTGAGAAAATGTCTGTGGGCTGGAATTATCGATATGTGGAAGTACACGTCCTTGACATCGAGGGTGACGTACCAGTGTCCTGGATCCAGAAATGGGATGATGGCAGTCAGAGAGACCATGTAGAACATCAACTTCTTCATAAATCTATTGAGGCCTCGCAGGTCAAGGATGGGTCTGAGATCCTTTGACTTTGGGGCTTAGGAAATATCGGGAGTAGAATCCCTTGCCCCTTAGCTCCTGAGGAATCTCCTCTACTGCTCCTGCAGCGAGGAGAGTCTGAACCTTCTGCAAGAGGAGTTGCTCGTGAGAAGGGTCCCTGAAGAGGGACGGGGAAGAGGAGGTGGGAGAGAGGGGAGGAGCAGAATTGGAGAGAATATCTTACTTCTACAGTGTGAAGGACCCAGCGATCTGAGGTTATCTGGGACCATACATGGTAGAAATGGGGGGAAAATTCAGAAAACAGGGTGAAGGATCCAATGTGTGGTCAGATGTGTTGCCTCCAGGTGCCCCTTCAAAAGGCTTGGTTAGAACCTGATCGCTCCCTCGCCAAGCCCTGGCCTTGACTGGGCTATGGATGGGGAGGCTTATGCTTGCCATTCTTGCCCCACTTCCTGGGGAAATCTTGCCTAGGCTGGCGAGGGTAGAAGTGCAGAGGGGGCTGGGACTTACAGTGCTTTTGCTGGGTGGTGGGGGTTTGCAGACCCAATTATTTTAATGTTGCCCGCGAATCCTTCCGCCTGTGGGGCTTGGAGTCTGTCTGCTCCAAAAACAGCTCCATGCTGTCAAACAGCAAATCCTGAATTGTTTGCTGGACCTTTGGAGGAAGGCCTGACACCTGGAGTCACGAATTCCTCTTCATGGCTATAGAAGAGGACATGGTTCGTGTGGACGAATCTTTCGCGTTCAGTAAGGCCTTGCAAGAGTCCTTGCACTGCCTTGCGATCCTCTACTATGGCAGCAAACTCCAACCTAGAGTCTGACAAGACCAATTCCTTAAATTTCATCATGGAGTCCAATGAATTGAAATGATATCTACTAAGGATTGCTTGCTGGTTAGCAATCCGAAGCTGGAGCCCCCACGGTGGAGTACACCTTCCAGCCAAAGAGGTCCAGCTTCTTTGAATCCTTGGATTTTGGGGTTGGGCCCTGCTGCCCCCTCTCTCTCTCTCATTCGCCACCACCACGACTAGCGAACCTGGCCTCAGGTGAGTAAGTAAGTATTCGTATCCCTTAGAGGGGACAAAATACTTCCTCTCCACCCGCTTAGCTTCATTCTCGGGCGGAACCCTTTACAGATCTTGCAGTGATCTGTTTGATGCGCCTCCCTCAGACACTTCAGGCAGGAGTCATGGAGGTCATCTGTTGGCATGGGCTTGGGCAAGTCCTGCATGGCTTAAACCCTTGGGATCGAGGCATGCCCCGAACTCCAAGAGGGGAGAAAATTGGGGTCGGGGGAAAGCCCCCTTCTTCTAACTAACTATGAAGACTAACACTAACTAACTATTTACAGTGTACTCGAAGTTCAATCACTAGGGGAAACGCTTGCCGAGGCAAGTGAGACACGCAGCTCCAACGACTGTCACTGGTGGTAAGAAGGAACTGAACAGGTGGCGGGTTGGCAGGGACCTATATGCACCACCATGAAGGTGCGACTTCAGGGGACTCCACAGCCGACCCAACGGGTACCGCTAGAGGAAAAACCTACTGACAACTGTGCACGCAGCGTGCGGACAACTACTTGAAATCGACATGAGCAAGCACTTGAAGAAGTGTGCATTGTGTGGAAAAAAAAAAAAAAAAAAAAGTACTTCCCTACCTCACAGGGGCATCGTGAGGATAAATACATTAAAGATTGTGAGGTACTCAGATACTAGTGTGACATGGGCCAAATAAGTACCTACCATTGATTGTTAGATGTGGGAGTTTTGGAGGGGCATAACTAAAACCCCTGTGACATCCCCCCCACTGAATAGCTCTGATCCCTTCCTTTCCTCCCCACTCTTTCAACTACTTCCCACACCCATTTACAACATCGGAAACAGAGGGGTGAAGTAGCCCATTTATTTCAATGGGATGTTCTCACCTGAATGAAAACACTCCATGGAGATGAATACAGTCTGAAATAATAGCTCTGAGATGTGATGACTGCTCCTTTCTTCTCTATAAGTATTCTCACCCACATCCCCACTAACACTACTCCTCTCTACCCTCATGAAACACAGCAAGGTTCAAGACAATCCAAATAAGCATGTGGATTTTTAGAGCCCTTAAAAAAGTTGACCATTAAACAAAGTGCTGCCAACCTTAACTTTTGGAGAACTGATGTTATGCTACAATATAAATTTTGAAGATCAAATACAACATACCTATTATTAAAAAGGGATCATGTAATATAACTGGTAGTGATCCAGTTTTACATTATGCAACATAAATCATTAGTATTTCTATTAAGTTTCTCAGTTTATGCTCCACAAACATGCCCTAACAACCCATCAAAGGGTTAACTGTCTTTGCCAGGTCAAGAGCAGTGTCTGGATTCTGAATCTATATTCCCTGCTAGGTAGCATTGTCAGAAACTCAACTGGAATCAGTTTTGGCTTTTTAGAGATATGAAAAATTTGGCTAGGCTCCAATTTGTGGGGAATAGGGGAAAAAGCATTTTTTCTGGGAAAAGCATATGTTGCACTTGTATTGTGACTCAGCCAAATCAACCAGGTCATACTGCCTAATCTATATAATTACTTATCACATTTGCAAATTGAGCTGAAAAACCATGTTCAAGCTAGATGAAGCCATATAGTTAGCCTGAGCATTAACTAATCTTCATTTTGGTGGTCGTATCCATCATTACATGCACAATCAGAATTATGCCCATCTGGGAACCAAATTAGAAAATGTTTCAGAAGTCAAGTCACATCTACTCAGATTACAACAGTCTAGCAAAGGAACAACTATCGCTTGAATCTGAATTCAACTTTTTTAAAAAACTAAAAATATTAAAGTTACCTTTAAAACATCCTGGAGATCTTTTTCTGCAAAGTCAGGGAACTCTATTTCATAACTAGGATCAATTATAGCATGAAGTTTAGTGATCTGATTTGTTATGTGCTGAAATGGAGTCCTCCCATAAGTCATACAATATAAAATGCATCCCAATGACCAAACATCACTTTTGGGACTTATCTAAAAACAAACAAAGTAATTATCTGAATAATAATAATATGAATTACTTTAGTTTAAAAGGGAATGATCTCTTTTCTCATAGTTACCAAACATCATTTACTTTGTATAATATAATTTCACTTAAGCAAGAAGATACAATAGGGGGTGTGTTACATAGTCTGTTGTTCCGCCTTAATGATTATGAATAAAAGCCAAAGGCTGAGTGCTATTAACTGCCAACACATGTCATTATTAGTCCATAAACACAAATCTTCGAGTGTCTTGTTACAATATTAACTTCTAAATAAATATATTCTAAAGAATTATTTTTATGAGGACTTTCCCAACTTAAAAAGCTAAAGAGTTAGTGGTAAAATTAAAACAAAATATTTGATTTTAAAGTTGCACTTGATATTGCTTTTGACAGTTTCTTAAAACAGTTCTTTCCTCTTGGCATCTCTTCACAAAGATGGTGAAGAAAAAAAAAGCAAAGTAAACTCCCTCTCCTGCACAACCACCAACTGAATTATCTGGGATATGATGATGTAGGGTTTTGTTTTGTTGGTTTGGGGTTTTGTTTTTGGTGGTACATGATCCCAGAACTTCCTTCATATCAATCAGTCATTGAGGAGTAGGAGGAGGAGACACAGTTTAGCCTCAATTGAGATACATGACCCTGACAACAATGCAGAAGTTCTTTTCTTCAGCGTTTTCCTCACTAACCCCATCACCAGTATATGATCAAATTATAAATGGGAAGAGATTACTGATTCTAAAGCCAGAGGATCTGACAACCACCAACATGGATCTCTTAGACGGAAAGGTGAGTTAGTGGCTGTTTAATAAAAGTTGAACCCCAGTGAGTAGGGCTGTCTTTATTTTTAAAATGAAGACATTTCACTAGGCATCTGTGTTTTCTACAGAACTTACTTTTTGTCATAGAAGGACACTGACACAACCACCATGCCATATTACTTACCCGACATGCATTGGGCTTTGGTCAAAAATTAGATACATTAGATTCCTAAGCCAGGACCCTTCATGCAGGATCGTATGAATGAAGCTTTTGATGAACATATAGGGTGAAAGCTTCACCCTCTGTCAAGCACCTTTATACAAAGTAAGAGGGCCAGAGCAGCTCAAAAATATCCTTAAAGAACAGTATTTGGTCAGGGGCAGATTCCCTCGGCCCCGGGCACTGCAGAACACAGGCCTGTAAGCCTGTCTTTGAGGACCCCACGCAAGCCCTGGTATAAGAGGCAAATGTGAGAGAGGGACATGTCAGGGCAGGGACCACAGCATGCAGCACTCTGGCCTGTAGGGCAGCCCTGGAAGGCTGTCATACTTTAGACAGGCCACCAGGACAGTTTAACTTGTGCTAGGGGACTGCTCCATTGCCTGCAGCAGCCCAGGATTGGGAAGGTGCAAAGATGGCTTAAAACCATCTTTATCTGCTTTTCCCATTGGGCTGAGAGTTCTTTGCTGCATCTCTCAGAAGTGCAGCATTGAATCTCACCCAGTAAGTTTAATGCTAACCCAGATGTGGTGTGCAATGTACTTCGGTATATGGCTCAGATGGTCATGCAAGACGCTCACTTCAGTAACCTCTTTGTGCAAAGATCTTACAGACCATTACAGAGTTAAGTTACATTAGCTATTTTTAAAATGACAACAAGGACGGTAGATGAAAAAATCCCACATCTTCATTTCACCATTCTGCCAAAATTGTTAAGATCAGAGGTGAAACCTTAGCACAAACGTATACCCATATTATAATATCAACATACCAAAATGTCATATGTAGTTAGTGAGAGACAGTGAATCCTCCTGTAGATCTGAAACATCCTAACTTAATACTATTTGAAAGGGTTATTTAAATCTGTGCACTAAATATTACTATAGCTATAATTGAGCAGCCTCAAATCAAACATAGGGCAAATTTGATTTGGTTAAGATTGAGATTTAGCAATTTTGCCAAAATTATAATTTTTTGGAAGTGTGTATAAAACATTTACTCCACTAGCAGCAGTATGCTGATGACATTCAGCTATATATTTCATTCTCAACTGATGCCACCTCTACTAACATGTCAGAATGCCTACAAGAAATTAGCTCTAGGATAAAGAGCAGCTGGCTCAAGCTGAACTGAGGTAAGACCTTCCATCAGAGACATACAGCCTCCATTCATCACAGCTGTGCAAAGACTTGGTATTCTGCCTGACTTCTCACTACACTTCAATAACCAAGTAATAGTTTCCCAAAACACTTTTCACTTCCAGCTTGCTAGGAAACTTCATCCCTTCCTCGCAGATGAAGACATGGCCATGACATGGCATCTGTCACCTCCAAAATGGATTACTGCAACTCATTGTATCTGAAGATGACCCACAGGTCCAGCTGGCACAGAATGAGGTAGCCTACCTTCTCCATGGCTCTGGACACTAAACACACCAGACCTATGCTAATTTCCCTCCACGGGCTCCCAGTCAGCTCCAGATGCTGGTTTGAGGCTTGGGTCCTAATTTTCAAAGTAATTACTGGATCAAGCCCCAGCTACATGAAAGACTAAATTTTGATTTATGAACCTCTGTAATACCTACGATCCTTTAAAACAGAGATCACAAAGCATGTGAGAGCTGGGGACAAACCATTCTTGGTCAAGTGGATCCAGCTAGGGAACAAACTGCTGGAGGACCATCTTTAGGGAACATTGCAAAACCTCCCTCCGAGAAAGCCTTTCACCATGAGTGACTCTCACAATATGAAAACAAAAAAGCCTACCTCAAGCAGAGTTTTGATGCCCAAAAGGGAGAAGTGCTAGAGACTCCATGAAGTCTACACGGGACTTCGAGCCCCTTTCATGTAATATCAACAGCAGATACTACAGTGATGGGCAGTAGTATAAAGGCATAAGATAAAAGTTTGCAAAACAAGATTTTCTTATTGTCTGGGCTTGAAGAAGTTTACTTAATTCTTACTGGCCAGAGCATAAAATTACTAGTCAGACTGAAAGTTATACCTGGCTTGTCTCCCATAAAGTCCCATTTCCATTTTTAAAATAATGCACAATTTCTCGTGTACAGTATTTAACTAGAACATGGACAGCCAGCTTCCTTTTAAAAAAGGATTATTCTACAAGAGTCTCCCACTGTTCTATCTTCCTTTCCTTCTAGCTTCAATCTACTTCTTCCTGTCTTTCCTTTTGATCAGAGATCATAATTTCTCAATTCCCCATCTCTTTATTTAGCACTTCAATCATACCCTCACATCTGTTGCTACTCGAGACTGCCTTGCTCCCCTTCACCTCCAAAGAAAAAGCAAGCATGTACCTGGCCAGCGACTCTGCCCAGTTGCCTTGATGAGATAGTTTTCCTCCAAGTTCTGGTTAGAGTGAAAGTTTTTATACTCTAAGCTTTTGTTTCCTCAAAATGTCTGAAATATTCACACACACACACGCGCGCACGCACACGCACACAGAAAATATGTTACCTTTGATTTTGATTTCCCATTTTCTCCATAGGAAGACATATCTTTGATTGCCTCTGGCGGCATGTAATTAATTGTGCCAACCTAGTAATAAAAAACACACACACACACACACATATATATATATATACACACACATATTTATATTAACCAAGTGTTTAATGGAATCTAATTAACTTGAAAATTTTCTTTTGATGGTTTGTGGTCTAATAAAAGCCTTGAAAAGCAACATTCCAGACTGAGAATCTGGATGAGTATTTCTGCCATGCTCTGGCTTTCAGTGGTCTAATACTTTAAAGTTAACAATATGCATGCACAGAAATTCGCTCTAAATAATTATCAGTAGCTTTAGTTTTATTAGCTACAGAAACATAAAAAGTACTGTGTAGCACAAAATTCTGATGTATGTTTGTTTTCTTTAGGTTGGTAGATCACTTAACGTAGCAGACACAGAAATTACATTTTATAAAACATGGTACTCCATCTACTAAAAATATTTCACCTGTGAATCCTTAACAATGCTTGTCACATCTGGCTGCATTTGGTTCGCAATGCCAAAATCAATTAGTTTTAGCATTCCATCAACTATCAGAAAATTTGCTGGTTTCAGATCACTATGCACAATGCCTGCAAGGTAAGAAAATTCCAAGATTAATCCAACTAAGACATGAATTTTAAACTACCAAGTACGTATGATTTTTTGGCTCTCCCCACAAATGTGTCAATTAAACTTTTGAGCAGGAACCAATGTATTCTTTGGTTACAAAATTCACCCTTTGCTGCTGAATTGTGCTGTAGAATCTTAGATTTCATTTAAAAAAATGAAATTAGATGTTTTCAGTCCTTAACAATTTCAGTAAAAATCATGAAAATGTGAACTACCTGAGTCTGCAGATAGTCTGAAACAATATCTCCAAGAGGTATGATTTGCACCATTACTCTCAATCAGGGCCCCATGAGCTCTATGATTTCAAGGTCACAGAATTGGGCATTTTTCAAAATGCTGCAGAATTCAGTACTTCTGCTGCAATCAAGTGACTGACATTTTGTTTAGCATTTATTTGCCTTGGTGGGACCTGCTTGCAGCTTCCCCTTTAACTCTAATTTTACTTGTAAGGAGAATCTGAGACAACTGGGGTACACACACCCTGAACTGTTCCATCGAGATAGAACTAGAGTCCAGTTTACAGCCACAAAGTGGTAAATCTAGAAATCCTAAGTGTAGTCTGATGAGGTAGGCTGCCTGAAAAATAGAAAAGCAGAAGAGGTCCAGAGTACCAGAAACAAGCTAGGGACAAGCTCTCCCCTTTCTGGGTACACATGGGGGAGGGGGGAAAAAGAGATTTTCTGTGTGCCACCTGGACATCATCATTTAAGGCCCATGGAGACAGGCCACCTGGACAAAACAGCAAAACCCAAAACAAACCAAAACCCAAAATCTTTGTTGAATAGGTCATCAACTAGTTTTATGTTCTAGGAGTCAGTTATGTATTCTGTAGGGTGGGGAGAGAAAATGGGAATGAAGGATATTGAATGGAGGTAAATTCAAATAACATAGTCAAGAAGACATGGATCAAATTTGGTAAGTTGTAGAGGAAAGTACTACTGTGGTACTTCATTTCCGGAGGGATGTTTGGCCTCTGGACTATATCAGAGTTGCTCTGAAATACACAAAATAAACAAAACCTCAAGGACTCTGCCATAAAGCCACCCATCCAAAAAGGCCTCCCAGCTTCCAGAAGCACAGAGAGCAGCTACCCCTCCAAACTCTGTAAAATCCATTTGATCTCTACCACATGTACTACACTAATATCTAGAAATATTTAGCAATACCATGTTCGTGGATTGCGTGAACGGCTTCCAACATATTTTTCCAATAGCTCTTGCGTTCCCATGGATTAATAGTCTTTTTCTTTTTAAGCCAGCTATTGAGATCAATATTTCCACATTCCATTACCATGTAGATATGCTGTTCACTGATTTCACTAAAATAAATAATAAGTGTTATTATCATACTGAAATTAAATTTTAGAGAGTAACTGCTTTGAGGAATAGTTTGAAAACTTATTTTAAATGTTTACTCACTAGTCATAAAGTCGGATGATCTTATCACTATGTTGCTGTAGCTTATTCAAATGAGCAATTTCATTCTTATAACTCTCAACAGTCAGTTGATCTGCTTCTTCAAGATTCACATATTTGACAGCATACAGTTGCTTCTTTTCATTCAATACTTGAAACACCTGCAAAACAGCAGAGAAACAAAAGTGCCCTCTTTATGCATTCCTAAAGTTTCTTCAATTTGTGGTGTGTTCCATCACTACATCTAGAAATGGGCGAACAGCACTTTTTGGGGAAGAAAACAATAACATTTCATTTTAGTTTACAGAGGAAATACTACAAGTTTCCATATTTGGCACTACAATACTTCACTTAGAAGAACAACCTCAAGGGATTCAGAAGGTAGCCAGATTCTACACCCAGGCAGTTCTTGGGCTCTCAGCTGAACCCACTTGCACACTTAAAACTGCAAGTTAGGGTGTGAACTTAGTTGGGGTCGGTTCTGCTTTGAGCACAGGATTGGACTAGATGACCTCCTGAGGTCTCTTCCAACCCTAATCTTCTATGACAACCTACCAAGAACTGGAATAGGATCACCAAAGAGACATCAGATAGTCAACAGTAAATAAATTCAAATGACCATTGGACAGAGAACTGTGACAAAGTTACTGCCTAATTATTTTGTATGAAGTTTAACACCTTCCAGAGAGAACAGCAGTTTCTGACTTCCTGCTGCGTTTCCCATTTCATGTCTACCATAACTACCTCTGTTGCTTTCTCCCCATATATTCCTCCCAACTTAGCCAAATTTCCAGGTCCCATTCCCTGGAATAAAACTGTAGCCTATGCAAGTTCAAAACCAAATTTCTGTCTCCACCAACACTTCAAGTCCCAGTTTTCCCTGTGTGGCCCCTTGTTAAACGTCAATATCAACACTGCTGCCTCCTCTCCAGTTTGGCTCCTGTCTCTGGAGAGTGAACCTATGGATGTTCAAACACAAAACTAAAACTGCCTGCCAATTAAAAAAGTATAGAAAAAATTCTGTTTTAAAAAAAAAAGTTTGGCAGGAAGGGCTATAAACATAAATCAAATCCAAAACTGCTTTGAAATCACAATTGTTATGTGTAATCTGGATATACTGTATAGGATTTTTTGTGCAGAAATTATTTCTTTACTGGCATCCAAATACACCAGTGAGGTTTTTTGTTGGTTTGTTTTTAAGATAACATCCCTGCATTTCCCCTTTAGCACTTTTATAGGGAAGAAACCTACTGAGAACACCTGGGTGTGGTAATTACAACATGAGTGTGCATGCATGTTCAAATTCCAAGATTAAATGCAAATTCTGGGGTGGGAGGGATGCCAGCTTCTCAGGTCCACCAGACAACTGATTTGTTTAAATTATTGCAGAGGTTTCAGCTTAAAAAAAGTTGATGCACATGTTCTGTTGAGGAGTAACTGTTTGCAAATGATGAAACATTATGAAGAGGGCTGAATAAGATTTAGTTTAAGTACCTTCCCAGGTATGATGGGAAAGCCAGTTTTGAAATATTTACACATCTATTCAGCATAAGACACTGCATGATCTGGTGGATTGAGCTCAGGGCACTTTGACCTGCCTGCAATTGAAACAGTCTATTGGATTTACAAAATGGTTTAGTTCTATTCAGATAGAAGGATAATACCCTCCTGACATCTAGTGTATGGAGAACAAGCTCCAGGTTGGAAGTATGCGATTTTGGAAAGAAAACTTGCAGGTATATGATCTGATTCAGTTGAAATTCAGAACTTGCTTTAGGAAGAAACCTGGCAGATAGTTGTAAAAAGATACCTCATTCTTGTAGAACATTGCAAAAAGGGGGGGAATCTGCCATTAAGGTGCCACTAGAAAAGCTGTTTTCCTAGATAAATTCAAGAAGGAGCAGGTGGCCATTGATTCAAAGGGGGAGGGGGAAGAGAAGGTTGTGAGGCTTTTGAGGCCCAAGTTCAGATCCCAGATAGGAGGAGAAACTTATCTCTGGGAAGAGATTCCCCGGGCCTTTCGTGAACCTTGTGGTTATGGGGTGAGAAAATAAAGAAAACCCTTTGATAGTAGTAAGAAAGGCTCTTAGGGCTGCCAGATCAAACCTTGATGGAATTAAGGGACAGTCCTGATTTCTTAAGCTATAGCAGGTACTCCAGGACAAACAGAAGCAGGGCAGATTGGGGATCAGCATTGTGCAGTTCACACCGGTGGTCAAATCTTGTCCACTTTTTGAAGGTAAATAGTTCTGGTGGAAAATTTTCAACTATTTAATAGAACGTGTTACAATTCAGCAGAGCAAGATGACTCTAGCTCCACAAACCATTGAGGTACCAGATCTTATAGGTGAAGATTGCCAAAGTTGGGATGTGTCAGACTACAGGCGTCCTGGGAGAGGAGCGGAGGAAGATTGGGAGATCTGTAGGAGGGAAAAAGAGCTAGATGCAACAGATAAGGGAATCATACTTCCCTCAACTATGTTGGGGAAATTAGAATGATTCTGGATTTGTCCTATTTAATCTTGTTTATCTTCGTCCAAGGCTGGAGGAAGGCATCCCCCAGGAAATTGCAAGCTAAACCCCCTTTTCCCCCTTGAGTAAAATGACATTTTTTGTTTCTAGGTCTAATTCTGGAAACCCTGAACTCCAAAAGATTCTGGATTGAAATCCCACTCAGTCTTCAGAGAAGTATATGCTGAGCTTGTTGGTCATGACATTCTGTATGCCAGGTAGATACACTGAGATCCCTATGTGATACTTTATGAACCAATTCCACAATTTTATTGCCTCAGCGCCGAGGAAACGGGATCTTGCCCTTCCTTGGCAACTGACACAAAACATGAAAACCATGCTGTCTGTCATGACTTTGATGGATCTGGGTCTGATGAAAAGAAGGAAATGAAGACAGGCATTTCTGACTGCTCTGAGCTCTAGAAAGCAGATATGGATGGTGGTGTCTTGGGGGGAGCACCTGCTCTGTGCTGTCAGAGTACAGAGATGCACCCTCGATCCTAACAGAAAGGCATCTGTGGTCATGGTTACTGTCGGAACTGGTTGGAAGAAGGGGACCCTTGCCCCTACATTATGCTCAATCTTCCACCAGTCTTGGGAATGTTTTACCTGCAGGGGAACAGACACTTTCTTTTCTAGAATGTGTCTGTTTGGCAAATAAACTGTTCTGAGTCACCCCTGGAAACAGTGGAGGTGTAACCTGGCATGCTCTATTACAACAGTGCAAGCTGCGATGTGATCCAAAAGCTGAAGGTAGTTTTTTATTGAGGTCTGGGAGCTGTCTTGAATCGTTTTTGACAAAAGTCTCAATGTCCAGAACCTGTCCATTGGGAAAGATGCCCTGGATGACAGGGAATCCAAGAAGGCCTCCATGAATTGTACATTCTGAACAGGAGTTAGTATGGATTTTTTATGTTCAGCTGAAGGCCCAGTTCCAAAAACAGAGAAAGCGTTGATCTTGTGGCGGATAACACCTCTTGGTAGGATTGACCTGAGTAGCCAACCATCAAGTTAGGGGAATGGCCTGACAACACAAATTATTCCACAATAGCCTAACAACACAGGTAAGCAGCCACTACCGACAGAACTTTCTAGAACAGTGTTTCTCAATGACCGATCCGGGACAGGCACCATTCATGACAGCCTCCTTGCCAGTCTCCTTCCTGAGATTTTCCCAACATAGAATATTAATATTTAAAATGCAAAGGGTTTTTTGTGCTTGCATTTCACATCACTACATTCAATTATTTTTGAACATTAACACATAAACTAACTACATTGACATCGGTTGCCATCATGCTGATATGCAAAGCACATTTGCATGCATTTGTTGGAAGGAAGTAGTTAGCAGTGAGCGAAAGTTAAGTTCTAGTAAAAAACTTTTACTTAGCTAAATCAGAACATGTCAGTGTCAAAGCAGTTATCTCTGGATTGATTTTTTAGGACTAACAAAAGCTCGGTTTTTCTGAAATGTGAGCGACTCCAAACATGATAAGGAAGAAGGGTGAGAAAAGAAAAGGAAACGTTCATCCTTCGATAAAAAATATGATTAGTCTTACATTAAGTAAGGATTTGTTGCAAGTGAGGATGTAGAACGTCTGAAAACTCTGTGTAGTGTTTGGCACAACTAAGCAAATGATGCTATGAAACCTTCAAAAATTATTCGACACACTGAAAAAGACAATTACCTGTTTCTTAACTGGTGTTCTTCAAGATGTGTTGCTCATTGTAGGTGTGCGCGCTCACCACATGCACCAGTGCCAGAAGTTTCTCTCTCAGCAGTATTGGTGACCGACTCTGGCGCCCTCTGGAGTGGTGCCCGTATGGTGGAACTGCTGCCCCCCCCCCCAGTTCCTTCTTGCTGGAAACTCCAATAGAGGGGAAAGGAAGGCAGGTCATGGAATGGACATGAGAAACACATCCCGAAGAACACCAGTTACGAAACAGGTAACAGTCTTTTCTTCTTTGAGTGCTTGCTCATGTCCAGTCCATTGTAGGTGACTCCCAAGCAGTGCCACCGGAGGCGGGTAGGAGTTCACGAACACGTCAATTGCAACACAGCTCTGCCGAATCCAGTGTCATCTCTGTCTTGCTAGGTAAGAGCATAATGCGTCGTGAATGTGCATACTGATGACCACGTAGCAGCCCTGCAGGTGTCCTGGATTGGGACATGTGTTAGGAAGGCCGCCGAGGACACTTGTGTCCTGGTCGAGTGAGCCTTTATTATAGGTGGTGGTTCTGTCAGTGCCAACTCATAACAGATTTGGATGCACGATGTGATCCAGTTAGAGATCCTCTGCAAAGACACTGGTAGGCCTTTCATCCTGTCCACGGTCACAATAAAGAGTTGGGTCAACTTGCGGAAGGCCTTGGTGCGCTGGACATCCACGGTGTGCAGCCGCCTCTCCTCCGCAGTTGAGTGCAGCTTTGGACAGAGAACCCAGAGAAAGATATTCTGGTTAACATGAAAGTGAGAAACCACCTTAGACCAAAACGCTGGGTGGGGTTGCAACTAGATCTTGTCATTGCAGAAAACTGTGTACGAAGTGAGGGCTTTAATCTTGGAGACTCGCCTCAGCAAGGCAATGGCTACAAGAAGAGCTACTTTCCATGACAGATGAGACGAGGAGCAGGAGGCCAGTGGCTCAAAGGGAGGCCCTATGAGCCTTGAGAGGAAGAGGTTGAGGTCCCATTGTGGAATCGGGTCCCAAACAGGTGGGAAGAGCTGCTCTAGTCCTTTCAGGAACCAGATGGATGTGTCATGTGAGAACACCAATTTGCCCTGGACCTGGGAATGGAAAACCAATATGGCTGCCAAGTGCACCTTGATGGAGGCAAGTGCGAGGCCTTGCTACTTAAGGTGGAGCAGGTAATTGAGGCTGGACTGCACAGGTGACTGCGTCAGGGAGATGCCACACTCCTCCATCCAGCAGGAGAGCTGCCTCCACTTTGCCAGGCAAGTCGCTCTGGTGGAGGGCTTTCTGCTTTCCAAGAGGACCTGTTGTACCTGGCTGGAGCAGGCCCTTTCCTCCGGGTTCAGCCACTCAGCAACCAAGCCGTGATGTGGAAGGAGGGAAGATTCAGGTGCAGGAGCAGACCGTGGTATTGCGAAGAGATCCGTACAGTGGCCATGGGGGAGCCAAGGCCAGGTCCATGAGCGTGCCGAATCACTGCTGGTGAGGCCACGCAGGGGCGATCATGATGACTCTTGCCTTGTCTCTTTTGTTGTTTGCTAGGACCCTGCTGACCAGCGGAATCGGCAGGAATGCATACATTAGATCCCTTTCCCACGACAGATGGAAGGCATTGGAGATGGAGTTCCTCCACTCGCGGAGCTCCCCACCATCTGAAGAGTACCTGGACGACCTCCAGGTGGAGTGACCACTCGTGGGGAGAGAAGAAGGACTTGCTGAGATGATCTGCCAGGGCATTCCAGAAACCAGGGAGCTGAGATGCCTTGAGGTGGATGTCGCTGATATGGGTTTTGCCCAGGCATCTCAGACAGCTACTATGAGGATCACTGATGAGAATAGTTTTGTTACAGCGATCTCAGGGTTTGAAGCCTGGGGATCGGGGCATGCCCTGTTCCTAGGCTAAGTTCTATCTAGTACTAACTAACTTACTACAAATCACCATTTACAGGTGGTGAAGAGCTAATCATGCATTCAGTAATAGATGCCTGTCACAAAGTCTTGGGTGATGCAGCTGCCAAAAAAACCAAGTTGCATTCCACTATCAAATGATAATGTCTCGCATCAAATCACTGATATTGCAGAAGATTTCAAAGCTCAGTTGATAGAAAGGGTGCGGGAGTCAAGCTGGTTTGTAATTCAGTTGGAGGAGTCAATGGACATTTCTAATGCAGCATCTCCTATTGTTTGTGTGTGTTATGCCTATGAAGGCGTTTCATGTGAAGAACCCTGCTGTGAAGAACTGCCACAAAACACACGAGGTGCAGAAATGTTCTGGGTCCTAAACGACTACGTGACAGGACACGGACTTGAATGGGACCACTACGCTGGAATTTGCACGGATGAAGCAGCCACAATGATAGACAGACATTCAGGGGTAGTAGCAAGAGTGATGGAAGTTGCACCAGTTGCTCAAGCAACACACTGCTTTATTCATCAAGAGGTCTTGGCAGCCAAGAAATGATCTCCAGAGCTTAATGATGTCTTTGGTATGGTGGTTAAAATTGTGAATTTTGTGAAAGCAAATGGACTAGTTCTCGCATCTTTGCTACAATGTGTGAAGAAATGGGGTCCAAACACCATCACTTACTATTACATGATGAAGTGCAGGGTTATCCCATGGCAAAATATTAAACCGAGTGTGTGAACTTGAAGCCTTTCTGTCTCAAAAGAAGTCCCCTCTGACAGCATACTTTCAGGATTTACAATGGCTTGCCAAAAAGCATATTTGGCAGATATATTTGATCACTTTAATCAGTTCAATCTCTCTAAGCATGGAAGTATATCGAGTGTCTTTATATTGGCTACCAAGATCACAGCCTTTAAAAAATAAAGCTCAAGTCTGGAAAGAATCAGGCACGACTGTTTTGACATGTTCCCATCTCTTGCATTTCTGGCTATTGATGACAGTAAAGATGTGGATCTGCTTCTCCTATGTGAAATAATTGTATCCCTTCTAAAATCAGTTCTCCAAAAGTTCAAGGACTATTTCCTATCAGACTCTGATCCACGGAAAGGAAAGCAATGGGATCATGAGCAATTCTCCTCTCAAGAAACTGAGAGCTCTCTTTCACCATCATTGGAGGACAAATTGTTGGAACTGTCAAGTGACGAGGGTCCGAAGTTACAGTTTCATGAAGTTACTCTACCTGTTTTCTGGATCACAGTCAGAAGTGAATAACCACAACTCAGTGAACTCGCTGTCAAAACTTTGCTTGTGTTCCATTCCACATACCTCTGTGAAATTGGATTTTCAGCAATGACTGCAATGAAAACAAAAAACTGCAATCAGCTGAGCATTGGAAAGATGCTCCGAGTATCCTTGTCAAACATTCATCCCCGGATTGAAAGACTTGTGTCTACAAGATAGGTACAAGCATCTCCCTTAACAGTATGGTGAGTGAATCCATCTGATCATTATTGTTTTAAAACTGAATCAATTGAATTATCTATTTTAAAATAAAGTATACAATTGCAGACAAAATTATTGGTACCCTTCATTTGAAACAATGTTTAAAAATCAAATTAACATTTTCATATCACATAACTGATTGAACTGGACTTTATTTTAACAAACAGAACTGGAGTATTGGTCCTGTGTTGGTAAGAAAGAAAGAAAAATGCCTTACATGCAGATAATACAAAAAAAGAAATGCCTGGCAATATTGAAAAAAGAGCAAGAAATACCAGTGAAACACTGTTCATTTTTTTCCCCTCTCAAACAGTCCATGACAGTTTAGGATAACAGCAAGCCAGTCCCTGGTATCAAAAAGGTTGAGAAACACGGTTCTACAACATTGTTGGAGCTGAGTAGAGGCCAGGGGAGCACCAGATACTGAAAAAGATCCTGGCCTACCACAAATGAGAAGAATCTCTTGTGAGGTGGGTGTATCGCTATACAGAAGTACATATCCTAGAGGTTGAAGGCAGAAAACCAATCCCTTGAATCTAGAGACGCAATTATAGCTTCCAGGGTCACCATCCTGAATTTTGTGGATCTCACAAATTTGTTTAGGAGTCTCAGATCTAAGATTAGTCTCCACTTGCTGCTCTTCTTTGATATGAGGACACAGTTCAAATAGAAATCCTTTTCTCTGTGTTGAGCGGGTACTGGTTCTATTGCTCCTAATCAGAGTGTTTATTTTCTGCCTTACTAGGCACTTGTGAGAGGAGTCCCTGAAGAGGGGCAGGAAAGGGGAATGAGGAGAGAGGGAGGGAAAGTCAGTGGTATAGCCTGATATTGCTTCCAGCACCCATTTGTTCAAAATTATATATTCCCATGCATGCTGTAAATGGGAGAGTCAGTTTCCAAATGGGTGAAGGTGGGCAAAACAATGATGCTGGAAGGTTAATGAGAGGGGAATTCGAACCCTCAATTGTCCCATCAAAAGTGTCATTTCAATGACGAAACCTGTTGTGAAGCCATATCAGATGGGTTTCTAGGGTCTCTTTCTGTTGAACCTGTGCCTCCTTCCTGGGAAATTCCGTGGGTCTCTGGAATCCAGAGAATTGCATAGGGTGTGATCTTTCAGCTGTTTGCAATCTGCTGACCTTCCATTTGTTTGCAAGAGTGTAGATGCCTAATGAGCGAAAAGTGGTCCCGGAATATTTAAGAGTATGTAATGACTTGTCAAGGTTCTCTGCAAACAACTTCAGTTCATCAAATGGGAAATCCTCTACCATATTCTGGACTTTGTGGAAGCCAGACAATTGTAGCCAGGAAGACTTATGAACCATCACCACTGTAGAAATGAAACGGGCTGCACTGTCTGCAATCTTCTTGCCACTAACTGTCCCTCAGCAACAGTGACCTGGAATTGTTCCCTTTTATCTGGAGGAAGGTGTTCAATGAAAGACCCAAACTTTGTGTAGTTGGTGAAGTTGTACTTAGCCATCAGCACTTGATAATCCACAATCTCTGTTGGAGGAGGTGGATTTTTAACTGAGTTGTTTGCCTTCCTTGTTCTCTGTGTCAATAACCAGAGAATTGGGAAGTGGGTGAGAGAAGAAAAATTCAGAGTCATAAAGAGGACATAATATTTATTGTCAGCCCTTTACAAGTGGGTGTCATTGTAGCCAAGGTTTGCTAAATGGTTCCAGCAGAGACTCATTAATAGGGAGGGCAACTCTAGAGGGTATCACAGAGTGCAGAATGTCCAACAGCTTGTGTTGGGATTCTTTGACCTCCTCAGGGGGTATCTGCAGAGAGTCTGCCACCTGCCTAATGAGGTCCTGGAACTGCTGAAAATCATCAACCATTGATGGTGGAGGAAGAGGCATCAGGGTCTCATTCGGCAAAGAAGATGAGATTGTGATTTGAGGCGTGGCTTCTGTGTCTACCCTGGTCTCCTGTTCCTCGGGAGGAGAAGCTTGGAACGCTATATTATCCTGATGGGATAGGGTCGGGGCCCTAGAAAATGGTGGATAAGCCGCCAGGGATCCCAATATGGCCAGAGGTCCACATGGGGGAGGGAGTGGCATCCAGGACTGCTCCCATCAGAAGTCATGAGACCCCAGAACACCTTCTCTACACTTTCAGGGGAGAGGGTTAGTGTAAGGGTGCATCCGAGAATCCTGCAATGAAATGGAAGAAGTGGAGGAAAGTCATAGTCACCGGTCTCTTGTTCTAATGGAGGAGCTCCCACAGAAAAGGGAGGCGACGGTAGTGGGGACGTAAAAGGAACTGGAGACCAAAGATTCTTAGTACTGAAAGGTGCTTGGTAACTGCCAGCAGCAGAGACTTTGGTTCAGCAGACACTGTTAAGTCTTTTCAGTACCTAAAATCCTGGGGTACTAAACTGTGCTGCAGCACTGATAGATGTTGCAGTACGAAGTGGGATAATGGCATTGAGCGGGGTTGTGGTACCGGGTGTCTGTCCTTTTCTGACTGTACCAGAGGCTTAGGGTACTTTGTAGATGGCACTGAAGAGGCTGGAGGCATACACAGTACCATGATGGAGACTAGAGTCAGGTGCAATGGTACCGATCTGTGCTTAGTGACACCCCAGCCAACAGCACCAGATTCTTCCCAGAGCCCTGTTTACCTTTAGCACTGTGGTGTTTTCTCGCCTCACCTGCATCAGAGGAGCCTCTTAGCGCTATCGTACCAAGCCTTGAGGAAGACATCTCCAAGGTTATAGATCTGGCCAGAGACAGAGATCTTTTTGATGGAGAATCCCTGGAAGAGGAACTAGAGCGCCTCTTCTTAGAAGATCTGGAGAACTCTGAGGATTTCTCCTTTCTAGCAGAATGTGGCACTGGCTGGCAATGGCAACCCAGTTCAGTGCCACTACCCAACTTGGTACCACAACATATATTGGTGCTGCAGCATCATTTGGTACCACAACACCTATTGGTACCACAGGACTTCACATATGTGATAAATGGAGGGGTTGGGGGGCGGAAAACCCTGTTTATGAACACGCAGTCAGCCAGTTAGCTGTAAAATCCCTTGGTGTCTGTTCTCTGCTTGCTTTATCTGTAAAGGGTTAACAAGACCACTAGTAAAAGAAACGGAATGGGCACCTGACCAAAAGAGCCAATGAGAAGGCTAGAACTTTTAAATTTGGGAAAGAAACTTTGCCTTTGTCCGTTGTTCTCTGGGCTGCAGGGACATGGAGCAGTAATGCTGTAACCAGCTTTAAGACAGGTATGATTATAGATTATCAATTCATACCTTGAACCTAGTTATCTGGAGCCTCAGATATGTAAGTAAAATTAGAAAATGTCTAAAAAGACGCGATTAGGGTAATTTCTTTTATTTTGGCTTGTGGATCTCCATTGTGCTAACCCCAGACGCTTTTGTTTGCTTGTAACCTTAAGCTGAACCCCCAAGAAAGCTATTTTGGGTGCCTGGTTTTTGGAATTGCTCTTTTAAAATCTAGCAAAAGCCTAAGTTCCAGATGTATTTTTTCCCTTTTTGTTTTTAATAAAATTTACCTTTTTAAGAACAGGATTGGATTTTTGGTGTCCTAAGAGGTTTGTGCATGTTGTTTGATTAGCTGATAGCCATAGCTAATTTCCTTTGTTTTCTTTCTCAGCTCTTCCCTGCGGGGGGGGGGGGGGGAGATGGTGAAAGGGCTTGAGGGTACCCCACATGGAGGAATCCCCAAGTGCTCCTTCCTGGGTTCAAAGGGGTTTTTTTGCATTTGGGTGTTGGCAGCATTTACCAAGCCAAGGTCAGAGAAAAGCTGTAACCTTGGGAGTTTAATTCAAGCCTGGAGTGGCACGTATTAATTTTTAGAATCCTTGCAGGCCCCTACCTTCTGCACTCGGAGTGACGATTCAGCCTTGACAACATATCAGAAAGACTTAACAGTTACTGTTGAACCAAAGTCCCCATTGCTGGCAGGTGGAAGGGATGCTAGAAACTCCCAGAGACAGATGTCTTAGAAAGGTAAAAATTGTTATCACTGGTATGTCTAAGGAGCCTTTGAAAATTTAACTCCTAAAAATTAGATAAACAGCCTCTCGGGCATTTATACATGATAAAGCTGGGGATGGGGAGGGGAAAGGAATCCTATTTTTAATTTTTGTTGACTCTATCCTAACATTTTCAGAGACACTTAAGGGAGTTAGGTGCCCAACTCCCACTGACTTTAGTCATTATTTGTTCAGAGCTTTGTCACATTCACTAAGCAGTAAAAAAGGATGCACCTCTTCTATTTTTATTAGTTTCTCTTCCTTCCCCATCCTCCTCTCTCCATTTCCTTTCCCCTTCCCTGTCTCAGAGAATCTCCTGTCTTCTTTTCTCCGCATTTCTTTCCCTCTAGCACAGGGGGTCTCAAACTGGGACCCCTCAGGGGGTCGCAAGGTTATTACATGGGAGGTCGTGAGCTGTCAGCCTCCACCCCAAACCCTGCTTTGCCTCCAGCAAAGAGGAAGAGGAAGTTACTCACTTTGTGCAGTAACCATGGTTCTTTGAGAGGTGTGTCCCTGTGGGTGCTCCACTGTAGGTGTATGTGTGCCCCTGCACCTCTAATCAGAGATTTTTGGTAGCAGTGTCCAGTTGAGCCCACGCATGTACCCTTCCTCCCTCCTGGTCTGCCTCAAGGCTATTTCGCACTGCATGGACGAACCCCCCCTCACTTCCTTCTCTACCGCAGAGCCCTATAGAGAACTCCGAAGTAGAGGGAGGAGGGCGGGTTGTGGGGCACCCATAGGGACACACATCTTGAAGAACCATCGTTACTGCACAAAGTGAGAAACTTCCTCTTCTTCGAGTAGCGTCCCTATGGGTGCTCCACTGTAGGTGACTCCTGAGCAGTACCCACCACTGGAGGTTGGGACTTCGGAGTGGAGTCTTTTACGACAGAGTACCGTGGAGTCGAAGATGGTATCAGTGGCCAAATCTTCAGTGATCGCATAATGTTCTGCGAAAGTATGGGCAGAGGCCCAAGTCATTGCTCTATAGATTGCTGTGATGAGGTATCCCTTCAGAATGTGATTGAGGTAGAAACTGACCTCGTGGAGTGTGTATGGACTCTGGACAGAAGCAAGTTGCACCCTTGAAAAGTGATTAATGCAGCTAGAGACCCGTCTGGACAGTCTTTGAGACGATATCACAGAGCTTTTGGATCTTTCAGTGGACAAAAGGAAGAGTTTACGGGATTTCTTGAAGTCCTTAGTCCTGTCCAAGTAGAATTCTAATGTCCTTATATCTAGCATATGCACATCTCCCACTAGCATATCTCCCAGTTATCAAAATGTGGTTTTGGGAAAAAGGAGGGAGATGAATCTGTTGATTCATATGGAAAGTGTAGAGAAAGTAGGGATATGGCCTTAGAGTTTTTTTTTTTGTTTTTTTAAAGAAAAAGTAAGGGGGGAGGCTGTGAATGATGAATGTGCCACCAGTGCCACTATTTCTCCTATGTGTCGAGGTAATAGCAATTAGAAATGCTATCTTCACTGACAGGTGTAAGAGAGAACAAGTTGCCCTGGACTCAGAGGAATGTCTAGTCAAAGCCCTGAGAAGTAGGTTAAAGTCCCAGGCAGGAGCGGGTGGTATCACATGCAGGAAGAGATTCCCAATGCCCTTAAAGAATCTACGCATTAGTGGGTGAGCAAAGTTGATTTCGCTGTGAGATGAACCTTAAGGGAGCTGAGAGTTGAAAATGTAGTGCAAAATCAGAGGTAGGAAAGATGAGGTTGGGTCTGTGCGTTTGGAATGACACAAACTTGGAGTCGTTTCCATTTTGTAGATAAGTATGTTGAGCGGTCAACTTTTGGTTGTGTTGCAACACATCTTTCAGCTTGTCAGAGGATTCTGCCTCCAAGCCTTGGAACTAAGAAGGAGACAAGCCTGGAGGTGGAGGACCCACGGGTTGGGGTGAAGGGTCAGACCATTGTTTTGAGAGAGTGGGTGAGGGATGGGCTGAAGAGAAATAGGAGGGCATATTGCCATCTGTGTCAGGTAAGAGAGCCAGACTTGTCATGGTCAAGAGAGGCAATCAGAATAATTCTCACTTTGTCTCATTGAATTTTCAACAGAATCTTGGATAGAGTAGGAAACTGGAAAAAGATACAAGTGGGCCCTGTCCCGTGGGAAGATGAGGGCAACTGCCAGTGAATGTTTCCCCAGGCTAGCCCTGGAGCAGTAACAAGGACCTTTCTTTTCATTACTTAACGGAACGAGCTCCATAGTCAGGGTTCCCCAAAGGGCGGATATATCTTTAAGCACCCTCTGAATTCAGTACACACTCATTATCTTGAGAAAACTGCAACTGAGACTGTCGGCTGTGACGTTCTGTATCCCTGGTAGATAAATAGCTGAGATGAGCTCATTGTGATGGGTGATCAGTTCCAAAGTTTGAGTGCTGTCTTGTAGAGGGAAGGAGATCTAGCAGCTCCTTGGTGGTTTATACAAAACATACAGGTCACATTAAGTTCATCATGACCTTTGTGTGTTCTTTTTGATGAAAAGCAGAAAGTGTGCACAGGCACTCCTGATAGCCCTTAGCCCCAAAAGAGTGATATGGAAGGTCATTTCTGTGGAAGGCCATTTGTCTTGAACTTTGTGGTTATGTAGGTGATCTCCCTCGCGTATTAGGGAGACCTGTGTCCCAGAGTGGTGAATGTGGGTAGCAAGAGGAATGCTCCTGCTTGTACTGCATCAAGGTTGGTTCTGATAAAGTCTAGTCACTGAACCGGGGTTAGTATGCTGCTACAATGAAGAGAACCTTGGAGAATACCCAGTGTGGAGCAGTCTGTACTGAAAATGATCCTGCCCCAAAGGTAAGCAGCAGGAAATCTCCTGTACGATGGTTGTATTGAGATACGGAAGTAGGCACCCTGTAGGTTCAGGGCTAGAAATCAATCTTCTTACTTTAGAGCTGGTCCTAACTGCTATGAAGTAGGACTTCTGAGTGGTGTGACAGGTGTATAGATGGCAGCTGATGCTGTAAGGTATCTTTGAGCCCTGATCCTCTTACACTGGCTCATAACAGCACTGGGATGGTGGGTATTGATAAGATTGTGACCTGTGGTGTGGTTGAGAGGTATATCTTCTCTTCTGTCCCACAGTGTAGACTCCTAAGGAGTGTAACATGATCCAAGAATCCTTCAGGATGTGGAGAGAAAATCTGTCTTCTCCGCAAAGAGTTTGGCCCTTCAAACTGGAAGTCTGTAGCTCTTCGGGCAATCTAGGGAGGTGTAGCCAGAAAAAAAAAAAAAAAAACCAAAAACAAAAGACAACCCACAAAAAAGCACAACACAACCCGCCTCAGTACCACTGTCATGGAGACTGGGTGGGCAGCTGTAACAGCTACATCCAGTGCTGTCTCTAGGACCATTCTGGCTATTAAGTGACCATCTCTAAGAATGGTCTGAATCTGGTCTTTTTTGTGTTTCCAGTAATGTTCCAGAAACAAATTGGGTTTCCCATAATTAATAAAATTGTATTTGGCCATGACAGTTTGGTAATTTAGGACTCTAAACAGTAATGTTGTCAATGAATACGCCATCTTGCCAAGCCTGATCATATGGAATTGACTTGGCATGTTGCTTGCTTCGTGCATTAACCACATCCACTATGATGGAGTTGGGTTGCGGATGTTGAAAACAAAGTCTGCCTCTTTGAGTAGAGATTAGCGGGTTTTTATTATTATTATCGTGGTTTTTTTTACACTCTGTTGCTGGATGGTGCAATGGAGGCTGCTGTCTGCCAGATGACTTTGGTAGGACAAAAATTGCCTCATTAATTGGGAGGACAATTCTAGATGAGAAGATGGAGGAAATTCTGCACACCAACTTGTGATGTGTATCTGCCACCTCCTGTAGTGGAATCTGCAGTTCATCTGCCACTCTCTTGGTAAGATCCAGAAAGTTCTTAAAATCTTCACCTAGTGATGAGGGGTGGGCAGCACAACCTCATCTGGGAGAGATGAGGAGAAGTGTGCTGGAGGGATAGCTTTCTCTTCAGGTTCTTTTTCCTGTTCAGAAAACGCTTCCTCCTGCCCTGACTCAAGTGCTCTGGACAGCCATGCTGTAGCAAACCATATGATGAACTCTCCCTGAGAGACACCGGGGATAGTCACGACATGTGTGCACGTCGCCCAAGAATTACAATATGGCCTTGGGGGGGCGAGGGAAGAAGTCGGGCCTGGGTGGTGGGCTTACCTCAGGGGGCCCATAATGCGATTGTAGGTTGGCTTGATGGAATTGGGGAGGACCCTTGAAGCGTGACGGTGGGCCACGATGAGGGCCTGGGAAATGATCTCCTCCTGGCCAGTGTCAGATTCTTCAGTGGGTAAGGGTGGCGCTGACTGGGGTATTGGCAGTATGCAGTCTGGTTCCAAGAGCGATTCTGAGTACTGGGATGTGCTTGATACCGGGGTCCTGGTACTAAGTAATGGGGATTGTGGTTCTTCCCCAATCATCAGGTCTCCAGGGTACCAGAACTTATGCAGTACCATGGGTTCATTCGGTACCACAGAGGAGTGTCCATGGTATGTTGTCAGTACCGATAGTTGGGCAGAGCACTCCCTAAATGAGAGTTTTGTTGCACCCAGTACAGAAAGTTTATTGGTGCCACTATTTTAGAGATGGTATGGTAACTGTCTCTCTCTGGGTACTGAGTCCACAGGTCTCCAGAGTACCAGAGCACAGTGTGTTACCATGGGCTCACGTGGTAGCACAGAGGAGTGTCTGTAGTATGTCGTCAGTATCGATGGTTGGGAAGGTGCAGAACACTTCCTACATGGGAGTTTTGTTGCACCTGGTACCAAATGGTTTCTCTGTGCCGCTCTTTTAGAGATGGTATGTTAATTGTCCCCTCTCCTTAGGGTGCGTACTGTTGCCTGAGAGCATGACTGTGGAAGCCCCTGGCTTTCTGGAACCCTGCCCTGGGGACCATGCTGCAGAGCAGAGCTCACAGCAGGAGACCCCTTCTCGGGTGCCTGCTTCAGAGCTGCTGGTGTCCTCCTGCCAAGGTGGCCGCTCTGGGGAACCCCTCTGGCTGGCGAGGAGCTCTTTTTATGAGCCTTTCCAGAGGGAGTCTACTGGTGGCTTTTTTTTTTTCCTCTCCCCACTCTTCCCTTATGAGCCTTTCCAGAGGGAGTCTACTGGTGGCCTCCCCCCACCCTTCCCTCCTCTTCACCACTCAACCCCTTTTGAAGTGAAGGCTCCATGGATGATCCGGTCGGAGTCCCCTGCAGACTGAAGTGTTTTCTCCATATGGAGGAGTTTTAACTTCAGCTCCCAGCTCCTGTGAGGCTGCCGTTTTAGCTGTGGCAGGTAAAGCACTTCTGTGAGGCTCTCCCAAGCACAGTGAGGGTGTCTGGCCATTACAGGAACTGACTCCTGGCAGGAGAGGCACCGCTTGGAGCAGAGAGACCCAGGCATGCCCCTGGGCAGGGGGTTGTCATCCTCTAGCAGGGAGGAACGCAGAACAACAGCATCTTTACTTTTTTTTTTTTTTTAAACTGAAAATAAAAAATGATGCGTCTACTAGATGGGGGGGGGAGGAATGTCCCCAGAGAGGGCAGGAAACTGAAGTTCTTTTCCTTTCTCTCTCTCTCTCCCCCTCTCTTTTTTTTTTAATACCCCAAAAAATAAAATAAAAAAGAAACACTAGCCTAACTACTTTTAAGGAGAACAAAGGTAACAAAACAAACACTACTTATGCTAATGACACAGATAAGGAAGGGACAACTGCTCATTCCGTAGAGAAGGAAGTGAGGGGGGTTTTTGCCCCTGCAAAGCAGACCACGAGGGAGGGAGGGCACATGCCCGGGCTCAACGGGACACTGCTACCAAAAATCTCCGATTAGAGGCACAGGGGCATACATACACCTACAGTGGAGCACCCGTAGGGACACTCAAAAAAGAATGGTGTTAAATGTATTAAACAGTGCTTTTAATTTATAAGGGGGTCGCACGCAGAGGCTTGCTATGTGAAAGGGGTCACCAGTACAAAAGTTTGAGAATCACTGCTCTAGCATCTCCCAGGTCTCAACCCAAAGTGCTTCACTCCCACCTACTGCTCCTATTCCATCCACTAAAGTGACCAGTGATTAAAGTCACTAATGTTCACATTAACAGGTCATCACTGGGCTTGAAAACTGATGGCAATTAGATTAATAGGAGCCATGGGTGTTCACACCAGTCATTGTTTCAGGCTGTCTGCAGACTCAGGCAGATATTATTATAGTGGTTAAATTCTGGTCACATTTGGAATGTTCCCCACAGCCATGAGGGCTAGAAACTAAGCTTTCACTTAGTAAAAAGTAAGATTCTAAAGAATCCGAGTGCATTATGCAGGTCACCTAATACATCATCCAGGTTGTCTCTGGCAAATGACCTATCTGTTTGACACCCATGATCTAAATATTTGAACAGAAGTAGTCACATTACAATTAATGGGCTCCATTAGTCTTAAAGGTTAAAAAAATTTCCTACCTTACTCGAGCCACCGCTACCTATTTGTTTTAATATGGTGTACACTCTTCCTTTAATGGCCAGGCATTCATTTGAAGGTACAGAAGCTGAAACCTGCATACAGAAAAATTTAAATGAAAATGGCGATTTGTGCAGGTGCTGTGAAACTTGCTAGAAGCTTGCTCATTAATATTGTAAACATTCCAACTGCACTGCAAACATTCCAGGCCCTGAACAGGAGTATTGTGGGGGAAAAAAAAAACAAGCTAATTTAATTAATCAATGTATATGCATCAAGGGACAAAACTAAGGGACAATCTTACTTCTGGCATTCTGGCATAAGATGGTACTTGATGAGACAGCTTTAAGAACAGTTTTAATTAATTTTTAATAGCTACAATCTTATGTTACAACATACTTTCTTGACCAGATCAGAGTTGTGTCATTGAGCCATTCTAAAATTTGCCTTTGGATTACAAAAATATGCACTAGTTTAAAAAAAAAAAAGTTGTATTTAATTTAAAGAGGAAGTAGTATGGCATTTGTTTTATGAAAACACATGTGGGCATCAGTTTGAATTTCAGGTTTCAGAGTAGCAGCCGTGTTAGTCTGTATTTGCCACTGGTAGATTTCAGATCTAGATACTGAGAAGCCTTCTTGACTAAATTAAGGTTATGTGATTTTAGCAATTATCAGAATTGGCAGACTTCTACTGTTAGACATGATCAATATTTTCAGACAACAACATAGACTTATGAGATAACACTTATTCCCCCAATGGAGATTTTGAAATCTTGATGAAGATTATCACAATATTGCTAAGTAACAATACAATTACAAAAATCTTTGTGGCTTTCCCTATCAAAGCACTTAATTCAGGGCTTGAAAAATCCATCCAACACTTAATATCTTGAAGACTAAAGGAACTTGAGGACAGAAATATATCTGTATGTAATGATAGTTCCCATAAAAGAAAAGGAGTACTTGTGGCACCTTAGAGACTAACAAATTTGAGCATAAGTTCCCATATATCCAAAGCTAACCCTTGCATTTAAAGAATAAAACAATATTGTACAGTGTGTTCAGTTTATATTTTGCCAATTCACTTTTTTCAGGTTTCAGAGTAGCAGCCGTGTTAGTCTGTATTCGCAAAAAGGAAAGGAGTACTTGTGGCACCTTAGAGACTAACAAATTTATTAGAGCATAAGCTTTCGTGAGCTACAGCTCACTTCATCGGATGCATCCGATGAAGTGAGCTGTAGCTCACGAAAGCTTATGCTCTAATAAATTTGTTAGTCTCTAAGGTGCCACAAGTACTCCTTTCCTTTTCACTTTTTTCAGTAAGTTTAAAAAAGCTTACTATGTTCATTATTTCTGTATACTTTCTTTCCTTTCTTGGCTTCATTACACTTTTACTTTAATATAATAGATCACGGTGCATATTTTCCTGCATTGTTTTTGGAGTCCTAAAGTTTCCTTTTTTCCTCCTTCAACTCCATTATACTCCTTCTCTTCGTATTGTGCGCTTCACATCCATCTTTCATGTTCTCTCTCTTCCTCTCCCTACTTCTCTTTTCTGACTTATCCCATCAATTTCCCCCCTTCTCCTTGCACAGGGTTTGAAAAAAAAGAGAAAAAAATTCTTAGGCACCTAATAGCCAGAGGATTAAAGTTAAAAAGATGGGCCCCACTGCCCAGCAGTAATGCCCTAGTGAGAATTTCAGCCTACTCCCCAGCCTCATAAGTAGTGGGATTCCTACCTGGATACAGTCCCTGGGCTCTTAGTTACTCCATTTTTCAGATAGTCACCTACTAACATGTATCTGAAACTGACCCCTTAAATCACACTGGCTACTAGCAGGGAGGAGGACCATAATCTCTATATTTCCCTTTTCCCTCTGCCTCCCTAAGCCTGCTGGATGCTGTGGAGGTTTCTGCCATTCTACCCTTCTGCTAGCCTCTTTGTGGATTTTTCTCAGCAGCGAATAGCTCCAGTACCTCCCAAACCTGAGCAGAGTGAAACACAACTTATTCTTGCCAGTTTTGTCTCTGTCCAAAGGGCTCTAAAACAACAGCAGGAAAAATCAACAATAGATAGTTCTACTTTAATTCAGTTGCACGTTTCAGCGGAGAGATACAGGAGCGAGCTGTTGGCAAACCCGTGAAGACATCACCGCATTTGCATTAATTTACATTTGGAAGACTACTTTCACAATTGTAAAGGATTAAAAAGTCCTCCACCCCACCTTTAATGTGAAGTTTAGATTTCACAGATATTGACTGAATTCTCCCAAGAAATCATCTTTTTTTATAAGGTTTAAGGGATTTGTTGAGCCTTGACCTAATGTAGTTAATATAAATTTCAGCGAAATGGCACAGAGGTAGAAACAGTTATTCTTTTCTGATTACGGCAATATGAACTCTACCTCATTCCTGCTCCAGGTAGTTGATCTACCATAGCCTTAGACACAAATGTAAAGGTGAACTAAATCTATACAAAAAACACATCCACTTCTCCCTTATTGAATCAAGATAAATATGGGGCTGAAAAATCTTGGAAAGAGGTAAAATATTTTTCAAATGCAAGGAGATACAATTCAGGTTACATTACCTGTAAGTCAATTTGGCTTTGAAATGGAGTTGCTGGTGTATGTGGCTGGAAATATGGAAACTGATTATATGGAGTGGATACTTGACACGCTGGTGGGAAGTCATTCTTTAAAACTGGAGTTCTGAAACTGTGGGAAATATTTTTCATAATCAAATAGAGGTTTGTACTTAATCAGTATTACTACAAAAATATAATAATAAATAATACTACCACCACCTAGCTATTTATAATATTTTTCATAAGTAGACTCAAAGTACTTTAGAATGGAAGTTTTAATTAACATTTTACAGATGGGGAAACTGAAGTACAGGTCAAGTGACTTGTCCACAATCACCCAGCAGCAGAACTGGGAATAAGAACCCAGGTCTCCTAATTCCCAGTCCAATGCACTATCCGCTAGGTCACAATGCCTAGTTTGAAAGTAGGTCTATTACAAGTTGAAATCTGTAGTACTTCCTAAAATCAGGACAGTTTATCTAGTTTGTCACTGAATGCCTATGTCACTACTATATTCACGCTCCTATTCATGAGTAAAATTTACTATACATAGGCTCTCAAACTTGAGATGAAAAAGTACCTCTCAAATGTGAAGTACCTTTAAGTAAACACAAATAATATTTAATCTGCAGAAATATTTCATAAATGTTAACTAATTGATCAAAACACCTCCCTGAGGTATTATCCTCCTGCCCAAAAAAACTGGGGAATGAACATACAAAATAGTTAGAAAACCTAATCATGTTCAGAGGCAGTCTTTGTGTCACAGCTGTAACTGGAATTCTTTAGTTTCAAGCTCACAATCTTTTACTCAAATTTACAGATTTTAGGATTAAGAGACTGGTCAAGATGTAAAACATAAAAATGTGAAGAAATGAGTGCCTAAAGTTGGTCACCAAGGTCCATATTAAGGTACCCAAGTATAGATTTAGCAGGTTTTTAGAAGTCTTGGTCACTCTGTGTGTGTCAATGTATCCAGATAAAAAACACATTAGAACAACATTAAGATTGCAGAATGAAACACTCAAAAGTTAGGAAATGCCAGAATTAAGGCTGACTGTATAGTCTTTAGTTTGGCTATCTCAGGATCATAGAATATTAGGGTTGGAAGAGACCTTAGGAGGTCATCTAGTCCAATCCCCTGTTCAAAGCAGGGCCAACACCAACTAAATCATCCCAGCCAGGGCTTTGGCTAACTGGGTCTTAAAAACCTCTAAGGATGGAGATTCCACCACCTCCCTAAGTAACCCATTCCAGTGCTTCACCACCCTCCTAGTGAAATAGTGTTTCCTAATATCCAACCTAGACCTCCCCCACTGCAACTTGAAACCATTGCTTATTGTTCTGTCATCTGCCACCACTCAGAACAGCCAAGCTCCATCATCTTTGGAACTCCCCTTCAGGTAGTTGAAGGCTGTTATAAAATCTCCCCTCGCTCTTCTTTTCTGCAAACCAAATAACCCCAGTTCCCTCAGCCTCTCCTTGTAAGTCATATGCCTCAGCCCCCTAATCATTTTCATTGCCCTCCGCTGGACTCTCTCCAATTTGTCCACATCTCTTCTATAGTGTGGGGACCAAAACTGGTCACAATACTCCAGGTGTGGCCTCACCAGTGTCAAAGAGAGGGGAATAATCACTTCCCTCAATCAGCTGGCAATGCTCATACTAGTACAACCCAATATGCCATTGGCCTACTTGGCAATAAGGGCACACTGCTGACTCATATCCAGCTTCTTGTCCACTGTAATCCCCAGGTCCTTTTCTGCAGAACTGCTGCTAAGCAAGTTGGTCCCCAACCTGTAGCAGTGCATGGGATTCTTCCTTCCTAAGTGCAAGACTCTGCACTTGTCCTTGTTGAACCTCATCAGATTTCTTTTGGCCCAATCTTCTAATTTGTCTAGGTCACTCTGGACCCTATCCCTACCCTCCAGCGTATCTACCTCTCCGCGCAGCTTAGTGTCATCTGCAAACTTGCTGAGGGTGCAATTCATCCCATCATCCAGATCATTAACAAAGATGTTGAACAAAACCAGCCCCAGGACCAACCCCTGGGGCACTCCAATTGACACTAGCCGCCAACTAGTCATCGAGCCGTTGTTCACTACACGTTGAGCCCGACAAAGCTTTCTATCCACCTTATAGTCCATTCATCCAATCCATATTTCTTTAACTTTAACAAGAATACTGTGGGAGACCGCATCAAAAGCTTTGCTAAAGTCACATCCACCGCTTTCCCCATATCCACAGAGCCAGTTATCTCATCATAGAATGCAATCAGGTTGGTCAGGTTGCCCTTGATGAATCCATATTGACTGTTCCAGATCACCTCCATCTCCTCCAAGTGCTTCAAAATGGATTCCTTGAGGTCCTGCTACATGATTTTGCCAGGGATTGAGGTGAGGCATATATATTATGATACAGTCTTTAATTATACCCCAACATACTATTTTTTCCATTGGACCCTTGCCTCATTCAGTGCACAGAATTGTGCCCACTGAACATGTAATCAGTCAATATTTCTTTTAATCATCATCATTCAGTGCAGCTCGATTCATCATTTACTGCAAGCCATCCAAATTCTTCACTGAATACAGAATTATTCATTTCCTTATGGGTTTTTCTATGGTGCTCTCACTAAAGTAGCCAAGTCCTTCATAAACATCAATGAATCTTCAAAGCATCCCAGTAAGGTATATTATCCCCACTTCACAGATAGGGAACTGATCATCTCTGTGTATGACCAAAACTGGGGGAAGTGTCCATTAATTTTAGACGACCAACTTGACACAGCTCGGACTGAGTTTTTTGTTTTTGTTTGTTTGTTTAAAATTACATAGAGGGTTTTTTTTAAAAAATAGTACTTAGTATGTTCAAAACACAGCTCCTTTTGACTGCAATGCTCAAGCCTTCTGAAAATTCAGCACCAAGAAAATGAGGAAGACAACTATGAAAAGTCTGGTTTAAATGACTTGCCCAGCATCACACACAAACCTGGTGGGAGAAATGAAAATGGAATCCTGGATGGTATTCAACTACCTCACCCATGACACAACCCTCTCTCTTCCTGAAGTTCTCTACTTCATTCAGATCTTCTAACTTCCACAACAAACAAGACAAGAGTGTTATAAAAAAAAACCTCATTCACTATACAATTCAGATCCCTTCCCAGAGCACAGTCCATGAATATAGAATCACATAAAGAGTGTCAATGCATTTTCACAAGGTGCCTAATTAAAGGTTGCATAGGCAACCTTTAATTCTGACATTTCCTTACTTTTGAGAGCTTAACTTTTCACCTTTATGTTCTTTTAGCACTTTTCTGCACATAAAATGCTGCAGCAGCGCAGCTACACTACTGTAGCGCTTCAATGAAGACATTACCTACACCAATGGATATCTCCCTTCAGCATAGGTACTCCACCTCCTCAACAGGCAGTAGCTAGGTTGACAGGAGAATTCTCCCATTGACCTAGTGCTGTCTACACCGGGGGTAGGGTCAGCTTAACTGCATTGCTCATAGGGTGTGCATTTTTCATAACCAAGCAACATAATTATACCAACCTAATTCCCTAGTGTAGATCAGACCTCTGTGTAGTTTTTTGTTTTAAATTTCTGAAAAAATTCTATCATGTGGAATCATATTGATTCACACTTGGGGTCATCAGCTGAGCTGGCACAGCACAGGATCCACAGCACAGATCTCTATCGTTTGAACTAACAATAACTGGTAGCAGTAATAGGCTGTTTACTTCTGTGTGGACCAGTTATTAGAGGAGACACTTTGCCAGTGGGTTTCACAGCTATATGCTTAACTCAGAGGAATGCCAACACTCAGAAATCCTGGGATATAGTCCACATGCTGGATGGGAGAGTGCTCTAGTCGTCGTAAACCCTTCTGCCCGTTCTCCCATGGCTCCTTTGTCTCTCCTCCCATCACCCACTTCAGCTCCTACCACTTCATTCCCAATACATTAACCCACACTTCAAAGGTATTGTTCCAGAAAGGAAACTCAAGTTCAACTACTCCAGAATCTATAATACTGGTTTCCCAAATTTATGTAGGTTAATTATTCAAGTCAATATGGGTCTTTTGATCAATCCGAAAAATAGGGATGGAAAAGATAAAGTTAGGTTTCAGAGTAGCAGCCATGTTAGTCTCTATTCGCAAAAAGAAAAGGAGTACTTGTCGCATCTATAGCTGTAGCTCACGAAAGCTTATGCTCAAATAAATGTTAGTCTCTAAGATGCCACAAGTACTCCTTTTCTTTTTAAAAGATAAAATGTCCTTTATTAGTGACCAGATATCAATATTTAAGTGTTTGTAACGAAGACCCATTGTTTAGTATTGAAGTCCTGAATTTGGAATTTGAAGCCAATAAATTCCTTATATTCTAAAATCATTCTGATTTCTTAGAGTGCTGTGCTGTTCCTGATATCATGCATAAAGATGCATAGAAATCTTTTCTAGCATCTTTTACTCATGGGGGAATTCTGCGCCACTGTGCATAGGCAGAATTCATGTCCAGCACAGAATCCTCACCCCTTCACCCTGAAGAAAAGACATTCTGCCTAAGAAGTGCTGCACTTCTGCTTTTCACCCATCAGAGGCTGCTGTGGTGCCAGAACAGCAAGCAGCAGGCTACGTTCAAACAGCACCCTTCCCATGAAGCCAGGTTAGGACAGACAGAGAGGAGCAAACAAGACTTCTGGGGGCCACACACTGGGATTCAGAAGGGCTACTGGGGCAGGACAGACTGGGGTGCAGGCTCAGGAGCTAGAGGGGTAACAGCATTGAGCCAGAGGCTGAATGGGAGTGGTGCCAGAGGGCCACAGGAAGATGGGAGGCAGGGACACATAGGGATGGTGGAAGGGGGCTGTAGGACACATGGGGAAAGGAGCTGCAGGATACAGATGTGCCTGACTTAATGGAAGAGGATTGGATTTAGCCAGGATCTGCATGAGGGAGGCTTCCTAATTCCCTAACAATCCCTCCCTCCTCAACCAAAACCCCTATTCCATACTCCTCCCACCCATACACAACCACCCGTCAGGTTCACTCCCAGATTCCTTCTCCCTCTCGCTCAGCTCCTCCATTACCCCAACTCCCCAAAGCCTTTTCACTGCTTCTGAGGGGTGGGAAATACATTTCTGTAGTGTAGTTTAAATGAATTACTCAAAGTTCTGTATTAATATGCCTAGTAAGGAATCTGTCAAAAAAATCCATTACCTGAATCTTTTTTGTGTGTGTATTGTTACAGATATACTTGCTGACTGGTAATTTATTTCAAAATACCTAAGTAATTGAAATTGGCATGATTATATTGTGTTATTTTGACAAATAAAATAGAAGAATTGGTAGATTTTAAAATATTGGGCAGAGAATTAAGTTTTTGGAGCGGAATTACCCCAGGAATAGCATCTAAACGTTTGCAATTTAGAGCCCTAAACTAAGTTATCTTAATAAAAATATTACAAATTTATTGTGGTAAGTCCATTTAAACACACACACTAAGAGACATTACCAGGCCATATAATCATTCAGCGTGTTGTTGCTTGGTGTTCCACAAAAATACACTGGATCTTTTCTTTTAGGAGCAGCTTCTACTGGCGATGATCTTTTTGAAACAGGAAGGATAGGCTGTTCAAAACTTGATCGCTTTCCCTAACAACAGTAAAGTAGGCTGTTAGTTCAGAAATTCTCAGATAAAAAAGAGTAAGAGCACATTAGTCTCAATTTTTTGGTATTACTTAGTGAGCGTGAGCTTTTATGTAGCACTGTAGATTTCTGCATCCACAGCAATACCTAAGAAAACAAGAGAAAGTGACTAGACAAAACCACCACATTTTACATTTCCTATACAAGAAAAGATTGAAGTCACCTCTGTGTAGCTCTTGTGTGTCACTTCTGGAATCTCCCATTTCTTTGCAGATGTAACACAATTTAGTTTTAACTGCTCCACTTGTTTTCCGTTACTTCCAAAAGAACTGGACTGCTCATGACTTTCCAGATACCTCAGCTCCGGTATCCTTTGCTTCTGATGCTGCACATTTGTTTCTGAAATAAATCATTTTTTTTCTATTATTAAAGGAGATCTATTTTAAATAAACCAAATTTGTGCACCTCATTTTCTGGGTGCTGAATTTGACCTAGAGGTCTGATTCACAGCAGGGGTGAGTGCTCACATTGGCAAATAAAGTTAGTAGGAGCTGGGTTTTGATCATATAAAGTGCTCTATAATGGCAAGTATTTTGAAAAATCAGATCCTAAGCATCTCACATTGGGCACCCAAAATTAGTGGACACTTTCGACTTTAGTGTTTGTGCTTCAGTTCCCCATTAGTAAAATGGGGATAATACCCCCTGATCTGACAGGGGTGTGTTGAAAATAAGTGTTTCTGAAATATTCAGATACTATAGCGAAGAGGGACAAATTAAAAACCCATGCAGAAATGAATAATTCTGTCTTCAGAGCAGGGTTTGAATAGTGTACAGTAAATAAGGCATGGGACCACAAGTTGAATAATGGAAGAGAAAACAAAATATTGAATCGCTCATTAAGTGAGTGCCATGCATTCTGCACCCTGAGTGAAGCCAGGGGACCCTATCGAAAAACTGTGTATGATTAAGGCTACATTTTAGTTATAGGTATTTTTAGTAAAAGTTATGGACAGATCACAGGCAGTAAACAAAAATTCACGGCCCATGACCTGTCCATGACTTGTACTATATACTCCTGAGTAAATCTTGGGGAGGGGGGTGGCCCGGGGGTGCTGCAGGAGCTCAGAGGGCAGGGGAGGCGGAAGGGCACAGCCTGGGACCCCTGCTAGTGCTATGAGGGGGTTGGCAGGGCTAGCAGGCTCCCTACCTGGCTCTACGTCTCTCCAGAAGCAGCAACATCCCTTAGATCCTCAGTGGAGGCCTCCTCCTAGGAGCTGAGAGATGTCACCGCTTCCGTAAGCACTGCCCACAGCCCTCACTCCCCCCCCCTCATCCCACCAGTCCTGAGCCCCTCACCCAAACTCCTGCTGCTGCTGGGGGGATGGGGGCAGAAGGCTGGCCACTGAAGAAGTCACGGAATCCATGACTTCCGTGACAAACTCACAGCCTATGTATGATTGTGTAATTAAAGATTGTATAATAATGCATATGAACATGGGGGCCGTATTATAGTTGCACAGACATCCTCAATTCAGGCATTTCTTAAATTTTGAATGACTGATTTTGCAATCTTAATGTTCTTTTCATGTATGTATTATATAAATAACTAATGGTAAAAAGAATTTTACCTTTTGACGGTTTCTGCAACTAAGTCTAATCAGCCTTTGAGTATATAGGCTAATCACACTGTTATTTTCAGATAATAGAAGTGGCTGAATTGTGCAATTTAAAAATGTTTTACTGGGCATGAATCATTTTTTGTAATAGATTTTTACTACAGACACATAATGCCTAAATTGTCCTGATTTTAATAGGACCACAATTTGGTAGCAGATATTTTCATGACCGATCAAATTCTGCCGTTGGAAATAATCAGAAGCTAGCAAGAGGATTATTAAGCACTTTGATAAAATATATATGTGTATTTTATACCCAATAAAAAAAAGTAAATAGGAGCAAAAGAGGTGGTGGCAAGTATCCTTTTAAAATATTAGGGTTTTTGAAAGCTGTTCTTCATTGTTAGACCTTGATAATTTAGATAGTTTCCCAGAAATTGTCTCCTTTAAAGAGTATAAAAAGAACAAATAAAAAGGTGGTTTAAGTCCCAAGATCTTTATCACCGAGTTTGAAGTAAGAGTAGGGTAATATTTCGTCCACTGCTTGGCGTCTTCAAGTAGAGCTTTAGAATATTTCCAGGATTTATCAAAAATATTACAGTTCTCTATAATAAATTAGCAAAAAGTTTTAAACTATATGAAATATTGCTGACAGGAATCTAGAGCACTCAGCTGGTGCCAAAGCTTTTTTTTTTTTTCCCTCCTTTTCTTTCTTTCTTTTTAAAGATACCTGGTGCTCAGACACAAATAGATACTAATCCTAACAGCGGCGGCAACTGCTCTCACTGAAAATTTAAACATAGGTCAGAATACCATCTGAGGCTTCAACATCACCATTTTTACTATGAAAAGGCTTCTACATTTGTTTTGCCTCTTAAACAGAATAAAGAATTAGACTCCTAATCAATACTACCACTCATACTCTCACTCTCACTCTCTCTCTCTCTCTCACACACACACACACGAGCATGCTATCACTTGGGACAATCCCATCTGAATCTTTGTAAGGCTCCCATTTCAGGAAGGCACTTAAACGTATTTAATTTTGAGCTGTCTCATTGGCTTCAGTAAACCTATTCATGCACTTAAAGTTAGGCATATCAAAGTATCTTCGTGAATTGAGGCCTTAGATTTTATAGGCAGCATTTTATCTTAGTAGTGGTATTTGGACTATGCAGGTAGGATGACAATGATAACATAAAATGATGTACAAGACCATGAAGCATTTATTAAAACCCATTGAATCCACTACATGCTACCTCACCGGATGAGATCACCACCAATGTTTTTAAAAATATTAAAAGGCATGGTGTGGGCTCTTTATTTAAGCAGACAAAGAGGACAATTTCATTTCATGGCTCTCAAAGGGATCAAAGAGCGAACCTGTTTCACATTTGAAACACAAGACTCAAAAGTAGGAATGTAAGGTAACATTTTAAAGGCAGCTAATTGGAAGTCAGTGGGACTTTGGTTCCCAAGTGCCACAGTCATTCTTGAAAATGGTACTTGGGCACTTTTAAAAATTTAACCCTTGGTCAACGTGGTATTTTTAGACAGAGCTACTTTTAGTTACTCCTGATGAAGGCTAAATTCATGTGGTAACCCAGGTAAGAGTTATGTATCCATTTCTAGTCTAGTAATCCATCTAGCCTGATGATATGAAATAGTATCCTCCAACTTTGTTGTATTGTTTAGCTGAGGAGCTGGGACTTTGCCCCCGCCTGCCCTCCCCCCCCCCTTTTTTTTTTGAGAGAGAGAGGGAGAGAGAGAGAGAGAGAGCGCGCGCGCAAGCATGAAATTCAAATTGTCAAAAGTCTTGCTCTCCAAAGGTCAAGATTCATGTCATTTTCAACACCCTGCCTACTCACAAAGAGCCAGCAAGGACAAGTTGATGAACATTATATACAGGCACATCGGTTACAATTCCAGCATGCAGTGGTGATAAGTTATCAAGCTTCAGTTTTAAATATATTTACAGTCCTTTCTTGGAAGGTTGACTTTGTCCAACGTCACCCCACAAAAAATAAAAAGGAATTTGTATTTTTAAATTCTTCCCTAATCACAAAAATAGTAAGTATTGACTAGTTATAAGGTTTCCTTTAGCAGACATTCTACAAAGAACAGCCCACTTAAAATACTTGTTCCATTTTGGATTGGTAAAAATTTAGTCTTATTAGGACAATTACCTTCTTTTCTTTTTGTTGCAAGACTTAAATCTGTTTTATTTTTTAGGGTTACAGTTGATTCAGTTGCAGTCTCTAAACTCTCATCTGATATCTGTGATTGTACAGAGCTTTCATCTTGTAAGGACTAAAGAAAACAATATATATTTTTAAAAGCATCAAGAACTCAAGCACAGTATCTAAAATTAAATTTCCTTATGATAATAGTTTGCCACTGATACACCCCATACCAAACAAACATATTATTGGTTCTAAACTTTCAATATATGAACACAAAGAAGTTTACACCTGCGTAAATCTTTCCAATTATTACCCTTCTCTAAATGTTTCCTATTTCTGGTATGCTTTTTTCTTTTTTAAATAAAGTGAAGCAACCAACAAAATGGTTTTAGTATTCCTAATCCAACTGTAAATTGTTTTACGCCAGTAACAAATCAAGTGGGTTGGGACCCTGTTTTAGTGGAGTTGCCAGGGCTGATGTTAGACTTGCTGGGCCTTGAGGCTGAAGCCAAAGCCCAAGGCCTTCAGCCAGGGGTGGCAGGACTCAGATTACAGCCTCCCACTGGGGGTTGAAGCCCTTGGGCTTCAGCTTTGCCACACCCACACCCACACCCTGCTTGGGGCAGCCGGGCTCAAGTCCGTCCCCCCCCCGAAACTCTTTCAGCTTTGGCACACACACAACTGCCTGGGATGTCGGGGCTTGGGTTAATTCCAGTTCTGCAGTTTCTCGTTGAAGTTTTTGAAATTAATTTGCAGACTTGACACCATCAACTTAGGCCTGAATAAAGACTGGGAGTGGCTGGGTCACAACAAAAAATTTTCACTCTATTGATATTCACCCCTTCTTGTCAACTGTTGGGAATGGGTGACATCCACCCTAATTGAATTGACCTCATTAGCACTGACCTCCATTTGGTAAGGCTACTCCCATCTTTTCACGTGCTGTATATTTATACTTGCTTACTGTATTTTTCCACTCTATACATCTGATGAAGTGGGTTATAGCCCACGAAACTTTATACCCAAATAAATTTGTTAGTCTCTAAGGTGCCACAAGAACTCCTTGTTGTTTTTTCAATGTATCACTCTCTAAAGATGAATCCAAAAATAAACTAACTTTTGTGAGGATATAAACAGATTCATTAGTTATTTTGCCTGCACAAGTCCTACACTTTTCCTCTTTTCTCTAAATATGAATTTAATCTTGCTTCTGAATTCATATTACTAGAACCCTTTTTGGTTTCAGAGTCACTGTTTTCCTCCCTCCTCCCCCCCCCCAAAACATTTTTAGCTATCTACAACTACCTATTTGAAACAGAAAAATAAAGTTACCTTTAAGTCTCCCAGTTCATATGAATCATCCTCATTAAGTTTTGGTGCATGCAGTAAAAAAGGCGCAATCAAATTTGTGCATTTAGAGACAGATATCTTCCTGTTTATATAAAAGACAATATTAACAGTAAAAGAAACTTCAAAATTTAGGGACAAATGTTCACCTGTTTTGAGCTAGTTGTGCAAATGCTGGACAGAAGTCACAAAATAATAGGAGCACTGAGAACGCTCTGATAGCACAGTGATGAGTATAATATAAAAATCTAAACAGATGACACATTATCCCATGAGATGGCAGAAGCACCTCCATATGAGGAGTTCTACTTGGTTTGCTTCCCTAATAAATGGGTACATATGTAGGTTTGGAATAATGAGGTTTTTGTTTGCTGCCCCCCCCTTTTAAAACAGCTTTGAATAATAATAATAGATACTTTTCTTAAACTTTTTTAGATTTTTATCTTTTAATTTTTCACAGTTACAGGAAATTACAGGAGGGGATCAAACAATTATTTAATGATAGGCACAAATTCAAGATGTTAAAGCTTTATAACTACTAAAACAAAAATTAACACACACAAAAAATCCTTAAACTCTAAGTTTTCAAGCAGCATTTTTCCTACTTTACCTATCTGTACATTTCCATAATTATCTATGGCAATATATTTTCCTTAGTTTGCATGCACATGGTGAAATTGATGTTTACTAACATTTACCAATAAAAATCTAATCCTTCCAAGTCTACCTATACTCCTGTACTTAAATGGTCATTTGAAAAAGTTAGTGTATCTTGTATTCATACCTATGGTGGTAAAATAGGTTTAATTTTTTTTTGGCCTATAGTCATCATTGGCAGTTATGTCCAACAATGTTGTCCATGTCCTGAAAACACCTGTCAGTTCTATCTTTAAAGAAGAGAAGGATTAAAATCCATTGTTTTGCAACAAAATTAATATAACTATCTGTACCTCTTTGTAACACTAGTTGAAAGTGGAGCATCCATCTTCTTTACAGTATCTACAGCATCAGTTACTAATTTAACAGGGACTCTCCCAAATGGGCACACCTAAACATTTAAACAAATTGAAAAGTTATCACATCTGTAAAAGGGGGAAGGGCACGAGAGGAGAAAAGTGAGCATTGAAAAAGCTTCCACCTGGTTAGATTTGTTTAATTGCTTTAAGGGATTGCGGCCAACCAGGACTGCATCAGACTCTTGTGGAAAGTTGTTCTTCTCCCTAAAAAATAAGGAAATACACTGCAGTTATCTCAGCGGTAAAAAAAAAAAACAACCTTGAATAAAAATATAAGAATTTAAGTTGTTACCCAAGAGAAGATCTGGGGGCATTAGCAGAAATTTCACCAGAATCACTTTTTTTCCTACTTCGGAGATTTCCAGACATGTTTTGTGGTCCAGATTCTTGTGTGCTTGATACTATAAATAAATTAAGTAGTTTGAATTATTCAGTGACTCCCAATGAAATATATTACATATTTCAAAATATGAAACTGCCCTAAAGTTACATTAACTGTAGGATTTTAATACACATCAATGAATAAGTTGCTGAAGGAAAAAAATGGTTACTAGCCTCCCTGTAACTGTTGTTCTTCAAGATGTGTTGCACATATCCATGTTGTCCATGTGTGTGCGTGCGCCTCGAGCACAGTTGCTGGAACTTTTTCCCCTAGTGATATCTGTCAGGTCTACTCTGGCACCCTCTAGTGCAGTGTACTCATAGTGCCAGTATAAAAGGCCTGGCCGACCTGCACCCACACAGTTCTTTCTTTCTGGCCAATTCCAAAGAGGGGTAGCAGTGTGAGTGGTGGAATGGACATGTTCAACAGATCTCAAAGAACAACAGTTACAGATAGGTTAGCGAACGTTTTTTCTTTGAGTGTGTGCATATGTTCATTCCGTTGTAGGTGACTCCCAAGCAGTAGCATAGGATGTGGGGTCAGAGTTCATGGACACGATGACTGCAAAACAACTTGACCAAAACTGGCTTCGTCCCTGGCTTGTAATGGCCTAGTGGGCAGAAAATTTATGCACTGACAACCAAGTTGCTGCTCTGCAGATGTCCTGTATAAGAGACCTGGGCCAGAAATGCCGATGATTAAGCTTGAGCCCTCATGAAATGGGCTGTCAGTATAGCTGACAGTGAAATATCTGTCTGTTTGTAGCACGTGCAAATGCACTGAATGATACAGGAGGAGATTCTCTGAGCTGAGATGGAGACACCTTTTATCCTATCAACTTTGGTTTTAAAGAGTTGAGTGGATCTACGGAATGGTTTGGTTCTCTAAATATAGAATGCAAGGGAATGACATCCAGAGAATGGAGATGCCGCTCTGAACCTACTGTAAGAGCATATATGTGTATGTGTGCTTAACATCTAATAAAAAGTATAGGTAAAAGCACTCTGGTTTGTATCAATCATATATAAGAAGGAGGAACTATGTCCCCACTGATTTATTCCTGGCACTGCCTGGAGAAAAACAGCTAAGTTACCACGGCTTTGGGTTCTGAAAACTCTGTGCTCCGGTAGTGGTCCTGGCCCAGCATAAATTTGAGGTAATGCCTGTGACTTGGTATGATGGAAGTATGGTTCTTGGCCCTCTACCTTCAAGATGCAATCCCCTTCTTCTAGTCCTGGATCAATCGCTGATAGAATGACCATCTTGAATTTCTGTGCTTTGACAAAACTGTTGAGTGCTCCGAGGTCCAGTATGGGCCTCTAATCTCCTTTTTTCTTCTGTATCAGGAGCAGAAGCCTTTGCCCCAAGATGCATGGGTACTGGGTCTATAGCTCCTATACTGAGGAGATGGTTCACCTCTTGGCATAGTACACTCTTGTGAGAAGGATCCCTAAAAGGGGAGGGGGAAGAGTTAGCGTTAGGGTGTCTGGGAGGAGGAAGTAAAGAGAAATGGATTGCATATCCACTCTAGACTATTTCCAAACCCCTTATCAGAGGTTATCTGTTCCCAGGAACTGCGGAATGGGGAGGGTGATCTCCGAAAGAAGGAGTGGGATTTCCCAGTATGTGGTAGTAGCGAGTGTGTTCTATGGGTACCTCAACCAACCTATTGATGGATGTGACGAAGATGACTGTGGTCCCAAATGCTGCTTCTTAGGGAATCTCTATTTCTTCCTTTGAGGTTGTAAGGCCTCTGCGATTGATACTGAGACATATATTGTGACGAACGGGATTTAAACTGTGGCTGAAGACTGTATTTCCTTTTTTAGGCCAGCATGTAAATTCCCAATGAGCGGCAGGTCACCCAAGAATCTTTCGGTGTGTGAATGGACGCACCCATCTTCTTGGCGAACAGCTTCGTTCCCTCAAAGGGAAAGTCCTCCACTGTCGCCAAGACCTCTTTGGGAAAATCTGATGACTGCAGCCACAAAGCCCTTCTCATAACCACCAGAGTGGAAATGGAGTGTGACACCGTATCTGCCCCATCTAGAACGGATTGGAGGGCTGTCTTTGCTACCAGTGGCCCTCATTGATTATGGCCGAGAATTGGTCTTTGTGGGAATCTGGCAGCTGATCAATAAAAGAATTTAACTTCCCATAATTCTAGTAGTCGTACTTGGCCAATAAGGCCTGGTAGCCAGCCACCTGCAACTGCAGAGTGGCAGATGAGTGCTCTTTCCTGCTGAACAGGTCTAAGCGTTTCCCATCCCAATCAGATGGAGTAAACCTAGATTGGTATTGGTGGCCCCTAGAATTAGACACATCCACTATAATAGAGTTTGGAGGTGGGTTAGAAAACAGGACCTCTGTGCCCTTCGCCAACATATAGTATTTTTTGTCTGCACGCTTATATGCTGTCAGGGCAGAGGCTGGGGTCTGCCATACGATTCTGGCAGGGTCCAGAAGCACCTCATGTGCAGGGAGTGCCACTCGCAGAGATGGAAGCATGTAGAATATCTGCCAGCTTGTTGTGGACTTCAGTCACCTCACATAGTTGAATTTGTAGGGCTTCTGCAACCCTCTGGGCCCAGTTCTGAAAGGACTTGAAGTCATCCACCATGGATGGCGGAGGGGGCATCACCACCTCATCAAGCAAGGAGGATGGTAGGCGGGCTTGAAGGGTATCCTCTCTTTCTGCCTCAGGCTTGATTTCCTCGAACAGTTGTATGATTCTGTGGTCCTTGATAATGCCACTGAAGGAAGGCATCTCCCAGCTTGCTGTATCACACTGTGGGCCAGGGACGTTTGCTGTCTCTAGGCTTGCCAGGGGTCTCAATATGGCCACTGGGGGTACAGGGTTGGCGGCTGATACCAGGGCTGCCTATACCAAGGAAGCTGAGGAGCTAGCGGGTGGTGTGCCTGTTGCTCACGCTGGAATTGAGGCCAGTATGGTGGACATGAGGAGCATTGGGAAACCAGGTCTTCTTTCTGACTCTCCGACGCCTCTGAGAAGAAGGGTGGTGGGTGGCATGGAGAAGCCATCAATTCCAATGCCTTGGGGGAGCTTAGTACTGGAGTTCTGGTGCAGACTATGGGTGAGTCTGGTGCATCAAATATGGAGAGATCAGATACTCACTGGAATTCTGTCAGTACAGACGGTGTCAATGCCTTTAGTTGTTGTGCTGAGTGGCTTGTACCAACAGAGACAGTGACATGGGCTTGACCGTGACATGGGCTGGTGCAACATGCACCAGCATTGGTGCTATTGACCGCAATGACGTAGCCTTCCCTGGGGAGGATTTCTTACATTTTTCATGTCCTCTCAGTACCAGAGCTTCCTTACAGTGCCAAGTCTTTGGCCTGACCAACTTGCTGTCAGTTCAGTACCTTGCAGGCCCTGGGTACTCTGTCTACTTGGCTTCAGTGCTGACAATACCGATGGAGCCGAGGAACGTTTCTGGCTTGATCTGGGCTCGCTGTGGAGACACTCAGACCTTTTCTTAGAGATCTTGAGCGAGTGACTCATCTCCTTGGAATCACCTGCCTTTGATGTAGAAGGTTGCAGTGATAGCTCTCGCCGGGACTCCAGAGGTTGAAGGGCAGACTCCATGAGCAGGAGTGTAAGCCTCAATTCTCTATCCTTCCTGGACAGGATTTTAGTTGTTGGCACCAATCATACTTTTATGGATTGTACTGTTCCCCCAAGCAGCGAATACACTATAAGTGTCCGTCTGTTACCAGGATTCTTTGGATTCTTTGCAGCTCAGACACTTCTGGAAGCCTGGGGAGTCAGGCATAACCTTGTTATGGGCCCCACCCAGGGTTGGCGGGAAGCAAAGCTTTTCTTCCTTTTTTTTTTTGGCATGGCCAAAAGAAAAAAAGGCTTAAAGTGAAGCTAAATTTGCAAAATTATGGGGGACTAACGATCCGTTAAGGGACAGCTCTCATCTCTGTCTCTAGCCAGCACCAGTGGAGAAGAAACTGAGAAGGAAATGCCCACGCATGCTGACTGTTCATGAGCTAGCTCACGAAAGCTAAATGTTCATGAGCTAGCTCACGAAAGCTTATGCTCAAATAAATTTGTTAGTCTCTAAGGTGCCACAAGTACTCCTTTTCTTTTTGCGAATACAGACCAACACGGCTGCTACTCTGAAACAAGCATTTATGGATTTTATCCTCAACACACCTATGAGATATGGAACTATTTTTCCCATTTGCAGATGAGGAATGAAGGCACCGGGTCACAAGTCAATTGGCAAAGGTCTGTGACCCAACGAAGAACTGAACACAGGTCTCAAATCTCAGTCCAGTGCTTCATCCTCTAGAAGATCCTTCCAATTATATTAGTACTATTATTGCATCATTCAAAAAACAAAATGAATATTTAAGCTCAACTGTAACTTTAGAATACTTAAATGCACTAACCTGTGAAGTTCTCTTTCTCTTCATCTGAAAGCAGCTGACTTTTCTGCAAGTGTAGGTTTTGTAAAGCAATTTCCAACATGTCTGGTGGAACTGCACAGCATTCCACAGCTTTTTGAAGAAGTTGTTTACACTTCTTTACATTTCCTAGTAAGCAGTAAGGGACAGAGAATTAATTAAAAGTTTAGTGAATACAAAAGATATCAATTAAACGAACAGGCAATATGCTCTTAAGCTCCTTTTGTATTAGCATTTTGTCTGGTATGTGCTTTGCATTACCCTCTCAAGATCAGTGTATTCCAAATCCACTACTGATTTTGTGATCTCCCACTTATTAAAGAGACACTGATTGCCCACCACCTCATAGAGCAAAAATTATGACAGAGGAAATAGGAAAAGCCAGCTATATTTTCACTTGAAGTTGTGTATTGCATCACTGTTGGCATTTACTCATCAGCTACAACTACAACCCACTACATTGTTTTATGTTCTAAAAAACAGTGACTTTTTAAGATGTATCCCAGAAAAAAAAGGCATATTTTAAAAGTAAAAGATTCTATGATGACTTTCTAGGTCTGATAAAAACGGTCTCTATAATCCCTGTAAATTTTGATTCATGAAGAGCACACAAATAGAAGTTGTGGTTTAAATAAATCCAACAAAACTAGATAAGGAATAAGAAACAAAAGTGAGGAGTCCACTAAGGAAGCTACATCAGGAAAACAAAACTAAACAAAAACCACACATGAAGAATCAGGGGGAAGGATGAGGAGGAAGAATATTGTTTAAGAGAGAAGGAGTTGTGCTCAACATATTATTTCCACTTCTAATAAATAAATACAAGAGATATTTAGTGAGTATATTAAAGTTTTTGCTAAAAACAGAATTTGCTTTAAAATACATATATATATATACACATATACAGATAATTATTATAAAATTGTGCATTATATAGAGACACACATACACTCCCACTAGGAAAAAAGCCTACCTTGGCCAAATTTCACCTGCCCTCCCCAGTACCAATCACCCAGGACTAGTGTGAAATACTTAACATCTGTATAACACTTATCTGTACGGTGCTTTGAACAAGTAATCAAGTAAATCTGGTCCCCCTCTAGTGCCTTATCCATATACTCAGCCTATTACTATTACCATTTACTCTGTTAATAGAAGTGGTAGGGAGATGTGCTGTGGATCTAAATGTCCATATCCTGCTGATTACCCAAGCTGGGGATTAATATGGGTCCACATACTGGAATTATTATTTGCGTGTTTTTAAAATTAGGAAATTACATCCAAAATAACCTACATTAAAAGAACATTAAGGTTGCAAAGTCAAGCAGTCACAAGTTCTAAAATGCCATACCTATGGTTGTACATGCAGCCTTAATTTGCCCCCTTGTGCACGGGCATTATGATACAGTCTTTAATTATATGTTCACTACTATTTTTCCCCCAGAGGATTCATGCCTGATTCAAGTGAATGGATAATTATTCAAGATTTCTTATCTTTCTCTTTCAGTGTGTGGCCCCAGGCTCTATTAACTGCACACCATTCAAACCCTGCACTCAACACAAAATTAATTTCCTCTCAGGCGTTTCTATGGTGTTTTCACCATAGTATCCAAGAGTATCACAAACACTAATGAATTTTTTTCCACAACACTGGTGAGAATAGGTTCTATTATTATCCCCATTTTACAGGTGAGGAATTGTGGCACAGAGAGATTAAGGTCAAAAGTGTCCACTAATTTGGATGCTCAATTTGAGACACTTAAGTCCTGATTTTCCAGAGTACTTAGCACTTTTATAGCACTTCATATGCTCAAAGCACAGCTCCACTTAACTTTAATTGAAGTCACAAATGCTGAGCACCGGTAATCTGGCCCCTTCTCTCATGATGGGCACCCAAAAAATGAGGAACACAATTAGGGCCAGCTCCACAGCAGGACTCGGGTGCCTAACTGACACTTTAGGCAACACAAATATCCTCAAATCCCCCACTCAGTGGCCTCCTAACTATGTAGACACCTATTTTATGTTCCTAAAGCTCATGCTTCATGGCTTCAGTTGGTCACCAGTTCCTTCACCACCACAGTGCATTCTCAGAAGTTTTTGGTCTCCTTCCTCTGAAGAATGAGGGATGGACATGGCTGGAGATGGAACATTGCCAGGTGGTCCAGGGGTCTGAGGTGACACCAAGCACTCTCTCTTTCTGATGTGCTTAGCTGGTTGGTTCTTACTAACATATCTAGGATCTAACTGATTGCCATATGTGACGAAGGAAAGGAATTTCCCCCCAAGTCAGATTGGCAGTGACCTTCGGAGTATTTCACCTTCTTCTGCAGACTGGGATATAGGTCACTTGCCACAATTATCTGGGTATATCCTAATCAATTCCCCGACCATTACAAGGGTCAGGGAAGGGTAACCACCTTTCTGTATACAATGCTATAAAATCCCTCCTGGCCAGAGGCAAAATCCTTTCACCTGTAAAGGGTTAAGAAGCTAAGGTAACCTCGCTGGCACCTGATCCAAAATGACCAATGAGGGGACAAGATACTTTCAAATCTGGAGGTGGGGGGACAAAGGGTTTTGTCTGTCTGTGAGATACCTTTGCCAGGAACAGATCAAGGATGCAAGCCTTCCAACTAGTGGAAAATTAGTAAATAATCTGGCTAGAAAATGCATTAGATTTTCTTTTGTTTTTTGGCTTGTAAAATTCGCTGTGCTGGAGGGAATGTGTATTCCTGGTTTTGTGTCTTTTTGTAACTTAAGGTTTTGCCTAGAGGGATTCTCTAGGTTTTGAATCTGATTATCCAGTAAAGTATTTACTATCCTGATTTTACAAATGTTATTCTTTTACCTTTTCTTTAAATAAAATTCTTCTTTTAAGAACCTGATTGCTTTTTCATTGTTCTTAAGACCCAAGGGTTTGGGTCTGTGTTCACCTGTACCAACTGGTGAGGATATTATTATCAAGTCTTCCCCAGAAAAGGGAGTGTAGGGCTTTGGGGGAAGACGTCTTCAAGTGGTCTCTTTCCCTGTTCTTTGTTTAATCGCTTGGTGGTGGCAGCGTATCAGGTTTTTAACCTAAGCTGGTTCCCAAGGCAAGAAAGAAATCAGTGCCTTGGGGAAGTTTTAACCTAAGCTGTTAAGAATAAGCTTAGGGGGTCTTTCATGCAGGTCCCCACATCTTTACCCTTGAGTTCAGAGCGGGGAAGGAACCTTGACACAAGGGTCTCGGACATTGACGCACTTCAATCCTTCCTATTCTCCATTTGTGGCACATAATAGTTTAGTTTTCTGTGGGCTGTAATATTTTGATCTAATTCTGGTTGTTGGGTTTAGCAAGCAGATGTTGATGGCCTGTGATATACAGGAGGTCATACAAAATGATCTGGTGGTCCTTTTTGTTCTTAAGCTCTAAATTTCCACCAGTGTGCATTTGCACAGTGCCTCACTGTAGGCACTTGGAAACCTCCCACATTTAAACCACAGCAGGTTTCCCAAAGGAGTTACACTGTCTATTGAATCTCCAGGACCCATTCCAGTAAGTGTTTGGAGCACACCTAAGCCCACACAAACAGCTGGAGGAGAGGTGGTGGTGCTGCCCCTTTTATAAAACTTTCAGGCCAGTGGTTATGGCACTTACCTAGGCTGTGGGAGACAGGTCCAATTCAATATGTATTGGAGCAAGGGGACCGGAATCTGGGTCTGCCATCTCCAAGATAGGTGCCCTAATCACCAGGCTAGTCTCTCTCCCCAATAACTCCTCCCTTTCTGGCCCAATAACAGTGGAACTCCTCCTACAGGAGAGTGAGAGAGACCTGTCCCAGAATACTCCAAGCCCCAGAGGTTAGGGCAATCATCTGGGAGGTGGGAAACAAATTCATATCCATTCTCCACATCAAGCAGAGGAGGAAATGGAACAACGTCACCCAAATCTGAGGGGAGCATTCTAACCACTGGGCTGAAAGTTATAAGGAAGTGGCACTACCACCACCTTGCTTTTTGAGAAAAAGGGCTTCGGCACCTAACCCCAGGAAAGGGTACAGGCTGAATTTCTAGTGGAGATAAGTGCTTACATGCTGGTTGGAGGAAGTGCATAGGTTCCTTTGAGGGGGTGGGCTTAGGCCACCCTCCTCTCCTTGGCATTTCCTATTGGCTAACTTGGACTGCTGCCTGCTCAGCGTGCTGGCTTTTGTGGATCCCATTCTTAGGCACCTAACTCTCTCCATGCATATTATAGAATGCCTCAGTGCCTTACTCGGAGCTGTGGATTGCACTGGGTCGCAAGGCACCTAAAAATCAGATGTTCTAACCCACAATTAGTGATAACTGGTAAAAATTTGATTCAAGTTACTTGCCCAGCAGCACACAGGAACTCGATGGAAGAGGCAGGGATAAGAATCCAGTTCTCCAGGACAACATCCAGTTACCTTAACCACAAGACCATTTTTTCCCTTTCAACAATCCCCAACCTCATTCACTACACACTTTCCAGCTTCTTCAGCTAATAAGGCAGGGGCCCTACAGACAACAGCCTCATTCAATATGCAACCCTGATTAATGCCCATATTGATTTCTGAGCACTGAATAAGACGGGGTCCTGTGGTGGTCAGGAGATACAACTATGTGACCATGCTATTAAAAATCTTTCGTTATGCATACGCACAAGGGTGTCAAATTAAGGCTGTATGGGCAACGGTAATTCTGGCATTTTCTACTTTTGAATGCTTGACTTTGCAACCTTAGTATTCAGAGCTGGGTATTTTTGGAAGTAGTTTCCTGGAGGGATAGCTCAGTGGTTTGAGCATTGACCTGCTAAACCCAGGGTTGTGAGTTCAATCCTTGCAGGGGCCATTTGGGATTTGGGACAAACATTGGGGACTGGTCCTGCTTTGAGCAGGGGTTTGGACTAGATGACCTCCTGAGGTCCCTTCCAACCCTGATATTCTATAATGAATGCTAACAGCTATTGCATTTACAAATATTCAGTAAGTCTCTGTAAACGAAGACAAAAGAGGAAGAGGAGCTGTTGGAGCAACTAATTAAGTCAATGACCAGGCATAATTATTTATCAAATTCCCCCATAGCCTCCAGTATCTAGAAAGAAGAATCTAGTTCTCTCTAAGCAGAGGTATACGTAATGAGAAAGTCTAGCTGCCTCCTCTAGGGGCCACTGTGACATTCAAAAAAAAAAAAAGAAAAAAAAAAGAATCACTGCCAAGTACTGGGAGGCAGTTGCTCCAGGAGGAGGAGAACATTTAGAGGAGCATAAAACAAAGCAGTTGGGTAATATGTCTTAACAACAAAGGAACTAAGTTACAGGGAAGAATGGGCTACAGACCAGAATAAAGGAACAGAACAGACAAGGATGGGTGCCTGTGAAACCGAAGACACTGATTAACTTTCTCCAAGAAAGGCTACACTTATTACATTAAGTGTTGCTAAAATACATAAACACCTTTCCACCTTTCCCTTTACTTTTCCATTTAATTAAGTTCTGTAATTACTTCAGAAATTTTGTTTGATCATAACACAGGTGTTTCATAAGCCACTCTTTATTAAGACATGCTCCATAGTATGATAAAGTACGAGAACTCCTGCTATCATCTACCTACTGTAGTTTGTAACAAAGTTGTGACTATAGACCCCAACTCTACAGTGTATGCAGGAACATCGCCCTGAGCACAGACCAGCAATATCAGTGAGTACAGATACCATGGGTTTAGAGACTGAATACAAACCTGATGAGAGAATTGCTTTCCATAACACAATTTTTATCCACCCTGGATATCAAAAAATAGATATTTAAACATTTTCCTTTGACAAAATAAACCTGAATAAAATTAAATTTGAAATTATGACATCCTATGTTAAGCCCTAATCTATTAAAATCACTTAAAAAATTAAAAAAAAATTCACTGCATCATTGAGCTTTTCAAAAATGTTATTGGGTTAAAAGGTGCTGCTGTTTTAGTTATATATAGAATTGGGGGAACATTTCAACTTCTTAGGTCAACACAAGCTTCACAAATATTTCATAAGGTCACATGCTGCATTAAGTATTTGTATTATTTTCCATCTTTACAACAGAGAGAATGCTCTAGACCAGGGAACTCAAACTCAAATCACCACGAGGGCCACATGAGGACTAGTACATTGGCCAGAGGGCCGCATCACTGAAATCTTTTCATACGATACAAAAGTATAGTCAAAAATGAAAAAAATGAAGAGTAATATAGAATGCTATTAAAAGTCAATGTATTAACTTTTTTAAAACTGTAATGCGAAGAGGCCCTGTAACAAAATATAAACTCCTGTAACTATTCCTTATGTGGTCAGTAACACTGATGATGATCTATACTAACAGTCTATCAACATAGCTGTAATGGCAGGAACTTTTTAAAGTAACTATTCATACAAAATACATTGCCACTTTTAATAAACATTCTTCCCAACTACTCACAGCAAAGAATCATAGATGCTGAACTTCATACCTCAGACTGCTCGTCTAGTCCATGAGGCCCCGCCTCTGCCCTGCTTCTTCCCACCCCTCCCCCGCCCCCCATTCCAACCCCTTCCCCAACTCCACCAGTGGAGTCGGTGCCTATGGCGGGCCACAAGGAATAACTCCGCTCGCTGCATGCATTAACCCGGAAACCGCAGCCCCTCCTTTTAAATTGCCAACCCATTTTAAATGGCCAACCCAACAGCTACTTCATATGGGAAATGAAGGCGCAGCTGTTTGAAACCATTCCCACATATTATGAAGTTTAAGGAAGCCAAAAGACTGTGGCTTACCATGGCTGCCTGCAAGCCGAATTCTGTTGCCTGGCCCTGCGTGAGTGATCTTTTACGCCAAACCGGCATACCCCCAATAAGAGGCAAAATGAGACCTTTTAATGAAAGCACATGTGCTCTGTAATGTTAACAGCAAGGTTTACCGTGAAAGAGTCTACCCATTGTTCTATAAAATGTGTCTTTTTAACTACCACTCTCCCTTTTTTTCCTCTACCAGCTGCATATGTTTCTCCTTCCCAGAGGCTAGCGAAGATTAGAAGGCGAAAAAAAACGCACTCGCGATGAAATGTTTTCTGACCTCATGATGTCCTCCCACACTGACAGAGCACAGCAAAATATGTGGAGGCAGACAATCTCAAAGTGCAGGAAAACACAATATGACCGCAAGGAAAGGTGGCAGGTGGCGTCAGCTTGCTGAAAGAAGGCAGGAGTCAATGCTCAGGCTGCTGGGGGATCAAACTCATATGCTCCAGCATATGATTGAGCTGCAGGAAAGGCAGCAGGAACACAGATTGCCGTTACAGCCCCTGTGTAACCAACTGCCCTCCTCCCCAAGTTCCATAGCCTCCTCACCCAGACGCCCAAGAACGTGGTGCAGGGGCCTCCGGCCACCCAGCCACTCCACTCCAGAGGATTGCCCAAGCAACAGAAGGCTGGCATTCAATAAGTTTTAAAGTGCTGTGTGGCCTTGTCCTTCCCTCCTCCACCACCGCACCTGGTGCTTCCCTCCTCCACCACCCCTCCCGGGGTACCTTGGCAGTTATCCCCCTAGTTGTGTGATGAATAAATAAAGAATGCATGAATGTGAAACAACAATGACTATTACCTCTGCAAGCGGTGATCGAAGGGGGGCGGGGAGGGAAGGGTGCTTAGCTTCAGGAAAGTAGAGTGAACCCGGGGCGTGGGGGGGGGGGGGGGGAGGGCGGTGTTTCCATCAAAGAGAAACAACAGAACTTTCACACTGTAGCCCGGTCATTCCTGAAACTGGTTTTCAAAGCTTCTCTGATGCGCACCGTGCCGTCCTGTACTCTTCTAACCGCCCTGGTGTCTGGCTGCGTGTAATCAGCGGCCAGGCGATTTGCCTCAACCTCCCACCCCGCCATAAACGTCTCCCCCTTACTCTCACAGATATTGTGGAGCGCAAACAAACAGTAATAACAATGGGAATATTGATTTTGCTGAGGCCTAAACGACTCAGTAAACTGCACCAGCGCACTTTTAAATGCCGAAATGCACATTCTACCACCATTCTGCACTTGCTCAGCCTATAGTTGAACTGCTCCTTACTACTGTCCAGGTTGCCTTGTATGGCTTCATGAGCCATGGCATTAAGGGGTAGGCTGGATCCCCAAGGATAACTATAGGCATTTCAACATCCCCAATGGTTATTTTCTGGTCTGGAAAGTAAGTCCCTTGCTGCAGCTGTTCAATTAGACCAGAGTTCCTGAAGATGCGAGCATCATGTACCTTTCCCGGCCATCCCACGTTGATGTTGGTGAAACGTCCCTTATGATCCACCAGTGCTTGCAGCACCATTGAAAAGTACCCCTTTCGGTTTATGTACTCGCTGCCTCGGTGCTCCATTGCCAAGATATGGATATGGGTTCTGTCTATCATCCCTCCACAGTTAGGGAATCCCATTGCAGCAAAGCCATCCACTATGACCTGCACATTTCCCCGAGTCACTACCCTCAACAGCAGCAGCTCAGTGATCGCGTTGGCTACTTGCATCACAGCAGCCCCCACAGTAGATTTGCCCACTCCAAATTGATTCCCGACTGACAGGTAGCTGCCTGGCATTGCAAGCTTCCACAGGCCTATCATCACTCGCTTCTCAACTGTGAGGGCTGCTCTCATCTTGGTATTCTTGCGCTTCAGGGCGGGGGAAAATGAGTCACAAAGTTCCATGAAGGTGCCCTTACGCATGCGAAAGTTTCGCAGCCACTGGGAATCGACCCAGACTTGCAACACTCTGCGGTCACATCAGTCTGTGCTTGTTTCCTGGGCCCAGAATCGGCGTTCCACACCATGATGTGCACATTGCAGGGGTCCATACTTTGTGAGAAGTCTACGTCCTCGTCCTCATCACTCTCGTCACCACACTGCAGTCACCTCCTCCTCTCCTGGTTTCGTTTTTCTTGCAGGTTATGGTTCTACATATCCTGCTGGATAATGCAAGAGGTGTTTTTTTGTACTAATAATTGCCCTGGTGATCTGAGTGGGCTCTATGTTCCCAGTGCTAGGGCATCTGCGCTGAAAAAGAGGCACGAAACGATTGTCTGCCGTTGCTCTGACGGAGGGAGGGGCGACTGACAACATGGTTTACAGGGTTGGCTTGCAGGGAATTAAAATCAACAAAGGGGGTGGTTTTGCATCAAGGAGAAACAGAATGGCCCCCTTAAGGATAGGGCTCAAAACTCTGGGTTTAGCAGGCCGTTGATTTCAGGGAAGGAAGGAGAAAGAGGGAGGAAGGAAGGGGGGAGAAAATGAACATAAAACAAATCTGGTCTATTTCTTGTTTTGATCCACTTCAGCTATCTTTATACATCTTGCTGATAGCAGACGGTGCAGTATGACTGCTGGCCATCATCGTCTCCTGGCTGCTCATTAGAAGACGGTGCAGTACGACTGCCGGCAGGACTGAATTGCCATGAGACGAAACTTAAAAGGGAAATGACCGGGCTGAGTCACTCCCATGTCTGCCCAGGCGCCCCGACCGACCTCAGCGAAGTCAGGTAAACGAGCACTCTGAAACACGGCGACGATGGCTACCAGTCATACTGCACTGTCTGCTGCCAAAAGGCAATGAGCTGCTGCTGTGTAGCAATGCAATACCGTGTCTGCCAGCACCCAAGAGACATACAGTGACAGTGAGCTGAGTGGGCTACATGCTTGCACAGGTAATCCAGGAAAAAAGGTGCGAAAGGATTGTCTGCCATTGCTTTCAAGGAAGGAGGGAGGGAAGGGGGGGCTTGACGATATGTACCCACAACCACCCGCGACAATGTTTTTGCCCCATCAGGCATTGGTATTTCTACCCAGAATTCAAATGGGCGGCAGAGATTGCGGGAACTGTGGGATAGCTACTCACAATGCAACGCTCCGGAAGTCAATAGTTGCCTCGGTACTGTGGACACACTCCGCCAACTAAAGGCACTTAGAACATTTGTGTGGGGACAGACACACTTGACTGTATAAAAACGCTTTCGACAAAACCGACTTCTATAAATTCAACCTAATTTTATAGTGTAGACATACCCTTAGATAGCTAACCTGCCTCTTCCTGGATTTTTCTAATTTCAGTTAAGAGTTGTTTAGAAGTTTGTCAGAGATATTAATTATGAGTTAAAAACTACAGGGTGTGAGGGGAGATGATTGACCCAAAATACTTTTTGGATTGGCTGCCCTGTGCTTGATTGAAAGATGGAGATCCTTCTTTGTACTGGTGGAAAAAACTTCACAGAAAAGGCAAGTCTTTACACACCACATTAAGCAGTTTCCATAGAAAAATTTTGTGCGGACAAGCATCATATCTTGGACTTCTAGGCAGTGAAGCAGTATTACAAAGTCTCACCTATCTCATATGAAGCTACACTAGACTATGTTGGAAAATCTGCTCTCTAACTATATGGATTATGTAGGCTTCAGTAATCAGTCTTAAATATACCATATTCAATAGAGCACACTTTCTAAAACAAATCCGAGACACATGTTCTACTAAAAGGAAAAAAAAAAACACTTTTCTGAAGGGAAGAAACCAGAGCTTTTTAGATCAAATGGAAGAAAAAAGTACTTTCTAAATTCTTAAATTTTCCTAATTAAGTACCTACTACACAATATTCTATTTTCTTATTAATTATACTGATTTTTTTTTTAAAAGAAAAAGAAAAAGCTTTCAATATTACACAAACTTTCACATACCTTGTGACAGTTCGAATTGTGCCAAAGCTACGTGCACGAAAGCAAATTTCTTGCAGTTCAGTCTGGCAAGATGAAACTGGTCACGTGCCTCCTCTGGGTCTTGAAAACTGTAAAATAGAACACTGACAGTTAGTAGAGAGGAAAAGCTGGAAATGAAAGAGTAAAGGAAATTTAACGGCAGGGTTCCATATATTTAGTGATGGACAAGGAATCTGCTGCAAAATTCACCTTTGCCACAGTACTGCCCTCCAGAAGCTTAACAAAAATCTTTCTACTCATCACAACTGTTAAAAAATAAATTAAACAAATGTACACTATTTCCTTGAGTCTGCAGAAAGACTGAAAGAACAACAGAGGTGTCAACTTCCCTTGTCAATATCAGCGAGGGTATTCTCAAACTCTTCAGGAAAATTTTAACTACCAATACTTTTTTCTTGCAGATAATGTTAGCTGAAAAATTTAGCTAATACACTTAAAACACACACAAACCTCCAACATGTGTGCAAGGTGCTAAGTGTCAAAGCCTCCAGCTTTCCCCTAACTTATGTTTTTGCCACTATAAAAATTTGCAGTATACCAAAAAAAATTAGAATGAGGTGATAATGTGAAAAAATGAATACAACATCAAGACACAGGAGCACTATAATTAATTGAATTCTGAAATGAATCTGTCAGAATTTCCAGTCTGCCACACCAAACTTTTGCAGAATGCAGGGATTTTGCCACAGAAACAAGGTCCAGTTTCCCAAGGCATATAGGGGATTTTGTTTTAGGGTCATGGCCAATGTTTAGCGGTCCTCCTTGAAGAGTACAGTTTCATATGTACCTCCTCATACTTAGCTTTAAATAGCTTCACTACTACTGGTGAGGTAATATCTTTTGTTGGACCACATTATTCTACAAGACCTGAAGAAGAGCTCTTTATAAGCATGAAAGCTCGTCTCTTACCAACAGAAGGTGGCCCAATAAAAGAGAGAGATATTACCTCTCTCACCTTGTCTCTCTAATCTCCTAGGACCAACACGGCTACGACACTGCATTCACTATTGTTGACTCTCAGATATTTAAGCAAGGCAACCAGAATTACAGGTATGAGATGGAGTACTTGTGGCACCTTAGAGACTAACAAATTTATTAGAGCATAAGCTTTCGTGAGCTACAATTTGTTAGTCTCTAAGGTGCCACAAGTACTCCTTTTCTTTTTGCGAATACAGACTAACACGGCTGCTACTCTGAAACCTGAGGTATGAGATGTTAGCACACAACGCAACATCCTTCTAAATATCCCTGATCACATATATCCACTCCACATGCAAGTTAAGGCAGAGCAAGGTTCATATCTTTATTACATTCAAATAATAAGAAGAGACCATTCTGGTTTCGGAGGGAGGGATGGGCTGACCATAACAGTCACGAAAGCTTATGCTCTAATAAATTTGTTAGTCTCTAAGGTGCCACAAGTACTCCTTTTCTTTTTGCGAATACAGACTAACACGGCTGCTACTCTGAAACCTGAGGTATGAGATGTTAGCACACAACGCAACATCCTTCTAAATATCCCTGATCACATATATCCACTCCACATGCAAGTTAAGGCAGAGCAAGGTTCATATCTTTATTACATTCAAATAATAAGAAGAGACCATTCTGGTTTCAGAGGGAGGGATGGGCTGACCATAACAGTTTTTGTGGGGTATGTTTTCTATACAACCATATTGGGAGTTCTGTAACAAGGGTTTAGTAGATGGCCAAAAAGATACAATTCACAATCAAGAAAGATAACTTTAGCCTAAAGCCTATCTGGTTCATTGGCAAAGTGAAGTCAGCACTTCAAAATAAAAAAGTAACACATAACAAACGGAAACAAGGGGAAATAGATAGCAATTAATATAAAAGTAGAAGTTATGAAGTGCATAAAACTGACAAGGGAAACTAAGGCCATGTCAAACCCAAGGCAGACAGGGTTAAGGACAATGAGAAGAACCATTTTTGTTTGTTTTTAAGTATACGAAGATCAAAAAAATCCTAGCAATGGTATAGGCCCCTTACTAGATGGAGATGGTAAAATTGTTAATGATGATGCAGAACAGGCAGAAGTGTTCAGTAAAAATATCTTTTTTGTATTCAGAAAAAAGCTGGATGATCTACTTGCCTCACATGAGGAAAATAAAGTACTTTCCAGTCCACTAGTAACCAAGGAGGATGTTAGACAATATGTACTAGGAGTAAATACTTTTGAATCAGCAAGCCCACATGACTTGAGCCCAAAAGTGTTGGATTTTTAATCCTGAAATAAAACAAAAACTCCAGAACACTGGAAGAGTGCTAATGTAGTGCCAGTATTCAAAATAGACAAGTGTGATGACCTAGGTAACTATAGGCTGGCTAGCTGGACATCAATCCCAAGCAAAATAATGGAAAAGATAATACAGGATTAAAATTAAACAGAATTATTAAAGGATAGGAATATAATTAAGGCCAATTAACATGGTTTTATGGAAAAGTTTTGCCCAACAAACCTATATGTGCATAGATATAATATACTTAGATTTTTGTAAAGCATTTAACTTAGTACAGCATGATATTCTGATTAAAAAATTAGCAGTATACAATATTAATAAAGCACATGTTAAATGGATTAAGAAATGGCTAACTGACAGATCTCAGAAAATACTTGTCAGCCAGGAAACATCACTGAATAGGAATGTTTTTAGTGGGGTTCTGCCTGGCTTGATACTAGGCCCAAAGCTATTCAACATTTTCATCAATGATCTGGAAGTAAATATAAAAATCACTGCTTATAAAATTTGCATGATACAAAGATGGAACAGTGGTAAATAACAAGAACAGAAATCATACAGCGTGATCTGAATCACTTGATAAATTGGGCCCATAAAAAAAAAAAAATTTTAATACAGCCAAAAGGGAAGTCCAGGAACAAGGACTGTAGGCCATACCTACAGAAAGGGGACCATTCTGGAAAGCAGTGATTCTCAAAAGGATTTAGGAGTCAGTGGACAAGCAACTCACAATATGCTCCCAGTGCGATGCTTTGGAGGAAAGGGCTAATGTGATCCTTGGTTGCATCAATAGAGGAGTAGTGAAAAGGAGTAGGAAGTGATACAGACGTTGAAATATTGTGTACGGTTCTGGTGTCCACATTTTGAAAAACCAGAGGCTACATAAAAAATTTTTGGGCTGGAGAAAATGCCCTAGGTCTGGTTTACACTACAGAGTCAAGTTGACACAAAGCACCTTATATGGACCTAACTCTGGAAACGTCTACACTTAAATTTCACTCCCAGTGATGTAACTGCCACACTACGCTGACTTGACTATCTCCACGAGCGGCACAGTCAAAGTCGATTTAATCAGGCGAATGCAGCGTCAGTGTAGACACTGTGTTGCTTATGTTGATTGTTACTGGCTTTCAGGAGCCATTCCACTATGCTCCACAGTGACAGTACAATCGATACAAGTGCTCCTGGTGAGGACACGCATCACCGACACAAGGATCAAAGTATTGACACACAAGTGATGCAATTACTGCAGCGGCTGTATGCCAACATATGTTAGGTTGACTTAATTGTGTAATGTAGACATGACCTCACAGTGACAGACTTAAAGAGTTCAATCGGTTTAGTTTATCAAAAAGCACTTTGAGTGGTAACTGAAGTACAATGTATAAGATCTCTCGGGGGAAAAATATCAAGTATTAAAGGGCTCTTTACTCTAAATAAGAAAGGTGTAAAGCAAAATAGCTTGAACCTGAAGCCAGACAAATTCAAATTAGAAAGCACACATTTTTAACAGGGAGAGTGATCAACTACTGGAACAAGCTACCGAAGGAAATGGCAGACTCTCCGTAACTGGATATCTTCAAATCAAGATTGGATGCCTTTCTGGAAGATATGCTTTAGTCAGACAAATTAAAAGGCTCAATATAGGTCTAGCTGGGTGTAATTTGATGGCCTGGGACATACAAGGAGGTCAGACAAGATTATCTAAAAGCCCCATCTGGCCTTCAACTATGAATCACATTCTGGCTCTTGCGTCTTGTAAGAATAAACTATCTCCCAGTATAGGGTGGGGCATTCACATTACTTTTCCAGTGGCACTTCTGAGTGATCACTCCATTGATTACTAAAGACATACAAGAGAACTACAGGAAGACAAAGGAAGCATCATTTGAAAGACTGCAGCAGGGAAAGCAAGTGGAGCATACTAAGCTTGCAAGAACAAGCTTCCAGCCAAGGGGACACCTGGGGAGTAGAGGGGGGAAACGCAGAGACAAGTCATGGAAGGAGGAAGACTAATGACACGAGCAAGAGAGACAGGAAACGGGGAAGATGGAGAAGACAACCAAGTGAAAGGAAGCTATTATACTTGTATCCGAATTCTCTGCCACAGCTTTAGAATCCATCCACCTCATATCAAATTGTTTTGAGAAATGAGGGAAGATATCCTTACCAAAAGGTAAATTAGACCCTTGATTCAACTTGGACCTGACAAGGAGCCCCAACAGAGCATGAAGACAAGTCTACATTCAACATAATTTTGCCCACATTATGACTGCTGGTAGGTGAACATGCTTTAGTTTTTAACAAATTGTTTCTCCATTTAAAATGGAGTCACAGACCTAACCATATCCAAGTTGTGCACTCAGAGGGGTTTCCATCTCTGATTACAAGTTATTGAACAACTGAAATATAGCAAGGGAAATAAAATGAAGTATGACCTTTTATGGCACTAAGAACTGTATTTTGTTATAAGGTTTTGTAACCTGATGAATGTAACAAAGAAAATAACAGAACGCCACTAGCTGTCACCTTCAGCCCCCAACTAAAACCTCTCCAGCGCATCAAAGATTTACAACCTATCCTGAAAAATTACCCGACTCTCACAGATCTTGGGAGACAGACCAGTCCTCGCTTACAGACAGCCCCCCAACCTGAAGCAAATATTCATACCACACAACATACCACACAACAAAATACCACACAACAGCAACAACATACCACACAACAAAATCACTAACCCAGGAACCTATCCTTGCAACAAAGCCCGATGCCAACTCTGTCCACATATTTATTCAAGTGACACCATCATAGGACCTAATCACATTTGCCACGCCATCAGCAGCTCGTTCACCTGCACATCTACCAATGTGATATATGCCATCATGTGCCAGCAATGTCCCTTTGCCATGTACATTGGCCAAACCGGACAGTCTCTACGCAAAATAAATGGACACAAATCTGACACCAGGAATCAGAACATTCAAAAACTGGTAAGAGAACACTTCAACCTCTGTGGCCACTTAGTAAAAGATTTAAGGGTGGCAATTTTGCAACAGAAAAGCTTCAAAAACAGACTCCAAGGAGAAACTGCTGAACTTGAATTAATATGCAAACTAGATACCATTAACTTGGGTTTGAATAGAGACTGGGAGCGTGGCTGGGTCATTACACATATTGAATCCATTTCCTTAACTTAAGTATCCTCACACCTTTTTGTCAACAGTCTAAATGGGCCATCTTGATTATTACTACAAAAGTTTTTTTTTCTCCTGCTGATAATAGCTCATCTTAATTAATTAGCCTCTCACAGTTTGTATGAAGAAAAAGAGTACTTGTGGCACCTTAGAGACTAACAAATTTATTAGAGCATAAGCTTTCGTGAGCTACAGCTCACTTCATGCTCTGAAAACAGTTTGTATGGTAACCTCCAACTTATCTGTATATATATATTTCATTCTATGCATCCGATGAAGTGAACTGTAGCTCACGAAAGCTTATGCTCTAATAAATTTGTTAGTCTCTAAGGTGCCACAAGTATTCCTGTTGTTTTTGCGGATACAGACTAACATGGCTGCTACTCTGAAACCTGATGAATGTGAGCATTCATCTCTAATAACTATGCAGAACCAAGATGGGGGTTGTTAACCATGGACTCTTATTAGCTGATGAAGATTCAAATTGTATGGTTATCTGTGATAACCATACCAATCAGGTCTCCCTAAAGTATTATGCTAATTAACAGGAAAATTATGACTTTTTCTTTCCAAGTACTACAAACTTTATAATAACCCTTTGCCTCCAAATATCTGTGAAGTGGTATGGGATTTGTGGGTTGTTTTTGTTTTGTTTTGTTTTAAATGGTTATTTATTTGTACATTGTAACTGTTCTTTGAGATAGGTTGGACATGTCTATTCCACATTCGGTTTGCACTGTGGCCAGAAAGTTTTCCCTACCAGTGCCCATCAGGGTGGAGTACGCACCATGCACCTCCTCTTGTACCCAACCGAGGGTATAAAGCAGGGGTGGGCAAACTTTTTGGCCAGAGGGCCACATCAGGATTCCAAAACTGTATGGAGGGCTGGGTAGGGAACGCTGTGTCTCCCCAAACAGGCTGGCCCCCGCCCCCTATCTGCCTCCTCCCACTTCATGCCCCTTGACTGCCCCCCTCAGAACCTCTGACCTATCCAATACCCCCCCATCGCTCCTTGTCCCTGACCGCCCCCTCCCGGGATCCCCCGCCCCTGACCGCTCCCCCAGGACCCCACTCTCTATCAAACCCTCTTCTTCCTGTCCCGACTGCCCTGCCCCTTGGGACTCCCATACCTATCCAACCCCCCCGCTCCCTGTCCCCATGCCGCCCAGCCAGAACCTCCGCCCCATCCAACTGCCCCCTGCTCCCTGTCCCCTGCCTGCCCGCCAGGATCCCCTGCCCTTTATCCATCCCCCCTGTTCCCAACCCCCTGACCATGCCGCTCAGAGCAGCAGGAGCTCGCAGCCCCGCCGCCCGACCAGAGCCAGCCACACCACCGCGCTGCCTGGTAGGAGCAGCGGGCCAGAGCGCTAGTGGTATGGCGAGGTGAGGCTGTGGGGGAGGGGGAACAGCAGGTGACAGGCTGGGGGCTAGCCTCCCCGGCCAGGAGCTCAAGGGCCAGTCAGGAGAGCCCGCGGGCCGTAGTTTGCCCACCTCTGGTATAAAGGGTGGACCTGACCCAATGCTCTCTCAGTTCCTTCCTACTGGAACCATGAGATAATGGACTTCAAGCAGAAAGCAGGACATGGAAGAGACACGTGCACCACATCTCTAAGTGCAACAATTACAGCAGAGGTAAATAACCATTTTTTATTAGTATAGTGCTTGGCAGTTACTTGATGAAGGAAAGCTCAGAGTCTATCGAAAAAGCAGCTGCAGAACAGCCTTCCCAAAGCCTATATCATCTCTGGAAGTTGATGATGGTTGAATACCATACATCTGAGAAACCCTTTGTGGATCTGGTGAATAGCCACACAGAAATAGGCATCCTGAAAATCTATAGCAGCATACCAATCTTCAACATGGAGAGAAGGGATGATGGTCACCAGGGATACCATATTCTGTCTTCTGTATACATTTGTTTCAGTTCCATAGGTCCAGGATGTGACTTAGTCCCCCCTCTTGCTCTGCATGTGAGCAAACAATAAGAATAAAAACCTTTCCTCCCAAAGCTCAGGAGGTACTTCCTATGTAGCCTTTAAGTGGAGAAGCATCTGAATCACTTAAATAAGACAACACACATCAGAAGGGTACCTGAAAAGGACAGGGAAGAGAGCAAGGTACAGCCCCCTGTGCTGAGGCAGGACCCAATAAACCTAGACCATCCCTGATAGACATTTGTCCAGCATGTTCTTAAAAGCCTCCAATGATGGGGATTCCATAACCGTCCTTGGAAGCCTATTCCAGAGCTTAGCTACCCTTATAGTTAGAAATATCTAACCTACATCCCCCTGTGACGAAGTGGGACTGTTCTTAATGTTTCCTCTGAATACTGTAGGGTTGCCTCAGTTTCCCCTATGCATTTCATAAGCCTCTGAAATAGGTGGTGGGATAAGGGGGTGTAATTGTTGCAGAGCAAAGGGCCGGTGTACATAAATGGCCAACACTCTGTCTCCTGGCAACCGATGGCCTGGGCCCTTCCCCCCTGCAAGGTGATAGCTAAAGGGTGGGAGAACAAAGGAATCAGGTGACCTCCTGGCCCCGGGGAAAGGGACAAAGCCCAGAGGAGGAGGAGCTGGAAAGTGAGTCAGTTTGGGGCTGGCTGGGGACATGGAGTGAAGTGCAGACATGGTTGTCTGGCTCACTGCCCCCAAAATGGACCCCGCTGAGGGGTCCTGTTCTCTGTACCTACAAGGTCTGTTTTAGACCATGTTCCCATCATCTAATAAACCTCTGTTTTACTGGCTGGCTAAGAATCATGTCTGACTGCGAAGTTGGGGTGCAGGACCCTCTGGCTTCCCCAGGACCCCGCCTGGGCGGACTCGCTGTGGGAAGCGCATGGAGGGGCAGAGGATGCTGAATGCTCTGAGGTCAGACCCAGGAAGGTGGAAGCTGTGTGAGCTTTTTGCCCTGAAGACAATCTGCTCACAGAGAGGAAGCTCCCCCCGAGTCCTGACTGGCTTCGTAGGGAGCAGTTCCAGAGCACTGCCCGGGGACCCCGTGACACTCCATACTTCAGATTCAGCCCATTACTTCTTGGCCTGCCCTCAGTGAATATGGAGAACAATTGATCACAGCCCTCTCTCTAACAGCCATTAACATATTTGAAGCGTTTTCAAGTCACCCCCTCCATCTTTTCTCAAGACTAAATGTGTCCAGATGTATTAATATTTCTTTATAGATCAGGCTCTCTTTTTATCACGTATTGCTCTCACCTAGACTGTTTTCAATTTGTCCACATCTTTCTTGAAGTGTGGTGACCAGAACTGAATGCAGTATTTCAGCTCAGGCCTCATCAGTGCCAAGTACAATGGGACAATTACCTCCCGTGTCTTACATATGACGCTCCTGTTAATACATCCCAGAATGATATTAGCCTTTTTTGCAACTACATCACATTGTTGACTCGTATTCTATTTGTAATGCACTGTAACCCCCAGATCCTTGTCAGATGTACTACCATCTAGCCAGTTATTCCCCATTTTGTAGTTGTGCATTGGATTTTTCCTTCCTAAGTATTCAGCACTTCTCTTTATTGAGTTTTATCTTGTTGAATTCAGACTAATTCTCCAATTTGTCAAGGTCGCTGTAAATTCTAATCCTATCCTTCAAAGTGTTTGCAACCTCTCCTAACTTGGTGTCATTGGCAAATCTTAAGCATACTCTCAACTACATCATCCAAGTCAGTAAGGAAAACATTGAATTGTTCTAGACCCGGAACTGACACCTGCAGAACCCCACTAGATATGCCCTCCCTGTTCGACAGCAAACCACTGACAACTGCGCCTGCCTTATAATAATTTCATCTACACCACATTTCCCTACTTTGCTTATGAGAACAGCACGTGGGACTGTGTCAAAAGCTTTACTAAAATCTAGATATATCACATCAATTACTTCCTCCGTCCCCTTCATCCCCCACTAGGCCAGTAACCCTGTCAAAAAAGGAAATTAGATTGGTTTGGCATGATTTGGTCTTGATAAATTTATATCAGCTATTTCTTAAAACCATATTATCCTCTCGGCCAGTGTTTCTCAAACTGGGGTCCGCGGTCTTAACTCGTCCCCCTCCCGCTCTCTCCTGGACGCTACTGAAGCAAAACCGGGAGATTTTCAGCACTAAAAGTTCGGCAGCACAGCAGGGTTAAGGCAGGTTCCTTGCCTGTCCTGGGGCTCCACACTGCTCCCGGAAGCGGCCGGCACGCCCCTGTGGCCCGGGGCAGGGTGGGGGTGGGAAGGGGTCTCTGTGCTCTGCCCCTGACTCAAGTTCCTTGGCTGGGAACTGCGGTCAATGGGAACTGCGAGGAGGTGCCTGCGGGCAGGGGCAGCGTGCAAAGATCCCCTAGTTCCCCCGCCTACGAGCAACTGGCAGAGAGATGTGCTGGTCACTTTCAGAAGGCACCCAAGGTAAGCGCTACCCAGCTGGAGCCCGCACTCCTCACCCCCTCCCACACCCCAACCCCCTGCCCCAGCCCAGAGCCTGCATCTCCACCCAAACTCCCTCCCAGAGTCTGCACCCTATATCCCCTCCTGCACCCCAGCTCCAGACTGGTGAAAGTGAGTGAGGGTATGGGAGAGCATGTGACAGAGTGAGGGGAAATGGAGTGAGCAGGGGGCGGGAAGAGGTGGGGGCGGGATCTGGGTCTGAGCAGGGGGGCTTGAGGGTCCCTGAAAATTTTTAAATCAAAATTGGGGTCCTCAGGTTGCTAAGAAGTTTGAGAACCGCTGCTCTAGGTACTTACAGCCTAGAGCAGCTTAATAATTAATATAGTTTAATAATTTGTTCCAGTGTCTATCCAGGTCTCAAAATTAGGCTGACTGGTCTATAACTACTTAGATCATCTTTGTTCCCCTTTTTAATGATAAGTAGTATGTTTGCCCTTCTCCAGTCCTCCAAGACCTCACCTGTTCTCCATGAGTTCCCAAAAGATAATTGCTAACACTTCTAAGATTGCTTCAGCTAGTTCCTTAAGTTCCTGAGGATGAATTTCATCAGGCCCTGGAGATTGGAATATATCTAACTTATCTAAATGTTCTTTAATACAATACATTGAGGTGGTATTGTCGGCAAGTATGGGAAGGGATGTGCCCCTCATGTGAGAGAGAGGTTCAGCACACATTGTGCTGAACATTACAATGATATGTAATGATGCTGCCTGTTCTGTCCACAAGACTTGAAGTCTCGGGCTCGGGCTAAGGAGCTATTTAATTGCAGTGTAGACATTTGGGCTCAGCTTGCAGCCTGAGCCCAGGGACCCTGAGAAGTGGGAGGGTCCCAGAGCTCCGGCTACAGCCTGAGCCTTAACATCTACACTGCTATTAAGCAGCCCCTAACCCAAGTCAGATGACACAGGCTAGCCACAGGTTTTTAATTGCAGCATAGACATGTCCTCAAAATCTTTAAAGATGCTCCCCAACCTACTATCAAAGCATCAGTAACCATGGTACTGGTAATTTGGCGATGAGCAGAAGGCACCCCTTGCATACATTGTTCTGATTTGCCCACCACTCCAGGGACTCCAGGATTGCTGAAGGCATTCTGACTAGGCTGTCCAAAGACTCAGTTTGGGAAATAAAACCAATTTCAACCACCCTTGAAGACTACAGAGGCAGAATCTCACATGTTGAACTTTGCAAATATGTGAAGCCATGTAGCCTAGCAACCTCAAGCATACAAGAACTGTGGTTAAGGAGTGAAATTTGAAGAACAGACATAGGCAGCAAATTCCCTGAAATCACTCACATGGGAGAAAGGTCTGTGAACTCACAGTGTCTAGCAGGATCCCAATTAATTGTTTTTGGTTTTTTTTTTGCACTGGAATTAATGTGGATTTTCCTTTGTTCAAGATCAGTCCCAGCCAACCAAAGACACTGTGTGAACTGGATGTGACACAGGACTTTGCCATCGGATTTGCCCCTCACTAACCAATCATCCAAGTAAGCAAAGACATGAATCCCCATTCTCCTGAGATAGGCCGCCACTACTCTCTGACATTTGGTAAACACATGTGGGGCTGAAGACAGGCCAAAAGGAAGTACTGTCTATTGATTAATGTTAACCCATCCCTATAAATCTCAGAAACCTGCTGTGGCTTGGTAAAACTGCTACATTGAAATAGGCATCTTGAAGATAGAGGGGAGGAAACCAGTTGTGACTCAGCAAGGGGAGAATTGTGGCTACGGTGACCACATGGAATCTTATATTTGATGTACTTAGTGAGACCTCAAAGGCTGAGTATAGGTCTCAGTTCTCTCCTACACCCCTGTCTCTGACTTGGGAATCAGGATGTAAGGTGAGAAGAACTCCTTTCTCAGCTCTTGAAGGGGAACTTCTTCTATGATCTCTGAAGCATGTAGAGTCTATAGCTGCTGAAATGGGTCCCTCAAAAGGAACAGGGTAGGAAGGAAGGATAGTTAAGAATTGGAATGCATACCCAAATCCCATAATGCTTAAGACCCATCTGTCTGTGGTTACTGCTTCCCAAGCATTGCAAAAGTGGAACAGCCTCTTCCCAAATGGGGGGAATATGATCGGGGGGAAGTTGTGTACGACTAGAATGCTGACTTCAAAGGTGGAGTCAAGTTACCTATTTGCCAAAAAGTGAATGGGGACAGGCCTGTTAGTTAAAAAATTGCAGAGGAGAAGGTCCTCCGCTTCCAACATGTCTTCTCCTGGAGGAGTCCTGCTGCTTAGAAAGATAAGCTGTCCATCTAAAATACCACTGGGAGCATTGACAGTATTGTTGCTGATTCTGCTGCCTACGGTAATGCCATTTTTTAATAGCTGGGGTACAGATTTCCAATAAAGGACGAAGTGGCTAAAAAGAGTCTTTTAAAAATATATAGTTTCATCATTTTTTTCAGGAAAAAAAAAAGGTCCATCAAAAGGGAGGTCTTCTATATTCTGTTGGACAGGAGGAGCTATTCCAGAGTTCTGTAACCAAAACGCTCTTCTTACTGTTACAGCTGAGGCCATAATTCTGGAGGAAGAGTCTGCTACATCAAGCACTGATTGCAGTGAAGTCTTAGCAACTTGATGACCTTTATAAATACCAGGAATGATTTAAGTTGCTGGAAGATGCCAAGAAAGAAATTATCTGTAAATCTTGACTTCACGTTCCAATTTACAAAACTGTATTTATATAAAAGTGCCTGCTGCTTAGCAGTGCACATTTGTAGTGAAGAGGTAGAAAAAAATATCTCCCCCCATTTAATCCAATCTCTTGGACTCTTTCTCTGGGCATCAACTTGTATCTCCTCTCTCACTTGCAGCAGTTACCACCACAGTTAGGGGCCAGATGAAAGTAAAAACATTCAAACCACTGAACGGGGACTTAGTAATGCTTGTCCCTGTGTTTTACTATGGGAGGCAAGGAAGCTGGCATGTGCCACAAAGTCGTTGCAGGCTCCAAAAGAGTATCATTTATAGGGAGCGATATCCTCCCTGGGGCTGAAGGCTAAAGAATGTCCATCTATTTATGGGTAATCTCTTGTATAAATTCACTTTAGATGCCCAAAGCTGTAGCCATCCTCCTTAGGAGGTCCTAGAGTAAGACAAAGTCTTCCAGAATAGGTAATGAATCTGGAATAGTGGAATCATGCTGTGAGAATGATGACAAAGGAAGTGGAGGAAATTAATTCCTGGGGCAAGGCCAATCCCTGTGATAGTGGGTCGCTCTGCTACATTGGAGATTCAGTGGGAGCAACGTCAATTTGTGTCTCCAGTTTGAGTGGGTCAAGTGAGACAACAGAAAGATTTGGTGGCCTTGCTCCTGAGTGAGCTGGGACCTTAAAGAACAGAGGGTGCCGCAACAGGGCCAATGAGGAAATGAACACGGTATAGAAGGCCAGGATTCTGAGCCCAAGTGCGAGGAAACGCCCAAATAATCAACAGGCTACAGAGGTGCCAAACCTGCTATGGCCACCAACCATTCCAATCTGTCTGAGGTCCAGCTCGAAAACTGCATCAGTACCAGGAATGGTACAGTAGTCAGTAATGTGAGCACCAGCTGCAAGATTCCAGGCACGCTAAAACTCATTACTAGAAAGGTCATTGGTACTGGAGCAGAGGTGAGTACTGTATCTGAGGAATAGGTGAGAATTGAAGGCATGAAAACTAGGATTAGTGTTGTTACTGGGGCCAAAGACAGTCCCGGTAGCAAAGGAGGATATTTCAATTGGACCAGATTCACCTCTCTAGCGAGTGAGCAGCTTTTTGACTTGTACCAAGAAAGATGCCAGAAACAGTCCATTGTCTGAAGCAACTACATTGGATGGTACTGAGGCCAGAGGAGACACTACTACAGCTGAGCACTCCTGTATCGAAGGAGAGTCCGGACAGAGAGGCAGAGTAAATCAGCTGCTGTCTGACGAGACCGTAAGGTCAATAGTGTCAGTGCCAAACCAATGTCATCAGTACTGGACACAATGGATATCCTACGGACAATGCTGGAATCAAACGTATGGAACTGATTTGTTCTTGCCTTGGTACCAGGGAGCAGGTAGATGTCCCTGGTCTAATTTGGGCACTTGAGGAGTCTCATTGATGTCCTGCACTCCTCTTAGAAGCACAGGAAGAATCTCGATGAGCCCTGGAGTGGTTGTGATTAGTCTTCTGAGGTCTCTTCCCAAGAGGGCCAGAGGAAGAATAGTTCCTTCTTCTCCAGGGAGAAGAATCTGAGACTGGCAGTCTATTGAAAGCCAGTGCCAGCTCCAAAGAAGTTTAAAGGACTGGGTGATCTATGGAAGGTCCCAGAGCCGAACTGTGCATCATGGCTTGTTCCAGGAGGTGTTGCAGTAAATCTATGTCTGAAGCAACATACACTCTCTTTTTGAAAAAACAGCAGATAAAGAAAAATGCACTAATATGCCGTTCTCCCAGGGACAACACACACAGACTACAGGGATCACTATTCTTAATAGCTACCCCGCAAAAAGGACATGTTTAAAACCTGGTGAAGGCACAGCACTAGAGTAACTAACAACAACTACTTAAACTATTTAACTAAATAACAAAAGGGTACTACTGAGCTAAAACTATTTACAAAGCACACAGAGAAATCTCGCCGTGGCGCAGTAAACCAGTGGGGAAAAAAAGGACAGGGAACTCCAACTCAGTTCCTTCTCATCGCCCGCTGCCTGTGGTGGTAGGATGCAGAATGTCCACCAACTTATGTGGGTTTTCTTGGACCAGTTCCACCTGGATTCACAGGGAATTAACCAACCTGCTAACGAACTCTTGCTATGTTTTAAAGTAATCTGGAATAAGTGAAAATGAATCAGGACAGAAGGCTTTGCCTGGTGATGCAGATGAATTGTTGGCAATAGAAAAGAGTCCTCAACCTCCAACTCCAATGGTTGTTGCACCATGGGTACTAAAAGATTGGGTATCTGGGGCAGGTTGTTACCAAGGCCTGTACTAGGCACAGGACCTTCTATGTCATTGGGATGCACTGAAGAGCTTTGTCTAGACTGCTCTTGGGAACCCGATCCAGAAGCTAACAGAATGTCCCATGGGTTCCCATACGGCCATTTGTATATATGGTATGGGGGGGGGGGACAGACAGGCACCTGGCAAACAACCATGGTGATCTCTTTCTTGATCTGCTACTGTATTGATGACTACAACATTATTAGTTTTTGCCACTGAAGAATGAATGGGAGCTAGTCTAGATCTTCTCTTCAGTAAAGAGACACACAGCTCCTCCTCTGAATTCAACAAACAGAAACAGTAGTCCCTGTGAGACAGGGATCTCAAACTCAAATCACGATACAAAAGTATAGTCAAAAATGAAAAAAATGAAGCGTAATATAGTACGCTATTAAAAGTCAATATATTAACTTTTTTAAAACTGTAATGCGAAGAGGGGTTTTAACAAAATATAAACACCTGTAACTATTCCTTATGTGGTCAGTAAAACTGATGATGATCTACACTAACAGTCCATCAACATAACTATAATGGCAGGAACTTTTTAAAGTAACTATTCATACAAAATACATTGCCACTTTTAACAAACATTCTTCCCAACTACTCACAGCAAAGAAACATGCTGAACTTCATACCTCAGACTACTCATCTAGTCCGTGAGGTCCCGCCCCTTCCCCCCCATTCCAATCCCTTCCCCAAATTCCCCGCCCCAACTCCACCCCCTCCATGCCTCCACCCCTGAGCATGCTACATCCCCGCTCCTCCCTCCCTCCCGGAAAGTCCTAAGCACCGCCAAACAGCTGTTTGACGGTGGGAAGCACTGGGAGGTAGGTGGAGGAGGGGGGATGCGGCACGCACAGGGGGAGGGAGGGGAGCTTGGCTGCTGGTGCAGTCGGCGCCTATGGCAGGCCGCAGGAAATAAGTACGGCCCACATGTTTGAGACTCCTGCTGTGAGATGTAGCTGTATGTATCATCTTCAGAACCGGTACAAGAGATTTAAGCCTCACTGGTACTGCATGTCTTGAAGTTGGTACTAGAGATTACCTGACCATAGAAGTAAAAGTATCTGATGGGATTGGTACCAAGCAGGGAGCCCAGTCAATGCATCAAAAAAATGCATTAACTGTGGTACCGACTGCATGACTTGAGCAGAATTTCAATATTCTGCCATAGTAGACGGTTTGTATGGATTCCCCCAAGTAAGTTCTTTGCCATTGCATCAGCTACTGCTGTCATCGGTAGCAAAATTGCTTGTGGCAGTGCTAAAGTTGGTGCTTCAACTAATAGTCTCACTTGTGCTGGCCTCGATGTTACCTCAGGAGGTACCAAGTCAATGACTAAGCTTCCTGTAGAAGTCCAACCGTTAGTAAGAACAAGCTGCGAGTCTCCACACACACTCTAACCTTGCTACACAATGGTTCCCTGAAGACTTACTGAAGCTTCACAGTGTCTCCCAAGTGCCCTTTAGAAGAGGAACTCTCTTTTGCTTTTGAAGTCAGATTTCATCCTGAGACTAACTTGTGGCTCTTACAAGGTGGTCTCAGAGAAGGAAAACACTTCTTCTCCAGTTGCAGAATCTCTGACCCCACACAACAGGGAAGTCAGAAAGAGCCATAGGAGAACCACTTGAGGCCAAAAGAGAAGAGCTGGGTCTGGACAACCCAGGTCCAAGGAGGGAAGCATGGTATACTCCCTGAGGTAGTCTCTCAACCTAATGTTCCTGGACTTCTGGGTCCTCTTTTTAAAGATCTACAAATAGAGCACCTATCTTTAATATGTCCCTGGCCAAGACAAAGCAGGCAGCAGGTATAAGGGTCACTAACTGGCTGAGACCCTGCACACGAAACAGTGCTTGAAACCAGGAGACTTGGGCATAACCAAGCTCCTGGTACCAAGCAAAAACAAGCTTGGAAAAGTAAACATAAAAAACCTTTACAAAAACAGAAATAAAATATTGCCAAGGAGGAAAAAAAAACATGTATAACCTAAACTACTATTTATAATATGAAGAAAAAGCTTTCCGCAGAGGAAAAAAGGAAACCTTGAGCAACAGTCCACAGACGGCGCCACAGGTAGCAAGAAGGAACTGAAGAGAGCATGGGGGCAACTCCACCCTTTACACCCTCAGCTGGATGTAAGAAGTGCATAGCACATGCGCTGCCCTGATAGGTACCACTAAGGAAAACTCTGGCTAGACACACTAGTACATTATATACACACACGGGGGGGGGGGGAGGAGAGAGAGAGAGAGAGAGAATAGACAGTGCAGTCTCTCAAAGAAGAACCAGCCCTTTCCACTTCTGTTTCACTGAGAACAAGTTAAGGGAATGTTCATTAGCTTCATTTTATTGGGTAAAGTTATATTTTGGTAATTGACTTGTCTTTGTTTCTGTCATATCAGTAAGAAAAATAACAGTGACTCTCATTCTGGAACAGCCAAGGCAGCAGGCTTGGATAAATCCAAATGTTTTTTCTGAAAGATGCCTTACTGTTAAATAGATAAGCTGCCCTACTGAGAAGTTGCATACCGCAACACAAAAGTTATGATAAGTGGGTTCTAAAATTCCAAAGAGGGAAAAGGCATGGCTTTTGAGGTGAACAGGTTAAAATACAACTCAGCATTATTATCCACGATACAGAGTTGAGGTGAAACTTGTTAAACTTACAAGTTTCCTATTTTTTTTGTACTTCCACACAAATATTTAAGTTTTTACAAAATAGGGGTGAAGGGGAAGGAAAGAATGGGAGGCCTCCTCATATCATTTTCAACCTTCCTCACACATACAATCCAAGTAAAAGAAAATTATTTTTAAACAAATGTTATTGAAAGTAATGTAATAGATTAGTATTTTGGTGAGATGTGGTGTGCTCCCCGTCCCCCATCCCTATGTGTTAAAAATAAGCTGATCAATCATACTCATTGGTATATAAGAAAAAATGCCATCTGACATCACAATAAGTAGATTTACATTAGTCACTTATCCTGCACAAAAAAGAAAAGGAGAACTTGTGGCACCTTAGAGACTAACAAATTTATTTGAGCATAAGCTTTCATGAGCTACAGCCTGCACAAGCAGTAAGTTTCTAAAGGTCCTAGGTGCCCTCTAATTACCAGTTAAATAACATGAATGTTAATAGGAGTATTTATTTGCCCTAAGGGCAAAAGAGACTTTTGTTAACTGTGTCTATTTTGCCATTAGTAAAATTCAGAAGTCTTCTTTTGGAGTTTTCTTATTGTAAATTGGTGATTGGTACTTACGCTTTCAACTCAGCAAATCTCACTAGGATCCGAGCATAGTTCTCATTTTGGCTGTGTTTTTCTGCAGGTAGTGCAGCAACTGCTTGACTGTAACGGCCAATCAATTTATTCAATAGACTAATATCAGTCTGAGGTATACCCTTTTTTTCCAATTTAAGCAAGAAACTCAGCCAGTCTTCCGGATTATTTGCAGTCATCATAATTTGATTAACAGTGCCAGAGTTATCTAAGAAAAAAAAGCAACAACCAAATACATTCTTAGGTTTACGGTTATAAATACATATATACATACACAAATATGAACACTAAATGAAAGGGGGAAAATGTCAATATTTGCAAAAAATTCTAAATATGAGTAATCTACAAACAAGTGCAGTTACTGAAAGAAAGGATCTAAGCAGCATTATCAAGAGGAGCTGAAATTTGTCACTTGTTTTGGGCATCACTCTTTAGTCTTAAAAAGACTAAAAAGAAAATACTGAAGTAGATTAAACTGTTTTTGTTTAATAGTTCTCAAACTAGTTGACTTGAGCATCAATTGCAGTAAGAGTGAAAATGCAGATTAAGAAAAAAAAATACCTGTTGTATCAGCTGAGACTTTAGTAAAATTAAGCTCATCAGTAACATTGTCTTCATTTTTATATTTATTTTTCAGGTCTCTGACTCGATTCATGATTGAAGCAATTGTCAGTCCTCTTTCGCTTAAATCCTCCTCCTCCATCTCTAGACACAGATAAAAGACAGGGTAACTACTGCAGAGTTCTGTTGCAGTCAAGGTACAAGTGAAAGCTTCTGTTGCAAATAGCCGTTAAAAAAGCCTGAGAGGTTTCCTCATATATATTTTGAGGATTAAGACCATTCCATATCTACCATACTTATTTCAGCAAAAGTTAAGAACTTCTGTTATCAAGGCAATTTTAATTATACTCTTGAAACAAGTTACTTGTTACTAGTTTGTTAATGGTATCTACAACCTAGCATTACTTTTTTCCTACATATACACAAACAAGTATTTAAGAGCGTTCTTTGAATGCAGGGTGTGCAATGCTGTTCAACAACATAGCTCTTTGAAATTTTTCAGAGCAATTTATTCTTTGATGGATTTGACTCAATAGTTCATTTCAATTGAATGTTACCGTCTAAAAAAGTGCAATTAAAAAAAGGTCTGATGCCCTTAAGTGAAATAAACACATATACAAATATTTTTTTAAAAGTCACACACACATGCATTTCAAAGTATTTGGTTGTTATGGTTCCTGCAGACACCTGGCTTTACAGTGCTGTAAGATTCCAAGGTGCTTTACAAGAGTATTACAAGCTAGATCCCTCTCCCAAAGTTGCAGCCTAAATAAGACATTATACAGACAGTATGCCTTGAGACAGCAATTTAAAGCTGAAAGCTACTAATATTTGTTGCTATGCTCTGGAGTGCAGTGCTTGTAGTGCTAGGAGGTGATTGTGAAGGGTGCAGACAATGTACTATGAAGGTTTAAGAAAATTGCCTGTTGCTTTGCAGGGCTCTGTTTGCTTTCAATTAATAGAATAAAGATGGTTTTCAAACCAAAAAAATTCTTTTATTAAAAAACAACAACCGAAGGAGAGACAAAAAAACACATCAGCCCTGAGGTGGATGGGGAAAGGGAGGATCCCAGGAGGAGGTGGGGTCCTGGGACAGTTAAAGGTTTGTGTTTCATATCCAATCTTCTCCTTTGGAGTACAGTGCAGTGGGTACTGTACTTCAGCAGGGCTAAACTGCAGAGGGCGTTGAGTGCAGTGGGTACTGGGAGTTTGCAGTCCTGGACTGTGTCGGGGAAGGATTGGAATGCAGCAGGTACAGACTGGAGCCAGGAGGTTGATACGGGTGTGTTGGCGGTGTCTGGGGTGCAGGTGAGAAAGAGTTTTGCGACAGCTGCTGCAGGGGAGGGCGGGTGCGGAGCTGCTTGGTTTGCAGTGCTAGTAGCACCTGGAGCATGTCCACCTGGGGCTCCATAATGTTTAAGAGCCGCTCTATGGCTTCATTCTGGCATGCCACGTTCTCCTTTCAGTCCCTATTCTCGCTGTCCCGCCACTCCTTCGATTCTTGTTTTTCAGCCACACAGTGCATCATGACATCACGCAGAGTCCTTTTTAGTTCTTCCTGGCTTAATTCTGCACAGCCATTCAGCTGGCAATTATAAAGAGGGAAGCTTGACTCCCAAGGTCATATCTGTGAAGCCAAAATGCAACATTTTACAGAAGCAGTATTTTTTGCAAAACACAGACCACTGATTCAGTGATTTAAAACACAGCCACTATTCACATACCTGTCACTAACTGGCTGACCCCAAGCAAGCACTCATGAGCCACAAGACCCTCAAAATGGTGAGTAACCGCAGGGCCAGGGAAATCAGTGTTCCAGGACTGTACTGTACACTGAGCACGTGGCTTATGGGGAAAGCCAGTACTGGGGGGGAGGGGGCCCCTTATAATCATTCCTGTCCCCACATTTTCCATAGGCTGTGTTCATTATGGAAGATATCTCACTGCTAAGGATGAGCGGGGAATCAAAGGAGGGTCTTCTCCAAGACTGCGGCCTCTGCCCTGGCCCTTATGCGGCATGCCAGTGTGCGGCAATGGTCCTCAGACCCCCCACCACCACCCTGTGACGGTAGAGTGGTGAGTGAAAGTTGCCCTTAATGGGGCAAGAAACAAAGCAGCTCAGCCAAAGAACCTGCGGCAGTGGATTGCCCAGTATCTCCACGAGAGTTTCCTGGAGAGCTTAAATCCTCCTGGAGAGGCAGATTCCTGTGAAGTGAGGGAGTCAATCAACAAACTGCTCTGCCTCTCAGACTAGGCATGTGGTGGTACGCACATCATACAGACACAAGCCAGGTTTCTGCAACCCTCCTGCCCCCAACAACTCACTTCAAAGCGATTCCCAAAATCAAAGCCACTTACCAGGGGCCTCCTCTCACATTTGTGCTTCGCCAAGCTCCGACAGCTGTGACTGGCTAGCCTCCTCTGGAGTAGAGAAGAGCTCCTGGCTGCATGCATCTCTGACCTCCAAGTCGTCTCTGCCTCTGGGTCCCCCCCAGCCCCGCCTCATCCAAAATTTCCTCCTTCTGGCTCGGTCCACTCTCGACTGGCACACAAGTCACTGAAGTATCCAAGGTGGCCTTCGCAGTGGAGGTGGGGTCGCCACCGAGCATCACGTCCAGCTCTTAGTAGAACCAGCAGCTAGTAGAACCATGGCAGTTTGCTTCCTGTGCCATGTGGTAGGCATTCCATAGATCCTTCACTATGACCCTGCACTGCAGCGTGTCCCGGTCATGGCCCCTTTCTGTCATGCATTGTGAAATCTGTCCGTTGATATCATAATTCCTACAGCTGGAGCACAGCTGAGACTGGACAGCCTCCTCTCCCCAAAGCTGATGAGATCCAGCAACTCGGCATTGCTCCAAGCGGGGGATCGCCTGGTACGTGGAGCAGGCATGGCCACCCGGAAAGATGTGCTGAGACTACTGCACGTGTCACCGAGCAAACAGGAAGGGGACTTTCAAAATTCCAAGGAATTTAAGGGGTGGGGCTCATGGTTGGTCACCTGAGGGCAGGGCAGTAGAGTTCAAACCAATGACCAGATAGGCAAGAACAAGCATTGTGGGACACCTCTCAGAGGCCAATCTTAGTGCTGAAGTCAATCAGTGTGCCTACACTGACACCGTGGCTCTGTAGCCCCAGCGCATAAAGCTGCACATCTCTTGTCAGGGTGATTTTTTTTTTTTTTTTTTAAACAGATCTGCAACTTGGCAGTTTCTGAACACTAAGTGGCTTGGCAGCGTGTACACCTCAGGAGTTACAATGCAGAAAGCTATTTTACTGCGCAGAAACTTGCCAGCGTAGACAAGGCCGGAGTCATGTTTCCATCAGAAGGCATTGTGCCTACAATGGTTAAAAGTAACCCCCTAAAATACTATACCATCCAGGGGGAAAAAACATAGCTTATTTTCCAGTTTCGTTTACTTTGACTATTGCTTACTTTGACAGCTTAATTTTAAAAGGGCCAAGTTTCTCCTAAACCCATTTTTCCATATTGTTCAGTTTAGTTAGCTTGATGGAACAAAGTTACAATATTTTCTATAACTAGGGGCAGGGCCCTAATGATTGGCCACAGATTTTGCCTTGTGGCACAGAGACCAGGTCATGTTAAAAAAAATCACTGCCTCCGGTTTCCACGACCCACCATGCTGAATTAACTGACAAAATGAATAGCCTATAAAAGGCTTTTACTAAAATATAAAGGGTCATGAGTTATTCAGTTTATTGTTTACTAAACAAAAAAAAAAAACAAAACAAAAAACCCAGACCACTTGTTCGAGAGTTCTTGTGAATCTGACACCACCGTTGTCAGTTTGATACAGACTTCAGATACAGAATGTCTCAAAATATACAGAGCCTATTCAAGTAAAAAAAATATATCCTCAAGTGATTTTAACTGGTTAAGAAATAACCCCTTTCAAAAACCAAAATGCATTCTTTAGAATTGCAGTTCAGTCTGTATTATGGTACACACTTTCTTTCATTCACCTCCCATCTCCTTTCTATGGTCACTGCTACATCTTGTGTCAAATTACATTTGAGTGTTTCAGGACAAGGGCTGTTCTACTATGCTCTTGTACAGTAATTAGCACAATGGCACTCTGATCGACTGATTGTAACAAGTACTACTGTAAAACAAAGTAATAAACAGCAACAACTGCACACTACAGAGAAAGTAAGACAAGAAGAAGAAAGGAGAAGCTTTCGAAGGTCATGAGCAACATGCACACTATCGACTTAAGAACATGAAGTAACAAGAACGTGGGCACTCGTTTGTTCAATATTTGTTTTGTTTAAGATGTATCTATCCCAAGTTCTAGGCACAGTTAATTACTAATCAAGATTAAAAGATAAACTTTCATACAGTAACTTGCCAATTCAAATCAGTCCAACTCCCAAAATATAGAATACAAGGAAAACCTCCCACATCTGATTACTCAATAGCCTGCAACTCGCCCTCATCCCAGATGGATGGGAAAATAAGTGGACCTCTCAGAATCTCAAAGGGATAAAATCCAGGCTTAGCCTGGTGGTTAGAGTGGAAAGCAAGTTCCAGAATTGAAGATCCTTCATAGAGAATACCCTGCCACCAGCCTCCATCCACATAAAACCAGAGAGCTATTAGCTCAATGGCCCCTCCCACTTGCAGCTGTGGCATTAGCAAAGTTGGACATGGTCTCAAAGAAAGGGCTGTTATGCCCAGGTTAAGCTCCCAACACCTATAAAATACTTATAAACGGCCAGCATCTATGATAACCTCTTACAGGCAAACTCCCCATAACTTGCCTTCATATGGCAGAGATATTTGCACTAACAGTGGGGGGAGGAGAGGATGTGAACATTGAGTATCTGGAAGTTTTCCCTCTAATTTTTCCTACCCATATGCAGAATTAATTTTGTTATGTGCACCAATGTGGAGGTGATGTGTGACACATCGCCTTCGTATTGGTGCACATAACAAAATTCATGTGGTGGGGCCAAGGAGTTTGGAGTGTGGGAGGGGGCTGAAGGCCGGGGCAGAGGGTTGGGGTGCTGGCTCTTGGGTGGGGCCAGGGATGAGGGGCTCAGAGCTGGGGAAGAGGGTTGGGGTGCAGGGGTGTGAGGACTCTGGCTAAGGGTGCAGGCTCCGGGGTGTGGCTCGGGATGAGGGGCTCAGGTTTGGGGCAGAGAGTAGAGGTACAGACTCTGGGGTGGGGCCAGGGATTTGGGGTTTGGGATACAGAAGGGTGCTCTGGGGCTTTCATCTTCCCAGCCCAGGTTAGCGAGCAGCCAAGCTCTAATGAGCTCCAGGAGCTTCTCCCTTTCGGGCAGGTGACTGCAATCCCATCCAACTCCCCCCCAAAAGCCAGCAGCTTGGCGAGTAACTCCCTGGTTGCACTGAACCACTTTCCCCTTTGCACGCCCAGCCGGGAAGGCATGTTAAAGCAAAGTAGGCAGCGACTCTGCTCTACAGCCCAGCCAGCTCACAGCTGCCCCCATGGCCACCAATGAGTGTTTCAACTAACAAGAAGCAATTAGCTCCCGATCCCAACTCCCCCCGGGCAGAGGCCCGGGAAGGCATAGAAACCCACTGCCTTCTGCTCACCAGGACCAACCACGGCCAGAGAGACTAAGCTGCTTTCACTGTCTCCACTGCCCACAAGCACCAGGGCGCACAGTACCTCCAATCTCTGAGACCACCACTAGCCCCAGTCCCCTCTTGCAGCCTCTGGACACTAGATCAGCAGCCCCAGCCCTCTCCTGTAGCCTATGGGCACGAGATCACTGGCCACAGCCCCCAGGCACGAGATCACCAGCCCTCTTCCCCCTCCTGCAGCCCCCAAGGGCGAGATCACCGGCTCCAGTCCTCCTGCAGCCCCCAGGAGTGAGCTCACCGGCTCCAGTCCCCTCCTGCAGCTTCTGAGCAGAGGGGAGAGGAACCTCTCCCCACTGTGGCAGCTCCGGGGCGGAGACTGCAGCTGGGTCGGGCCGGGGTAGAGGCGCCCCAGCCATGGCAGGTCCAGCCCGGGGTTCGGACCGTCCCTCCCCCAGCAGGTTGAGGGCCTGGTTAGGTGGGGGCCAGGGAGGGACACCCAACCTTGGCAGGTCCCTGGGCAGGTTCCGAGCATCTGCATGGTGCTAAATAGACTGTTGCGTGGCCCTGCAGCCATGCAGCTTACAGGGAACTTAGGTATCTGTTACCTTTAACCTTTAACTGTACAGCTTATGGCAGATGGAGTTCTTTAGCCCAGGAAGGCATCCTACCTTAGAGAAGTTGGGAAGAAAATGAGCATGTGTGACACTGCACTCCAAATATTCTTCACGGTGATATTATATGATTATGACATAATCAATGTATTTTATGCAAGATAAGTCATGTGAGGTTATGATTTGCTGAATATGATTATCCTATTTGTATGCATGTATCATTTTTGTATCTGAAGTTATGAATATTGACTATGTATCTGTATTTCAAATGTAGTTACACCTGGGTAACGCCCACTAGACAAGATGTTTTCAGTCTAGACAGCTGGTGGGGAAGGGCCATTAGGGAAAACAATAGGCCCTAGGAGAAGCTTATCTCCCAGCTGGGGAGCCTTCCTGAGAAGGCTACAGACAGCCTGTAAGTAATGACTGCTATGAATCTACGAAGACACGTGATGTGTCCACATATCTCTAGACTCCATTTTGGGATGTCAGGATTCTTCCACACATTGGTCTGGGAACCAAGCTTTGAAACAAAGGGTTCCCACTATATGCTATATATATATAAGCTATATAAGGCGGGGAGACACATCACCTGGTGTTCTTCACTTCCTACCCAAGAAGACTCCTGGAAACACTTGAGGAACAAAGACTGAACTGGGGAAACGTTGGACCCAGGCTAAAGGGATTTTTAGCCTGTGAATGGAACATCTTGGGATTCCAAGCTGTAAGCAAGTGCAGCTTACCCCTTAAGAATCCGTAGCCTGCTTGTACAATCTCTTAGGGTGAGAATCTGCTATTCATCCAATCTACTTAGTATATTAAGTTTAGTTTGCGTTTTTGTTTATTTCCTAGGTAATCTATTTTGATCCGTTTGCTATCCCTTATAATTAGTTAAAATCTATCTTTTGTAGTTAATAAACTTTTTTGCTTTATCTAAACTAATCTGAGGGAATCATAACTCAAAGGCAAAAGGCTGTTGCATAATCCTCTCCACATGGAGGAAGGAGGCAAATTTTATGAACTTATGCTGTAGAGTTCCCTGTGCAAGGCAAGATGGTATAATTTTGGGTTTATACTCCAGAGGGGACGGGAGCCTGAGGAGCTAGTAGTTGCCCTAGCTGTGGCCTTCCCATGCAGGGGCTGGTCAGAGCACCTGCATATAACTACAGGTAGGGACACATCCAGCTGCATGTATGCTGGTGAACGTGCAGGCTGGAGCCTGGAGGGCTTTGCAACTTGTCACAACAGTACAGGGTAAGAGGGAGCCCAGACTGATGGGTCAGGGGTCTCAGTGGGACATCTCGTCACAGCATGTACTTAGTCTAACTGGGTAAAGGCACTCATTGCAGTGACATCAGCTGATACCAATAAAACCTATAATGCGAAAGACTTGTTTTGGTTTTTTGATGGTGAATTACCAAAGGGCAGTAGTACATGGCAGTTATAAGGAAGGGTGACACTGGCCTATATTGCTTTTCCTTCCGGGACTACAGTGGGAGAATGTTTCAGCCTTATGACAGTAGATCACCTGCCTTAAGCCTGGCAGCCCCAAGCCAATAGGATTTCTGGTTGCCGGCATTTAAACTGTCCTCTAGACTTGGTTCTGGGCCCTGGAGGACTGTGAGCAGGTTTCAAGGTATCTGCAGGCAGGGCCAGCTTTAGACTCACTGGGGCCCAGACCAGAAAGCCAAAGCTTCATTACATGGAGCTGAAGTCCAGGGCCCTCATCCCTGCCACCTTGGGCAGAAGCTGAAGCCTGAGCAATGTAGCTTTGTGGGGGGCCCTGTGGCATGGGGCCATGGGAAACTGCCTTGTTTGGTACCCACTAATGCCAGACCTGGCTTTTATATGTAGAAAAACAATTGTTGTGACATAGATGGGCCCTGGAGTTTTTATAGCATGTGCAGTGCTCAGAAAGAAAAAGGTTGAGAACCTCTTCTCTAGAGCAGTAGGTTTCAACCTACTTACCACTGCAGGCCATATATGTGGCTCTCTATTACGGATGCAAAATAGTAAACGGTTAACTGGTAAGCATTAGTCTACCGGTTAACCACCCTAACCCTTAACCCCAGCTATGCCAGCCAGGGCGACGCCAGCCACGGACCAGCTGGCCAGAGCGGCCCTAGCCCCAACGATTAACCAATATAATTTTAATAGTTAAAGAAGTTAACGGTTTAAAACAATATTTACATCCCTACTCTCTATGGGTAATGTGTGCCACATCCCACCATATACTACTTGTAAGGCTCTGAAGAGGTCACATGGGCCGCAGCCGTGTGCTGATTGGGCTACAAGCGGCTCACAAATTGAGAACCACATCTCGAGAGAGTCAAGGCAGGTCTACACTACAAACTTGCATCAGCATAGCTGCCCTGATACAGCTGCTCTACTGTAGCGCTTTTGATGAAGACCTTCTAAGACAACAGGAGAGAGCTCTCCTGTCAGCTTAACAACTCCACCTCTGTGAGAGATGGTAGTTATGTTGGAGGGAGGAGCTCTCCTGCCAACATAGCACTGTTTACACGGGGGAGGGTAACAGTTGGCATAACTATATTAACCACTATATATAACCACTCAGAGGTGTGGATTTTTCACACCCGTGAGCGAGGTACTGATACCAAAGTAAGTGTAAAGTATAGATCTGGCCTCAGGGGGACTAGCAATCAGAGTGAAGAGTCAGATGAAAAGGAGTGAGCTACAAAGCCAAAGACAGCCCATATCATCAAAACTGCAATGCATCCAGTTTGACTGGTAAAGATTTCCCTATTCCAGGACTACAGGAAACACGATGGAGGGAGAACACAGCAAAGAGCTTAGATTACAAACTCTTCTACACATGTGCTAAAGGGGGCATATCAGAGTCAGGGTGGTAGTGAGAAGAGAGTTGAGGAAGAAGGTATTCAAAGTTAATAAAGTGACAGATTGATGTCTGTATGAGTCCAAGTTAAAGTGTCTGCCATGTTTGCAGACACTATTACTATATGCATCACTATATGCACCTCAACAAGGCTCTGATTAAGAGTTCCCACCAAGACTTGCAGGCACCAGCAGACACAGCAAAATGAAGCATATTATACCACTTTTCTGTCAAAAACGGTGTATTCCTAGGCGCAATATAACCTCATTTCCTAGGACAGGGCAGATAAAGCCCTAAACTGTTTGGGCTCAGGAGAGCCAAGGGACCATTTCATTTGTCACGTATTGGTGCTAGAGTTGAGGTTCTTTTGCTTTTGTTCCGCATTTGTACAGCATTAGCACAATAGTCCATCCCTAGGGTTCCTATGTGCTACACAATACAAATAATAAAGAGCCCGACTCTGATTTGTACAGTGGGATGGGAGGCACAGATACAGGCGGAGGAGACCCAAGGACTAGCCCTACATCAGACTTCTTGTTATATCAGAGACGAAACCAGTTGCAGCCCTGACATAACGGTTGTCCGTTACAAGTCACCAGGGTGAGTTCCCTCACATAGGCTCCGCAGGGAGCGCCCCGCCTCTGGACCCCGGGATGCTCACGCAGAGCCCCAGGAGAGGCCGCTACGTTTCACGCTGGAGGCAGGGGCAAGCTGAAGAGCAGCGCTAGGCTTCTGCGGCGGCCTCAGGCGTTAAAGGCGCCGGTTCGCCACGGTGGTTCACAAGGTGGTGCGCGGGCGGCTGGCGAGAGGAATCAAGGCGATAGCCAGCCCCCGCCCGCCCCCGGCGAGGAGAGCCCTCGGCGGGCGGGGGAACAGGCCGCACGCCGGACACCCGACCCCACAGAAACTCTCGTCCTTCGGCAATCGCTGCCACCCCCGCCCCCCGGAGCCCGCCCCCGAGGGCGGCGAGAGCCGTTGGGGGAGCTGCACTCACCGCCAAGCGGGCTGCTGCGAGGCCGCTGCGCCGAGGCAGGAGGTTATGAGCGGGGGACCTGGGGCAGAGGAAACGGCGCGCGCCGCCGCGCTCTGTGTTTGAATATCGTCACCGCCCAACAAGCCGGCCTCGGATTGGCGGGTTCGGCGACAGGGTGCGGATAGAATTTAGTTCCGATTGGACAAGAGGCTCTTTTGAGTCCCGCCCCCTACTAGGGAGAAGGAGCCCCCCCAGCGGAGAAGTTAGAACCGCCGCCAATCATCCGGGGGGGGGGAGGGGAAGGACCAGTCTCCTTCCGCTGCTCCAGAGCCCCAGCCCCCTCCCACCGTGTCCAGGCGCTGCTTCGTCTCCCTCCGCTTCAGCCAGGCCCGGGGCGCGGGCGCCGACTCAGGGCAGCCGCGTAGCCGACCCTGCCTGCTGAAGGGCTGCTTTCAGCCCGGCCAGCGCCTCTCTGCCGGCGGCCGGGCTAAGGCACTTGGAGCCCTGTGGGTATGAAGCCGGATTCACACGCTGCAGAAACAGCCACGTGACTCCTCCCCCTCACCACCTGAAATTAAATACTTAATTAAATACTGGGAGTAAAGGGGCTATCATGCAAGGTGCGTTGTTCAGCAGAGGTAGCTCATCATGCCACAGGAACCTGATTTCTTCCCATGAGGCAATAACTTGCATCATAGAAGATCAGGGTTGGAAGAGACCTCATGAGGTCATCTAGTCCACCCCCTGCCCAAAGCAGGACCAACATCAACTAAGTCGTCCCAGCCTGAGCTTTGTCAAACTGGGCCTTAAAAACCACTAAGGTAGGAGATTCCACCACTTCCCTAGGTAACCCGTTCCAGCGCTTCACCACCCATCTAGTGAAATAATGTTTCCTAATATCCAACCTAGACCTCCCCCACTGCAACTTGAGACCATTGCTCCTTGTTCTGTCATCTGCCACTGAGAACAGCAGAGCTCCATCCTCTTTGGAACATCCCTTCAGGTAGTTGAAGGCTGCTATCAAATCTCCCCTCACTCTTCTCTTCTGCACACTAAAACAAATCAAGTTCCCGCAGCCTCTCCTCGAAAGTCATGTGCCCCAGCCCCCTAATCATTTTCATTGTTTATTTTTAGTTGAGGGAAGTGCAGTAGAGCTGATGTAATCATACTTCACTAAAGCATTTGATCAGGTACCACATGGGAAGATATTACAATAGTTAAATTAGAGAAGATGGGGATCAGTACAAGCATCACAAGGAACTAGAAAAGGAGAAGGCAAACGGGTTGTGCTGAATGGTGAACTGGTGGGTGTTGAACTGGAGGGTGGTTACGAGAGGAGTTCCTCAAGGATGGTGCAGTGGCACATCAAAACCTGGTGGATAGTCATGACTGTCATTGCTGACCACTCGTTGCTCCAAGCAGATTCCACCATTACATTCTGTGGTGGCATAGATGACTATAAAGGGTGTCTAGAAGACAGGTGAGCTGGCGGGTGATTGAAGAGTTCTGTGTACAAAAGCAGGTCGCTATTCTCACGGATCTTGACCAGTAGCATGACAGAAGTCTAATCATGGCAAATATGGGGCAGTGCTATGTTACTAAGTATCAGTAGCCGTGGCAACAGAGTTGCCTGTAAAGTCCCTGTAACAATATGCATTGCTTTATTAAGCCTACATCGACTAGCCTTTTGTGAGGTGAGTGACATCAGATAGGAGCACAATATTCTGCTGTTGAATAGCAGACGGCAAGGGCTGGTGTTCTAAGTGTCCAGGTGCTCGCACCCAGGTTGAACCAGCCAATTTTCTGAGCCAGATGTTCCGAGTTCTGACTTTGGCTGCCATCTTCCTCAAGTGGTTGCAGTATGTTAATGACCTATTCAGTGTCACACCGAGATGAACCAGGTTTGGCTCATGCTACATGTGTTGGCCATTGAGAAAAACTTTTAACTCATGGCTTGCTCTATGCAGATGAAATACACTAAAAATGGTCTTGGAAAAGTTTGGCTGCAGGCACCATCAACTACAATAGTCTGCCATCAGCTTCCTATCATCATTCAAGACCTTGTCAATTTCTGAGAAGGACTGAGCTTGGTAGCTGCAGTAGATGTTGTCAGCATAGATAAACTTGTGCGAGAGTGTAGCTGGCAGGTGCAGCTGTTGATGTACACATTGAACGGTATCAGTGAAAGAACTGAGCCTTGAGGAAGGCCGTTGATCTGACACTTCCAAGAGCTGCATCAGTTGCCCATGTGTATTCTAAACTGCCCATTTTGGAGAAAGAGCTCTACTACTTCGACCACCTAACGTGGGGCAACTTGAGAGAATTTAAACAAAAGGTCTATGTGACAAACTGTGTTGTAGGTTTCAGAGTAGTAGCCATGTTAGTCTGTAATCGCAAAAAGAAAAGGAGTACGTGTGGCACCTTGAGACTAACAAATTTATTAGAGCATAAGCTTTCGTGAGCTACAGCTCACTTCATCGGATGCATTCAGTGGAAAATATAGTGTACAAGAACCAGCCAATTAAGCACATAAAAGAGGATACAGTATTTTCCACTGAATGCATCCAATGAAGTGAACTGTAGCTCACGAAAGCTTATGCTCAAATAAATTTGTTAGTCTCTAAGGTGCCACAAGTACTCCTTTTCTTTTTGTGTTGTAGGTGGCGGTCAAATCCAAGAAGTTGGCTCCCATCTTTAGATTTTGTTGAAAACAGTTTTTGATAAAGATGACCAAGGTCAGAACTTGATCACATACGCTGCATCCTTTCCTGAACTCTGCCTGCTCAACCTGCAAGACATCGTTCTAACTCGGATTCGTTGGAGGATCAAATGCTCAAACACCTTGAAACACACCCACAGCTGAAGACGCTGGACAGATGATCCAGGACTCTGAGGGGAACCAAGAATTCTCTTCCTCTTTTATGTGCTTACTTGGCTGGTTCTTGCTCACATGCTCAAGATCTAACTGATCCCCATATGTGGGGGTGGGAAGGAATTTCCTCTCAGGTCAGATAGACAGTGACTTTGGAACTTTTTTTGTTTTGCCTTCCTCTGCAGCATGAGGTGGAGGTCACTTGATATCTGGGCATATCTCATTTAATCAATTCTTTGCCATTGCAGGGGCCTCAGGCATTGGTGCATGTCAGTCCCTCCTATTCTCTGCCTGTGCTACATAATAGTTTAGTTACCTGTGGGCTGCAATGCTTTGATTTGGTTGTGGGTTTTAGCTTGTGGTGGTGGTGGTCTGTGATTTATAAGGAGGTCAAACTAGATGATCTGGTTGTCCCTTCTGGTCTTAAACTCTTATGTGATGAGGACTGACTAGTCCCGTGTCTGGAAAGGGAAATTGTGCCTCACCAGGCTGCTGGAGTTATCTGAGCTCAGCAACAAACGAACATCACCAACTCTCCAGATTATAGGGCAAGTCTCACAAAATTTGGTGCCTTTCTTAAAGCCTCCACTCCCAGACTTATGGAATTAGGTGAGAATCTCATTTTACATTTAAAAAAATTGAGTGACTGCTGCATATTCACACTCATGGGATGTTCAGGCATGGCCAAGAGGGGATGTGCGAATATGCAGAGGTCACGCTAAGAACTCTGGTTGCAGCTGAATAACCGTCATTTTCTAACAAAGCTGAAAGTCAGTTCCTTATTCCCAGCTCCTTATTCATGGTTCCCAGTTTTTTATTTAAGCTCTATTTATAAAATGGTATGTAAGTGAGTATGATATATGTCATCATATTGCTCAAGAATAACGCTTCGGGTTGGATGGTGACCTATCCCACTTCTTCAGAACAGCCTAATGGTTGCAGGGTTATGTCATTGAGGATGACCCAATTAGTATTTTGTCAAGTGAAAGCCCAGTTCCCTAGTTAAATAATTAATTAATAAGCAATATTTAATTACTAATGTAACTTGTTCTAAAATTCAATCACTTATTAGGGTGAAATTACTAAAAATTAACCTTTTGCTGATTTTTTTTAAAATTTTGGTCTTTTGAATAAGGAACTCGGAGCAATAAATAAGGAAATGGGAATAAGGAACCAACTTCAGCCTTGTCATTTACTGCTTTCAGGGATGCAGAGGAAAACAAACCTTTTAAGGTTAAAAATTAATTACTTTGTTATGTTTTATGTATGTTGTATGAACATCTCACAAAATCAGGTTGCTGATCTGTTCAAAACTACTTAAAGTCTTGAGTATGTTAGATAGCTGGCATGTCAGACATGAGGCTGACAGTGGAAACTGACCTGCTTTTGATGAGCTCTGCACTAAAGACTTTTGCTGGCATAGCTGCATCAGTCAGGGACGTGAAGAGGTGTGATCCAAGACCGATGTACCTGTGCTAGCAGAAGTTCCTAGTGTAGATGTAGCTGTTCTGACAAAGCTGTGGTTTTACTAGTATAGCTTGTTTCATTTGTTGGGAATAGTTCTACTCTACTGGCATAAAGCTCAGCTTTGCTATACTGGTATAAAGCTTAGTATACTGGTATACTAGTAAAGTACTTCTAGAGTAGACATGGCATTAGCTTGTTTATAAGTGTAATTGAATAGCAGTAAACTGCATATTGAATATTTCGGGTAATGCGTGTAGCTAATTAGTCATGGGCATTCTTCCCTTTGCAGTTGGGAAGCAACTGCTAGGTTGAGATAAAGGAAAGTATTAAGCAAAGTAACAGGCTGCATGGACAAATCATCCATTTCTTTTCTCATTCAGACATGTTTACAAAGAAACAGCTCAGCAGCTAGTTTACATTTTCACTCTTAGATCACACTTTCCAGTCAGTTACTGTGTTAGAAGATAGACATGGAATGATATATTTCTCTACTGCATGGTTCATTTCAGAAATTTGTTGATTGGTATGGCCCCCCATTGAAGTCCCAAAACAGGAGTCAAAATAGAAAACTAGTCTGTCATATATAAAGAAAAAAGTCATTATAATGGACTGGTTACCTGTCAGCTCCATGTTTTTTAGGCAGCTTTATGTCAGTAACTGACTACTTGGCATGGGAGGCAGTAGGAGGGGAATAGGAGTGGACTGCTTGGTGGGAAGAGAGAGAGAAATAGGGCAATAGCAAGTGCTGGCATCTAAGGGTATGTCTATACTACGAAATTAGGATGATTTTATAGAAGTCGATTTTTAGAGATCGATTTTATACAGTCGATTGTGTATGTCCCCACTAAGCGCATTAAGTCAGTGGAGTGCATCCTCACTACCATGGCTAGCATCGACTCACGAAGCAGTGCACTGTGGGAAGCTATCCCACAGTTCCCGCAGTCTCCACTGCCCATTCAAATTCTGGATTAAGCACCCAATGCCTGATGTGGCAAAAACATCGTCGCAGGTGGTTTGGTGTACATGTCGTCAGTCTCCCCTCCCTCCCTCAGTGAAAGCAACTGCAGACAATCATTTTGCGCCTTTTTTCCTGGGTTATCCGTGCAGACGCCATAGCATAGCAAGCATGGAACCCGCTCAGCTCACCGCTGCTGTTGCGAGCATTGTAAACACCTCATGCGTTATACTGTGTATGTGCAGAACCTGGCTAAAAGATGGCAGCACAAGGATGATTGTGAGGAGGACATGGATACAGATGTTCCTGAAAGCAAGGGATGTAGCAATTGGGACATTATGGCAGCAGTAGGGCTTGTTGATACAGTGGAACGCCGATTCTGGGCCCGGCAAATAAGCGTAGACTGGTGGGACCACATAGTCTTGCAGGTATGGGATAATTCCCAGTGCACCCAGTGGCTGCAAAACTTTTGCATGCATAAGGGCACTTTCCTTGAACTCTGTGAGTTGCTTTCCCCCACCCTGAAGTGCAGGAATACCAAGATGAAAGCTGCCCTGACAGTTGAGAAGCAAGTGGCGATAGCCCTGTGGAAGCTTGCAACGCCTGACTGCTACTGGTCAGTCGGGAATCAATTTGGAGTGGGCAAATCTACTGTGGGGATTGCTGTGATTCAAGTAGCCAGTGCAATCACTGATGTTTTGCTATCAAGGGTAGTGACTCTAGAAAATATGCAGGTCATAGTGGATGGCTTTGCTGCAATGGATTTCCCTAACTGTGGTGGAGCGATAGATGGAATGCATATCCCTATCATGGCACCGGACCACCTTGCCAACCAGTACATAAACCACAAGGGGTACTTCTCAATGGTGCTGCAAGCACTGGTAGATCACAAGGGACATTTCACCGACATCAGCGTGGGATGGCCGGGAAAGGTGCATGACACTCGCATATTTAGGAACTCCGGGCTGTTTGAGCAGCTGCAAGAAGGGACTTACTTCCCAGACCAGAAAATTACTGTTGGGGATGTTGAAATGCCATTAGTTATGGAGACCCTGCCTACCCATTGCTCCCATGGCTCATGAAGCCATACAAGGCAACCTGGACAGTAGTAAGGAGCAGTTCAACTATAGGCTGAGCAAGTGCAGAATGGTGGTAGAATGTGCCTTTGGACATTAAAAGCTCGCTGGTGCTGTTTGCTGACTAGGTTAGACCTCAGCGCAACCAATATTCCCACTGTTATTACTTCTTGCTGTGTGGTCCATAATATCTGTGAGAGTAAGGGGAAGACGTTTATGGTGGGGTCGAAGGTTGAGGCAAATCGCCTGGCTTCCAATTTTGAACAGCCAGACACCAGGGCAATTAGAAGAGCACAGGTAGGCGCGCTGTGCATCAGAGAGGCTTTGAAAACCAGTTTCATGACTGGCCAGGCTATGGTGTGACAGTTGTGTGTGTTTCTCCTTGATGCAAACCCACCCCCTTTGTTGATTTTAATTCCCTGAAAGCCAACCACCCTCCCCCCTTCAATCACAGCTGGCAAAGGAAATAAAGTTACTATTGTTTTGAAACCATGCATTCATTCTTTATTAATTTTTTAAAAAAGGGAGATAACTGATAAGGTAGGCTGGGTGGGGTAGGGTGGGGTGTGGGAGGAGGGAAAGACAAGGACACATTGCTTATTGTAGCCACACTACAAATCAAAACTGTTTGAATGACAGCCTTCTGTTGCTTGGGCCATCCTCTGGAGTGGAGTGGCTGGGTGCCCGGAGCCTCCCACCCTGCGTTCTTGGGTGTCTGGGTGAGGAGGATATGGAACTTGGGGAGGAGGGCAGGCGGTTGTACGGTGGATGCAGCGGTAGTCTGTGCTCTAGTTGGCTTTCCTGCAGCTCCACCAGACACCTGAGCATGTCCGTTTGTTCCCCTCATTAGCCTCAGCATTGCATCCTGCCTCTTCTCATCGTGCTCACTTAATGCTTTCCTGGTTGAAATAGGGGAATTTTTGTAAGGAAACAGTAAAAGGACCCCATTCATGCTGGGCTGTTTGCGCTTGGCTAAAAGGGATCATCCCATAGCCACGCAGCGGGGGGAGGGGTGAAGGGATCATCCCAAATAGCCACGCGGAGGGGTGGGGGAGGTGTGTGCTGCATATACACCCAAAAACCACAGCCCCAGCTTTTTAAATGGCAAACCCATGCATTCAGCTGTGCCCTATCAGTGCAGGAGGACTGCATGAGCTCGGAAAACATGTTATCGCAAGTGCGTTTTTTTCACCTTCTAATCTGCGATAACCTCAGGGACAGAGATGATAGGGGTAGCATAGAAACATTTGCACCTGCAGGGGGATAAAAAGGGAGAGTAAAATTTAAGATGATATATTTCTGACAACAAAAGGGAGACTCTTTCACAGTGAATCAAGCAATTCACAGCAGACAGCACATGTGCTTTAGGTACAAGGTCGCATTTTGCCTTTTATATTGAGCACCTGCCGGTATGGTGACACATCACACATGGCTGAGCAACAGAATTCGGTTTCCAGGCAGCCATGGTAACCCAAAGGGTATGGGGGTTTGGCTTCTAACATCTGCATAACATGTGGGAATGTTTTGAAACTCCAGCATCCTCCTTTCCCATAGCAAGCAATGCTTGTTGGGTTTGCCATTTAAAAGCAGGGGCTGTGATTTTTGGATGGATATGCAGCACACACCTCCCTCCACGTGGCTATTTGGGATGATCCCTTCACCCCTCCCCCCGCCGCGTGGCTATGGGATGATCCCTTTTAGCCAAGCGCAAACAGCCCAGCATGAATGGGGTCCTTTTACTGTTTACTTACAAAACAAAAATTCCCCTATTTCAACCAGGTGACCATGAATGATATCACTCTCCTGAGGCTAACACAGAAAGATAATGTTGCTTGAATGCGACCAAAACTCAGGACCATTCGCTGCCATGCTTTGTGCTGCAATAATTCCAGACTACTTGCTACTGGCTTGGCGTGGTAAATTGTCCTACCATGGAGGATGAAATAAGGCAGCCCTCCTCGGAAGCCTTCTGCAAAGGCTTTCAGAGTACCTCCAGGAGAGCTTCATGGAGATGTCCCTGGAGGATTCCCACTCCATCCCCAGACACATTAAGAAACTTTTCCAGTAGCTGTACTGGCCGCGAATGTATCCCAAGTCTTCAGGGCAAATCAAACATTAAACACTATTGCGTTTAAACCCTGTACTGTAGTACAAATGTGCACTTACCAGAGGTGCCTTCTTTGCCTTCAGGGTCGGGGATTCCGCCTTGGGAGGATATTGGCTCCAGGGTGATGAAAAGGTCCTGGCTGCTGGGGAGAACGGATTCACCACTTGCCTGCTGCGCATTCTCCTCCTCCTCCTCTTCCTCATCCACAAAATCCTCCTCCATGTTGTGTGAGACTCCCCCCTTGCAGGTGTCCACGAACAGTGGTGGGATAGTGGTAGGGTCCCCCCCCAGAATGCCATGCAGCTGATCATAGAAGCAGCATGAATGGGGCTCTGACCCAGAGCAACCGTTTGCCTCCTTTGTCTTTTGGTAGGCTTGCCTGAGGTCTTTGACTTTCACATGGCACTGCTGTGTGTCCCTGTTATAGCCTCTGTCCATCATGCCCTGTGCGATTTTGGCATATATATTTGCATTTCTTCTTTTTGATCGGAGTTCTGCCAACACAGATTCTTCTCCCAGTACAGCAATCAAATCCAGTGTCTCCCATTCGCTCCATGCTGGAGCTTGTTTGTGATTTTGGGGGGACTGCATGGTCACCTATGCTGCTGAACTCGCCATGCTGACCAAACAGGAAATGAAATTCAAAAGTTCCTGGGGCTTTTCCTGTGTACCTGGCTAGTGCATTGGAGTTGAAAGTGCTGTCCAGAGCGGTCACATTGGAGCACTCTGGGATAGCTCCCGGAGGCCAGTAATGTCGATTTGCGTCCACACTACCCCAAATTCAACCCAGCAAGGTTGATTTTAGCGCTACTCCCCTTGCTGGGGAGCACAGAAGTCGATTTTAAGAGCCCTTTAGGTCAACGGAACGGGGTTGCTTGTGTAGATGCATTCATTATAAAATCGACCTAACGCAGCTAAATTTGACCTAACCCTGTAGTGTAGACCAGGGCTAAGTGAACAGTAATCGGAAGGGAGAGGATCAGCCATGGGAAGGCTGGAGCTGCTGTTCTGTTTTGCTGCCTCCTCTATCGAATGATCATCCCTGTGCCAAACTATCCCTTGGAGGAGGAATGGACCATTGGAGCAAAAAGATTCAGGAATGGGACAGGTATGGATGGAACATTTAATAGGAGTAGGGGAATTTGAATGAGAAAGACCATGCCAGGGAACTGAAAGTGGAGTACATTTTTTATGAGAGGCCCATGGGATCGGACATTCACAGCCTGAGTCTGGTGATAGTTTTAGGATGCAGTACATCCTTTCTTCACTCTTGCATTATCTTAACTTGGGCCCGTAACAAGAGTTTATTTATTTCATTAGTACAGAATTTGAGTACGGTTGGGTGGAGGGGCAGGTGAAGTTACTATTCTGCACTGCAAGGTAGAATGTACATAGGATTTTAATTGCTCTTTGACCCACTGCAACCCAGGGACCACTTGATGCCAATTGGGAGAGGGCATGGGGTGCATAAGGGTTACAGGGATCCCCTGGGTCTGGTATCTACATACTAGTTCACCAAAGAGTGTCATGCAAGGTCTCTACTGAAAGCCTGTGCCACGCTGGTCCTTATAATCATTTGAGACGAACGTACAGATAATATGTAAGGATTATGTATATATGTACTGAAAATTATGTTCTTAAGGTCTGTGAGTTAAGGCAGGTCACCAGAAGGTGATCAGCACACTCCTGTCAGGCAGGAGGGAAGAGATGCTTATCTGTCTCTGGCTGATTATGTGTGTGTATTGTCCGCTTCATAATGGAAGCCTGACTACAGTCTGAGCTGAATAGTAATTAAGAGATTGTAAAACCCAACAAGAAAAGAGCACATAAGGAAAAAAACAGCTATCAGGTAGGTTGGAAAGGATCCTGTTTACAAGCAAAGACAATGGAGTTTTGTACTATAGCTGTAGAGACAGAGAAAAACTCTACGACTTTCACCTTGGAGACAAGTTACCAGTGTGCTTGTTTTATGAACAGAGGGTCACAGCCAATCTAGTTGTTAAATGCTGGGAGAAAAGACTTTTGTGAGACATCTTATTACTTAAGTTTAGGTTCTAGTAAGCATGATATGATTTTATTTTTTATGTCCCTTTTCCCCCCAGTATTTCTACTTGCTGTCATTTGAATGACACACACACGTGAGTTCCACTGGCATTGTAGGGTAATTTTCACTTCCACTTTCAGTTGAATCTGATGAATATGTGCATTCAGATAAGACTGTGTATATAAATCTGCAAATTTTCTTAGAATACCAATAATTTGAATGAGAGATGTTGGAAGTTGCATAATAAAAAAGGGCTAATTAACAGAACAAATTAAAATTTAGGATTAATTTCTAGGTTTGGAAAGCTAGTCAATTAACCGCTCAGTTGACAGCCTATTATTTTGCTATGATAAAATATTACCCAGTATTTCAGCAAGAATACCTGGAGATAGGTGGCGGGCTACCTTTTTGATTTCATCATGGTGCCATTTGTAAGCAAGCCTACTTAAATACATTGATCACTCATTTTACTGCATGGTAATGGCACCTGTTTGGGGGGCGGGGAAGGTGAATTAATTGGAAATTGAGCATCTTGCATGGCTGGAATCTTCTAGAAAAAAATTCTATGTATGTGTATATCTTTATTTGTATACCAGTCCATCAATGTACATGGCAATTTACACAGCACTTTAAACAAGCTAAAAGACAGTGTTCCTGCTCTGAAGAGTTTACAATCTAACCTGACTAGACAAATGTACAGAAATTAACTCAGAAGGGAGTGAGAGGAGGGTTCACAGCCATTAAGTCTCCTCCCCCAATACAAAGAGAAAAGACGCACAACCATTAACCTTCTCCCTTAACAAAGAAAAATCTCACAGCTGTTAATCCCCTTAACACTTCCCCCACCTCAACAAACCAAACAACCCACATTAAATGCCCATGTAAATAATTCCCCATTCCTCCCCTCTAAACAAATATCCCCTTCATAACACCCCTAACATATCCCCAGCCAAGCCTTGCTGATAATATGAAAAGTTCTATAGTGAGGGGGTGTGTGGAGTCCTGCCCCCATTCTTGCTCTGTTCCTTCTGCTGCTTATGAGTCTGTTGTGCTCTGATGCAGCAGTGTGAGGAGGGTCTGCCTTCTACCGATCTTGGAGTCTGTGGGAGTCCTGTGGGGGAAGGGACAGCATGCCTAAAAACATCTTGATTGTTGGTACAGAAAACCCTAGCCAGTCAGAAATAGAATTGAATGGCTACTGGTCCGTTGAAATACAAGAGATACTACATGATCCAGAGAGCGTTCCAGAAGTAGTCATACATTAGTAACAGTGACATAATAAAATATGCAGAGATGGGGAAAGCCAAAATCATTTGTATGGAAATCTGTTTATTAGATCTAAACATGGAAAAACTGCTACTCAGAAAAACAGAACTTGCACTTAATGTGTGTGACAGATAGATAGAATGGAGAAACATTCTACATAGCTTCTACTCTCAGACAATTGCACCCACTATTGTTGTGGGCCATGGCAGCTGCTGCAAAAGGAGCTCCCTTGCTGTTTTCTTCACCACTGTTGGTAAGAGTGCATGCAGGACACACTGCATCGTCCTGGCCTCCTTCAGAATCTACTGGCTGCTGCAGCAGTACAAAGGAGGCCAGGCTGCTAATGCTCCTCCCCAAAGTTTGAAGGGCTGATATTGGCATTCGAACTGTGGCTCCGCCTCCTGTGCTGCCCCTTCCCCCCTGACTCACCACTCCTGTGGCACCCATTCCCCCCAAGGCACTGGTCCCACACTGCCTCTTCCCCTGATTCCCCATTCCTGCACCACCTCTCTCCCTCCACCCCCCCCCCCCCCACGATGCTGCCTGCTCCTCTCTTCCCCATCATTCGCCCTTACAGCCAGTAAAAAGTGATGGGGCCACGGCCCTCTGCTCCCCGCCCCCATGTCAGCATCCCTGCTATATACAAAACATGCATTCCCAGGGTTTTTTTCTACAGAAGAGTTTGCTCTTTGTCTCCAGGGAAAACCTGAACAATTTTAAGATATCCCCAAAAAGTTCTCAAGAGCCATTTCAAACTGTAAGGGGAGGAACTGGAAAATCTGAGAAATGTGAAAATCAAAAACAAAGAAGTGTGGTTTCTCAGAATTCTGTCCTGTGAAAGTGTCTGGGAAATCTAGATTAGAATAATCTAAATGATGAGGAAATGATGAGAATGATTAGAAGAACAGACTATGACTGTGACATTACCCAGGGTACAATCTGGACTGTTGAGCAGCTATGTCCCTTCACTTCTCCAGCTTGGAGTGCCTTTTACCCTGCTTCGCTGTGAGAGCAACCACTCCTGGTCTGCTCACACACAGCCTTCAGCATGTAAACTACTCGCAGCTATATTTTACGAGTGCTATGGCCAGTTACTCTTGTATTCTATTGCAGGGCAACACCAGCACATTGCTAGACCCAGACTTTCCCCCAGAAATGTGCACCTCATACTACCCAGCCCTCTCCTGGACAATACAAGCTCATGTAAAATCTGTCATTTTATTAATAGAAAATGATATGCAAAAATCCTGTTATCCCAAATGAAATTTCTCAAACACTTCAATCCAAACACACAGGTCTAAATAAAACAAGTTTATTAACTACAGAAAGATAGATTTTAAGAGATTATAAGTAATGAGGCATAAACGTCAGAATTGGTTGCAATAAAATAAAAGTAAAATGCAACTAATAGCTAATTTAACAAGCTAAAACAAATTCAAAGCAAAGAATCTCTCTCACCACAAGTTATAGTCTTACTGACTGAACTCCTTTCAGACAGGATCCCGCCTTTAATCCAAAGCTGTTTCTTTGTTCCTCAGGTGTTGTGGCTGCTGTGGGTAGAGATGAAGGGAGAGATATCTTGGGGCATCTGCTCCCCATTTTTATATCTTTTCCTCTTCTTTGAGAATCATCTCCAGTTGGGGTTCAGAAGACAGGAAGTCTGTGGGGACAGACTGTTTCTTTGCTAAGATATACATTTCTTGCTTTCACCCCTTTTCCTGCCAAAGAATGGCTGCTTAATCAGGTGATGGTCCATTTGATTTCATTGGCACATATATTTTACCAGGACAATAATGATCAGCAAATCATGAGTTTTCAAATGATAGCTTACAAGATATATTTTGTACAATATTTATCATAGTCTTGAAAAAGGGATGAACATAGGGATGCAGATTGTCACACTGACCTTTACATATTTTAAGTGCCAGGATTTATTTCTTAACACACTTATTTCATATGCAACACTCCTCATCCTAAGCATGGTGCTTGGCACCAGAAAAATCAGTAGATGGGCTATATTTCCCAGTAGCCCTTTAAAAAGGGCCAAAAGCAGTAATCTAATAGGAAAAACAGTCTTGGCAGGTCTGTGTGAAGTTCATAGGATGAGGATAAGGTCTAACAGTCACAACAATGGATTGGTAGTCAGGAGCCCTGAGTTTTCTTCATGATTCCACAACTGATTTATGTGAATTAAGTCTCTGTCCTTCAGTTTCCCTAGCCATAAAACGGGATAATAATAGTTACCTTTGTAATGATTTCAGCTCTTCCTATGGAATGCACTATATAAGTACAAATTATGATAATTACATATTTCTGATGGATGAAATGACTCCACATAGACTTTAGCACAGATAAGATTAAATACCTCAAGAAGCCAACCATCAGTCAATACTTCATCTCCGAGATAAACAGCACTCCCAAATAATGTATCAAGTAGGGTACCACAGGGATTGCTGTTAGGACCAGTCTTTTATCATACCTTATTTAATGATTTGAAAGAGGAAGTAAACAATGCATCTATTCAATTGATAGATGACGCTAAATTGGGGGGAATTTGCACACCAGTGAGGATAGAGAAATAAAAGGACCTTGAAAGAAAAGAAAATAGAGCAGAAAACAAAATGATATTCTACAAGGAAAAGTACAATTTAGAACATCTAAAAGTAAAATAATCTGATACACAGACATCCAATAGGAAGGAGAAATCAGTAATACTGCAGAATAGATAATCGTGATAGTGGAGAGTAAGTTAGACATGTGTTATTATGTAATGTCGCAATGAAAAAGGCCAGTGTAATTTTGGGGTGCAGTTAATAGAGAAGGAAGTAATATTCCATCTCTATACAGCTCTGGACAAACTTCATCAGGAATTATTTATTTATTTGATCCAATAAAAGATATTTACCTCCAGCCTTGTCTCTCTAATATCCTGGGACCAATATGGCTACAACAAAGCTGCATATGCTATCAGAAATATCAGTCACTTCTTCGGGATAGCCATTACCAGAAATGTATTTACAAAATTGAGAGAATCCAGAAAACATTAAGTAAAATCAGGAAGTTGGAAAGACTGACTATGAAAAAAATTAAATCAGTTAAATATGTGTAACTTGGCTGGTAGATGATAAAGTAGGCCATTTTTACAACTTTAAAAGTTTTGAAGGGTACTATCATCAAGAAGGGAGAGAAATTATTAAGATTGTGCAACAGAAGCAGCAGATTCTACTGAACCTACTGACCGCTATTCCTACCTACATGCCTCCAGCTTTCATCCAGACCACACCACACGATCCATTGTCTACAGCCAAGCTCTACGATACAACCGCATTTGCTCCAATCCCTCAGACACAGACAAACACCTACAAGATCTCTATCAAGCATTCTTACAACTACAATACCCACCTGCTGAAGTGAAGAAACAGATTGACAGAGCCAAAAGAGTACCCAGAAGTCACCTACTACAGGACAGGCCCAACAAAGAAAAGAACAGAACACCACTAGCCATCACCTTCAGCCCCCAACTAAAACCTTTCCAAAACGTCATCAAGGATCTACTACGTATCCTGAAGGACAACCCATCACTCTCACAGATCTTGGGAGACAGGCCAGTCCTTGCTTACAGACAGCCCCCCAACCTGAAGAAAAATACTCACCGGCAACCATACACCACACAACAGAACCACTAACCCAGGAACCTATCCTTGCAACAAAGCCCGTTGCCAACTGTGTCCACATATCTATTCAGGGGACACCATCATAGGGCCTAATCACATCAGCCACAATATCAGAGGCTCGTTCACCTGCACATCTACCAATGTGATATATGCCATCATATGCCAGCAGTACCCCTCTGCCATGTACATTGCTCAAACTGGACAGTCTCTACGTAAAAGAATAAATGGACACAAATCAGACGTCAAGAATTATAACATTCAAAAACCAGTTGGAGAACACTTCAATCTCTTTGGTCACTCGATTACAGACCTAAAAGTGGCAATTCTTCAAGAAAAAAACTTCAAAAACAGACTCCAACGAGAGACTGCTGAATTGGAATTAATTTGCAGACTGGATACAATTAACTTAGGCTTGAATAGAGACTGGGAGTGGATGGGTCATTACACAAAGTAAAACTATTTCCCCATGTTTATCCCCCACCCCCACTGTTCCTCAGACATTCTTGTCAACTGCTGGAAATGGCCCACCTTGATCATCACTACAAAAGGTTCCCCCTCCCCCCGCTCTCCTGCTGGTAATAGCTCACCTTAAGTGGTTACAGTGTGTATGATAACACCCATTGTTTCATGTTTTCTATGTATATAAATCTCCCCACTGTATTTTCCACTGAATGCATCTGATGAAGTGAGCTGGAGCTTATGCTCAAATAAATTTGTTAGTCTCTAAGGCGCCACAAGTCCTCCTTTTCTTTTTGCGAATATAGACTAACATGGCTGCTACTCTGAAACTTGTTTGTGTTAGCGATTGGCTGGACAAGAAGTAGGACTGAGTGGACTTGTGGGCGCTAAAGTTTTACATTGTTTTGTTTTTGAATGTTATAATTTATAACATTTATAACATTTATAAGTTGCACTTTCATGATAAAGAGATTGCACTACAGTACTTGTATGAGGTGAATTGAAAAATACTATTTCTTTTGTTTTTTACAGAGCAAATATTTGTATTAAAAATAATATAAAATGAGCACTGTACACTTTGTATTCTGTGTTGTAATTGAAATAAATATATTTGAAACTGTAGAAAAATATCCAAATATTTATAATAAATTTAAATTTGTATTCTATTACTGTTTAATGGTGTGACTAAAACTGTGATTAATCACATGTAATTTTCAAAATCTAGTTTATTGTTTTGCACTAATCACTTGACTTAACTGCGATGAATTGACAGACCTAATAAAAATACTAATGAAGATCAATCCTTAAACTCCACTAGTAATCTCCCCCCATCTTGAGAGTCCTTTTAGCACAATCCATTGTCTCGTCCTCTTTAGCAGGTTCATACTCACTTACAATTCTCATACTAATCCCCATCATCTCCAAGTTAAATAGTTTCTCACATAGTACCATGCCAAATGCCATTCTGAAGTCCAGATAGATCTACTGCATTTCTCTTTTCTTTCTTTCATAAGACAAGACATCAAGTTAGTCTAGCATGATCTACCTTGGGATGAAATGCAATATGGATTTACCCATGTTACATATATTTCCATTTAAATAAGAAGATTGAGAGGTAACTTGATAAGTATGTTTAAGTACCTTCAGAAGGAGAAAATACTGGGTAATAAAGGGCTCTTTATGCATCAGAGAAAGCATAAGAAGAACCAATGGCTGGAAGCTAAAGCCAGAAAATTCAAATTAGAAATAAGGTGGGTAGGATATATAGATATAGATATATATGATTAATCATTGGAACAAACTATCAAGGGAAGTAGATTGTTCTCCTTTTCTTGAGTCTTCACATCAAAACTAGATTCCTTTCTGGAAGATAAGCTTTAGTCAAATATCACAGTAACCTACCCTATAATCCTGAGGCAAGTCAAATGCATCATGGTTTGATAATAATGGACAAGAATTGATTACATTTGTTGGAAGTCCCACACTCTTTCCTTAACTGATTCCAGAGAGCTAGGGCTTGCTAGCAAGTCACGTGTTCTCTGAGACTATTTCCTCCTTTTTAAAACAAAGAAAATAATACCTTTCTATCTCTCCAGGGTCTTATATGGGTAAATTAATGTTTATAAAGTGTATAATGCAATGGCAGATAACATTTCTCATCATAGGCATGCTTGTGGCAACTGGATACTCCCTCAGAAGAACTTAAATCTCAAGAATAGCATGCAGATAGAGGGAAGTGTTGAATGTATTCAGAGTCATTCAGGTTCAGAACCTTAATTCATGGCTGATAAATAAAGGGTGTAACTCCCCCCCCAATACATCACATAAATAAGGGTATGCTTAGCAATGACGTTTACACCCATATTTAGGTAGTTACAGAAGCAGCCAGAGCAGGGATGCTGGAATAATTTTTATAGTGGGGGTGCTGAGAGCCATTGAACCGAACTGTAAACCCAGTATATAAGGAAACCACTTCAAGCCAGTTGCTGTGGCAGCACCCATAGTTCCAGCACCTATGAGCTACAGATAGTATACACTTTGCACAATCAAGACAATCTTCACCTAATTATATTGTCACAAATGGTATCTGTTGGGGAATATTCCCTGCATTTCAGCCAAATACTAGAATAGAAGCCAGGATACAAATCATGGTAGCTACACACCTACTAAGGTGGGGTACTACACCTGTGGTGTAAGAGCCAGGAAAATGTTGCATTTGTTAGTTAGCAAGGTGCTGTAGATGTGACCGTACAGGTTTCTCTAGTTTCAACATAATGCCCTCAATACACCAGGTAATTCACCATACATTCATGCCTATGCATCTTTCATTGCAAAAGTGTGCTTGCCACACCCGGGGGAAAAAAGGTAGATTCTGTGGCAGATATTACAGCCAATACTTGGCTCTGTAAAGGTAAGAAAATTTTACATTGTGTTTGGGACTTGGGAGAGTCACAATACTAGCCAGTAAGAGCATGCACACTTTTCTGAGGTTACCACTATCTTCACTTTACTGAGGTTATCACAGTTCTCATGTCTGTAACACTAGTTTTCAAAAGAAGCTGCACTTGAAACACAAATAAGGCTATGAACATGCACTAGCACATATGAACACACACAAATACACTGTGGATAACACATTAACTAAGTGGCTCCTTCTTAGCCATTTAACCTCCAGTAATTAGTTATGAATCAATGTCAGGAGGCTAGGGAGCTCTCTGAAATGGAGGGTTCATCTTTTGGATGAACCCAGAACAAAGATCCTTTTCACTTGTGATTGTTGAAAGGATACTATCGGTCAAATTTGGCACAAGAATTCCAGTTTGGTTTTTAAAAAAGCCACTACAAAAATCTAAGTCCAATAGCAATGTTTACATGATATTTAAATTACAATAGATACATTTTAAAACAAACATTTATACACTCCACTGTGGTGACTACACCCAAAGACTTCAGCACTGTTCTTGAATGAAGATAAGCAACTAGCTAGAAACAAAAGTTTACTAGTTTGTTTTCATTGTACATAATGAGAGAAATGCAAAAGGCAAACAAACAAGACAATGTGAAAATACTGATTAAACTTTTAATAATTTGAACTTTTATTTGTAAGCTTAGGTTTAAAAAAGTGTTTACTAAAACAATATGTTCTTAAGTCAGATAGCATTACTTTAAAAATATCATAGTATTTTCCTTAAAAATAGAGATGTCTGCCTCCTGTCCTGGCCAAATTCCAACATGGATAATTACATTCTTCCTACTTTCTACGGCCTCAGCAGTTTCAGTTGGACCCAGTCTGGGATACTGGCCCCTAGTGCTTAATTTGTGCTAGGCCTTGCCAGGGCACCTCTAGGCTTGGCAGGTCATAGCCCAACACCTCTGGGATTGCCACGTCAGTTATGAAAGTAAAAGAATTGTTTGAGCCCTGGAACCTCTTTCATTACAAATTAAGCACCAGTGGTCTTACTGAGCTAGGTACTATATAAATAGATAAGAAGTTTTAGCCATGAGAATTTACAATCTAGGTAAAATTGTAGTTGCAAGGGGCACAGAATCAAATCTGGGTCAACTGCTAAGAAGAAAGCTGTGCTCCCCAGCATACCACCAACAGTATTATTTCATGTTCAGTGCTAAACTGTTCAGGTACAGTTGCTGTGCACTTGAGAGACAGACAGATTTCAATTTCTGCTCTTTAAATTCTGTTGGTCTTAGCCTTTACTCAAACAAAAGATTTACTTACTTCATTGGAAGTTCTGTCTGTGGGATTCGAACTTTGAAAGTGTAAACAAAAATATTACTGGATATAATGTAACTATAATATTGGAGAGGGCCATAGCAAAAACAGTAGAAGTTTGAAACTTGAAGTAGTACTTAATTTGTTTCTGTATCTATGCTGGTCTACACCCGTCTACTGTCCATTGAAATCAGTGTGAGCTGTAATCTCTTACGCCAAGGCTGAATTTTTCCCATATTCCTCATCAAGAACGAGCACCTTTGTATAATTTCTGATACAGCACCCAATTTGTTTGATTCAAGACACTGTTGTTTATTTTAAAGAAACATATGAAAGGAAAGATGTGGTCTAGTGAACTGATTATAGGGTAGATTATAGACAGAAGATCTGGGATCTATTCCTGACTCTGCTAAAGATTCACTGTGTGATCCTGCAAAAGCAGTTCAATCTCTTTGTGCATCAGTTACTCCATCTATACAATGATAGGGTTGCCAACTTTCTAATTGCACAAAACCAAACACCCTTGCTCTGTCTCTGCCCCTTCTACGAGGCCCCAGCCCTGCCATGCCCCTTCTCTGAAGCCCCACCCCCTGCTCACTCCATTCCCCCTCCCTCTGTCTCTCACTCTCCCCCTCTCTCACTCGCTCATTTTTACTGGGCTGAGGCTGCAGGTTGGGGTGCAGGAGGGGGAGAGGGCTCCGGGGTAAAGCCAGAAATGAGGGGCTAAAGGTGTGGGAGAGGGCTCTGGGCTGGGACAGGGAGCTGAGGTGCAGGCTGTGGGGTGGGGCTGTCAGTGGAGGAGGGGGCTCCTGGCTGAGAGGTGGAGCTGAGGGGTTCGGAGTGTGGGAGGGGGTTCCAGGTTGAGGCAGGAGGTTGGGGTGTGGGAGAGGGTATGGGCTCTGGGCTAGGGGTGCGGGTTCTGGGGTGGGGCTAGAAACGAGGGGTTCAGGATGCAGGAAGGGCTCCAGACTAGGGCAGAGGTGCGAGGAGGTGCAGGCTCCAGGAGGGAGTTTGGATGTGGGAGGGAGCTCAGGGCTGGGGTGCAGGAGGGGATGCAGGGTACAGGCTCCAGGAGGAAGTTTGGCTGCAGGAGGGGGCTCAGGGCTGCGGCATGGCTGTGAGCTCCAGGAGGGAGCTCCAGGCTGGGGCAGGGGGTTGGGGTGTGTGAGGGGGTGCGGGCTTTGGGAAGTGCTTACTTCCGGGGGCTCCCCGGAAGTGGTGACATGTCCCTCTGCACCTAGGGTTTGGCATGGCCAGGCGATTCTGCATGGTACCTCCATGCACGGGCACCACCCCCCTCAATTCCCATTGGCTGCGATTCCCAGCCAATGGGAGCTGAGGAGCTATGCAGAGCCAGGTAGGAAGCTTGCCAGCCCTGCCAACCAGACTTTTAACTGCCCAGTCAACGGTGCTTACTGGAGCCACCAGGGTCCCTTTTTGAAAACCGGACACCTGGCAGCCCTAACAATGGAGCAAACTATGCCATGCATAGTAAAGCACTTGACACATATAGACAAAATGCATTGTAATTAGTAATATTTTAATTACAGGTTTCAGAGTAGCAGCCGTGTTAGTCTGTATTCGCAAAAAGAAAAGGAGTACCGGTGACACCTTAGAGACTAACAAATTTATTAGAGCATAAGCTTTCGTGAGCTACAGCTCACTTCATCGGATGCATTTCCGATGAATGCATCCGATGAAGTGAGCTGTAGCTCACAAAAGCTTATGCTCTAATAAATTTGTTAGTCTCTAAGGTGTCACCGGTACTCCTTTTCTTTTTGCGAATATTTTAATTGTTATAATGATTTGAATATTGCATACTGAGCTCATACAGCAGAAAGTTCCCTTAAGCCAACTGAAATTTATTTAAGTATAGAACAGATGCATTATTGCAACTCCTGTGCAGACCAGTTTGCACTTGTTTATTCAAAGAGCATACAAGCTCTGCTGGCATCACCAGTAGAGTTTGTGAGATATACAAATTAATAGTTGCAATACAAGTAGCTTATAAACTCCACTGGTTAAATCAGAAGACCTCAAACTGTGAAAATTGATTCCTTAAAAGGAAAAAAAAATGTGGAACTACCAATAGAAAGCCAATGAAAAGTTTTCATCTTTCCATACAAACAAGATGTCAAATTCTGCAGAAATCTATGCTCTGTTAAATTTTTGTTATTTTTCTAATCACACACTACTGGTGGTCTGCAAATTATAAGATTTTTCATCCTATAGAGAGTTATCATAACAAACCAAAAGCAAGCTGAAGAATTTCTGGACTGAGACATCTTAGAAGATCAGTAGCAACTTTTTTTTTTTTTAAAAGGATTGAAAGGGATATTGTAAAGGGGTGGGCCTCTTATGGCCAGCAGTGGCACTGCAAATACACCTCATTTAAATTTTCCTCCCAATGCACCATTAATAAATCGTCTTGCACAGATCAAGTCAATGAGAAACCAAAACAAACTAATCAGAATAAGTGTATTTCCTTTAATATAGCCCAGGGAAGGAGCACTTGGAACAATAGTTCAAAGGCCCTTATCTCAGGACCCTGGTTCACAGCTCCCAAATTTAAAGTCCAAAACAAAGCCTCAAGCTAGCCTAGACCCTGAGGAAATACACAAACAACCTGCATGACTATACACACAAACTATAACCTGCATGACTTTTATTCTCCACCTTGTTGCCTCTTCCTCTTTATATAGCCCAGCCCTATGGCAGGGCCTCCTTGATTACATTCCAGGCGATCATTTAAAGGATTAGTACACTATTTCAGAGAGATAAGTACCTGGGATTCAGGAAATATGCAAATGTCTGAGAGGAGTGGAGAGGAAACTTTTCTTTGCAGGAGATAAGCCCGTAACTTACTTTTGCAAGAAGGATTTCTTGCATCTTCCTCTGAAGCACCTGGGATCCTCCAGTCACTGACCAAGCCCTCTAGGTACCCAAACTTGCCCAGCCACTTCAATCTGAGTGGCACTCCTGGGCAGTATGTCCCTTTCTCTACAATGCGTAAAAAGATATAGGAGTGGGTCCCACCTATGACTGCTAACAAATAATTGAAAAGCCTGACTTGTCTAAAACTAAGTTCTCAATGTAAACTGTACCTTTATTGTTTGGTTGGTTTAAAATAAAAGCCTCTGATAAAAGTAAAAAAAAAAACCCTACATTTTTTTCAGTAGAAGTTCCTCGGTGCCTATCCTTCTGCACATATGCACTGCAGCCCTATGCCTAAGCCCCAGAGTGATGCATGAACCAGGGGTGTAGATGCATGTTCCTCTGCCTAACTCAACTGTAAGGCCCAGCTCACCTACCAATTTGGGCCCTTGTGGCTGGCCCAGGGGGCAGGGAAAGGGGAGGCCCTCCCTTATAACTTTTAGCTCAGTGGTTACAGTACTCACCTGGGATATGGAAGAGCTCCCTCTACCTGAGTGGGAGAAGGGATTTAAACTGGGATCTGCCACCTCCCAGTGGTCCATCTAGTTCAGTATCCTTCTACTAAATGTTTCATATTGATCAAAAGTTTGAGAAGTTTATCTTTGAGAATTTGTGGTGGATGTGTGAGATCCCAGAGGACTGGAAAAGGGCAAATATAGTACCTATCAAGGTAAAGGGGAATAAGGCAACCCAGTCAGCTTAATTTCGGTACTAGGAAACATAATGGAGCAAATATTCAAACAATCAAGGGTTTGTCAAAAATCAATCTTGTCAAACCAACCTAATGTCCTTTTTTGATAGGATAACAAGTCTTTTGGATTGGGGTGGGGGTGGGGGGAAGCAGTAGATGTGATATCTCTCTACTTTACAAAAAGAAAAGGAGTACTTGTGGCACCTTAGAGACTAACAAATTTATTAGAGCATAAGCTTTCGTGAGCTACAGCTCACTTCATCGGATGCATTTGATGAAGTGAGCTGTAGCTCACGAAAGCTTATGCTCTAATAAATGTGTTAGTCTCTAAGGTGCCACAAGTACTCCTTTTCTTTTTGCGAATACAGACTAACACGGCTGCTACTCTGAAACCTCTCTACTTTAGTAAGGCTTTTGATACTGTCTCACATGACCTTCTCATAAATATCTAGGAATACAACCTAGATGAAAACACTGTAAGGGGGTGCACAACTGGATGGAAAAGCATACTCAGAGAGTAGTTATCGATGGTTCACAGTCAAGCTGGAAGGGCATATCAAGTGAGATCCTGCAGGGATCAGTCCTGGGTCTAGTTCTATTCAATGTATTCATAAATGATTTGGATAATGGCATAGAGAGTATATTTATAAAATACGCAGACTATACGAAGCTGGGAGGGGTTAGAAGTGCTTTGGAGGACAGGATGATCTTGATAAACTAAAGAAATGGTCTGAAATAAATAGGATGAAATTCAGGAAGGACAAATGCAAAATACTACACTTAGGAAGGAATAATCAATTGAACATACATCAAATGGGAAACGACTGCCTAGGAAAGAGTACTGTGGAAAAGGAACTGGGGGGTTATTTAGTTTATGATCCATTATAAGAGTCAAAAATGTAACACCGTTGTAAAGAAAGTGACCATCATTCTGGCACGTATTAGCAGGAGTACCGGGAGAAAGACTTGAGACGTAATTCTTCCGCTCTACTCAGCACTCGTACAGACTCCGCTGGGGTACAGTGTCCCGTTCTGGGCACCATACTTTGGGAAGGCTGTGGACAAATAAGAGGCAGTCCAGAGGAGAACAACAAAAAGGATGCAAAAAGAAAAGGAGTACCCATGGCACCTTAGAGACTAACAAATTTATTAGAGCATAAGCTTTCGTGAGCTACAGCTCACTTAGCTCACGAAAGCTTATGCTCTAATAAATTTGTTAGTCTCTAAGGTGCCCCGGGTACTCCTTTTCTTTTTGCGAATACAGACTAACACGGCTGCTACTCTGAAACAAAAAGGATGAAAGGTCTAGAAAACATGACCTAGGGGGAGCGATTGAAAAACAACAGGGGGTTGTTTGGTCCGGAGGGCTGAGGGGGGGAGCCAGGCTTCAGGCTTGACAAAGCCCTGGCTGGGATGATTTAACTGGGACTTGGTCCTGCTTTGAGCAGGGGGTTGGACTAGATGACCTTCTGGGGTCCCTTCCAACCCTGATATTCTATGATTCTATGATTCATGGTAACAGTCAGCAGGTACAGACAAGGTTGCCACACAGAGGGGAGGGCGAGCCACCCAGGGCAGGACAAGACGCCCGGGGTTAAATGGCAGCCTGGGGATTTAGGTTGGCCTTTAGGAAAAACGTGCTGTCAGGGTGGGGAAGCACTGGGACAAGCCGGAGGTCAGACAAACCCCTGCCCGGGATGGATGAGCTAATACTCAGTCCCCGCGGGACCAGGTGACCTAGGGGTCCCCAGCAGCAGGCCGGTCCCACCTTGCCAAGAGGGAGGAGGGACCGTGGCGGGCGGGGGCTGGGAACTGCCCCAACCCCGGCACCCTGTCCCCGCACCGACCACTCCCCGGCGTCCGCCCCTGCCCCAGGCCGTGTGCGCCTGCGCGGCCGGTGATGGAGCGGTGTCTGCGGAGCGCTGCGGCGAGACGGGGGGGAGAAGGTTGCCGGCCAGGTCACGTGATTCGAGCCGAGCGCCGCGGACCGTCCCCAGCCGGCGGACTCGGAGCCCGGCGCCTGCTCCGCTGCGCCCGCCCGCGCGCCCTGCCCGCGGGCACAGGCCGGTCCGCGCGAGGCGGAGTCTGCGGCGGGAGACCCAGCAGCGGCACACACTTAAATTACGTGCCCGGCGCGAGCAGCAGCAGCAGCAGCAGCTCCGGCACAGAGGCACCGCCGCGCACTCGCCCCACACCCCTCTGCTGCTGCTCGCCATGGGATCCGCCGCCGAGCAGCCGGGCCGGGCCACGGGCCTCGCGTCCAGCCTGCTGAACGACACCCTCGAGTTCTACCGCTGGAGCTGGAGCATCCGAGGTACCCGGCGCCGCTTGCACGCACCTGCCGTTACCCAGCCTCCGCTGCGCTGCAGCCAGCGCCGTGCCCCGACTCTGCTGCCCTCCACCCCCGTCGGGCCCCAGCCTGTGCTCCCTCCTAGACTCCACGGTGCCCCGTCAATGCTCCCGTTAGCCCCCGCCAACGCTTCCCGCCTGGCCTCTGCTTCCCACCCCGTGTCTGCCTTGCCCCAGTTCTCCGCTCTTTGTTAGCTCTCCAGCCCCTATTACCATCCGCTGGGGATCTCCTGCCCTGCCCTGCTCTTATGGAACCTGCCTGTATCGAGCGCCTTCTGCTGTATTCTGGTCCCCTCCCCTGTTCTCCTCAGCTCCCCCCCCCCGCATTCCTCTTCCGTTATCCCTCGCTCTCCACTTGGTCTTCCTTTGCCAACCCCCGTTCTCCCTCTTTACTGCTGTCTTGTCCCCTGCTACTCTTCACCTGCCCCTGCCATGCCTACGGTCTCCCGCCGTTCTACCCTCCTTTCATCTTCCAGGCCACTCTGGAGAGAGGCTGTCCCTCCCTGTCTTCCCCCTTTCCTCACTGTCACTGTCGTACAGCGGTCAAAATGGCTCCATTCCTCCAGACAGGGATTCTCAGTCCCTTAATCGTGCATTGAACAGTTCTGGTTTTAGCCAGTCCGTGGGGGTGAGGAAAAGAGGAAGGTGCCCTCCATTCCTGCAGGTAAATTATGAAATAGTAGTCTCTTCTGCCTCAGCTTTCTCTATTAAGGGTCCCAGTTCAGTTACTGAGAGCTTATTGGTGCATGAGCTTCTGTTCACCCTATATTTCCTAGGTGTTACTGAATTATATATTATGGTTCAAGATAGTGGGAGCATCTTAGCTCACTTTCATGACTATATTAAATGCTGTGTGAGTCTCTATTCAGTAGCAATCATAGTATTGGTACTCTGGAATTTTATTGCTAAGTGAACTTCTAGTTCACTTCCTCCTCCCCCCCCCAATTTACTTTCTTGGTTATATGTTGATATAGCCTAGAATTTGATAGTAGCGATAAACAAGACCCATATATTCCATGGCATGATATACCTAAATTCACCAATTAGCATGTGGTTTCTCTGGCAATCTAAATGATACTGCTGCATAATTTCCAAATTTTACAAATCAGGGGTTTTTTTGTTTTGCAAAATAAATAGGGACATGCTTTTCTGTTTATTTTTAAACTAAACTAAAATCACCGTATTCCATTATATGGGTGTTCCCACATCTTCCTTGTGCTACCTTTTTTTTTTTTTTTTTTTTTTTTTTGTATTGATAACTCACAGCTACAACGTAGAAGTTGTGAAGGGGAAAGCTGGAAGTTTTGGAACCTTGGGAAAGGTAGGAAGCAGCTTGCAGTTTTGGGACAGGCCTGTTAGGTGGATGTTTCTGCTAAAATGATTAGCGGTGAAATAGTTAACAGTAATTGATGTTTAAAGAGTCACAGGGTGCAGAGTTATCCCAATGATATGACATGGGATAGGTCCACACTTCTCAGAATTGCTTTTCCAGGCAAGCTTCAGGCTCAGAAAGACAATAATGCATCTGTTTATTCTTAGTTTGTGATTTTTTTGGTTGTCTGTAACAGGCAATGGCTTCCACAGCTGTGCAGTGATAATGTATGGAGCCTTGGTTACAGATCCTGGGAACTCGCTACTTCATCAGCTGCCTTTCCTCTTCCTGCTCTGCAGACACCCACCTACAGCCATCTGTCAAATAATAAATTAAGCTTATGTTTTACATATAGACAGCTTATTTCGTGATCTGCCTTCCTACCCTAGTTTCTGGTTTTACCTTGACATATTTTAAATATTAAATTAATCCTATGCACTCATCTCTGTTTCAAATCTTCCAGAAGATGGGATCAAATGGAAAAGCTGCAGCAGAAATGCATTGCAATCAGCCAGCGTGTGTTGCACTGAATCCATTTGCATATACCCATGTAATACATGAAAGGCACCCTCTTCTCCCTAATCAGTGCTATAGTCAGACTGGAAGAAAATGATGGTAGGGGTCTCCTTACAGCTTTTTAGGGAGAAGGATTTTTTTAGTTTTCCTGCCTACTGAATGTGGTGTGTTTGTTTTTTTTTTTTTTTTTTTTACTGGCTACTCTGGCACAATACAATAACCGTAGTGATCAAAAGACAGAGCTGGAAGAAAGGAAACCTGAGGAAAGGGTGATTACAAAAAAAAGCAGCAAAAGAGATGGCTGTCTTCTGTTAAAACTGCATATTATAAAAAACTTTTTCTAACATGATGCAGTTTCTTTGTGCCATAGGCAATAATAGATGCCCTTTTGATGTTTCTAAAAGAATGCTGAGCTTTTTTCTAATTAGATCTTCAATAATTTTTCATTATTGTTTGGTTAATTGCTGGTAATGAAATAGTATTGTAATTTAGGATTTGAAAAAATTTAAAGGTCAGTTACATTGGAGAGGGGGAGAAACGTATCTTGTTATGACTATCAGGTTATTATTTTTGGAGGCTCCCTGGGAGGACAATCTTGGAAGGGGCCTAAGCCATACCATAATCATTTAGTATTTCTTATTTATATAGTGGCAATAGGTGTAAGGGGGCCCTAGTCACAATCAAATGCAGTAACATAAAAAAAATTGCCTCATGTTGTTATGTAGTCTGTGTATGATGGTTCAATTCATGACAACTTTAGTGTCATCACATGAAAATGCTGTGTCATCAGATAAGACATGACAATGCACCAAATTCAGTGTATGGATTTGTGGCAGTCTTGCTCAGTTCACTGCTCTTCTGTATATGCTTTTACTTGGGGAAGAAAGGCATGGAGCATCTGGATGCCCCTCTCTCTAAACTAATCCATTTTAAAATCATGAATTTACCACCATCATGTCCTGAAGAATCATAGCGGTGATGTTGTTCAGTAACCGACACAGAAGAAACTATGCCAGGCAATCACATTTCACAGCACAGTGTATGATGAAACTATACCATGTAGCGATGTTGCCCAAATAGCGATACCATGGATAAGTATTAATGAATAAGCCATACTGAAACTTCACTGCAGGAACAATACACAAATGAAGAAATGGTATTCCCGTTACAAGTCCTACCCAGGGAGCTTTCGTTGTTTATTCCAGCCTTCCCACATTACCTTCTGTTTTCCCCCTCATTTGTAATCAGGCATCCCAACTCTCACCTCTCCTCATACAGTAGAACCTCAGAGTTGCAAACACCAAAGTTACAAACTGACCAGTGAACCGCATACCCCATTTGGAACTGGATATATACAATCAATCAGGCAGCAGCAGAGACAAAAAAAATAAACAGATACAGTACAGTGTTGTGTACTGTACTGTGTACAGTACTGTGTTAAACAAGCTACTAAAAAAATAAAGAGAAAGCAGCATTTTTCTTCTGGATAGTGAAGTGTCAAAGCTATATTAAGTCAATGTTCAGTTGTAAACTTTTGAAAGAATAATGGTTTTGTTCAACTTCACAGTTACAAATATTTCAGAGTTATAAACAACCTCCATTCCCGAAGTGTTTGTAACTGAGGTTCTACTGTATTGCACAACCAGACCTTCCTGCCAATTTGCAATGTTGCCAGCCTTCTTTCCTTTTGTGGCCCCAAAAATCCAGGACTGGGACCAGGGATATCTTGGCTCACTTCTCAATTTTGGCATAGACTTCCTGTGCTACCTCAGCTCTACCCTGTCATAAGATCACCAGGAAGAGAAAAATATTGTATTTTTAAAAATCAGTTTAATCTGTCCTGGGATGAAACACTGTTGTGATAATCCCAATTGTACTTTTTTCATGGTGTCACTATAGGGCAAAGTTGTTGTTTGTCCTTCAAGTTCAAAGATGACCACGACGTTACTGATTGGTTTGGTTTCTGTGAATGAGTGGCTGATCAGGCCAGTTTGAGCTTTGAACTGTCTGTGGCACACTGAACGAGAGATGCCACTATGAGTTACGTGATTAACATGCCGCTGTTGTGACATTTACACTGCTGGTGCTTCTGCTCTGTCTCAGTAGTTCTCTGCTCATAGACAGTAGCTCTGGTATGGATGAGACTTTGCCAAGTAGAACGATCACGAGTGAGATCTTCCAAAAACTCTGGGTCAGTGGTGAAATGCCTGAAGGATAACTTGAGGGAGTCTTTGAAACATTTCTTCTGGCCTCCCTGAGAGCGTTTTCCCTCCTTTAGCTCACCATAAAAGATCTTCTTTTGCAGTCGCTCGTCTGACATTTTGGTGACATAGCCTGCCCATTTCATCTGATTTCATGAGAGTATGGATGGTTGGAATACCAGCCTGTATGACAACCTCAGTATCTGGAAACTTGTCTTGCCATTTGATCCTCATCAGTTTTTTCAGAAAGCCCATATGAAAGCGATTCAGCTTCATAACCTGGTGTCTGTATACCGTTCATTTTTACATGCATACATCAAAGTGCATGCAAACACAATGGCTTTGTAGACTTTCAGAATTGTTTGTTGACTAATGCGTCTGCACTCCCACACATTTGCTTGTAATCTGCCAAAGGTGACACTTGCTTTGGCAGATCTGGCATTGGTTTAATCATCAATGTGAACGGCATGTGACAGTGTACTGCCAACATAGATGAACTTGCCCATTGCCTGGAGCGTTTGGCCATTCACTGCGGTAGTAGGCTCTACGTAAAGCTCTCCTGGTGCAGGCTGGTATATCACTTCTATCTTCTTGATGTTGATTGTGAAATCAAAATTGTCAAATAGTCCACACTCCACTCCATATCAGACTCAGATCTGTCGTTCAGGGAACAGTCTCATCAGCAAACAGAAGATCGTGAACAGTCACTTCCTGAATCTTCGTCTTTGCCTATAGTCTCCTCAGATTGAAAAACTTGCCATCAGTGTGGTATCTGATGCCAATCCCAGTGTCACTCATGAAAGGCATCTGAAGCATGGCAGGAGAGGGTTGGACCAACACACAGCCCTGCTTTACTGCATTGGTGACTGGGAATGATTCAGATGACTTGTCGTTGTACATTGCAATGGTTAGGCAATTCCATGAATTTCTCCAGGCAGAGTTAAGGTTGTTTGGATGCCCTAAATGTACATTTCCATTCTTTAATGTGTTTGGATTTCTTGTAAGTTTAACCTTAACTCCAAATTTCTGTATTTAAAAGGCTTGGTTTTGAGATAATTGCAGAATCTCTGTAACTTTTTCCTCTTTAACACTCTCTATAATATAGCTTTTTGGTCTTGGAATACTTTTCTGCTCTTTCTTGTCCATTTAGGCCCCAGTCCTGCAGATATTTAAGCACATGTAACTACTCACAGGAGTAGTCTTATTGGAGTATATGGGAGTATTTCCATGAGAAGTACATTTATAACTAATGTTTAAGATCAGGGTCTTAGAGTTTAAACTAGAGTGGATTGATTTAAATCAAGGTTTCCTGCTTACTGATTTAAATCAACTTCAAGTTTGTATTTTGAATTTGTATTTCTTACTTTCTCAAAAAAAATTTTGATTCTCGTTAGTTTGTATGATTTGGTACTACTTTTTGTTAACCAGGAGGACACCCTACATTTATATCTTAATTCTTCAGATTCTTAAATTTACATTTTTATGTTACAAAGAAGTAAGTGACAATTCTTATTTACTAGGTATTTTTACTCATTGTGACACTTACCAGGGGTACCCAGAGTTGTGAGACACCTAACCCCTACCGGCTCTCAGTATGAGGAAGTCTTTTCTGTGCCTGTTGGGGATCATCTTCCTGAAACTCACTAGCCTCTGCCAACACAAGCACCACCTTGCAGGCCTCGCTTTCTGTACAAGTAGTGATAGGCACACACCAATCCTCAAGTCCATGCAGCATTCCTTGAAGAATCTAGACCCTTATCCATTGGACACTCATAGAGTTACCAGACCTGCTGTTGCCAAAAGAACAGTATATACACCAACTTGTAAGAGTCAACTCAGGATCACCACTTTGCTTAACACCACAGCACTTAGTATTATTTTCACTATAAACATATCTATTACTTGAATCTTCTTTAAAATGTAAGATTATTGGAAACAAATAGTTACATACGAATCATTGCATGCTTTCTAGAGACTAAATTTAACTAACAAGTTAAGCTTCTTTAGACAGGAGGATACCTCACTGAAAGTTCTCTCCTGCATTTTCAATCAAGCCTGGCTTAGAACCCTCTTTTATGAGGCAAACTTGCTGTCCATTTACTTTCTTAATGACTGATGACTGGTTGTCTTCTTTGTCCCCCCCAAAATATAGTAGAGCAAACCTTTGATGTGCACCTCAAGATAGGGTCAGTTCCTCCTCCCCCCCATTGCTGTTTGCTTCTTCCTGTTACTTTTCTCTCTTCAAAGAAGTTTTTTTTCTTTTATAACCCTTTAGCATTTAGTTTAGGCTAGGGAGAGGGAGATCTATTGTGAACCGTAATACTTAATTTACATGTGAACAGCATAACAGGTAAACACTTCTTGTCTGACAAATCTGTTTTTCACATTTGCTGGTGACCAGTCCCTAAGAACATAAGAATGGCTATACTAGGTCAGACCACTGGTCCATCTAGCACACTATCCAGTCTTCTGGCAGCAGCCAGTGGCTGATGGTTTAGAGAAAATGAATAGACCAGGGAAACTGCAAACAATCCATCCCGTATTCCAGACCCAGCTTTTCACGGTTGGAGGTTTAGGGACACCCAGAGCATGGGGTTACGTCCCTGATCATCTTAGCTACTAGCCATTGATGGACCTATCCTTCATGAATTTATTTAAATTTTCTTAACCCAGTCATACTTTTGGCCTTCACAACATCTCTGGGCAACAAGTGCCACAGGTTGACTGTGCATTGTGTGAAGTAATTCTTTGTTTTCGTTTTAGTTTTAAACCTGCTGCCTATTAATTTCACTGGGTGGAAATTAATTTCACTGGGCTCTTCTGTTATGTGAAGAGCTAAATAACACTTCTCTATTCACTTTCTCCCCAAAATTCATGATTTTTTAGATCTCTGGCATATCCTCTCCCTTAGCCATTTCTTTTCCGAATTGAAAAGTCCCAGTCTTTTTAATCTCTCCTCATATGGAAGCTGTTTCATAGCCCCAGTCATTTTGTTGCCCTTCTTTGTACCTCTTCCATTTTGAATATATTTATTGAGATGGGGTGACTAGATCTGCACACAGTATTCAAGGTGTGGGCGTATCATGGATTTATATAATGGCATTATATTTTCTGTGTTTATCTGTCCCTTTCCTAATGGTTCCTGACATGTTAGCTCTTTTGACTGCCACTGCACATTGAACAGATGTTTTCAGAGAACCATTCACTATGAGCCTCAAGATCTTTTTTGAGTGGTAATTGTATGTATAGTTGGGATTATGTTTTGCAGTATGTGTTACTTTTCATTTAATATTAGATTTCGTCTGCCATTTTGTTGCCTACTCACCCAGGTTTGTCTATTTTTTGCCATTTTGTTTGCCCAGTCACCCTAGATGCAGACATAGAACATAATTTTCAATGTTTATACATAATTCCTTACACAATATCCGTACATGCGTTTTGCAAGAATATTGATGATGAGCATGACACCAGCTTTGATCTGGGATCTCACATGACATCCTTTGAACTAGAATGTACATACCAGACCCAGGCAAACCCTGTAATCCCTGTACACCTCCTTGCCGGTTGGCATTAGTTGGTTCTTGGATCCCACTTACGATGCGTATCTAACAGCATTTGGATGAAAGTAGGAATTAAAGAAACACAAAACAAATAGATGTAAAAAGTTATAAATTTATCAAAACACAGTTTTATTGAAAAAAGGAATTATTCTCTGTAGCTAGTGAATTGGATTGTTTGTTTGTCACCGTATCCTTCAAGATTCTTAGGATTAGTATTCTCATCTCATTTTTATTCATAGAGTGGAAGAGGAAAACAAGCTTTCCTACTTTTCAACTCCCAACCACGTTCTCAATTTTGAATGAGTTAGTCATTGAACTGAATCAGTTGAATAAACTGAAAAGTAGAAAATAGTCTGTCTGCACCCACAGCAGAGGCAACTCTGGTTCCAGATGGTGAGCCAGTGACTTCCACCAGCTCATTTTAAAGAATGTCAAGCAAACTCAGATTTAAGGCCAGAAGGGACCATTGTGATAGTCTGGTCTGACATCCTGCACATTGTAGGTCACAGAATTGCACTCACCCACTCCTGTAATAGACCCATAACCTCTGACAGAGTTACTGAAATCCTCAAATCATGATTTAAAGACTTCTAGTTACAGAGAATCTATTTACTCTAGTTTAAACCTGCACGTGACCAGTGCTGCTTGAGTATTGATTTGATTTAAACGACTATATTGTACTAAGTTTACGCCTTAAAATAAGTGGTCATAATTTGAAATTTAACTTTAAATTATCTTGTTTTAAAAATTAAACCTGTTTAATTCACATTTTAAAAATCCAGTTTAAATAAAAATCAGAATTTTGTAAAAATTGTTTCTTCCTCTCCCCTTCCTCATTTTAATCTCTCCAGGGCAGGGACTATATCTTCAATGTGTATGTATGACACCTAACACAATGGGGACCCTATCAACTGATTTTTCTTCCATTTCCCCCTATTTATTCTTCTGTTGTATCTTAGTCTCTTTTTCCATTCTGTCTATGGTTTATTCTCCCCTTACTATTTTAAATGTCTATTCTCCTCTCCCACACAGTCTGTTTCCTCATCCCTATCTCTCTGCATACAGGACATTTTGGGGCTTTTGGTAGCTCAAGAGGTGACAGAGGCAGTTTGGACAATCAGGCTATGTAATCATACCGGCTACAACAGTAGCTGGATGATGGAACTGAAAAGGATCAGCAACGACATAATTAACAAGTCAAGCACTGGCATGTTTATCTTTTAGCTTTCAGAATTAACACTCCTTTGAGAAGAATGAATTCACATCAGTCTGCTCAAGAATTGTTTTAGAATATCTACAACCACACAGGAAGACAACATTGCATCATACTTTGTTTTAAAAGAAAATTAACATGAAAAGCTGTTAACATAAAGTTAATGCTTCTTAAAATCCCAGGAAGTCACAACTTGGAAAAATTAAGTTCCAACAGCAGTATTAATTTAAAGAAGAATTGTACACATGAAGGTATTTTCTATTCCTGTAAATTTTTTGTTAAGTGTCTGGTTTAATACGCTTATGTCATTACAATATATAACAAAATAGGTTCACAAACTTTTTCATAGCATGGACCATGTCTTTTGTGTCTCGCTTCCCTCCCCACTTCTGTTTACATATTGTCAGTGTGAAAAAGCAATTCCTTACATGCAAAATTAGTAGCAGAAAAGAATGAATGTATTTAGCTTTTTTTTTTTTTTGAAGCAACAAAACAAAGCATCACCACAAGATCCATGAGTGCTACGTGGAGCACTGGTGCTCCATGAATCACAGTTTGAAAACTGACAAAATATACAGGAAGTATAATGTGCCTTGTTAGTTAATGTTACTGGATCTTTAACTTGTGTTTTGACTTCTTGTGAGTGTTCGATCATAATATTGTATTAATATAGCTTTTTGCATTTAACTTGCTTGTTTTTAAAAGAAAATTTAATAAGCATTTAAATGGCCCCAAATAGGTGTTAAAGTTCAGGTCTCTGAAGCGAATGGATGTAAACCTTTACTATTGTACGATTAAAGAGTATTTTTAGAGGGACTAGGTTAGAAGAACAGCAGTGCCCTGGTTGACATGGCTGCATCTTTGCAAATGTGAGAGGTAAAAAATGAACCTTCAGAATGTTGTAGGATGTAATAAGTAAGATGAGACCATGAAATTCTAAGATCCACATTTTTCTTTCATGCCCATAGTACTGTCACTGATGTTAAAGCCATATATATGAGTTCTATTTTAAACATTTTGCAATGTATTCTTCACTGAGGGCATTTCTACACATACTGCATGGCACTCAGGTGTAAATCTGCAGTGGTCCAGTATGCTAAGTGTCTGTGCAGAACCTGCTACTGCATGCTAAAAGTATCCCAGTGTGCTTTGACATATAGCTGATTCAAACTGCAGTATGTCAAAGTGCACTAGGGAACTTTTAGTGTGCATCAGCAGGGTCCACATGAACAGTTAGTGCACAGCATGCTGAAGCACTGTAGATTTGCACCCCAGCATGCCACATGGTAAGAGTACATGGTATATCTGCCTTGAACCATTTGTCCCAGCAGCATCCTTCCCATGTTTGGCAAGGTGGGTAGGATAAGTGTGTGATTGTGTCCAAAGAAAAAAACAGCCTAATTTTAAATGTAAGGTTTTTGCTGATACTCGCTAAGTATGCCCAGAAATGATTTGGTTTTGTGTAGTGGTGGGGTTTGTTTGTTTGTTTTAGTTAAAGTTAGCAGTAACTGTTCAATCAGTATCCCACCCGCCACCATGAGCAAAGTAACTAGTCCTCAGCAAAGACACTACTGACTTTAAAACATTGGTAGTTCTGTAACATTAAAAAAAAAAGCCCTGTGGTTAGTGTATTTGGTTTATGGTGGAAATGCCATTTCTCCACTTCTCTATCCTCTCTCCATTGTGACCTTAGGTAGAGCTGGTGGCTCAGCAGAGGAACTGATGGTAGATGTCATACATGCCTGCAGGCCCTCACAGATAGTGTTGACTATCTGGGGTACTTATGAGCTATAACTATCTCCAGCCCCAAAATCCTTCCGTGCCCGTAGCATCATTGTAACAACTTTAAAAAAAGTCTCTGCTAGGAGCCACACTAATAAGTCAGCTGCCCCCCATTAGCTCCCTCCACTCCAACCTGCAGCACCTCCTGCCCGCCAGCAGCCCCACCAATTGGTGTCTGCCGCTCCCTCCCAACTCCTCCTGCCCACCATGATCAGCTGTTATGCAGTGCGCAGGAGGTTCTGGGGTGGGGGGGGGAGTGGGAGAAGAGCGAGGGCATGGCAGGCTCAGGGGAAGGGGTGGAGTGGGGGCAGACAGGGCCTGGGGCAGAGCAGGGGGTTGTGCACTCCCCTGGCACATTGGAAAGTTGGCACCTGTAGCTCCATCCCCGGAGTCATTGCCTATGCAAAGAGACACATACTAACTTCTGAAGAGCCACATGTTGGCCACCCCTGTTTTAATATATTTAGGAACTGTACAATAAAGACCTCCCGCCACCCCCATTTGTTCTCTAACTCAGTATTTCTACTGAGAAACAGCAGGGTCATATTTAGTTTTCTAGGTAGCTCTACTGGTTTGGGATTGCAAAGTTACTCCATTTCATTTCTTACTGGAATGGAGTGCTTAGACGTATCTGTGCAGTCTTTTAAACTTTATTCTTTTTAGAATGTATATATTTACTAGTTATATTTCAAGTATGATTGAAATTGCGGGTTTCATTCCACAAGCCTTTCTTGGTGGTTTATACCTTTTTTAAGACAAATGATTTTTGGTTTGAAATTTTTTAATACTGCTTATACACAGCTCAAAGGAGGAGGGTTTTTTATTATTATAATTACAGAGTGGGAGGAGAGGGGAAAATTTGAATTGTCTGTTTTTAAAAATGGGAAGTAATTGACAAAAGGTCAGTTGCTTGGCTCCCATACTCACTTTTGGGCTACCGTCCATATAATTCACCAGAGTTAACGTACTCGCTCCTCAGTGCTCTTCCAAACATCTACCACAGCTGTCACAACAATGGTATGCGTAGAATCCTCTTACACTAGGCCTATGCTGTTTTCCCTATTAGCACAGTTGAAATACTGCTGGGTGAAGATAAGGCCCAATCAACCAGCCAATAAGGCTGGTTAAGGTTGGAGTGCGTTCGGAGAAGGGTCATGAGATTGATTAAAGGAGTGAAAAACATGCCATATAGCAAAAGACACAAGGAGCTCAATCTGTTTGATAAAACAAAGAGAAGATTGAGTGACTTGATCACAATCTGTAAGTACCTACATAGGGAACAGAAATTTGATAAGAAGTCTCTTTAGTCTAACAGACAAAGGTATAACAAGATCCAGTATGGGAATTTGAAGCTAGACAAATTCAAATAAATAAGGTGCACCTTTTATAACAATTAACCATTGGATCACTTGATGAAGGGTTTTGGTGGATTGCCATCACTGGACATTCTTAAATCAAGACTAGGTGTTTCTCTTTTTAAAAAACCAAAACAAAATACTCCATTTCAGGCATTAATTCAGGGAAGTCCTGTTGTCTGTTATGTACCTCCAGCTCAGTGATAAAGCTTTGCCTTAGTTCTCCATCTGTAAGAGTCGCAGAATGCTAATAAATTAATTAATGCTTCTGAGTCACACGTAGTACAGTGGTAGAGGAGCATCAATTCCTAAGAAGACAGTCATGTTAGAATCCTTTAAAAATTCCTTTGTCCATGTTACCAATATCTCACATTATTAGACATGAAATTTTTTTTTTATTTTGCCTTTTTCTTGGCTTGAATTAGTCAGTTTTACTTCTGTTCATAGAAATTTGCTACTCTGGTTCAGTAGCATTTTTTCATATAACCACAAAATACTGCAATGTTTGGATTGCAAATGCCATAGGGGAAAGCTTATTTTTGAAAATTGTTTCTACTGAAAATTTTAAAACCTTGACATTTCTATTGGTCTTGGGTTTTGCAAACAGTTAGTTTTTGTCAGATTTAAGCTTTGGAACAAACTAGACACAATAGTCTTACTCCAAGTGCTGTCTATGGCACAACTGGCTGAAGTGTCAGAGGAGGAATTTAGCAGAGGCCTGGGTGGGAAAAAATCATTGCTTTTTCCTCCTGTTTGGTGGAATTTAAGGAAACTGAGATAGAAGGTTAGTTCTCACCTTCAAAGTCAAATTGGACAGACTGTTTAGTCATTCACCAAAGGGTTTAAAGGGCATATTTGCAGCTTTTCTGGAAAGCATTTCTCTTGTCCATTCTGAGGTTTCGGTTATCTTGAACTACTGAGCAACATGATTCACTCACCTCTTCCTGGCTGCTCAAGGTCTGGTACCCCCTTCCATTGTTTGCTCTCACAGTGTTCCCTCTCACTCAGTGCATTCACTCTTCATGACCCTCCAGCTGGGTCACTGTATGTGTTTTCCCTTCCAGGGCAGGATGGCTGCATATCAGTCTCTCCAGATGAACTGTCTGGCTGCCTTTCCAGGCCATCCTCTAATTCAGTGGTCTCCAAACTTTTTGGCTCGTGCACCCCCAGGGTGAAGATCAGAAGACCTGCCACAGGCACGTCGCCAATGGAAGAAGGCTGGAAGACCTGCCGCAGGCACACTGCCAGAGGGGAACACCAGCCGTGGATGTGCAGAGCTGCTGCCGAAGAGAAAAAAAAATGGCAGAGTGCCATCCGGCGGCACTCCTGCTGCCGCCCACCCCTTGGGGTGTGTGCATCCCCGTTTGGAGACCACTGCTGTAATTCAAGACTAGGGCACTTTCCTCAGTGGTGGGCTGGTGAACCCAAGCCCACCCAATAATCCAGGTTCCAGTACAGGGATCCTCTGTTCAGCAACCACAGTCTGCTTACTCCCAGACCCTGTTACAATTTCCCTGTGCTCATTCCTTATTTTGTACTCTAGCACTGGCCCTTTAGGATACCACTGGAGCTCCCTGTGGCTGCTTCACTCCTCTCAGGTGCTTGCCAGATTCCAAACATACCTCCCTCCTCCCAGGGAATAACTGCAGATTACTTCCCCTGTAGCTCCCTTCTGTTCTCAGACTTCTGGCTTGTACGGGCCCACTCTACACCTGCTCAGCTGAGCATCATCTTCTGTTAGGGCTTGCTTAGCCAGCCTAATTCCCCCCTCCCCTGCAGCCTGCTAAGTTAATTAGCCCCTTCCTAGCTACTTCAACCCCTCCAAATGAGGATTCTTTTGACATCCTGGCAGACTCTTTTGACAAGCTAAAAAATGTGATGGAATGTATTTCAAATGCAGTATTTGAAATGTTTATTATGTGTGCTAATTCTTCAGTTTACAAGCTTAGGACCAAGTGTTGCAGACACTTATTAGTGAGTGTCATGCTCTGTACTGTGAGTGATTCCCTTCAGGTCAAGTAGATTATGTGCAGTAGTAAATACTGTACTTGTTACTAAACGTTTGCAGGACTATTATTTAGTAAACATTTGGGCCATTATTTCTGAAGCATAGTGTTTCTTTGAGCAGTTTAAATTCTCAAAAAACCCATCAGAAGGAAGCTAATTTAAAGCCTTTATAAATATTCTGTTGTACTTTAATGTGTGTGAGCTCATTAATCCTGACTTGCTTACTTATGATGGCACTCTTTTGTAAAGTCCTTGCTTAATGATAGCAATAGGACAGTTGACTGAAGGTATTTGAAAAGTCAAATAAAATAATACAGTACCTCAGGAAGTGATCAACTGGTTAATATCTAGGATACTGTCATTTTCGTTGGAATTATTAAAATATCAGTTTAAATTTTTTGTCGAAATACACTGAATGAGATATAAAAAAACTTGCTCCTGAAGCGAGCTTTTAGAAATGTAACTGTTTAAAGACATCTGCGGAAGTGATGGTAATTGGACAGATGGATATGCTGGATTGGCACTGTAAGTGTCTTTGCGCTGAGAATAGTAGCCATAGCTATTAATACTTTGAAGGGCTCCCCACATAAATTAGTGAGTAGCAACCTTCTAGCTAAGAAATGAATATGCTCTTAATCTAAAAACCTAAACTACTATGTATTGATATTACATGAAATATGAATGCAAGGATATTTTAAACCTGCATTATATATTTTTAGATGTATAATGCTTTCCAAAGCTAATATAGAAATTGGATGGAAAAGACACATTAGACCATGCAGTCATCTTCCTACTAATGCAAGATTTTCCCTTACAATATATATTTGTAGGTACAGTATTCTTCTGCCTCTTTTAACAGTTTATACTTGCCAGTCAAAATTTGGAAAGATTAATTTTTGAGTCTCTATAATAACTTACAGATAATTTTAAAGAAAATAGCCACTAAATTTGACAGAAGCAAATTTCACACCAAAAAAATTGAACACCATATAATACGATTTGGTTGAGCTTCTTTCTGTTTTAGCTTTAGCTCACCACATTATTGATTTATCCCCCACCCCCTAAAAACTTTGGAAGATAGGTTAATTTTGTGTCCTTGTTTTCTTAGCATGTGGGTGTTTTATTTAAGTCCTTTATTGAGATTCTCCCCCCAATGCATGTGTGTAACTTCCACTAATGCTAAAGTGGCATGTATCTCATAAGGAGAATTTAAATACCACAAGGATAGGTACTTCAAAAAAAATAATTAAAATATATATTCTTAATCTCTTGCTTCAGATTTATAGTGTGGGATTTTGAAGAACTTTCACCCTCACCCACCCACAATTACTGTAAAACTTACTCCATATAAAGATCTGAGTTTTGTATAACTATATTTCTCATGTGGTAAAAACATTAATATTTGTGACTGCTAGACTTCCTGGGGTTTTTTGTTTTGTTTTGAGTTCATTCTTTCGGCTAAGTGCAAATTAAAACTCTTATCTTTTTGGAATATACATTTTATTTTTCTTACAAAAAGAGATGTAGTTGTGCTGTTGGCTATGCTGTAATGAGTCATTTTACTTGTGATCAAATTAGAATCTGGGTCTAAGGATTTGGAAGATAAATGCATTAATCCACTGAAACATTGTCACTCTCTGTCAATTCTAATCAGATAAAGGCATTTGTAATTTTGAACTGAAGCAGTTGGAGGGATCAGCTTTCTTGCTTTTTATATTTAATTTTCATGGGAAGATTCATTTCTCAACTTCTTGCATGTGAATTTGCTGGATTTAATAAGTCAGTAAGTCCCTTTAAAAACCATAGTTTTCTGTGCCCAGCAGATGTCATTTATAGTCATCACACTGTCTAATGAATAGGGTGCATAATAGTACTGATTTTGCTGATGTAAGAATTTTTGATTTTTTTTTGCCTGTTAACAGAATATTTTCAGATTCATTATAAGTATTATATATTATCTGACTCTGAATTAATTTTTCTGAAAAGAAACTCAGGGCAACATCAGAGTGACAGCAGACTATGTTCTTTTGTATACATCAGTCAAGCAACCTTAAATCAGTAAACTGTAGTGAAGTTGTTTTACTGAAGGTACTTATTATGTATTGCCTGATTTGACCATGCTGTGTGAGTTAATTTAAGCTGTTATAAATGAGTTTCTCATGGACATGCAAAGTAACTTATAAAAGAAACGGTGAGACATGATACAAACCTCCAAAGGACTGCTATATTTCCTGATGCATTGAATACATTCCAGTAGCTGTACTGTAAAAATATATCTTTGCATTTAGTATTGTCTCAAAAATAAATATAAGAAACCATGGTGTAGTAGGTGTGATAGAAGTTACCAACAATTAACTCATTAGTAGTGGAATGTCAATAATAGAATTGATTAGCCAAAGCATATTTCAAGTGAGCGGGATCTTGTCACTCCTTGTGTAGGCACATAACACCTAAACATAGTAGAACTCATAGGTGCTGGAACTAGGATTGCTGGGGGTGCTGCTGCACTCTCTGGCTTGAAGTGGTTTCCATTATATACAGGATTTACAGTTTGGCGAAATGGCTTTTAGCACCCCCACTATAAAAATTGTTTCAGCACCCTTGGTAGGACTGTCCCAAGGGAGAGACAGGCCACAGAAAGGCCACCCAGGCAGACTTGGAACCCCAGTGCACAATGAGGAGCGATGCTACGTTGTGCTCTCTTTGAAAATGTTTTGGGTGGATTGGGGAGCAGCTATTAACCGTGTATCTGAACTATGCAGATTCATTGTTCAAGCTGCAAGCACAGTTACAGTTCAGGGGTTGTAACAGCAATTGTGTAGTTGCAGTGTGATTTGCTCTGTACATTGTGGGGAGGGTTGCCACCCCACTGAGATGTTTCCTCAGGTATTGCATAGGTGGTGAAGATTTTACCATAAGTGGAACGTATCCATATCACGTTTTTTTCCCAGATGTTGTATAACTCTTAGCATTTGTATTGTGATTTGGTGGCCTATTAAAGGCATAGCTTTGCACCTTTACACAAAAGAGAACGTAATTACACTAAGAAAACTATATTTTTCTTGTCACTTGGAGACTTCAGCTTTACTAGCCTTTTTTGCATTTTGTCAAGTTTTCATCCTATTTTTGAGTTTCAGTCCCACGTGAAATCTTCAGCCATAATCCTGAAACAGATCTGCATGGGCAGGCACCTGCAGCAGTGTCCAGCCCTAATAAACTCATGAGGGCTTATCACTGGGTAGAGGTGTCTGTCCATCAAGATCCAGTTGCCAGATCAAGGTCATCTTTGGTTTTGTCTATCCCAGGAGAGAGGTGGAACCTCAAAACTTCTAGAAACTGTCTGATTCTTTTAAGTTTAATGGAATTGAGTGCAGTTAGTGTTTGTGGAAGGAAGGTGGTGATGAAATGTCTCCCATATTTTTTCTTATGGAAGGAAATGAAAATATAGGAGGAAATTTTATATCTGGCTATTTTTGTCGGGGGGGGGGGGAGCACCTAGTTCAATAAACTATTGGACTAGTAACTAAAAAATTACCTGTCTCTTTTTACTTTTGTCTTCTTTCTTAAGGTTTATTTGGGATTATGATTTCTAATAGTAAGAGGCACGTTCTTTGCTTCAAGGAGTTCACAATCTAATAGGATCCCCTTTTTATTCCATTCTACGGTACTCATGCATGACAAAGCACTTTTGGATTACAATGAGAGAGCTTACTCCAGAGTAGCAGAAAAAATTATGCTATGGAACTCTGCTTGTACAGAAGATCTTGAATCATTTAATATTTTTTGTTCACAGGAAATGATAGAAAAACCCCAAACCCTAATCCACCAGACACCCTAAACATGGGCTACATAAAAAGCCACAAGAGGTTTAAAAAAAAAAAGGCAGGTAGAAGACCATCAGCAGGGGGGAAGGAGGCTACCCACTTCATTGCACTGAGTCCAACATGTATGATTACCTGCCTCATGGGCATGTGTCACGTGTGTGCATATGGTGCTAGCAACTCACAGCCCTCGGAGATAGAGTATGGGCTCTTAAGGCCAGAGTGGATGAACTGGAGGTACGCAGAGGAGACTTCTGGGGACGTAGTAGAATGGTTCCTCTCCTATCCGGCAGCCTCTGTACGGTTAAGGAGGATGAAAGTGTCGAGGCAGGAGAGCATCAATCTGGAGCAGAGGGAAATGGTCCATAGTTGGGACCCACCTTCCAGATGATGTCGTGTTGTTCTCTCGCACTGAGGGTGCTCTTCCAAGGATGGAGGCCCAGTTTCTAGGAAGAGATAGTCATGGGGGATTCTTTTATTAGAAATAGTTTAGTTTAGAAATAGTTGGGGGGGTTTGATGACCAGGAGAACCCCATGGCAAAGGTTGCGGATCTCATGAGACATCTCAATAGCCTTCTAATAGCACTGAGGAGGAGCCAGTGGTCGTGGTGCCTGTTGGTATGACCAATGACAAAAGGAAAGGTAACAGAGTAAAGGCTGCTAGGTAAGAGGTTATAGTCTAGGACCTCCCTAGTAGCATTCTCTCAAATGCTTTAGGTTCCACTCACAGGGCCAGTAAGGCGGGCAGACCTGCAAGGGGTAAATGCATGGATGAGACAATGATGTAAGGAAAAGGTACTTAAGTTCATTAGGAACTGGGGAACCTTCTGGGGAAGGAGTAGCCTGTACTGGAGGGTTGGGTTACACCTAAACCAGAATGGAACCAGACTACTAGAACATAAAAGTTAAAAAGTTGTAGATGATTTCTTTAAACTAAGGGATGGGGGGAAAGCTAACAGGTATGGAGGAACACATGGTTGGGTCAGAGACATCCCTAGGGAGGATTTATTAAAGGGGATACTTTATATCCTAGTGTAGAGGAGAGAGGAAAGAAGTTGGTAAAGTACAGGTAGGATCTAGTGAGGAACAGTCAAACATAAGAGTCCCATTTAAACATAAAACATGAAGGGAAGCAACTAAATTCCTTCAAATGTACAAGTGCAAATATTAGAAGTCTAAATACTACAATGGGTGAAATAGAGTACCTGGCATTAAATGAAGATATTGATATAATAGGCATCACAGAACCTTGGAATGAGGAAAGTCAATGGGACACAGTTATGCCAAGGTACAAAATATATAGGAATGACAGAGTGAATTGTGCTGCTGGGGGAGCAGCAATATATGTTTAAACATAGTCAAATAATGTGAAAATCTTAAATGAAGAAAATTGTACCATGGAATCTCTATGGGTAGAAATTTCATGCTTGAATAATAAGACAATAGCAGTAGGAATATACTACTGATCACCTGACTGGGATGATGTCAGTGATTATGAAATGCTATGAGAGGTTAGGCTACAAAACCAGAAGATGCAATAATAATGGGTGATGTCGACTATCCTTATGTTGATTAGGTAAATGTTATCTTGGAGTGTGATGCACAGGTAAAATTTCTAGACTCCATAAATGACTGTTTCTTGGAGCAGCTAGTCCTGGAATCCATAAGGGAAGAGGCAATTTTTGATTTAATCCTAAATGGAACAGGATTTGGTCCAAGAGGTGATATAGCTGAACTGCTCTGTAATAGTGACCATAATGTAATTAAATTTAAACATCCTTGTAGAGGGAAAATATATATAAACCTCCCCCCCCACCAGTAATATTTAACTTTGAAAAGGGGAACTACATAAGAATGAGGATGCTAGTTAGGCAGAAATTAAAAAGAGCAGTCAAGGGTAAAGAGGCTTGGAGACTACTTAAAAATAATAGAGGCTCCATAATAGAGGTTTTAAATTAAACATATACACCAAATCAGAAAAGACAATAGGTGGACCAAAAGAATGGCACCATGGCTCAACAACAGGATAGTGGAGGCCGTTAAAGGCAAAAAGGCATCCTTTAAAATTTCAAAGTCAAATCCAAATAGGGTGGAGTACAAACTCTGGCAAATAAAATGTACAACTATAAGGCAGGCCAACAAAGAATTTGAGAAGCAACTTGATAAATACACATAAGCTAAGAGTAATTTTTTAAAGTACATTAGAAGCAGGAAGGCTGCCAAACAAGCAGTGGAGCCACTAGATGACACAGGTGTTAAAGAAGCACTCAAGGAAGACAAAGCCACTGCAAAGAAGCTAAATGAATTATTTGCAGTGGTCTTCACTTCAGAAGATGTGATGGAAATATCTACATCAGAGCTAGTCTTTTTGAGTAACACATATGACGTACTATCCCAAATTAATGTGTCAATAGAAGAGGTTTGAGAACAAATTGATAAATTAAACAGTAAGAAGTCATCAGGTATTTGGTTTTCACTCGAGTTCTGAAGGAACTCCGATATGAAATGGTAGAACAACTTACTGTAGTATTCAGAGTAGCAGCCGTGTTAGTCTGTATTCGCAAAAAGAAAAGGAGTACTTGTGGCACCTTAGAGACTAACAAATTTATTAGAGCATAAGCTTTCAGGAGTCTCTAAGGTGCCACAAGTACTCCTTTTCTTTTTGCGAATACAGACTAACACGGCTGCAACTCTGAAACCTGTCATTATGCAAGGCACTGAATTTAGCCGTATAGAGTGGAAATCTGTCAACTTCATGAAAAAACTCGCACAGATACAGACAGACATCATCTTCCTCTCCAAATGCATTTTTTTGAAGTGAGCTGTAGCTCACGAAAGCTTATGCTCTAATAAATTTGTTAGTCTCTAAGGTGCCACAAGTACTCCTTTTCTTTTAACTGTAGTATGTAACTTATTGTTGAAACAAGGTCACTGGAAGGTGGCTAAGGTAATGCCAATTTTTTAAAAAGTGCTCCAGAGGCAATCCTGCAATTACAGGTCAGTTAGCCTAATTTCAGTATTGGGCAAATTGGTAGAAACTATAGTAAAGAACAGAATTATCGGACACACAGATAAACATAATATGTTGGGAAAGAGTCAACACAGCTTTTATAAAGCTAAATCATGCCTTGCCAATCTATTAGAATATTTGAAGGAGTCAATGAGCATGTGGATCAGGGTAATTCTGTCAATATAGTGTACTTGAATTTTCAGAGAGCCTTTGATAAGGTCCATCATCAAAGGCTCTTAAGCAAAGCAGACAAGCATGCATAGAGGTGCGGGGGGTGCTGCAGCACCCCCTGGTTTGAAATGGTTTCCATCATATACAGGGTTTACAGTTTGGTTCAATGGCTTTTAGCACCCCCCACTATACAAATTGTTCCAGCACCACTGCAGTCATGGGATAAGAGAGAAAGTCCTCTCGTGGATCAGTAACTGGTTAAAAGATAGGAAACAAAGGGTAGGAACAAATGGTCAGTTTTCACAATGGAGAGTGGTGAACAGCAAAGTCTCCTAATGATCTGTACTGAGACCTGCGCTGTTCAACATATTCATTAATGATCTGGAAGAGGGAATGAACAGTGAAGTGGCAGAGTTTGCAGATGATACAAAATTACTCAAGATAATTAAGTCCAAAGCTGTCACAAGGGAATCTCACAAAACTCGGTGATTAGGCAACAAAATGGCAAATGAAATTCAACATTGATAAGTGCAAAGTAATGCACATCAGAAAAAAAGAATCCCATCTATCTATCTATCGATCTGTCTATCTATCCACACAATGATGTGTTCTAACTTAACTGTTACCACCCAAGAAAATTCTGGGAGTCGCTGTGAATAGTTCTCTGAAAACTTCAGCTTGATGCATAGCAGCAGTTAAAAAGGCTAAGAGACTGTTAGGAACTATTAGGAAAGGGACAGAAAATGAAAGAGAAAGTATCATAATGCCACTATATAAATCCATGGTGTACCCATACCTTGAATACTGTATCCTATCTCAAAAAGGATATAGTGGAATTGGAAAAGGTTCAGAGAAGGGCAGCAAAGATAATCAGGGGTATGGAATGGCTTCCATACATGGAGAGACTAAAAAGATTAAGGCTGTGCAGCTTAAAAGAGACGACTAAGGGGTGATATGCTAGAGATCTATAAAATCATGAAGGATGTGGAGAAAGTGAACAGAGAAGTGTTATTTACCCTTTCATACAATACAAAAAGCAGGAGTCATCTGATGAAATTAATAGGCAGCAGGTTTAATATAAACAAGAGGAAGTACTTTTTCACATAAAGCACAATTAACCTATGGAACTCGTTGCTATGCCGTGATGGCCAAAAGTATAACTGGGTTTAAAAAAGAACTAGATAAGTTCACAGAGAATAGGTCTATCAATGGCTATCAGCCAGCGTGGTCAGGGATGCAACCCCATGGTTGGGCAACCCTGAACATCTGATTACCAGAAGCCAGGAGTGTAAGACAGGGATGGATCATTCCATAATTGCTCTCCTCCTGAAGCTCTGATATGGGCCAGTCGAAGACAGGATTTGGTGCAAGATGGACCATGGTTTGTCTCAGTATGGCAGCTCTTATGTATGTACTAAATACTATGGTAGCATGAGCACAAGACTGTCACTGCCTCAGTGTTAGCTAGGACAAGTCATTTGACCCCCAATGCCCCCTTTTCCCCATCTGTCTGACATTTTATGTAGATATTTACTCTTTTTTTTTTTTATAAAATTCTTTACAGATGAAAAGCCCTGTCAAAATGTAATTATTTGTATTTATTCATATTTCTGTCCTATATTTCCCAAACTAAATTAGTCAGAATATAATGTGTTGTTAATCCTCTAAGCACGCAAAAATGTTATGGTGTGCGTTTGTGCAGAAAACAAGGATAAGTCAGCTGAGGAGATTGACTAGTAGTTTCTTGATTTATAATTGTCTAATCCATGCACCTTTTATCCCCAAGCACTTTACAAACATAGCTATACTGATATAGAAACTAAACTCAAGAGTCACTTCTCCTTCCCCTTAAAGGCATCGATTATCAGGTTCTCACTGAACCTCACTGAGGGGTTCTCCTTTGGGTGAAACATGTCCATTGTCCAAAGTTTCACAGTAACGGTAGGCAGGAGTTTGACAGGACATGAAGAATCCAGGGGTAGTTTTATAAGGTCCAGTCATGTGCCTATTTTTGAGGTCCCTGTATGTATATGTAGGGAAGCTGAAAAATACCATAGGCTAGAGGGGATGGGGACAGCATCAGGGGAAATGGGGGAAGGTTGGAGTACATCTTCCTCTGCGGGTAGCTGCTCACATCTTGATCACCCTGGTTCCTATTTACTCCCTGGCCAGGGCTCAGGGTTGCAAGGTGGTGTGTGACATGTGCTGGAGCAGAAATATAGATCAGCTCCCACAATATTTTCATTGCAGGGGTACTAGCCCCCACCGCCCTTGGTTTCGCCACACCTGCCATATACCTAACAAGAGTGCACCCAAAGTGTGCGCCTATGCGGACTTTGGGTGTTTGTATGACACAGGGATTTTGAAACGAGACTTCAAACAAGCAGGCCTATGATCTTTGCATCTCTTTGGGAGAAAGCAAGTCCAGTCAGTTCTGACAGGCCCAACATCAGCGCAGGCACAACATCCGTTCACATCTGGCTATGAATTATAAGTATTAGCACTAAAGTCCCCTTCAGGTCAATGTGAATTTGTGCCATGGCAGCACTAGAGAACGCAATCCTGGACCATTTCTGAAATCCAGAGATTTCAGGATCAGTTTTATTTTTATCTCAACATAAAGTGTTTTTACTAATTAAGCCAATAGAGATATAGGGATAGCTTGAATTCTACTCCATCGGAGGCAGAACATTGCCAAAGAGGAACAACCTGACCTGTCCCATATGGTAACAATACAATGCCCAATTTACAACTGGGAATTTTAGCTCATCAAAGCAGATTGATTTGTTTACTTTTTCCCTGCCTGGGAAGAGGATGATGATGGGAACTCTCACCAAAGCCTGATCACCTTTTAGCATCAGAGTTGTGGGCTATGCTTCTCCTGATGCCTGCATTGTCCATCTCCACTCTGGTTTCTTTGCACATATGGTATTTGAGAGACTCTGAGGTTTTCTGTGCCAGACATTTTCTCCAGTCATTTCCATTGTAATTCCCCTTGATGCAGAAGAAGGAATTGCTTATTATGTTGGAAGTTGCTGGGACTCATATGGTCTCCCTCTGCTCCCATTTCAATACTGGCATATTACTCATTCAGTATCTTTTGAACTGCTGGCTGGAGATTAAAGGCCAGATTTTCTGATGCAATCTTGCCCCTTTGCCCTGCTCAGGCAGTGCAAAGAGGCTGCGAAGCAACTGGATCTCTTTTCGTTCCTGTGTTGCCACACCCTGGCAGCCCTTCATGTATGAGATGAGAAGGTGATGTGGCCAGAGCATGCTACTTCTTGGCTACTCCCAGCTGTCAGATGGCCCAGAACTGATTCAGAATCTAGAAGCCATAACTGGTTCCATTGCAGCACCCTCTTATCTTTGCTTGGCAGAAGCTGAGCACAGTTGAGAATCTGTGCCAATTATTTCATTCTGTTAGGAAGCGGAGGTTCTGTTCTTTCTGGTGGTATAAGCATTGCACTTGTTTATCTCAATTTGCTAGAGAGAAAGCAGTTGCTAAAATTGAATGATAATAGAAGTGTGGGTGGGATGGTAAAATGGTAATCATCACAATGTGATTTCTGGGAAAATATTTAGCGTCTTGCTAGGGCTGGAAACAAATGCTGCAGTGCTAAGTATCCCAGACTTTGAGTACTGTAAAATCATGGTTCTCATACTCATCACAGATTGGATCATATTTTAATAGCGATACTGTCCAAGAACTGTGTTAATTACAGTCACCTCTTGCCCTTAATGTTTTCTCCCATTCTCACCCGGTCTATTCCACTATATCTCTCTAGTACAGTTGTCAACTTTCATGCAGTAAATAAGCACCCTGACTTTCACAGTAAACTAAAAATCAAGCTAATCCCATTTCAAAACAAGCCAATCCCTAAGAACCCCAACACTCTATGTGACTAGATCTCCCTCCAATGTGCAGTCTGGGACTGTGGTGGGCCCGCTGTGCACCCCTGACTCTCTCCCCCCCCCTTACCCTTGCTTGCTGAGAGCCAATCAAAAAAAAGGGAAGCTACAAGCCAAAAACTAGCCAACAAGCAACTCATAAGCCAAAAACAAGCCCAATTTCTGCTTTTTTCCCCATAGGGTTTGGCATGTCTACTCTCTGGTTCACTGTAAATGTTTTTCTGCCACCTGGTCCACTTCTCTTTTCCCTCTACATACTTCCCTGATGCTTGGGTCTTCTCTCCCCTGCACAAGTTGCTTAGCTGCCTGGTTCCCTTATCCCATTGGCTCCTCTTATTCTAACAGGACCAGTCCTGCTAGTGGCTCCAATTTTTGAGTCTGTCTCCTATTCCTTTTCCTCTTCCTATTAAATAGTAACAGCCCCCTAGTGGAAGTAGTTAGCCTGGTTTCAGTTCCCTCTATTTAGGCCTCCAACCTCTTAATTGCAAAAAAAAAGTGTCTGGAAGCGGGGAGGAAACACCAGCACCATGTGATTTGTCCTTCCTGCAGGTCACAGTCCAGGAAATTCTGCTATACAGAACTTGTTAAAAGCCCAGGAGGTTTTGAGATATTGGACCTAAAATGTAGTTCTAATTTGTACAAATGGAAATGTTATGTTTTATAGTTCTCTCATTGATTCTGTATCAGAATTGCACAATTTATAAACAAAAAGATGGGATTTCTGTCAGCCCTGCAACTTAACCTGGGATCAAGAAGTTATGTATTAGTTCAGGGTTATGCAACATGACCAGTAATAAAGATTCTGCCATGCCAAATTTTACCCTTAGTTACATATGTACAACTGTATTTCTTTCAGTGAGGTTGCACAAGTGTAACGGAGGGCAAAATTTTAAGACAATGATATTCCACAAGTGGCTCTGTAATTAAAATTTAGTTAACAATACCACTGGTAGTGCATGAGCCAGAAAATAATCCTGTTCACTCTCCTATAGCTGTGCTGATGGTAATGAAAAAGTTACTCTTCATATGTAGAGTAACTATATACAATTCTGAAGTACAGATAAAAAGCAGATCTGCTAATTAAACTGGTGCCATTTTTTACAGAGTTATTTTTCAAAGTGGAGCCATGCTTTAATTACTGCATCTCAAAGATGTCACTAGGTCCTCAGACTAGCAGTGCTTTTTTGACACTGACCTAGGACTTAATATAGCAAATTCCGGGACTTTAAGTATAACTTCAGATCTCTGGAGTGGTGCTCTTGAGTGACTCATTGAATCTGTAAATAAAACCTTGGTCTCCCACATGGCAGCACAGGGTACTCTCACTAAGCCAGCCCTTTGAACTGTTTTATTTAGTAGTTTTCCAATACTCTTATCATTACCTCTAGATCTGAGGCTGTCAAGGTTCCTTCCCCACTCTGAACTCTAGGGTACAGTTGTGGGGACCTGCATGAAAACCTCCTAAGCTTAATTTTACCACCTTAGGTTAAAACTTCCCCAAGGTACAAACTATTTTACCCTTTGCCCTTGGACTTCCACTGCCACCACCAAATGTTCGACTGGGTTTACTGGGAAAACGTTGTTTGGGAACGTCTTCCCCCCCAAAATCCTCACCAAAACCTTGCACCCCCCTGCCTGGGGAAGGCTTGATAAAAATCCTCACCAATTTGCATAGATGACCACAGACCCAAACCCTTGGATCTTAAGAACAATGAAAAAAGCATTCAATTTCTTACAAGAAGAATTTTAATATAAGAAAAGGTAAAAAGAATCACCTCTGTAAAATCAGGATGGTAAATACCTTACAGGGTAATTAGATTAAAAACATAGAGACTCCCTCTAGGCAAAACCTTAAGTTACAAGAAAGACACAAAGACAAGAATATTCATTCTATTCAGCACAGTCTAATTTCTCAGCCATTTAAAGAAATCATAATCTAATGCATATCTAGCTAGATTACTTACTAAGTTCTAAGACTCAATTCCTGATCAGTCCCCGGCAAAAGCATCACACAGACAGAGCCTTTGTTTCTCCCTTCCTCCAGCTTTGAAAGTATCTTGTCTCCTCATTGGTCATTGTGGTCAGGTGCCATCGAGGTTATCCTAGCTTCTTAACCTTTTACAGGTGAAAGGATTTTTCCTCTGGCCAGGAGGGATTTTAAAGGTGTTTACCCTTCCCTTTATATTTATGACAGAGGCATAGGACACTGACCTATATATCAAGTATAATAATTGGTCCTGCATTAAACTTAGTGTGGTTAAGTTAATTAATGCCTAATTTAAGCTAGTATAAAAGCAATTAAATTTTGAGTTCTCTGGTTTACCACATTTATGTGTATCTATACTTTGAACCTGAATGACATTGGTGCCAATTAATTTTGTTGCAATAATGTGACTGTAATTTGTGATGGACAATGATACAATTGTTTTTTGTGGACCTGACCAATATAATTTGCCTCACACAGTAATTCCCTAGCTTTTGAATTGTGTACACTAATTTGCATTTTTCTAACCTTTTAAAAATGTAATGTTACTAAAATATTTTCTTTGGTTTTAAAAAAATGCATGATCAGTGAAAGGACAAGTGCTTTATCTCTTAACTGCAAAACCCATCTATTCCAGGTAGGATAGATGTTATACGAACCTTTAAAAGAAGCACTGAGAAACGAAGAGGCATCCTTTAAAAAGTGGAAGTTAAATGCTAGTGAGGAAAATAGAAAGGAGCGTAAGCTCTGGCAAGTGAAGTGTGAAAATGTAATTAGGAAGGCCAAAAAAGAATTTGAAGAACAGCTAGCCAAAGATTCAAAAAGTAAGAACAAATTTTTTTTTCAACACATCGGGAGCAGGAATCCTGCTAAACAACCAGTGGGGCCGCTGGACGATCGAGATGCTAAAAGAGCACTCAAGGATGATAAGGCCATTGCGGAGAAACTAAATGAATTCTTTGCATCGGTCTCGACGGCTGAGGATGTGAAGGAGATTCCCAAACCTGAGCCATTCTTTTTAGGTGACAAATCTAAGGAACTGTCCCAGATTGAGGTGTCATTAGAGGAGGTTTTGGAACAAATTGATAAACTAAACAGTAAATAAGTCACCAGAACCAGATGGTATTCACCCAAGAGTTCTGAAGGAACTCAAATGTGAAATTGCAGAACTACTAACTGTAGTTTGTAATCTATCATTTAAATCAGCTTCTGTACCAAATGACTGGAGGATAGCTAATGTGATGCCAATTTTTAAAAAGGGCTCCAGAGGTGATCCCGGCAGTTACAGGCCGGTAAGCCTGACTTCAGTACTGAACAAACTGGTTGAAACTATTGTAAAGAACAAAATTGTCGGACATATAGATGAACATAATTTGTGGGGGAAGAGACAAAAACGTGGTTTTTGTAAAGGGAAATTGTGCCTCACCAAGCTACTAGAATTCTTTGAGGAGGTTAACAAGCATATGGACAAGGAGAAATCCAGTGGATATAGTATACTTAGATTTTCAGAAAGCCTTTGACAAGGTCCCTCACCAAAAGCTCTTAAGTAAAGTAAGCTGTCATGGGGTAAGAGGGAAGGTACTCTCATGGATTGGTTACTGGTTAAAAGATAGGAAACAAAGAGTATGAATAAATGGTCAGATTTCAGAATGGAGAGAGATAAATAGTGGTGTCCCACAAGGGTTTGTACTGAGACCAATCCTATTTACCTTATTTCCAGATCATTTATTAATATGTTCAATAGTGAGGTGGCAAAATTTGCAGATAATATAAAACTACTCAAGATAGTTAAGTTCCAAGCAGACTGCAAAGAGCTATAAAAGGATCTCACAAAACTGGGTGACTGGGCAACAAAATGGCAGATGAAATTCAAAGTTGATAAATGCAAAGTAATGCACATTGGAAAACATACTCTCAACCATACATATAAAATGATGGGGTCTACATTAGCCCTTACCTCTTACCTTATCTCTTAGCTCAAGAAAGAGATCTTGGAATCATTGTGGATAGTTCTCTGAAAACATCCACTCAATGTGCAGTGGCAGTCAAAAAAGCTAACAGAATGTTGGGAGTCATTTAAGAAAGGGATAGATAATAAGACAAAATATCATATTGCCTCTTTTGTAACAAAAAAGGTATGAAACAGCTTCCATATGAGCAGAGATTAATAAGACTGGGACTTTTCAGCTTGGAAAAGAGACGACGGGGGGGGGATATGATAGAGGTCTATAAAATCATGAGTGGTATAGAGAAAGTAAATAAGGAAGTGTTGTTTACTTCTCATAACACAAGAACTAGGGGGGGTCACCAAATAAAATTAATAGACAGCCGGTTTAAAACAAACAAAAGGAAGGTTTTTTTACACAATGCACAGTCAACTTGTGGAACTCCTTGCCAGAGGATGTTGTGAAGGCCAAGACTATAACAGGTTCAGAAAAGAACTAGATAAATTTATACATGCTATTCTCCAGTATGGTCAGGGATGATGTCCCTAGCCTCTGTTTGCCAGAAGCTGGGAATGGGCGATGGGATGGATCACTTGATGATTACCTATTCTGTTCATTTCCTCTGGGGCACTTGGCACTGGCCATTGTTGGAAGACAGGATGCTGGGCTAGATGGACCTTTGGTCTGATCCAATATGGCTGTTCTTAACTTTAAGAAATGTGATGCCTAAAATTACAGTGAATATATTTTATTTAAACTTAATGAAAAAACATGTAGTTTGTTATTTCAGTTAATTTGTTGTGTTTTATTTCCCTCAGACAAACGTGTTGATGACTGGTTCTTGATGCAATCTCCATTTCCAACGCTGACTATAAGCACTCTTTACCTCCTCACTGTCTGGCTGGGTCCCAAGTGGATGAGGAGAAGAGAACCCTTCCAATTGCGCTTCTTATTGATTAGCTACAACTTTGGAATGGTTCTACTTAACTTCTATATTTTCAAAGAGGTTGGTCTTGTATTTTTATACTTTTGAATTGTGGTAGAATTCACAACTTTGACAGTATTAGATAAATTGTATCATTTTTATATTCTCGGGATAATTTTACTGGCTATTTTGGAAGCTGAATACATTGATTGGATTTTTTAGAGCTCTGCTGGAATTGGTATATCTCAAAAGTTTGTGAATCAGCATACTGTAAAAGCATATATGTAGGAGTCATGTAGAATAGCTTCACTTATTAATACTTTGTTTTAACTCTGATGGTAAAAATCCTTTTTGAGTGGAAGGCATGTCTGTCCTTGCATCAGATTCTTCTCGCAAGTACCCACTTCTGGAGCAGATCAACGGAAGTCAGTGGAGTTATTCTAGATTTATACCAGTGTAACTAAAATCAGAATTTGGCACCCAGTCTTTAGGTTTTTTCTGCAAGGTCTCAGACAGGTATTATGTTAGAAACTGAAGGATAGCTACATTATATTAACTTGTATTTTCAGTGTATGTCTGCAAAATATTAATGAGGTAATGGAAATTCAAACTTCTGTTGATCTTTAGAATGAGAACAAAAGAGGTAAATCATATTTTCTTTTAGTTAAGGGCAGTGAGGCAAAATTTTACAATAGTATTCCTACTCAGTTCATAGAGTTTTCTATTGAAAAACATGAGATTTCACAAACAAGGATTTATGATAGCCAAGTTACTTGGTCTTGCTGCCTGCTTCACTTCACCTTTCTTAGGCCTTGTTTACATGGGTAAATTGACCAGCATGGCTAAAGCAGAGTATGTTACTCCTCAGTAGCTATTCTGGAATATCTCCCTTGTGGACACTTTATTCCAGAATAGAGAATTCCTAAGGGGTGTTATTAAGGAATAACTATCGCAGAATATTTTATTCCGCTACAGTTATGACAGTGAATTTCCTTGTGTGGGCAATGCCTTAATGGGATCATGTTCAGTGACCTAAACTTGAATTATCTTGCATATAACTTTATAAGGCGAGAAATGTTCACCTGAATGCTCTGATTAATAGAACATCCCTTACTGCTTTTTAGTGCAATTAACATCAGTTCAGCAAACCTTTTGCTGATTTAAAATTTGTGACTTTCTTCAGATTAACTCCTTGATGGAAGAATTTAGATTTTGCTCGCACAAGATCTGTTGCCAGAAGCCTGGAATTAAGCAAGTAAACTGTACAGTTGAAACTAACAGCTTTTGGAAACTGGACTCTTAAAACTCTATTTTTATGTGTTCACCATTGAAGTGGTATTGTTCCTGACAATTATTTTTTTCATATGGGCCCAGGGCTTCTTTTACAGCATTGTTTGGCTATGTGGAAGCTACTTGTGTGAAGACATACTTCAGTAGAACGAATTTTAACCTCAGTGAAAGTCCTCTCGCTATTAGATTATTCAGAGCATACTGGACCACATTCCTCTCCAATTTACACCACCCAGTGAAGACAATAGGATTGCAAAGAGTATATGTTATAGCAGAATTTGACTCAGTGTGTGTCTCATCTAATTGCAAAGAATAAACAGTGCAGTGTCAGCACTACATTTGATTTCTTCAGCTAAAGGTGGGAAAGGTGAAGGCAACTCCAAGATCCTCTCTGAAGACTTGTAATACAGGTAGTGTATGCTGGAAAGGGGGAAAGAGAGATGGTTGATCTAAAAATAATATATTCTGTAGTTGCTGTCAATTACATCACTTTTTCAGGTAGATGGCCACCTTCAGCACTAAGTTTTGAAACGTTAGTGCTAATTAAAAACTTAATGTCAGTTTATTCACGGTCACAAGCACTGCTTATCTTGTGAACTTTGCATTGAAGAACGCTGGTGCAGAAGCTGCAAATCAAAATCCTCAAGACTCTTCTCCATTCTTTTAATGAACAGCAAGACCAATTTCAGGATACTCTCAATGTGTTACTCTGCTCCTGTAGTAGAATCTTTAAAGTTAACACAGTGGTATTGGAATCCCCCACTGCACCAAGTTCAGCTTCAAAAAAACAGTTCTACTACCTACTGCTATCATTGACACGTCTCTGGTGTGTTTATCTAAATGTTAAAGCTATCACTAGTAACTGGTACAAATCAGATTACCCAGTAAACTCAATAGACATTAGGTACCATTTTTAAACTTCAGAATGCTGTCCAGGCATCCTTCCTGATGGCTAAATCCATCAACAACCTTAGAAACCTTTTGACTATGACACTTTTATAGTTTTTTGTTTGTTTTTTTTAGGCCAGAAAGGACCATTTAGATCACCTTGTCTGACCTGTATAACACAAACCATAGAATCTTACCCACTTTCCCCTATTCTGACAATATGTGAACTCATTAGGTGGGATCAGGCCAGTAAATGGGCTGGTCTTACAATGAATTGTAAGAGGACTCAGTGGACTGTGCTGATTTAATTGTTCTTTCTCCCTATTAACTCCTTTTTGAAGGGTCGTTTTTGTCATCTCTCCCTTTCAGCCTGTATATACAGTAACTAATGAAGCTTGATGCCATGGGCTGCAGATTTATCAGTATCTGAATGACATGCAACTTTACACCATCTCTTTGTTAGCTACTCCGTTCTTTTCCTCCTCTTCCAGTATCTGACAGAGATGGGGACACAGAGCAGTAAATTCATTGAAGATTGATCTGAATAACCTAGAAGTGACTGCTCAGTAGAGGCTGGAATGGAGGCTGCATCCTCTTCTGGAGGTCATCTATATAACCATTCTGTGCCATTATGGCTGATAGCCTAGAAGTCGGACCTGATTCATTGCTGTCTTTGAATTTGGAGACATGGCAGGGGAGGGAGGCAGCATGACATATACTTTTTTTTAAAGTTGACCAAAAGGCTGTGGCCCCTCCCTTCAGATGAGAACTTATAACAGTGATTGAAAACTTCATCTCCTGCAGGCTAAATTCCTGCAAAGTGCTTTATTTGGGATGTTCCTTCTAGAGCACTTGGAAGCTTCTGCTGGTACAGAATGCAGCAGTTAGCCTCAAAGTGGCGTGTATATGAACACATTATACCACTGTTTTTTACTGATTTTGTATTTGCCTCTGTGTACATTTCCAAGTGTTTGTTACAGTATTATAGCTCTGAATGGTCTAGGTCCCAGCTATCTGAGAGATCATTTTCTCTCCCTATATCTGATCATAGAGTTACACTTCTTGTTGGTTTCATTAAGGGATTCTGTGTCTCGGAAACTTGCTCCCTCTGATGGCAGGTTCCATATATGAATGGCTTTAGGTCACAGTGGAAGACGTCACAGTGGAAATATCTTGCAGACTATTCAGGTTTTTTTTTTGAGTATTTTATGTTTAATTTAGGGGACCACTTGTTTTGATACCACGAGATATGAAAAAGTACATTGTTAAAACTAAATATTGACCACTTTTTAAAATAACATCTTTGTATTGTAAATAAAAATTATTTAAAATACTGCTTTTGGAGTAAGTTTATAACACTACTAAAATCACTAATAAATAATAAAATTATCTTTTTATGGACTCTTTCCCCTCATATATAATTTTAATATTTTCAGCTATTTTTGGCATCCAGAGCTCAAGGATACAGCTATATCTGCCAGACAGTGGATTATTCAGATAATATTTATGAAGTCAGGGTGAGTACCCTTTTTATGTATTGTTATTCTGCACAGACAAGGGTGTATTTTAAGCTTTAACTCAACATGTCTGAAAACCACATGTTTAGAAGCAAAAGTTATTGATCAATCTTCCCTCTCCTAACCGCATGCTCTTCTGCAGTCCTCTGCCTCCTTCCATGGTTAGCTTCATGTCATCTTTCGCTCACTTCCGAAAGACAGACTAATACCATATAATAACGTACATTGCATAAACCTATATTAATATGCAGTTTTCAAGATATACATTCTAAATAAAGTCAGAAAATGCAAATATTAAAATTCTCATACCACTGTGGATTTGGTCGCATACTTCTACTTTTGTATGGCTTAAAAATAGCAGTGTTAGATGTGCAAGTCTAGTCGAGCAATCCAATTGATTTGTTTCAGGTGCCAGAGTGGATTTCAGAGATACCACTGGGATATGATTGGGACATTGATTGACAAGGAGTTCCATAGTTTTGAAGTCTATTTCCACAGTCACAGATAGGCTTGTGTCTCAGTGCCCGTTTATGGAGAAAGTAGGTGCATCTGCCATCTGATGTGTGGATGTGATTCAGAGTGGATCATATTTTCTGTGGGAGTGAAAGCCACAGGGTTCTTTGGTTGAGTCCTTGCTGAGGCATTTATTTGGGATATTGACATATTTCCACCTTGCTTACTTGTAGTCTTTGGAGGAAAACCCAAATCTTTGAGCTCTTGAGCTGTAACCCACAAAAAGGCTTTCTGGATTTGAGTTGAAATCTTGGTATATTATTTAGGTCTTCATGTATTGGAAGATTCTTGTTTCCTTAAATAAGATGGAAGAATTCTCATGTTTCAATGACTTTGGGGGGCAGAGTGGATATGCACTACTACAGGAAGCCATGGTTGTGTCATTGACTTCACTGTGCCCGTAATAATCTAAACGATGGTATTAAATTTAAGAATGGACAAGCGATGTGTAGGAGCAGTGTATCCAGATTGGTTAGCAGTATTCTCTGTAGAGTAGACAAGGACCGGTGAAGAGGAGCGTAGAGTTTTTGCATCAGCTCTCCAAGTCATTTCTGCTAGTTGCTGGATGAGATTTACACACACTTTTATTTTGTCGTGAATTTTTTCAGATATTGTCGGCATGTGAGGCTTCAGTCTGATGTCACACCAAGATATTTCAGGGTGGAAATGTGTCATATCTGCTGGCCACAGAAATCTGCATGGAGTTCCACCTTCCCTTTTGATGTTGAGAAAAATTCTGACACAATAGTCTGAGGGGTTTGGTTTTAGCCTCCAGTATAAAAAATATTCTTCCATGATTTTAAGGTGATACACTGAACATCCTGGATGATATTTTCAAAAGTACTTAAATGATTCAGTGACACTTAAGTGCTTCTGAAGGTTTTGGCCACTTTACATGAAAACTTACTTTTTACAGTCTAATCCAAAATTATTGTTTATATAACGCTGTAAATGTATATAATGTTTAATTAGTGGAATATACTAAACCAAGAACAAAATCCCTTCCCTGAACGGTTGTCTAGCTATGGGTGAAACTCAAAAAGTCCACAGCCTGCTTAAACATCCTAACAGCATGGAAATGAAGAAAAGAATCACAATTGTCATCATCATCACCACCACTTTATATCAGTTGCATGGCCAATATTGCAAAGCATGAGCAGGAGTCGTGACCCAATGTGCAGGATTTTTAGGTCATGTTCTCAGAAATCCTTCGTCTTCATCATTACCATATTCTTTGCCTCGTGCAGAGTACTGCTGCAGATCTCAATTCTGTAAAGCACTAGATGTCCTACTACTTTTGCTGACCTCTCAATGGCTCACCTCTTGCACAATGTAATCAAAATAATTCTGTTGCATTTTGGACCTTCTGAAACCCCTCTGAGGAAGAGAGGTCACCTGTCATAATACATAAAAGAACACAATACAGTGAATAAAAAGAAAATGGCATATGCTACAGACATTACTTATGCCCAGTGTGAGCAAGATAACATTGCCAAAAGGAACCTTAACTTTTTCAAACTTCATGATAAGTTCTTGATAAACTTTCAGAAAAGAAGATTAAATGAATTCACAGATTCTAAACCTAAACCTAAACCATAATGCCTCGGTTTCCAGTTGATCTAGTTGGAATATGGTGGGGAAAAATACAAATTGAATAATACCTATTATTTTACTAAAATAGCAGTAATTGGTTGGTAATACCAAACCAATCTTTTATAGACTTTGTCCAATATCAAAAGTTGATTTTCATAACAAAATATCTGATCATTCTGCCGAGTGTATTCCAAATTTATGACAACTTAATGATATGCTAGTTACATTTTAGATACAATTATTTTTTAAAACTTTGTGTTCTATAAAGACATAACACAACTAAATCTGCAGTTTCATAGGTGCATTTCCTCCTCCTGTAATACAAGACATTCCAAGTGTTGTTACCTAAAGAGGGAACTCGAATTTAATTTCCAGACAGAGTTTCAGTAGGTCCTGCATATATATTAAGGACTTAATCTCATGAATCCTTTCTTTGACCAGATAGAAATCTTTTTAATTTAAAACAAAATATTTTCTGATACTCAATTTTCTTTAATTAAATTAGTAAAAATAACCTTAGGAGTATCCAAATCAGTTTTGGTTGCTCTTTCACTTGAAAGTTTACCGTCTGTAAACTTTTTATCATACCTTAAATTGGTGGCATATTTTCTAATATATCTAGATTTAAAAAAAAACCTAGTTTTAGATTTGAATCAAGACCGCTAATTTAATAGCCCAAATATCTCTCTGAAGATGAGTGTCTGTATTGAAATATATGTTTTCAATGGTAATAGAATAACCAGTGGATAAAGTTGTCAGGAATATAGGAAAATTAATGGCTTGATCCTGCACTGTTTAAATCAATGGGAGTTCTTCCATTGATTTGAATGGCAGCAGGCTCAAACCCTAAGGAACTTGTACTATTAACCAGCAACTTCAACCCTCTAGGTGGTGCAGAGGTTCAGCAGCTACAACTCCAGCCTATCAGTCGACATAGTAGACTAGATAAAAATCTCAGAATCAATCCTCTAGAAGAGATTAAAAGTTAACAACTTTTTCTAACAAAATTTGAACCTATTGATTTTGAAAATGTCTGCTACCAAGCTGAATTTTGATGTTCAACCTGCAGATATATATGGCCACCAAAATTCACCAGAAATGTTTGATATACCAATGGTTTGTGCATGAACTTATCATTGAAATCAAACTGTACTTCTCAGTCTATTAAAAAGAGAAATGAGAAGACACAAATCATGGTTTTAACACCTATTGCACCCTAATATTCAACTTTTTATAGCTTTGAGTCATCTATATATTGTAATATTAGAAATAAGTTAATCAAACACAGAAGTTATTTTCTCATAAAAAGTGAAATCATGTTCTCAATTTCTTGCATGCTTAGTATTTGTATAGTATATAATGCTTTGTAGTTTGACCAGAATTAAAATAGATGTTCTGGCAATGGTACTTTGTTTACAAACAGAGCAACGGTAGTTAGCTGAGGTGGTTTATAACATTCATATTGGTTACAGCTGAAGATAAACTGGTAGTAATGGAACTGGTAGTAAGTCTCAACAGATCAACCCCAGTTTCCTACAGTCTCTACTTGCTTCTTGGCAAATAACACAGAGAAGATGGGCATGAAGTCAGTGAACAAGGATTGCGTAGAATAAGGGAGACAACAACCATTAGAAAGAAACTACACAATATCATATACGGTGAGGCCATTGACAGAACTGAGTCCATCCTTCATTCAAAACAGACAGTATGAATTATGTGGCACAGAAATTGCTATGCCCAATACACTGACAAGGGCAAATTCTAGAGGCTACAGAACACACGAGTATCTGCAGCAAGATTCAGAATAACAGCCATGTTAGTCTATATTCACAAAAAGAAAAGGAGTACTTGTGGCACCTTAGAGACTAACAAATTTATTTGAGCATGAGCTTTCGTGAGCTACAGGTCACTTCATCAGATGCATTCAGTGGAAAATAAAGTGTGGAGATTTATATACACACAGAGAGAACATGAAACAATGGGTATTACCATACATGCTGTAAGGAGAGTGATCACTTAAGATGAGCTATTACCAGCAGATAAGGAGGGTGGGGGGAAGGAAGAAAACCTTTTGTGGTGATAATCAAGGTGGGCCATTTCCAGTTGACAAGTTGACAAGAACATCTGAGGAATAGTGGGGGGTGGGAAATAACATAGGAAAATAGTTTTACTTTGTGTAATGACCCATCCACTCCCAGTCTCTATTCAAGCCTAAGTTAATTGTATCCAGTTAGCAAATTAATTCCAATTCAGCAGTCTCTCATTGGAGTCTGTTTCTGAAGTTTTTTTTGTGAGGAATAGCCACTCTCAGGTCTGTAATGGAGTGACCAGAGAGATTGAAGTGTTCGCCGACTGGTTTTTGAATGTTATAATTCTTGACTTCTGATTTGTGTCCATTTATTCTTTTACGTAGAGACTATCCAGTTTGACCAATGTACATAGCAGGGGGGCATTGCTGGCACATGATGGCATATATCACATTGGTAGATGCGCAGGTGAACGAGCCTCTGATAGTGTGGCTGATGTGATTAGGCCCTTGATGGTGTCCCCTGAATAGATATGTGGACAGAATTGGCGTAAAAGAATAAATGGACACAAATCAGACATCAAGAATTATAACATTCAAAAACCAGTCGGCGAACACTTCAATCTCTCTCGTCACTCCATTACAGACCTGAGAGTGGCTATTCTTCAGCAAAAAAACTTCAAAAACAGACTCCAACGAGAGACTGCTGAATTGGAATCAATTTGCAAACTGGATACAATTAACTTAGGCTTGAATAGAGACTGGGAGTGGATGGGTCATTACACAAAGTAAAACTATTTCCCCATGGTATTTCCCCCCCCACACACACACACTGTTCCTCAGACATTCTTGTCAACTGCTGGAAATGGCCCACCTTTTTTATCACCACAAAAGGTTTTCTTCCTTCCCCCCACCCTCCTTATCTGCTGGTAATAGCTCATGTTAAGTGATCACTCTCCTTAGAGTGTGTATGGTAATACCCGTTGTTTCATGTTCTCTGTGTGTGTATATAAATCTCCCCACTGTATTTTCCACTGAATGCATCCGATGAAGTGAGCTGTAGCTCACGAAAGCTTATGCTCAAATAAATTTGTTAGTCTCTAAGGTGCCTCAAGTATTCCTTTTCTTTCTGCAACAAGAGTATCACATGTGGCAGGCTGTAGTTTTCTCATTTAAAAACAATCAGTGTCCGTAATACAAGACAGTCCAGTTTTGTGAAACCTATGAACTGGAGATGTTGCATGTTTTGACAAGATGTGCACCATAAACAGAGACTCATCTCTGTTACTACATTCAAGATGAGTTAACAGATAATAAGGGCAGGTGCATTGACCACAAAATGAGTGTTCATTTAGGTGGAGTAAATGACCTCATAGCTGCTGAATCTAACTTGTTACATCTTGTTTAAGAGGTCTATGATGAAGAAGAGTGATGGCACCAAAATTACTGATACAGCAATCTGTTGGCTTCAAAGTGAGCCTCAGCATGTAGCCATCTGAGGTACAGCATCATTACTGCAATCTTATAAAGAAAACTGGCACTGAAATTCCACACTCCTACATCAGTCATAGATCATCATTTAAGGACAAACTCCAAGCTCATATTGGAGACTTATTTCAGTTCCTTTCATTGTCTGATTGGTCTCCTGCTGAGAGACAAACACTCTTAATTCCAGCCAAATATAAAAAAATATCCAAATCACTAATGATTCTTGCTAAGATGATAAGATGGCTGGCCCCATTTACCATCCCCAAGGAGACATATTTCTGTCACTGGGTACATGTTGCATTTGAAATTCTAGGAGATACTTTGTCACATCCTGGCTGCAAAGGTTTCAGGGTCAGTGAGGATGATAGCCTGCACATGTTCCTCAGGTGCTGTATGAAGACGATGGTAATAAAGAGAACTCTGAGAAACAAGAATCAGTGAAATTCAAGGTGCTTAGTGTAGCTCAATATTTTGTATATGGTGTGAGTATTGGAAGGAAATGGACACTAAAGCATATTGGTCTTGGGTGAACCCTCCATCAGGCAACAAGGTCAAAACAACTTGTTCAGACTTTTTTCCATAAGAGTAGCCACTGCATTAGTTATGAGGGAATCCTAAAGGTGGGCACAGCCCTAGCAGAGAAAACCCTACAAAGTATGAAAGCTGAGAATGATGATGTTATTCCTTCCAGCTTGTTCTCAGAATGCTTTTTTTCTCTATGCAGCCACCAATACTGACACAAATTATGTTTTCTGGATGTCAAGCACAAGTTCCATGCAACCCAAATTACTGCTTGGCAAAGAGGACTTGTCCCATATCTCATGCTGAATCATTTAAAACCATCAAACAACAGCACACTTAATGTTGCTGATGCAATTGACACAGTCCTATCAGCCAATGTAAGAAATGGTAAAGCTAAACCAGTATTCATGGACCATGTTTGCAAAGAGTGATGCTCTGAATCTGAAGAAAACTGCAAAGCTGCGGATGCAGGCAAGAGCTTCTGATTTAGCTTTTATTGTTAAACATCAAAATGAGATCCCAATATGTGGGTTTCAGCCAGTTGCACATGACAATTAGCACTGGATACCAGCCAATCATTCACCTGCCTGCCCAAGACCTAGACATCCTCAGTGCTGTTGTACAGAGATGCAAACGTGTCAGTACTTGGCCACCAGTATGTGGTTCTAAACGTTGATGAAGCTCTGTACCATAAACTGATGGAACTAAAAAGGGCACACCAGGGTACAGAGAATGGCTTATTCCATGATTAGGTGGCCTCCATATCTCAATGAGCTTTCAAAGACATATAGGCCAGCACCTACAGGCTTGAGGGCCAGCAGATGACTGTATTGAAAGTGGAGTTCTTGGACCAAATCAGCAGAACAAGCTGTGAACCATGTCAGCTCGCATGCCAGGGTGATTCAGGACTACAAGCAACGTTTCAAGGATTGTGTTAGTAGAATATCAGGGTTGGAAGGGACCTCAGGAGGTCATCAAGTCCAACCCCCTTCTCAAAGCAGGACCAATCCCAATTTTTGCCCCAGATCCCTACATGACCTCAAGGATTGAACTCACAATCCTGGGTTTAGCTGGCCAATGCTCAAACCTCTGAGCTATCCCCCCCCGTACTTCTTCCACAACTCTTGGACTTTATAGTAGCACATAATCAAGAGCTTAAAGAAGATATTGTCAAAGCCGATCAGTCACATTCTTATGATGAGTTCATGTCACTTCATCTTTGTAATTCACAAAAATTTTGAAATCCCACCTCCACATTGGTGACCAGTTGAGGTGAAGATAGTAGGAACTTCTGGTTTTGGTGGTGATACATGGAAATGGTGGTCCTACTGCTCAACCGTGCCCAGAAAGAAAGAAAGAAATTGGGAGCTGCATCTCTTCACCTTCAAATGTGTGATGTCATTCTTCATGAGAGATGACCACACAAACTATGCAATGTGGGGTACCATCTGCACTGTAGAAGTGCATCCACTACCACCTGAAGTGCTCAAGGAGTTCCAGCAAGGGAACTTCATTGTCAAGAAATCATGTCAGAAGTTCAACCAAATGGACCTTGATCAGATCCATAAGTGGCTTTATGGCATAAGAAAGAAAGGAGGTGGAATTATAGGCATAACCAAGATTTGTTCAGCCCCCAGCAGATGGGCCTTGTCTTACAAGCTGAGAGCCCATATTGCAGCAGACACCGGAGCCAAGTTCCACGTTGACTTTGATGACCAGCTTATTTGCAATGAATCAAGAAAGGCAAGGAAGCAGCGTGACAATGAAGATGAGGATGCACTCTGACTAATACTTCAAAGGTTCAAAGTTTCCTCTGGGGAGGAACCAACCACTTAATTGCAAAATACTTCAACAAGAAATCTGGCTACTGAAGCCATGCAAAGCACACTGTTGAATGGAAAGATCCTAAGACAAGTGCATTTGGACAGCTTTGTGGAGAAAGTTTATGACAGAAGAGGGGATGCCTGGATATGTACACATTCAGGATCCACTGACAAAAAATAAAGCTCCAACTTTTTTCCTGCTATATGGGGTGAGAAAAGAAGTCAAAGGAAAGGCTTTAACCATGAAGGCCAACAGAAATATTCTTCAGTGACTAAACGTAGCCTGTGAAGCCAGCAGGACTGTGAATTGGCAATAAAATTTGAAACCTGAGTTAATGCCTGTCCCTTTGGTATTGGCACAAATAAATGGCAGTCTAAGAACAGGCACAAAAGCAATACTGGGCAATGTAATGACAGCTAATGTCCACTGTCCACCAACAGTTACCCTGAGTCCCATTGATGGTAGTTGACAAGGGGTTCACTGTTCTTTACGAGCAACTCCTGTTTCAGATCTGACAAATTCACTACACCAAATACACTGCTTTCATGATATTTATCCATGTCAGGTAAGGTAAGGTCTCTAATGAAAGCTTGTAACTTATCAATACTCATAATCACTGTGAGATGTGTGTATGGGTAATACCTAAGGAGTAATGCAATGATATTGAAAATTAGGTCTTATGGTTTTGGAGTGAAACTGAGTCACATGGGAACAGTATGTCTCAGTGTCAGTCCTGGCTATCTGATTATGCAATATATTGCTCATTTGTTCACCTTTGCCCCAAGCAACAGAAGTTAATGGAAAGCTGTCAAAGGTTTCCCTCAAAACCACTTGCAAGGAAAATATGACTCACTCTCTGACTAAAAGTAAAAGACTAATTCAGTAGATCACAAGGTGGAGAAACACACTCTGGAACAGTTCACTGAGGATGCGTGGGTGTGTTTCATGAAAAATTGGGTCCTAACTCCTTGGGGTTGCAAGCACTGCAAAAGACTCAACTGTGTGGTGAGAATCTACTGTATTAGATACGAAAGGTAACTGTTAATAAGTGTAAGCCCTATTTCACATTTTATGATAATGTTTGACATATTGTATGTCACCATTTGTTTCCATCACTCACACTTGTTTCTGTTTGAATCTCTGTTCTTTCTCAAATAAAATTCCTTTTGTTTTACTGTAATTGAACTCAAGTGTTGTGTGTGATACAGGAGCAGTGGTGTTAGGTAAAATTGGTGAACTGGGGTACGCTGTTTCTTTGGAAACAAAGTATGTGGGATTTGCCCAGGGACTGAATTCCACAGGGGGACACTTTGAAGGACTTGGGAGCTGGTGTATATCTATTGTCAACCTGCAGGAAGCAGGGCTGGTATAGTCCAGAGGAAAGTGCTTGAGTGGCTAACAGGCTGGTTGTGTTAGCCATAGAAAAGCCATCTGGAGCCAAAACATTGGAGACTTTGCAGACACATTTGTAAAACAGTACTTAAGAGTGAAGAAGACTTCTACAGTATAGATGATGTGTTTGACAGGTACTACCAGGACTCTGTTAAGGATGGTACAAAGTAAAAATGCTCAAGAGGTACAAGACCCATGTGAAGAGTGGTGGAAGGCATATATGTGCCTCTTCCAAGTAACCAGATGAATTTCACTGTGTTCCAGAAAATATTTTTATCTGAACAACTAATGACACAAGGATCACCTGATAAAATCATTCTGGCTGGTGGCTTTCAGGATAAGGCTGAAGCATAAGGCTCAACAGCAACAGTTCACACCAATTGACTGGGTGCTCATGAGGAAGAATGAGACACAAGAAAGATTTTACACCATGTCCACAGTGATGCTGATGCCAACAATGTGGTGACTGCAGCCAGGGACACAGATGTGTTTACTCTTTTGCTGGTTTACTCTAGCAAAATGGCAGGTAAGCAGTTTGGATGAAAGCTGGCACATCAAAGGAACCAAAATATTTTCCTGTTCATGCCATTTGTGAGAAACTACAGTATGGACCCATTTTTCTGGAAACTCCCATTTCATGTCCTGACTAGTTATGAAGTTACCTCCTTTTTCTTTTTCTTTTTTTTTTTAATCGCTGGACACAATAAGATGACTGCATGGAAAATGTTTCAGCGACACCATCAGCTTCTAACACACCTTGGACAGGGTGATGTGCGCTCGTAGAAGGTCAAAAGTGCAAAAGAGTTGATTTGTCAGAGGTAAGACTTGTCAGAGGTCCACAGTACTGATAAAACACATGCCATTTTGTTCACATGCTTGCAGTTATCAGAAGCTATACCCCAACAAATGGTGCTCTTTTCTTCCACATACAGAGAGCTCATTACCAGGCACTAGTTTGGAGACAGTCCTACTACCGAAATCTAATTCTTCCTCCTCCAAATACATTGGGTTGAAAACGGGAGAATAGAGGTCTGCTGCCAGAGCTCAGGTCATTGCCACCAGTACCAGCAGACTGCCTGGAGGCAATATTCTGTGGCTTCACCACAGGGTGCAGAAGTCAACATTGCAAGATCAGGACTGCACAACTTTTTTGTACAGAAGCATACCAATGTAGAAAACTGGAACAAGGTTGCATCAATGTACCTGACCCTTCATATTTACAGACAGTATTATCAGGGAGGGATAGCTCAGTGGTTTGAGCATTGGCCTGCTAAACCCAAGGTTCAGAGTTCAATCCTTGAGGGGCCCATTTAGGGATCTGGGTCAAAAATTGGGGATTGGTCCTGCTTTGAGCAACGGGTTGGACTAGATGACCTCCTGAGGTCCCTTCCAACCTTGATATTCTATGAAAATAAGTAAATGTCGTAATTGACCAATAAGGTGTTGATTTGATCTGCCACTGTATACCAAAGTTTCTTGAAAAAGTACATTAAAATGTGTGCTTAACTTGTGTGCACTAAAATGTTTACTTAATGTTTAGTCAAGAAAATATTTTCAGTCGTTTTAAAAACAGGTGTTTTCGGAGTACGTGGTGTACTTCTGATAACTGAATCAACTTGCACACTTTTTTGTATCAAAGTGCTAATGCTCAAGTTAAGAGCCATGTAAAAATTCTCTTTCATGGTTGTATAACATATTAAAATATTTCTAGTACCTCTTGAAATAAGAAACTGAAATTCAGTAGCTTTATAAAAAGATTGTGCATATTTGATTACTTTTCTTACATCCTACAGCTCATTATGATAGAACTGAAGGATGTTAATCCCAAACAAAAAAGAAATAGACTTACATTTCATCGATTTCTGTTTTGTTTCTTTGCTTTTTTTGTAGAGGCCTTTGTACACAACATACAGCTTGGTAACAACCATATTTGGATTCAACAGACCTTAATTATCTTTAAAAGACTTGTTACCAACTTTTAACAAAACATACTTCTTAACAGTTAACTTTTTTAAAAATTCCAGTAATCTAGGATAGCCAGAGAACCAGTGCTGGGATTTGAGAATTTTACCCAGAGAGAACATTTTTAGCAGCCTTATGGGACCTCTGCAAAATCCTGCACATTCCTCCAGGATATGTATATGAACTTCTGTGACCTCATTTCCTTTCCTGAACATCTGAAAAAATCTATTTTGTGTTACGCTACGGATTTGAGAAACTTTCAGTTAACACCTTACATTGGAACTTTTTCGAAGAAGGGAAGCTACACATGAGCAGTGTTTCTCTGTTGATGTCTGTCAAGGCAGTGTCTTCTATTTCAATATGCATTTTCTGTTCCCATTTTCTCTTGTTGTCTTGTAAATATATTACTAAACTTGTCTAAATCTGAATCATCTTGTTCTTTCTGTTGCTTTTTCCTTTCCAATTAATATTTTTACTAGTTTTGAAACAAAGGTGAACTGATTAATGTAAATGTTTGGTGTAGCAGGACTTAGAGTAAAAAGAAAAATTAAATATGAAACAAGCTGAAGGATCAGGGGATATGTGGTCATGTAGAAGGGGAAAAGTAAGTAAAAACATTACAAAACCAAATGTGAACATTATGAACATTTTAAGGAAGAGTTTGTGAATCTGTACTGCTTGAGTCTCGTACAGTATGCAACAACTTTACATTGCCTTCAGCTGAGAACAGTTTTCTCTCACAAAGAATAGTCTTTGAGTAATTCAAAGGGTTCTTTGAATCAGGCTAAGATATATATTGGTTGGCAAATAATAATAAATAATGTTTTAACCTATTCTCTGAAAGTGATAGCAACAAAACTTACTACAATTAGGAGGCATCGTACAATTCAGTTCTGTTACGAGCTGGGCTATAGTGTTGCAGGTCTTCACTACCCGCTGGATCGGCGGGTAGTGATCGATCTATCGGGGATCGATTTATCGCATCTCGTCTAGACGCGATAAATCGATCCACGAACGCGCTCCCTGTCAACTCCAGAACTCCAGCTCGTGAGAGGTGGAAGAAGAGTCGACAGCGGTCAACTCACTGGCGTCCTCACGGCCAGGTAAGTCAACCTAATATACGCCGACTTCAGCTACGCTATTCACATAGCTGAAGTTGCATATCTTAGGTCAACCCCACCTCCAGTGTAGATTGGGGCTAAGGGAAGTCGACCAGAGAGCATCTCCCATTGATGCAGTGCAGAGAAGACACTGCATTAAGTCGACCTAAGATACGTCGACTCCAGCTATGTTATTCGTGTATCTGGAGTAGTGTAACTTAGGTCGACTTACCTCTGTAGTGAAGACAAGCCATTAGGCACTGTTAGAAAATTCAGGTATATGGGAATCGGCACAATATTTATCCCCTTTCCCTGACACAATGGAGTTTTTTTCGTAACTCTCACTGTCAAGTCTTGTAAGCATAAAGTGAATTTAATTTAGACTGCAAAACTATACATCTTTCATACAGAGGCAAAAAGAGGTGAAAGAATAATCAACTTTTTGCCACATTCAGCAGTATGTCCTGCTTTGCATTTAAATTTAAAGATAAAGACCTGAGATTTTCAAAGGTGCTTCAGAGAGAGAGAGAGAGAGAGAGAGCGCCATAACCACAGAAATCTCATTAAAGTTCAAACTCCCTTAGGCTCTTTACAGCATTTACAGCATGGTCTTTTCAAAAGTTATGAGTTTCCACTTTAATTTTTATCAACTGAACAAATTCCTCAAATAAAGTAAAATTAAGTATTTGTTTTGCTGGATTCCAACCTCCAATTCTCATTTGATCCAACAGAGCCTGGTTTTGTTCTTTCTTTGGGCACATAGTCAGGCTCCTCTAGTCTATTGGGGTTTACAGGGAGCTATGGGTTGAGGAATTTGGGGTCATTGGTTGTGGAGGTATTAAATAGTTTGCAATTTTGAAATGTGCAATTTGTGATGCTGAGTGGACTATAGTTTGAAGTGGCCTAGGACGGCTGATGCTAGGTCGACTATAGTGTGAAGTGGCCTAGGACAGTTATCTTTTTTGGCATTTCTAATAAGTGTACAAGTGCCTAGAACTTGAATAGGTATTTTTAATATAAAATAAACAAAATCATGTAAATTACTGCAGATTACTAATAAATTTTGGATTATAAGAGTCTAAACTCTTATAAAACTCCATAAGAAGGAAATGTGAATTTAAAAAAAAACAAACAAAAAACCTCTCCTTCACAATATATAAAGATGATCTCATATAAAGGATACTCCTGCAAGTCCTCTTTAACAAGTCCTTTAATTAGAGTTCTTCTGAAGGGAAAGCAGGGAGAAGAGGGATTCCACTTTAGAATCATGTGGTGTATTGTGGTTTTTTGGTTTGTTTTTAATTTCTGCCCTTATACTAAATAAATATCCTTTCAAATGTAATGATAAACATAGTATGTGGTACAAACCTGTTCAGGCACGAAAGATTTTGTGTGTGTGTGTGCGCGCGCTTGTTTTGGCAGCATGTATATTAAAATTAGAATGAAATAGGAAAAAATTAGCATGGTAACGATGTCCGGATGACATGCAAACTCATGAAGCATTACATCTTTTCTGGCCTTTAAACTCTATGAAAATAGTTAGGCCCTGTCTATGCTGGGCATTTTCATTTGCATAGCTAGACTGGTTCAAATCCCCATATAGCTGTACTACACCAGTGTAAAGCAGGCCTTGTGCCAATGCCTTACCCTGATTTGGATCTGGTGAAAAAACCTAGTAGTGACAAAGCCTTAGGTTAAAATTGTTAATGTGAGCGTGAAGTCATAATTTAAAAAGCTTGCAGTGTGCAGAGGTCATGGAGTTGGATCTGTTGCTGACCTCTTAATCTTAGGTAGTAATGTAATCTTTCTGGGCCATCTGGTGTCTTAACAGACTTAGATTTGACTCATATGAAAGCTCCCAGGAAAGAAATTTCATAATAAGAATTACATTATTGGTTTAAAGAATATTTAGTATAATGTCTATTATTTTTAATTAATTATTTTTATTAATTGAATTATTTCATTGTTAGTCTCTGTTGAACTTGATATTAAGAAGCAGTTTTATCAAAAATACAACTATCAGTTAGGTCCTACATTTTTGGTGCTTTACAAAGCAAGTTTAATGGTGCCTCTCTGTTCTTGATATATTACTTAACTGAACAGAGCATGGACATGCATGCTTTCCTATCCCCATCTCCACGTGGCTGCTTGACCTTGGACAAGCAATTTAAAATGTCTTTGTTTTCATTTTTTCATCCATAAAAATAGTGATAGTACCTCAATCCTTAGGGGTATTGGGATAATTAAAGACTTTACAGTACTTGAAACCTGTCAGCTTCTTTGTAAGTGATAAGTAGTAGCCAAATTGAATTATTTATAGCTGTTGAGCAGAGCATGCAAATGATATTTTCTACTTATGTAGCACCCTTTAGGTGGGGATTTTGAGGTTCTGTAAACCCCAAAAACTAGGTAGGCATAATCCCACGAGAAATGGGGAAACAGAAGCAAATACCACACTGGATCTTTAAAATTCTTCATGCCTTACAGGAAGGGAATGTCTTTTAAATGGATTCAGTGTTGTTCAATTGAATTCACCTAACAGGATGTGAATAATCTGCAGGACAGGTAGAATTCTAAGGCTCTTGGACTATAAATTATTGAGTGACCTACTCAAGGTCATATAGCAAACCTACAGTGTGCTGGACATAGAAACCAGGTTGTCTGACAACCAGACCTCACTTTTACTTCCACACTATGCCATCCACATTAATCTTCAAACACTGCTTCTTGTTCCAGTGTTTCTTTAAGAGCAGTTACTGTACTACAGTGTCATCAGTGGGTGTGAGGCCAATCCTTGCTGTGGGAGTTAAATATATGACTGCCTGGCCCAGAGGCAGAAGTGCTACTTATTGAGCAATATGCATCTTAAACATTCTTTTGGCTTACCCATAAATCTGGGAACTCCCAGCTCTGGCAGTCTTCTTTGTTTATTTCTTTCATCTACTCTCCCTCTCCCTATTATGACAGAAATTACCCAGTTTTGTCTCTGTTCATATAAGCGAATGAGTCTGCCCCATCCCTAGCATCTGCACTGGATTCAAAATAGATGCAGGGATGATGAAGCAGGCATTCAGCAGTTGATATGCAAAGCATGCAGATTGGCAACAATAAACTGTGGTGTTACCCTTCTGGGAGCTCACTGACTCTGCAATGCAGAACTGCAGTTTCTGCTCCTGTGATGCTTTCTCCTTCCAACCTTTACGTAACCTAAAATGCTCACCTCACTATCCAGAATGTAACTTGATGAATTCAGAGGCAAGTGAGACATCCCCCTTGCTCCTGCTCAGGTTGAGGAGGGAGACATCCCCAAGCAGAAACACCTGGGGCAGTCCTACTTCCCCCTTCTCTGCCCTACTCTGTTTATGTATTTGCGGGGGAATGTGCAACTCCTCTATCTCTTTCCTTCCGCCCCTCATGCAGGGGGCTGTCCTACGTGGTTTCCATGGAATGGAGCCCAATACTGGACAGTGGAGCCATCCTGCCGGGGAGGTGAAGGAAAGGGTGGCTTCTGCTTGCTTTTTACTTCAGGGAGTAGTCATTTAGAGCTCTTGCTTTCTGCTGGCCCGCTGCCAGTTTGGCTCTGTTCCAGCCCTCACAGGGTCCCCAGAAGACTTTGGAGACCTTTAATTATGAGCTTACATATTTCATCTTCCATTTTTTATTTATGGAGCGCTAACACATATATGTATTCTGTGCTCATCATTGTAAGAGTAGGAGTTTCTGTTCATAACTTTACATATTTATTTGATAACACTTGCAACCCCATCCCTTGAAAATGGTTTAAGCATTTTTGATATGTGGCCTGACTGTTTTTAGATGAATACCAATGTACTTCAGCTACAATGTAGATATGTGAATTAATGCGTGTTCCACTGTGTGCTAGCTCACATTGTGCACACTGGTGTTCGCATTCCAGGAGTGGTTAGAATACAGCTAATGTGTAAAATCATACATGTGTGTACTAACTGTCGCTACTCAGATGGACATGGTAAACAGAAACATAACAAAAAAAGAAAGAAAAATGTTAAAAAAGACACAACTTTATTAGAAAAATTTTCAAAGCTCAACATGTTTTTAAAAAAAAGAAGTCTCTACAAGGGAGTTATGAAGTAGCTGAAATAAATGACTGGGAACAACATCGCCCATATGAAGCTGGTGATGTTGAAAATTTGCAAGCAGAAGGAAAGGTCGTAGAAATATAGCAGCATGTTACTATATTCAAGGCTGATCAAGAATAAAATGTACATGTATCTACAACTGACTAAATTTCTACAGATCCTGCACTGTTGAGAAAATCTGATGAAAACAACAGGCAGTGTTAGGTTGCCAAAGGTTGGCTGTGTGTAGAAATGCAGAAATAGAAAACTTCCTGAATTCTACATGGGTAATTGCAGGGAAGAAAAGAGAATGTTTGGGTTTGTTTTCTAAAGAACTTTTTTTCATTTTGTCTGCATAAGGGTGAAGTTGTTGCGTGAGATTGGCTTATTTACTATCCATCTACTGGAAATGCTTATTGTTTTTCATATAGGCTTTTCTCCCTGGTAGATTGCATGTGTTTACAGAAGGCTTTAGTGATTGGAAACATCCCAAATGACTTTCTGAGCATAATAGGGGCATAGAACACTGATTCTGCATGCTGGCTTGGGTAACACATACATACAAAATACATACCAGAATCTTGTCTGGTAGGGACAGGATTCACTCTGATCTGGCACACCAGTTTAATTCAGAAGAGCAGTACCAAAGAGATGTTCTTTAGCATGTGGTAGCAGTTATAAAGTTTTTAAGTGCTCATGGGTTAGGCTTCCATGGTCAGGATGATGTATTAGAATCTGAAAGCATTCGAAATTATTTGGGGATTTTAGATCAAATTGTGATTAGTTCCATTTCTGGCTGATCACCTAGCTACATTTGGACAGAAGGGGAAAATTAAGCCCTATTGTGTCATCAGCTATCTCTGACATCCTTTGAATTGGTGGGAATGATAATTAAAAATACTATAGCAGCAGAATTACAGCAAGCCAAGTATTTTTCTGTAACTGTTGATACAACTCCTGACGTAGTGCATTTAGACCAGCTCACATTCACCTTCTGATCTCTCAATTCAGAGGGGCATATAATTGTGAAATTCACTGAGTTTCAGCCACCTGAGAACTACATTTGCAAATGGCTAAAGCTGTGGTGGCTCTATTCTTTCCGCTCTGCCTCAACACATTGATGGAAATCCATTTCCACAACATAAATACTGACACTAGCCAGAGACTGTTAACTTTCCAAAGTCTGTCAGATAGTCAGTGGTCTAATTGTACCAATTCTACCAAGCCAGAGTGTCAAAACTATTGCAGTATTCAACAAGCCTTGGAAGGTCTTTCAAAAAATATAAATCAGCCTCCTGACACTTGTTTAAATGCAACTTATCTTCAGATGAAAATGGAACAATTGGAGACAGCTGTCATGGCACTCTTTTGGACACTGTGCTTCAGCAGTTCAAACTGATCAGCACCCAGCTACAGAATATGGACATAGATATAAGTGTTGCTGTTAACGTACTGTGCTCCCTGGAAACGTTTGTTGAGCTATTATGTGACCACTTCGAGGATTTTGAATTCAGTGCAAAGAAAATGTGTTTGCTACTTCTGAAAACAGTATATTCTGCTTATTAGCAATTCCTCGGTTACCTGAAAAAGCTGCCATTATCTGGCAGTTGCTAATAAGCGAAAGGCAGGTTTGCGAGGCTGCAGCCAGGAATTGCTGGGGTGTGCCTTCCCTGGCTGCAGCCCTGCAAACCTTCCTGTGGCAGGTGCTCCACATGTCCCAGTTTTTCCTTCTGTGGTTGCAAGCTCATAAACCTGCCTGCAGCTGTAGCCTTTCTTCCAAACAATATTGTTAATAAGTGGCATGCCATTGCCAATGTCCAAATCCCATTAATATTAAAGTCCATTGGGTTGGGATTGGTTCCTGGCAAAATGTTGCTATTAACTGGAAGTTGTTAATATCCAGATCACTAGTAAGTGGAATCTATTTACAATCAACATGAGTTTGTTGTCCTCGTAAAAGAAAACCAATTGAGGGTGAGTCTGAAGGGGCAGTAGAGCCAGTACTCGAATGAAGCCATCAGTTTTGCACTGAAACATTTGTTGTCAGAACTGACCAACTTGCAGCTTGTCTATGTCACAGACTAGATGCTTTCAATGTGCTGTAGGAGTTCTGTGAAGTCCAGTTTAAATTGGGTTCAGTGTATGTCAATGAAGTGCGCAGATATGCAGCAGTTTACCCTCAAGACTTGGACCAAAACTTTCCTTACAAACTCTTTCAGTTTCAGTTCTCTGCACAAAATGAAACAAGTTGCCATATGCACTGCATCAGCTGACACAGTGTCCGTATGAAATACTACATTTTTATGAAATATCAGAGAATTAGAATAGTGTATATGAGGTCTCTAGAGATAGCTGTTTTGTTATCAATGCCTATTTTTGCTTTTTTGTAAATTGTTTTGGAGAAGAATTGTTACGACAAAGTCTGCGCAAAGTTGGATAATAATTCTAGATGATCTTGGTTTAGTGAATACTGTTATACTTGGCTGCAGTAGTAGTATATATATGAAACCAAATTGCTCTATTTCTGCTTCCTCTGTAGTGAACTAGTTATCTGTTTTCTCTGTCAGTTCTTGCATGGAATTGCTAAGTGTCTAGTGTCTAAACTGACATGCGGTATTGAGCAGGTAGTGCTTCTGAGGAAACCTATTAACTGTAAATATAAATTGCTAGCTAAATCTAATTCTTAATGTCGGCTATGGCGTGTGTTTTGTTCCCTTATTCTGTTAATTTTTTAAATAACATGTTTTTCATCGTATCAGGAAGGTTCAAAGTTTTGGGGGTTTTTTGATTTTTTTTCAGGAGGTGATTTAGAATATGTGCCCAAGTCCATAAGAGTTCTTAATCCATCCCTGAACCCTGCCCTTACGCACCCTTATCTAATGAGCTAGATATTTTATGATGCCAAGGACTAGGGTAATTGTCAACTTTGTTTGGGGACTGGAAAGAATTTTTCCCATATGGCAAAATTGGCAAACTGCTGTGTAGGGTTTTTCACCTTCCATCCAGCATATCTGAGGTCTGGATTTGGGCAAGATAAATTACATTGTCACAACTTTTGTGGGCTCCATTGTGGTTGGTGGGTTAAAAAATGGTCAAATGTGAATCCCCTGCTTTGGCATGAGCTCGGAGGGCTGCTTCGGCATGAGCTCAGAGAAATTTGTTGCATGATTATGGGGTGTGTCTCGTTCAGTGTATGGCTCCTCCTTTCTCCTACCTTCTTCATGGAGGAAGGGAGCAGGATAAGACTCTGAATTCCAGAGCAGGCCTGAGCATGTAAAGAGGATATTGCCCTCACATGTGCCTGTCAGGTTTGTAGAACTAGGCACCATTAGTACCCAGATGAAATCCACACTGGAACAGCCCATCTAGGTAGTTGGGGGGAATGCTCTTCATTGGTTAAGGGTTTTAGTAAAGTTGTAGCCTCTGCATTGAACCATATTGTGGTGTATGTGCCTCATTGTTTCTGTGTCTGTGCCAATTTGTGGTCTGCTTATATACAGGACTTTCAGTAGCCATCTCTGTAGAAGAGTCTAAGATAAAGAGGAAGTACATGAGAGATAGTTAACTGCTTCTCTTTAGAGATGGCTAAATTGTAAAATACGGTAGACCTTATAAAATAATATATTGAACCCATGTTCATAAGTTACAAAAAAAAACCCTTCATCCTTGACCGGAGTAAAATCCAAAGAAGCCTAATGCTCTGATGTTGCCAGATGTTTAATAGTTAAATCATAACTGACTTCTCCTAACCTATGATTCCACTCCTGCTGTAAATAACCCAGAATTCAGGGCATTTTTCAGAAATGGATTAGAAACTGCCAAATGTGCTAGTCGTATCTTCCATTTCTTCCTCTCAGCACATTGATGTAGTTAACTTTAATTTCATTTAATTATTTCGTTAAGAATCATTAGGATCTTTCTTTCTGTATTGCAGATAGCTGGTGCTTTATGGTGGTACTTTGTCTCAAAAGGAATTGAGTACTTGGACACAATATTTTTCATCCTGAGGAAGAAATTTAACCAAATCAGTTTCCTTCATGTCTATCACCATTTCACTATGTTCACCTTGTGGTGGATTGGTATCAAGTGGGTTCCAGGAGGACAAGGTGAGTCAACTGTCTTTTTCTCTTAAGGCGATATAGACATAACAGTGAGAATCAGCCTATTTGGAATTAATAAGGAAACCACTATTTCATGGAGTTAACTGAATACTATATGATAAGTATATTGAAACAGCATTGGATCATAGCAGTTATGTAAGTGTAACTTCCTTCTGTGTGAAATGAGGGGGAGGAAGAGAGAGAACTGAGCTGTAGTTTTATGAATTGCAAAACACTTTACTCACGGGCATCAAATGCAAGACTAGGAGTACTTGTGGCACCTTAGAGACTAACAAATTTATTTGAGCATAAGCTTTCGTGAGCTACAGCTCACTTCATCGGATGCATTTGGTGGAAAATACAGTGGAGAGATTTATATACTAAAAATATATGTATATGTATATAAATCTCCTCACTGTATTTTCCACCAAATGCATCCGATGAAGTGAGCTGTAGCTCACGAAAGCTTATGCTCAAATAAATTTGTTAGTCTCTAAGGTGCCACAAGTACTCCTTTTCTTTTTGCGAATACAGACTAACACGGCTGCTACTCTGAAAAATGCAAGACTGAGATTTCGTCTTTACAAATTCCATCTTTAAAAAAATTGTCACCTTGCTACATGGAGCAAGGCAGATAAATTTGTCTCTCACACCAGAAGTTGGTCCAATAAAAGATAATACCTCACCCACCTTATCTCTCTAATATCCTGGTACTGACACAGCTGCAACAACCCTGCCTAATCTAACATTTTGCAGCTACAGAGAACTAAGAATCAGAACTATGGGCCAGTTTCTTCCCTGTTACTCCAGCCTAAAGCCATTGATGTTAATGGAGTTATTCTGGATTTTTACTAGAGTAGAAGTTGGCTCAGTATGTGAGTTTTGGGTTTGTTTTGTTTTATAACAAAACAAGTATCAAAATCTGAATTATTCATGTGAAGGTTAGCAATAAACCCGTATCAACCAGTTGTAGATGCTTTATAATGACACAAACCTATAATTAACGTTCTTTTCCTTTCTTTCTGTTCCTATAAAGTTCACATCAAGGAAATCTTACATCCATTGTTTTCGCCACACCCTTCTTTTCCTGTGTTGTTCCCATGTCATGTCTTGCTTTGCCTTGTCTCTCTCAAATTCTGCTGAGGCAGAGGTTGGAAGAAAATGTCCCATTCTATTTGGAAAGGGCTGTAAAATAACTATAAAAATAATTTACAATAATAATCCATGTAATCCAGACTAAAATTAATCCTTTGTTAAAATATTCATATATTAAATTGTATATTTTGGATTTTTTACACACACTGTATGTACATTAGAATATAAAATGTATGGTTTATATAAATATTTCAGCCCATGGAGTGAAATTCATATCTACAGTTTATTGGAGGATGGAATTCTCCCCAGTCCAGCCTTAGGGTGAGAGGAATCCTGGGTTCACTGCATGTTCAGTCACTACTGTACTCATTACATGAGGTTTGTGGCCATTGCATATGTGCAGTTTGTAGTCCCAACTTCCATTTTCCAGTGAACTCCTTACCTTTTAGCCCCTTATAGTTTGATCTTGTAAGTTGCTGAGTGCCCTCAACTCCTATACCTATGCATGGGGCCATTTCAGACCTCAGCTCAACTCTGTGGTCCAGCTGTTCAGCCTCTAGAATTCCTGGTACCAACAGAAGAAATGCAGCAGGTCTGTGTTGCGGCCCTTCTGAAGCAACAGAGGCCTGGCATGGGGTCAGGATTTCACCCAAAATAAACTAGGATAGGTGTCAAGTTGTTACAGATTTCTTTGTGTGTATCTGTTCCATTGTTTTCTAGCAGACAACACATTGCCTACATACCAGCAGGTCTAAATTTTCTTTCAGAGTGCCAATTCACAGTAATTCATAATGACAATGAATAGTCATTTGGCCAGGGAAAGAATGAGAATGATTCTATAGCCTGGTGGTCAGGCCACTCCCCTATGATATAGGAGATCCAAGTGCAAGTCCCTGCTCCCGGTGACTGTTCATTTCATAGAATCATAGAATATCAGGGTTGGAAGGGACCCCAGAAGGTCATCTAGTCCAACCCCCTGCTCAAAGCAGGACCAAGTCCCAGTTAAATCATCCCAGCTAGGGCTTTGTCAAGCCTGACCTTAAAAACCTCTAAGGAAGGAGATTCTACCACCTCCCTAGGTAACGCATTCCAGTGTTTCACCACCCTCTTAGTGAAAAAGTTTTTCCTAATATCCAATCTAAACCTCCCCCATTGCAACTTGAGACCATTACTCCTCGTTCTGTCATCTGCTACCATTGAGAACAGTCTAGAGCCATCCTCTTTGAAACCCCCTTTCAGGTAGTTGAAAGCAGCTATCAAATCCCCCCTCATTCTTCTCTTCTGCAGACTAAACAATCCCAGCTCCCTCAGCCTCTCCTCATAAGTCATGTGCTCTAGACCCCTAATCATTTTCGTTGCCCTTCGTTGTACTCTTTCCAATTTATCCACATCCTTCCTGTAGTGTGGGGCCCAAAACTGGACACAGTACTCCAGATGAGGCCTCACCAGTGTCGAATAGAGGGGAACGATCACGTCCCTCGATCTGCTCGCTATGCCCCTACTTATACAACCCAAAATGCCATTGGCCTTCTTGGCAACAAGGGCACACTGCTGACTCATATCCAGCTTCTCGTCCACTGTCACCCCTAGGTCCTTTTCCGCAGAACTGCTGCCGAGCCATTCGGTCCCTAGTCTGTAGCGGTGCATTGGATTCTTCCATCCTAAGTGCAGGACCCTGCATTTATCCTTATTGAACCTCATTAGATTTCTTTTGGCCCAATCCTCCAATTTGTCTAGGTCCTTCTGTATCCTATCCCTCCCCTCCAGCGTATCTACCACTCCTCCCAGTTTGGTATCATCCGCAAATTTGCTGAGAGTGCAATCCACACCATCCTCCAGATCATTTATGAAGATATTGAACAAAACGGGCCCCAGGACCGACCCCTGGGGCACTCCACTTGACACCGGCTGCCAACTAGACATGGAGCCATTGATCACTACCCGTTGAGCCCGACAATCTAGCCAGCTTTCTACCCACCTTATAGTGCATTCATCCAGCCCATACTTCCTTAACTTGCTGACAAGAATGCTGTGGGAGACCGTGTCAAAAGCTTTGCTAAAGTCAAGAAACAATACATCCACTGCTTTCCCTTCATCCACAGAACCAGTAATCTCATCATAAAAGGCGATTAGATTAGTCAGGCATGACCTTCCCTTGGTGAATCCATGCTGACTGTTCCTGATCACTTTCCTCTCCTCTAAGTGCTTCAGGATTGATTCTTTGAGGACCTGCTCCATGATTTTTCCAGGGACTGAGGTTAGGCTGACCGGCCTGTAGTTCCCAGGATCCTCCTTCTTCCCTTTTTTAAAGATGGGCACTACATTAGCCTTTTTCCAGTCATCCGGGACTTCCCCCGTTCGCCACGAGTTTTCAAAGATAATGGCCAAGGGCTCTGCAATCACAGCCGCCAATTCCTTCAGCACTCTCGGATGCAATTCGTCCGGCCCTATGGACTTGTGCACGTCCAGCTTTTCTAAATAGTCCCTAACCACCTCTATCTCTACAGAGGGCTGGCCATCTCTTCCCCATTTTGTGTTGCCCAGCACAGCAGTCTGGGAGCTGACCTTGTTAGTGAAAACAGAGGCAAAAAAAGCATTGAGTACATTAGCTTTTTCCACATCCTCTGTCACTAGCTTGCCTCCCTCATTCAGTAAGGGGCCCACACTTTCCTTGGCTTTCTTCTTGTTGCCAACATACCTGAAGAAACCCTTCTTGTTACTCTTGACATCTCTTGCTAGCTGCAGCTCCAGGTGCGATTTGGCCCTCCTGATATCTTTCCTACATGCCCGAGCAATATTTTTATACTCTTCCCTGGTCATATGTCCAAGCTTCCACTTCTTGTAAGCTTCTTTTTTATGTTTAAGATCCGCTAGGATTTCACCATTAAGCCAAGCTGGTCGCCTGCCATATTTACTATTCTTTCGAGTCATCGGGATGGTTTGTCCCTGTAACCTCAACAGGGATTCCTTGAAATACAGCCAGCTCTCCTGGACTCCCTTCCCTTTCATGTTAGTCCCCCAGGGGATCCTGGCCATCTGTTCCCTGAGGGAGTCAAAGTCTGCTTTCCTGAAGTCCAGGGTCCGTATCCTGCTGCTTACCTTTCTTCCCTGCGTCAGGATCCTGAACTCAACCAACTCATGGTCACTGCCTCCCAGATTCCCATCCACTTTTGCTTCCCCCACTAATTCTACCCGGTTTGTGAGCAGCAGGTCAAGAAAAGCGCTCCCCCTAGTTGGCTCCCCTAGCACTTGCACCAGGAAATTGTCCCCTACGCTTTCCAAAAACTTCCTGGATTGTCTATGCACCGCTGTATTGCTCTCCCAGCAGATATCAGGAAAATTAAAGTCACCCATGAGAATCAGGGCATGCGATCTAGTAGCTTCCGTGAGTTGCCGGAAGAAAGCCTCATCCACCTCATCCCCCTGGTCCGGTGGTCTATAGCAGACTCCCACCATGACATCACTCTTGTTGCACACACTTCTAAACTTAATCCAGAGACACTCAGGTTTTTCCACAGTTTCGTACCGGAGCTCTGAGCAGTCATACTGCTCCCTTACATACAGTGCTACTCCCCCACCTTTTCTGCCCTGCCTGTCCTTCCTGAACAGTTTATAACCATCCATGACTGTACTCCAGTCATGTGAGTTATCCCACCAAGTCTCTGTTATTCCAATCACGTCATAATTCCTTGACATCACCAGGACCTCCAGTTCTCCCTGCTTGTTTCCAAGGCTTTGTGCATTTGTATATAAATGTGATATAGCTTTAACAGGAGAGATTTAGTACGACTCGTGCTATAATATCAGGACATTCTCTTGAGAAATGGGAGAACCAAATTCTAATTCTTTCTGTTTATCAGACAGACAGGAATTGAACTAGGCTCTCCCACATTCTGGGCGAGCTGTCTAACCACTAGGCCAGAAGGGAGGCTAGCTACTTCATCTCATCTCCCCCCTTCATCATCATCTCTGGCAATTTTGTAATCTTGCCCTCTTTTGGTTTTCTCACAATGCTCAAAATTGAAACAAAACATTTAGAGTGGGTCAAAATAAAACATTTTGTCTAGACATTTCTGAAACATTTTGAAACTGTTTGGAGAACTTGACATGAATTCCTGAATACTTTCAGGTTGACCAAAACTGCATTTTTGGTAAACTATTCACTGAACATTTTTTGCCAAGCTCCAGTGATGGTGATATTGTCATGCACTACTGTCGGGGAATTCACATGCATGCTCTTCCTCAAGACCTGCAAGAGGTCGTTCACCAGTATCAGCAGCTGCAAAGGTGGTGCTGAAGAAGCAGCAGGCATGGATGTGAACAGCAAAAAGGGGATGGGCTGAAGCATGTTGTTTAGTGTTGCTTTGGGGCCCATCCAAAAGACTTTTCAGGCATCAGCAGGGGGGCAGTAAAAATGTTATAAAAGTGTGAGAAGTTTTTCAAAAGCAAAAATTCTTTACATGCTATAGTTTGAATGAATCGGTTTTTTGAAAATTCAAGTTGACAAGTGTCTCTTTAAGGTTCAGCCCTACATGGGGATTTTCAAATGAAATTACAGGGAAATCCTACAGTCCATGTTGTCTAAAAAAGTATTACTGTCTTGCAAGGGGTATCCTACCCTGCAGAGGAAATTACCTTGAGTTCTGGCAAGAAAAGACGCCCTCTCCTGCATGACAATAATTCTTTAGGCAATTTTTTGCTGTGTAGCAATGTGTGATTTGGTGTTTGGAATCCTAGGCCATTCTACATTGCAAATGTATATTATCTAATAAAACATGAATGTCTAAAGTGCACGTATTAATTTGTTTTAAAGGTTGAAGTATATTTACTACCTAAATAATACTTTTCATATACTGCTGTTGCATCCTATCAAACAGTGCTTTCTACTGAAAAGTTTTCTTCAAGAGTGAGTGCCTAAATTTTGACATTCAAGTCCATATTTTAAGGGTTTGTCTACATATGGAGTTGTTCCTGATGAACTCCATATTTGCGGTGCTGCTTCTGGTTAGGTTAACCCACAGAAACAAGGCACTCTTAGTCTGAAATAAGAGTGTCCACACATGGAGTTAATTGGGAACAACTCCACTGATACATAAGTCCTTAGGCACCTATGTAAATGGTTCTGGTTTTCAGAAGACTGTAATTCATTGATGTTAATGGATGTTGCTAGGTGCTCAGCTCTTTTGAAAATCATTCTGTGTATTTGGGTGCCTAATTTTAGCCACCATAGATGGCAATATTAGCCTAAATGCAAAGAATTATTAAATTTTAAGGACAATCCTGAAATATCAGTGCTATTGTTTTAAAGTTCTTTTTTTTTAATAATGGATTGTTAAAAGCGGTGTATTGCATGTTGCAAACACCCATGTAATTTTGCTCATGCGAGTAGTCCCATTGAAGTCAGTGGGACTACTCACATGACCAAGTAACTCATATTAGTACATGTTTGCAGGCTCAAACCTACATAGTCAAACCTGTCTAAAGGGACAAAAGATGTGGATTTCAACTTAAGTTCAGTTTTTATGCATATTACTATTTAGTGCTGACAATACACACAAGATTATAAGTACAAAATGTGCCAATTTTATTTTTACGGTGTAATACAAATAAATAGAGAGAACTTTTTGGTTTTCATGTTTAAAAATAACACTATATGGAATTTTTTTATATCTGAACAGCTTTTTTTGGAGCCCAAATGAATTCTTTTATTCACGTTATTATGTACATGTACTATGGATTAGCTGCCTGTGGCCCTAAATTTCAGAAATATCTGTGGTGGAAACGATACTTGACCATATTACAATTGGTAAGTAAAATCTCTCTCTAAATTTGCTTGCTGTCTGTCTCTCTGTCAAATGGAATGTGTACCAGCCAAGCACGAGGCTGGATGGCTGTCACTTATTCACAGATCAAGTCAGAAACTCTGTATTTCTAGAACTGCAATGGACTTTTGAAATAATTACATGTAAAATTGCTCTTTGAATACTCTTTAAAACAGTCAAAATATGCAATGAGCCAGTAATTAATTAAGTAATTAAACTGTTATTTTGCTTTTGCAAAATAATCAAATCTTTATCAGTTTGATTATAGAGGCATGACAGAAATAATGAATACCTGATTACCAGTAGGCAATTACACTGTGAAACTATTCTGTGCCCTTAACGTAATCTCTTATTTCAAAGGAAAAGACAATCACTGTCAAGTTGGATATTTAATCTTATGTACACAGCAGCACCTGCTAGTGCAGAGTGTAGTTAAGGGTCTGATGTTGTTTCCATTAGTTCTTCTTGCATTTTTAAATTAATTTTAGTGTTAGTGAAACAGCATTGGAGATTGAAGCATGTATTTCAAACCTTAGAGCAGGTGCAACACACCAAGTGATAATGACAGTTTCCTAATGGTGCCCTACTGAGCTATTTCAACTCTGAACTGCCAAGGATCTCCTCTAAGGGGAGAAAGCCTCCAGCTCTATTCATTTCCTGGTTTGTAAGACTGTCAATAATAGTGTCCTTTGGTTCCAGCTGTGAATTATGGGTTTTGTGTTGTGTGAACAAAAATCCATAATGTGCTAGACTGAGTCCACTTACTCTTTCCACATAAACTACCAAACAGCAGCCAAGAGGTAATGAATTGCAATCACTGGTGGGCTGTGACAACATACCCCATTACTATATATTGTGGTAAGCTGAACGGAGTTGCTCCCTCCTTTTTTTTTTATGTCATGGATCAAGGATTTTTCTGAGACAATTTCTTCTTTGCCCAAACTTTGTCTTTTCCCTTTGTACATGATGGTGGCATGTATTGTATTAAATTATGATCTACATGCTGTGTTTTATAATAAAACTTTAAAAATATATAGACCAAGGGTTGTATTATGTATGCTTATTGTATGCTACTTTTTATAGCAAGTACCCGTGCGCCGCTCCACGTCCATATTTTTTTAAATCATGGGGCCTCGGAACAGAAGAGTAATTCTGTATTCTTTATGTAAGCTTAAGCTAACTGTCAGACGTAAAATTGAAAAGGCTCTTTCTTGTTGATTTTATAGGCCTGGTCTATGCACAAACTTGCACCAAAATAACTGAATCAGTTTTAATACACACCTTTTGTTAATTCAGTGCAAGTCTGTGTGTGGATGCTCTTAATTCAGAATAAAGGTTTCTTATTTCAATTTAGCGTAAATAGATTTTTTTCCTAAATTAATCAGAATAGGATATTTGTATTCTGAAAGAAGTGTCCACAAACAGACTTGCACTGAAATAACAGACAGTGTAAATTAAGACTCAGTTAGTTAGTTATTTCAGTGTGAGATTGTAGGTAGAGCAGCCCTTAGCCAGGCCTTTACAATAGTTGTTTCCGTATGGTAAATAAAAATAGTAGTTGGAGCTGAGGGGAAGGAAGAGCTTTTTAAAATAATTGTATTACATTTAAAAAGAATTATTTGTAAGCATTGAAGGCTTGACCTTCCTCGGCAGTAGAGGGAGGGAATAGCGGGGAGTGGAGCCATCTTTGGCAACGGGGTCTGGAGGGTATCAGAAGTTGAGGTGCCCATGTTTATAATCAGCATATGCATATGTCGTTTTGAGAACAGAATACTGAGATTTGTATAGCTGCTGTGCAGCTTTCCATGATCTCTGCCAGATGCTGTAAAGGAACAGCAGTCTAATCTCTAGCAACTTCCTTATAAAACTTAAAATGCTGTGAATGTAAATGTTTTGCTACTGTTTGTATTTGTTAGTATAGAGAAATATTGCAATTATATATTACTTATGATAAGTCTTATGTAAACTATGAATTGTGTTTCACAATCGGTAGTTTTTTCTTTATAGTTAATACTTTACTGTATTTTCAATAAAAGTTGGTATATTCAAATCTAACATAGTATCAAATGGTTTATTATGCAATATTTTATATTTTTCAGATTCAGTTCCATGTGACTCTTGGACACACAGCCATGTCTATTTATATCGACTGTCCCTTCCCTAAATGGATGCACTGGGGTGTAATGATCTATGCTATCACCTTTATTTTCTTGTTTGGTAACTTCTACTATCGGACATATAAAATGCCCAAGGAACCCATTAAGAATGGCAAAATAGTGAATGGTACTGTTGCAAATGGTGTAAGCAAACGAGAAAACAATCTAGCGGTGGAAAATGGAAAAAAGCAGAAAAAGGGAAAAGCAAAAGGAGAGTAACTTATCCAGGCCTTAACCATTGCTGGCAGTGGGGAACCTCCAGTTTGGTTTAAAAAGAAAAAGAAATACTATGTACCAATTAACCCTTAGGTTACCGAAGAGCTAGGACACAGATATTTTCATTATTTATGAAGATTGTTTTAACGAAAATACTTTAAGTTAAATTTCTGTTGTAATTATATAATTATCAAGCATTTGATGATCTCTGTGTAAACTTTTAGACCGCTGGCGCTGGTGAATGTAAGAAAGAATTGCCGTAAATAATGTGTTTTAGCAGTCCAAAGGTTAATATTACCCATGATCCAATGATTTGTTGAAGCCCACATTTCTGTGTGGAAAAAGGTAGCTTTTGATTATTTCTGTTTCTGCCAGAAATGTATTAAATTCCAAATTATGATGATGTATGTTTTTATCTGAATGTACAATTTCTCTTATTATTAGTTAAGGATATCTCAAGACACAGTTATGTTTATATGCTGAACAGAGTCTGTTGACTTATCAGACTCTCCTTGTTTTGATTTAGTGTCTGCTACAATTTTTCTTCTATTGTGGAAATATACCTGCCTCTTCATCTGCTGAAAAGAACATTTAACATTAAATAACTTTAATTTCTGAAATATGGAGTCTTCTAATATAAATGTCAGTTAATGCTAATTGGAGAAAGAAATTGCTTTCCTGAAAGAATATATTTTCACCTGTTTTGTAGAACTATCATCTGTCTCTTTCAATGCAAGCTTGGAATGGTATTTTGGATGTGATTAAGTGGGGGGAAAACTTTAAAAAAATATATTTATATGAAACAAAGATAATCCATAGCCTAAGATAATCCATCTGATGTAAAGTTATTCTACCTTGTCCCCCATGTGCATTAAACCCATGGTGCTAACTCTTGTAACGTTGAAAATGATTGTATGGTGTTATGGTGAGGGAGAACATACTGTAGAATGTAATCCTTCTTTTGCAAATGCTACGAGCATTCGACGCCAGTCATGTTTAAACAGAAAACTGGCACACTTCATCAGGAGAGAGAATCTGCAGTTAAATTATGTCTTTACAGCAAATACATTGTAGGTATATTCTGGAAATGTCTACCCATAAGTTGGTCTTGCATCTTAGTATTATGATGATTGTAGACTACACATCTGGTATTGTTTGCAGGCCTCTGTCTAATGCAAATGATAAAGGTAGATTGGCTGGCTTTTCTCCAATATTGCTGGCTCTTGTCAGTGTACTTTACAGGCTTGCTGTGCCCATCATTCCTTAGTCAAAACAGCTATAAGAAGACAAAGCCTTTTTATCTAGCACTTCACAAAGTTTAATCTTTCCATCTGTGAGGAAAGCATGACACTAATTATTATTCCTTTTCTTTTTAGATGGATACTGAGGCATAGAGAATTGTCACTTGTTCCTGCTCGCAATGAATATGAGGCAGAACTGGGACTAGAACATAGGTCTCTTAACTCCTAGTTCTCTGTTTAGACCCCAAGAGCTGGCCTGTTGGTTCCCAGATAAATTTCTGAGATTTGTGGTTAAAAACAGGTTCATCACTAGTCAGCTCTCTTACACTGGGGAAATGGTACAATTTTTAAAGTAAAGAATTCATAAGAAGCTCTGTATGTAGAAGTTAAAATATCCAACACAATTTAAAATTTTTAACTGTTATCCGTCCGCCCTATAATAAACAATAGGCAAACAAAACCAACACCTCTTCTGTTACTATGTTTCTGTCCTTCCCCATTTTACTGAAAACTCTGTCTGTATCCAAATACCAAGATAGGAATGCAAGGAAGAAAACTTAAGGACATAGCCTGTAGTACCGGAAAAAGGGGTTAAATTGGAAGTCAGTTCTTCAGTAGTAAGCCTTCTCCCTACCCCCAAGCAGAATACATGACAGGCGTACTGGATTGCTAGAGTATAGAGGCTCTATTGCACTGGAACTGGTCTATGACTATTAATTATCCTATTGGCTTAGTCTTGATGCTTTCCAAAAAAACCTCTGAATTTGTACAAATGTATATTTCTGTGTAATGATAGTCATAATGCATGTGGGAGGGGGAAAGGCTCAAGGTCTTTCTCAGACAAATTTGCATGTATTCTCCCTACTTCTAGTAAACTAGCATTTTGGCTTGAATGTTTTTACTTCCTTTCTTTTTAAGCCAAATTAAATAAAGTGATGCATACATGTAACATCTTTTGGCTCCTAAAAGCCTCTCAGGAAATTTTCTGGTACAGGTTCATTGATCCCTCTGCCACATCTTTGAAATAAAAATTTGATCTTGCATGTTGACCATTATTTGGAAGCCAAATTCCCACTTACTGTATGCATCAAAAACGCACATAAGAATGAAAACACCTGAAGGCTATGGCGGGAAGTTAGGCAAATCTTATATGGGAATTTTGGGTCTATGACATTGGAATTCTGGGTCAAATGGCGCATGTAGATGGGGAGCTTGCTGGTGGTAAAACTACATTCTGGGTGAATCCAGGTGCAGGCACAGCTCCTGTTTCACTTGGGCTCAGGCAAAGCCAGTTATAGAGCTTTCCTGGCACACTGCTATATGGAGAGGTTACCAACACTGTCACTGAGGTAGCATTGAGCCCACAACATCCATACTCTGCTACAGGGTTTTCCTTGATCTAGTTCTTGTCTATTGATGTCCGTATGATGCAGTCCTGCTTTGAGCCGGAGTATGTTGTCTCTTATTGGTGAAGTGTTTTGCAATTTGACCAATGACATAGCATGGCTGTGAGTGGAATACTTCTACTTTCTCTTCATTCCTTCCTGTGTCTGAGAAGCCAGAGCTGCAGAACACAGCCAAAGTTGACAGCTTGCAGTTCCTCCTCTTTTCTCAGGTTTGAGGCAGTAATGCACGTGTATGCACTGCTAGAAACTCTCAATCTTGCCCATTCTGTGCCTTGCCTGATTGTCCATGGCACCTCAGAATTTGGCTCCAGATGTAGAGGAAGTAGAGTGCATGTGAAAATATGTGTACATATATACAAAATTAAAACTAAAGTGCTGAAAATTTGTATAGTGAATTATTTTTTGCTATGCACTCTTTATATAATCATGACTCTATTTAACCATTTGGCACCTAAGCCTTTCCATTGAAAGGAATGTCTTCCCTAAGAAATTTTGAAACCTTTGGACCAGTCAGCTGTCACACCACTTTACTTGTACCTGATCCTACACACATCTCCTCAACCCTATTTCCCACAGTGAAACTTCATCTCTTGATAACTTATTTTTTTTAAAGCAAACTAGGACTTCTATATGTTCTTAACAGGTACTCCCAATTTGAGAAGTAACTGATAAGTTTTAAATAGCATGGTTGGATGCTTCTAGGGATTAATCACCAAAACCAAGCTGCTTCCATTGATTATAGCTCTGATGCCAGGCATTTCAAACGTGAATGGCATTTGTTGGTCATTTTAGGCATAGGGTGCTGGGAAACTCACAATGCCACTTGTTCAAATGTAAAATAAATATTGATGTCTCAAATGCACATTAATTGGGGGATCATTGTCATCCATACCTACAGATACCACATGTAATGCATGCTCTGATAGCTGATCAATGACTCCATTCAATGGTAGAGAGCATTTTAAGAAAACTGTACGGTTAATGGGATAAGGGAAAAGTCTCTTCCTCGGAATAAGCTTCTAGAACATCTGGCAGCCATGTGCTCGAAGTTGGGAATGGATATGGATTTACAGGCCCCAATTCTGTAAAGATTTATGAACATGCTTAGACATGCTTAAACATGTTTATGCACCCTTTACCAACTTCAGTAGGATTGCTCATGGTGTGTAAAGTTAAACCAGTCATTGCTCTGGTGCAATATCAAGGCCATAACTTGTAAATAAAAGCTTGTAATTTGGCATGTTGCGATTTGGACAGAAGGGAGATTTATTACTGGGTGTCTTGAATCAGCTGCAAGCACAAGCGATGAACATCTAGAAGGGGTGAGAAGTAGCAAGTCATCTCTGACTTCTAGTCACCCGACAATGTGATGCCAGAATTAATGGGACAAATTTTCTGCTAATATGAGCTGTTGAAATTCCACCAAAGTCAATGGAGTTGTGCACATTTACATCAGCTGAGAATTTGGTCCAATTACTTCTTTTTCCAAAGAATGAAAAAATACTTTCTTTCTGAGTGTTTGTTTTATTTGCCAATAATGCATGTAAATAGAGGTAATCAGTGATTAGGGGGGCTTCTTGTGCATAGGATGCTTTGCTTTTGTAAACATTAAAATAAAATGTATTTTTCATGCTGTGCATGTTCATTGGTTATGATTTTCATATAGATATGTGTTTTCCTCTGTGTCCCACTTGGCTTTGTGAAACTTGTCATCTCTGATTGCATCACTGCCTTTGTTCTAATGTAACTTGTCACACAGCACAGTACTTCACAGGGAACATTCTTCCACTTTATGATTTGGAGGGATTTTCTAAATTGAGCTTGCATCTGAGCAGATTAGTCTGGAGGCTTTGGAGTCCTAGTCAAGGAACTGAAAACTTAGTGAAGAATTTGGCTTCAACTTAGATTCTGTGCACGCCATAGACATCTTAGAGGTTGTACAGTATGCAAGTCAGTGCCATATGTGGTCCTAAATGTCAGCTTATGCCAGCAGAAACTGGAACTGTGTCTGCTGGGCAGGGTTTAGCATTGGATGCTTTTCCAGCTTGTTGTAACAGCAATAATATTGTGCCTTGGTTACATGGGCAGAAGAGAGTGAGTAATTCAGATAAGTAAAAGGAGCCAGTGAAATGGCTGAGTATAATGATCATGTTGATGGAAGCCTTCTGAATCCAGCCTGTTACTAAAACCTCTCCTATTGTACACTGGAGAAAGTGCTGAGGAGAGAAACCTTGCACTATCTGAGAGCCTTAGACAATCCTTTTTTTGCAGTATTAATACTAAGAAAAGAGAAATTAAAAACTAAAGCTGTGATTTAGTAATTGTATCGTAATGCTTTGTAATTATATAGCACCTTTCATCTGAGAATCTCAAAGTGCTTTACAGACATTGGGCCTGATTCCCCATGGCCTTGTCCTTTGCATAGTCATTTACACTTTACAATCCCATCATTGGTAGGAGTGGAAAATTGTGACTTAATAGTGCTTTACACCTGTTTTGCTCCCTCATTACTCAGGTGCAAATGACTACACAAGGTGCAAATCAGTGGTAAAGCAGGCCTAATAAGGGTATATCTACACTGCATCCAGGAGTGAGCCACCCAGCTTAAGTCCATAGACTTGTGCTAGCAGGGCTCACGGTAGTGCACTAAAAATAGGTGGACAGATGCTACTTTGACATTGTGGCTCAGGCTGGCACTTGTGCTCTCAAGCAACCGCTGTCCTATTTTTAGTGCACTACTGGGAGCCCCATCAGCACAAGTTTGTGGACCTGGGCCAGGAGGCTTGCTCTCAAATGCAATGTTGGCATACCCTAAGGGTATGTCGGTGTTGCTTAGTAAACCTGGGTTTAAACTCAGGCTTAAGACCAATCCCCTCACCAGCCACACACAGTCTTCTGACTCATGCCAGAAACCTCTCATGGCTCAGGTTTGAGGATTACCTAGGATTATGGGTCCAAGCCCAAGTCCCACTGTGGCATGAATTCAAACCCATTCAGTTTTGCAGTATGGAGGTAGCTGAAGCTTAGGTCACCAGGCTCCCATCCATAGTCCAACACTATCCCACAAATCCTTAGACCTTTATATCCCAGTCCTTCCATCCCCAATTTCTCACTTGATTCCCAGGAACCAGAAGCACCTGCCTGATTCCAATGCAACTGCTCAGCATATAACCCTTTATTGCCACCCGGAACACTCAATTGGAAACACACTTAACCCTATGGTATTTTAGCTATGACAAGCACTAATAAGTCCTACATCAAACACACTGCTAGTTGGTCAGAGGAACACAGCCAAATTCTGGTGAAAATGTGTGAAGAGAGAAGAGCTTCAACTTCCTCAAGAGCACCAGAAACAACCATGTATACAAAAGTATCTAGGCAAGGCTGGCAGCACTGGGGATCCCCTGGACTGCCTGTCAGTGCCGGGAGTGAGTCAAGATGCTGAAGACAGAGTACTGCAAAGCCAGAGATGACAACTGCACCTGAGGAAACGCCCTGTCTACCTGCCTCTTCTAGGAGGAATTTGGTGGTTGGAATTGCAACAAGCACAGTGCCAGTGGTGTTGCATGACGATCTGCTGAGGAGGGGTGACGCACTTATAACCCCTCAGTCACAGGCACCATCGAAGAAGAGCCTGCAGCCTTGGGATCAAGCAGTTAAAGTAACCCTGGTCCTCATGCTTGTCAAGGATCAGACTATGCTGCCAGAGCAGCTACAGCATATCTTGGGTCCATATTCAGAGGACCTGTTTGCAGATGGCCTGGGGGGAAGCAGCCTGGAGCTGAAGCAACAGCAGCAGCAGCAAGAAGAAGCTGCCCTGAAGCCAGAACCTCGTATGTATCAGCTGCCATATATTTTGTTATGAATACTAACAATGGGAGGGATTTCTGAGTTATGTGAAATTGAAATATTAGTACAAGCTGTGGGTTGGAGTGTGCTCCCATTGAGGGAAGAAGCCACACCATTTCCCTAGTGACCCCCAGCCTCCTCCCAGACACCACTTGGGATTCAAAATGGATAATGGGAAATGAGGGGGAGTTAAGCAGGTAGCATAACATTTTACTAGTTGCACACTTATTGTTAGAAACATGGATTTGAGTTATTAGACTTGCACATCTTACTTTCCCTTTCCTACAAGTACAACGCAGCTTAGAAACTGACCATGCTGGACCATGCTCCCAGCATAGCTGAAGTGTCCCAGGCTGCCTGTATTGCCAGCCCACATGGCATCAGAGTATGTATTTAGTATTATGGGTATGAATAGTATTTAGTCCACAGAGCCTGTATTATGAGTCTTCATGGCTGTCGAGGATATATTTAGTCCAAGGCTGCTAGTTGAGCCTGTACAGTAATTCAGGGTACTTTTAAGAAGGTGTCTCCATCCAAAATCAGCATCTTATTTATTTTGCCACTAATTTTCCCCCCATTTCTGGACGGTGATGCATGCAAACTTCTCATAGAGTGCAAACTCCATATGGTTACATTCTGGGCTAAGGCATACTTTTAGGTCTGCTTCTGTTGTTTATGAGCCCTATTCATTCATAGATCAGTCACCAGATGCCAAAAAATCTCCTTTGCGTAGATAGATGGCTCTCCACTGCTGGACTGGAATTAAAATTCTTGCTTCCATTCAAGCACCTTCCAGACCACAATGTCCTCCAGAGCTTGTCCTGCCTGGAAGGATTATAAAACGTAGCTAGTAACAGGGCCCTTCATAGGATTCCACCTCACCTCCCCCCCCCACCACCAAAAAAGAGGGATTTATAAATGCTTTTAATTTATTTTTGGTATGTGCATCTTACCAAGATGTGTATGTTGGCTTGAACCATGACATTCAGGAACTTCTATGCAGGGCAATGAATTTTATGTGAATAAAATAAAACCAAAAGATAAAAAGTATCATCTTTTGACCTTAAAGTGACCCAGCCCCAGGAAAACTGTAGAAACTTCTTTAATTTTTGTAGACTATGATGCACTCTTTCATTTTTCTTGGCAGGCCCTTCCACCTCTGCTAGGCAGAGGGAAGGAACTAGCAGCCTGGGGGAGCAGACTCTGACACCAGCGTATAAGGAGAGAGAGTCACAGATTAAATGAGGCTGGACATTTTGGGCAAAGCCAATGAGCATTCTTATCTGAGAGTGAAGGAAGAAAGAAAGCAAGGAAGTTAGTGAGACTGCCCAGCAAAAGGAGAGATTGGCAGCCCAGTTCATGGAGTGAGAGTAGAGGTTGAGGGAAGAAGACAGAGTGCAGCAACAGGAGCTGTTTGAGAAGTTGCTCACTCCAATGGCAACCAGGCTGCAGTCTTCAGCTGCAGCTTCATGCTCTGAGTCCCCTCCATGCTACCGTGTCCTGCAGGCTATGCAGCCTTTTAGGGTTGGCTGGTCCATGGCAAAGGCAATGAACATAACATTGAACAGTCATGTATACCCTGTATATTCCTCCACTTCTATTCAACCGCAGGCCATGCATGTGAAACGTACTAGAAGGGCCAAGGAGAATAGCAATACGGGGGACACACAGAAACACTGAAACTAATATAGTGGCAATGTATATAGTTTGGCTGTTTTTCCCCCTTTTTCATTTGGTTTCTTACTATGCTCTGTTTTTTATTTATTGTCTTTTATGTCTTGATGGCAACTAGTCTTCCTCAAAGATTTTTAAAATGTAACTTCCTTACTTGCATGTTTAAAATAAACATTTGTAAACAAGGATACATGAGTAATTTTTATTAAAATTGATACAAAGAAACCTCATCACAGTAATCCATAAACTGTGTGTTGAGGTAAATCAGTTTTATAAAATACAAAACAAAATTCAGAGAACTTCATTACAGTAATCCATAAGCTGTTTGTTGTACATTAACAGTCTTTATAAAACACATCATAAAATTCTTAAAAATTCTAACATAGCTGTCTGTAAAAATTCTACATGGCAGTCAGTAATTATGTCAGTCCCCTTCACCCATGTCACCTTGAAAACCCATTATGTGAACACACAAAGTATCTCTGATTTCCTTTGTGTGTGTGTGTGTGTGTGTGTGTGTGTGTATCCTGCCCCAGTAATGACAGGTGTACTTTCTGATTGCATATATCATTGCAGGAATACAGCACTGTCTTGAGTCCACTCCTAGTAAAATGGTTTAGCTTTGCAGACATTGTGCAGTGCACAGCAGGCCACAATTATGTGATTGGCATTGACAAGATTGGCATCCAAACAGTTCTGGAGACAATGCCATCTTGATTTCGGTTGACCAAATGCACATTCCACCACCATCTGACTGCTAGTGAGCGTGTAATTGAATCTTCTTTTGTCAGGGCCTCTGAAATCATGGTACAGTTTCATAAGCTGCAGCAGAACGGGCTATGCGGGATCCCCTAGAATAACAGTGGAGACAATGGCTCTATTTATATCAATGCCATTTGGAGGGAATAATGTCCCAATTTGTCCATGAACGTTAAATCCTGATCTCTTGGAAACCCTGGCATCATGCACTTTGCCAATACATCCCACATTGGTGTCCAGGAACTTGCCTCTATGGTTGACCTGGGCCTGCATAATGATGGAGTGGTACCCTTTGTGGTTTATGTACTCCATGCTCTCCTTGTGGAGGACAAACACTGAGCTCATGAGTCCCATCAATAGGCCCAGAGCAGTCTAGGAAGCCCATTCTCTCAAAACTGGCAGTTATTTCAGGAGCATTGTTTATGCCCACCACCTTTGGGTAAACCACAGTCCTGATTGCCTCACAAACTTCCGCTACCACAACTCCCACAGCTGACTTGTCAACACCAAACTGGTTAGTCATAGCTCTGTAGCCAGATGGCCATAGCAACCCACTTCTGGACGGGCATGGCTTCCATTGTGTATGTTCTGATGCTGGACGGTCAGGACAAGCTGATCACACAGCTTCAGGAACATCTGCTTCTTCATACAAGAGTTCTGGAACCAGTGCTGATCATCCCAGGGTCCACATGATGATGCGATCCAACCAGTCTGTCCTTGTGGTGGTGCTCCAGAAGCACTGGTCTGCATATGTGGCATCTGCAGTTATGTCAGCAAGCATGATCAGCGTCAGCTGGGTCATGGATGCCATATCTGTACGCCCCTTGGAGAGGTGCCTTTGATAGGACAAATATTGCCTCCAAAATCTCCACCAGTGTCTCACAGATGCTCTGCTTGCATGCTGAAATAGCAGTAAGAGGGCAAGTTGGAGCAGTTCTTCCATTGGTGCTAGATCCAACTTACAGGCTATGGTTGCAGGGAGAGTGCAGACCCAAAAATGGCTCCACTGAATGTGGTGGTGGGATAAGAGCACTTCTGGCAAGTGCCAGGCAATGGACAGAGAATTCTCCCACAATGCACCATGAACCAAGCCCCAGAGTGGCTACAGATAGCAAGGACACTAAGAACCCAGTGATATGACCCCAGAAGCCACATAGTCTACTCATGTCTGCATAATGCAATATGGATGCATCAAAACAGGTGTGAGACTTGTGTTATAATGCAATGTGAGTGGTCAAGCATGAGCTTGCTAAGAACAGGTCTACAGGCGTGTCCCCCACAGGCCCAAATTTACTGTGAAATGTAGACATGCCCTTAATGATAAAGATACCAAAGTAGGATTTTTAGTTGACAGTTATGACCAAATTCTGCTCTGATTCACACTTTCTGCAACTCCATTGAAATCAGAGGGCTGATATGCGGGTATATGTCAGGGCAGAACTTGGCCCTCAGTTAAGTAGGAAAATGCATACTGCAGGTAGTTAGACAATTAAAGATTCTGAGGTCTGGATTTTTTTTCTCTAATATATGGCACAATACTTGTAATATATGGTACAATATATTCCCTCTATATATGTACCAAGAACTAAGAGCTGGTATTTGTGACCAAGTTAAGTGTTCTGGAATTAAATGATTTGATAGAAAATAAAAGATTTACTGTATTTTATGTATATATTTTATCATGTCACCTACATCTTTAGCTGTCAGGCTGTTTTTTTGTTGTTTTGCTTGTTTGTGATTAACTACTTATCCATTACCTCTGTTAAGATCAAAGGGGGTTAACACAAAGGTTGAATTGGGTCAACATATTCTGTGGTTTGAGATGCAGTTTTGAACTCCATTACTCAGATAAAGCATTAGTTAAAGGTCAGTTCTGCAAACTATAAATTCCTTATATGGACTAGTGCCTTTGAGTATCATTGTGGTTCACCTCGTTAAGTGGCCTAATGGCTACAAATAAATTATGCATTGATTATTTAATGTGTCAAGAGAATCACATATTAGTTAATTACAGAAACACTTATTCACCTGATGGATTATGGCTCTTGTATTGAGCACTGTTGTATCAATTGTCTGTAGGCTGCTAGTACACATTGTCTTGATAGTATCAAGACTTTGGTGTCCGTGATAGATGGACTGAGCACCAGTGGAATTAGGACAGCCTTAAATGAAAACAAAAGCAATTTCATTTTAGATTCAGTATGATGGAAATGATTATGCCTCATTCAGAATCACTATTGTCTGTGAAATCAATATGTGACAGATTGTAGCCCGCTATATAAAAAGGCAAAACTGATTTTTGTAAATAGATTAGTGACTATCTATTAGTGACTATTAGTGACTTTTAATAGACTAATGCAGCTTGGGGTTGAGGGCCATTAAGACCATAACAGTGTCAGGTGATTCCATGTCAGACCTGTGTTTTGTAAATGAACTAAATGTACTAGTTTGATTTTAAAGGCAAGGAAACTAACTACATACAAACGATGAGTCAGGCCAAAAGTTGGAAAATTCAAAGATGAAGTTCACTCTTCCCTTAACTTTCGCTATTGTATCTGGATACTGCAGTGCTCTGAGACCATTACCATATTATTATTGCTACCTATTTATTATGTATATATCCTGTAATAGTGCTTTGTGAACATACTTGGCTCTTCACAAAACACTTAGAACGATGACAAGCACCTCAACTCCTAGCCACAACTGCTTAAGTTAAAGGTAGAATGTTAGATCTGCACTCCCATAATGCTTACATAAACAAGTAAATGTTTGCTCTGAATTTTTGATTTTTGGTCTGTCAGACTTTTAAAATATTTTAAAGCTCTTTGCAGGTGAAAGTTGCTATACAAGTGTAAGTATTATTCCCCAGAGTTCCTTTTATATCTGCTTTGTTTCTTTTTGTACCTGTGTCTCCTGGTCAGATGCCTGCTTTTACAATATATTTTGTGGGGTTCTTCTTTCTTTTTCTTTTTTTTATGTTACAGACTGTAGGAGGGCATGTGATGTAATAAAATAGGTTCCAAGGGAATATTGCCATCAAATTCAAGTTGAGGTATGAACTTTGGGCCAGCCCAGTCCCCCATCTGTCACTTTTGTGCCAGCTGAGTAGCACAGAGGGAACATAATCTGGCCACAGTTGACCTGTTGAGAATTTCCCTGGTGTAGGTAGGTGAATACTCAACTGGCATAAAGCTATTAGAACTGGTTCCTAGACCACACTCTCCTTCATTCATTCCTAGGCATAAGGGGCAGGGAGACTGGGGTGGGAGAGCTAGAACAGAGTTCCCTTACTGCAATTCTCAGCTGACATATGGCCCCTTAGGAGCCATAGCTAGCGGCTCTAAGTTAGAGCAGTCCCTAGCACATATTGACGCATGAGCGACTGTTGCCCAGTATATTTGAAAGTTTGGAGTCAGCAGCTTGGGTTGCAGAATTTAGTTCCAGGTTCATGTTTCTTCAGCTTAGCATCTCGTCTGTTCTTCAGTTTAACCTCTAGTTTCCAATGGCTGGTGTAAGCAAAATGTATCCGGGTTTTCCCAAGAAAACAGTAAAAATTGTTCTTAATAGCTGCTAAATTTTTAATGGAAACGTGTCTTTCTCTCTTTAACCAATGCTCATGTCTGTCTGTCTTTTTTGCCCTGCAATGTTATCATGAGTTAATTTATAAAGCCTAGAAGAAAATTGCTGTGTGCACTGAGGAAACAGTTACACTTGTTACAGGTTGTCATTTATAATTCAAAGCAATCAAATTTACTTATTTATTTTAGAGTGTTTAATAAATAGAAATATGTATAGGGTTAGTGGATTAAATAGAAAAAAATATTTTGCACTTTTAGTGCTTTCAAACCAAATATGTCAAACCGCTTTAGAAAAGTGGGTATTTTTTATACAACAGAGCAAACAAGTTCTTTTCAGGTCATTACAATATTTAGTTCACATTTTGTCACTAATTATTGGGTTACAGGGACAAGTTACGGTTTTGTACTCTGAGATGTCAACATATATATACAATGCTTGTAAGAGTTTAGGGCTATGGGGGAGTGAGTGTTTGTTAAACGATAAAAATATTGTTAGAGATTTTGTAATGAGGTATTCTGTTCTGTGATCTATCAAAGTGTAATAAAGAGAAAAGAAAAAACCTTCTAATCTTGTCGTGTTAATTGCAGGCAATCAGCAAAAATTTAGTATTTCTTGGATAGGACCTAATTCTTGTCCCATTGAAATCAGTGGAACTTCTTGGTCACTCTGGACTTGAGCAAAACTCTCTTTAACTTCTGGCTGATTTCAGTGGATATCCTGGCTGATCAAGGACAGCAGCATTCTGCCCAAAATGTTTAAATAGGATTGCTAAGACATATGGTGCATAGCAAACCTTAACCTTAATTGCATGGATTTTACAAAGTTAAAACTCGTCATGTATTTTACCGTACACGCGAGTAAAATGGAAATAGAAAATTCAAAATTAAAAAGGCATCCTATTAATCTTGCTATTTAATAGGCAGCAGATTTAAAACAAACAAAAGGCAGTACTTCTTCACACAACGCACAGTCAATCTATGGAACATGTTGCCAGGAGATGTTGTGCAGCCAGAAGTATAACTGGTGTTGCAGAGCTCCAGCTTTGCCTTGGCAGGTCCTGCACTTCTAGGCAGTTAGGGGCTTGCCTCAGAGGTTTGCTGTTACCCTCAGTGTAGCCTCTCTCCCCTCCTAGAGGCAAGGGTTACAGCTTACTGATCCACCTTCATCATCAGCCAGTCAACAGGTTTGGTGTAAGAGCCCTCTTTAGTTCCTATCGTCCTACTCAGGGAGTGTTTGTGTAGAGGTGTGGGGAGGGTTGGGGGGAACCCAGGCCTGCCCTCTTCTCTGGTCCCAGCCCAGGGACCCTAATGGCACTGGCAACAGGTACTTTTCCAATACTACCAGAGCTATAGCCTTTCCCTGGGCTACTTCCCCAATCAGACCCTACTAGGTTCCCCACCATGCTTGTCCTCCCAGCTCTTTCACTGCACACCTTCTTTCTGCCAGTTTTCCCACAGCACCATTTTCCTACTCCCAGCTCCTACCAGCTGGCTTCTCTGAAGGGACTTCCTTTTAAATGAGCATCAGGTGATCTGATTAGCCTGTTTCCCTTGATTGCTTCTAGTCGGTTCTTAATTGGTTCCAGGTGTCCTATTGAGTCTGCCTGATTTAATTGCTTCTAGCACTTTCCTGATTGCTCTGGGGCAGCCTTTGCCCGGGTCACTCAGTGAACAGAAAACTATTCATCCAGTGTCCTGTGTGATTTCCTTCGACCAGACTCCTGCACCCAACCGGTCTGGGTCTGTCGCACTGAATTCAAAAAAGAATTAGATAAGTTAATGGAGGATACATCTGTCAATGGCTATTTGCCAAGATGATCAGGGATATAAACCCATGCTCCAGAAGCTGGATTGGACAACAGGGGATGGATTACTCAAAATTGCCTTGTTCTGTTCATTCCCTCTGAAGCATTTGGCACTGGGCTAGATGGAACATTGGTCTGATCCAGTATAGCTGTTCTTATGTTCTTAACCATTTTTAAAGACTAAAAATGAAATTGCAGTTACCTGGATAATTACTTTAGTACAAAAGCCACATGTATCTGAATATCAGCCCCCACATACCACAGATGAGAAGCCAGCATATCCATCATAGTTTATGTAATAGTCACTGAAGAAATAGTCTGCTGAACATTGCAGGGGAGCATACAAACAAGCTTTTTCCTTCATCTGTGCATTTTCATTAACAATTGTCTTCATAAAAAGAAGCCATATCAGTTTCCAGTTTGCACTAGTAGTTCAGGCGTTAGCAGATTCCAAGAACTCCATCAGAGCTATAGATTATTGTTACAAGATTAATCTATGCATTTTATAACAGCATTTTATCTTATAGGTCTCAAAACTATATTTTTTTGCTCCAACAGTCTGATCCAGAACCTGGAAAGCTGGAAAAGGCATTTACTTACTAAAAGCTTTTGAGTCTGTACTGTTATTAAGCAAACATATATCAGGGCATTTTTGTTTTTAAATTATTGTAAGCTTTTAAGTATTATTATATTTTTGGGCTCAAATATTACTTTAGCAAAGGTATAGTTCTATTTATTTTTCAGTAGTAATTTAAGAGAATATTTTTCTATCAGGGCACTCACGTTTAGCAACATGCACCCTGGCTTACAGTTTTAGGGCTTGCCCCGGGCTCCCATTGACTCCCAAGTGAGCGAAAATGGGCCCACAGTAGCAATCATGGTTAAACATTTTGCTGTAAATATTAAAGAGAAGGTAGTCCAGCAACCTACTAGATTGTGCATTAAATGTGAGAGATTTTGCTTCAAGTGTTAACATTTTTATATTGCAATTTAAGACCTTCATTGTTATGTTGTAACACACAAGTACAATGGCAGTACTATCTTAAGGCCAGATTCTGATTCCCTTATTCACATGGAATAGGACCTTACTCCTTGACCAGTACCGCTGAAGTCAATTGGGCTGCTTGTGGACAAAGATGCTATTCAGTATGAGTAACGGTGTCAATCTGGCCCCTACTGTTTATAGTTTGTAGAAACTGTAGCAGACTGCTTTCTTTATGGAATAAATGGGGGGGATTGGTAGATAAGAGCTAGAGCAGTGGTTCTCAACCCACGGCTATGGGCTGCATTTGGCACAATTAGCACACAGTTGCAGCCCAGGCAACCCTCCTGGGCAGGCCCCGCTCTGGCTCCAGCATGACTGATTGTGCCATTTCCGAGCGGCCAGAGCGATCCCTGACCAACCCCAGCTGTGCTTCCGGCTCAGCCTGGTGGACACAGTCACCTCCCAGCAGGGCTGGTGAATGTGTCCAGGGGACAAGATGCAGGAGAGTGGGTCTCTGGGGAGTTTGTGGGGGGCTCTGGACAGTGGGGAGTTTGTGGGAGGTGCTGGGCAATGGGGGGCTGTGGGCAGGGGTGCTGGGCATATGGCTCTTTGGGGGGCACTTGGCATAAGGGTCTTTGGGGGAGGGTCTCTGGGCAGGGGAGAGCTGGGCATAGGGAGTTGAGGGGGCGCTGGGCAGAGGGTTGGTGTGGTGCGTGGTGCAGGACAAGCCCCGAGGGGAAGGGGCACACTGGCAGCACAGAGTTGGGCAGGCCTGTGTGTGTGTCTGGCTCAGTGGTTCTCAACCTGCGGCTAACATAACACCTTGTGGGCCGCATATGCATATGCGGCCCACAATGGTAAATAGGTTGAGAACCACTGAGCTAGAGAGATTTGTTAGTGTTTAAAATCAGATACTGAAAATAGATTATATATTTATTTATTCTATGTGTATGCTTTAAGTCAAATAACTGTAAATAGCCATTTAGTCTTATCTGTTCCTGTTGCAATAATATCTAATTCATGGCTAATTTTAAAAGGCAAGAACTGAATCAATTAAATGAATGTATGTGCCATTTTATGTCATAGTATTCTATTAAGTGCTTTTAGACAAATATGATAGACTTTTGGAACTACTAGAGACTTTTGGGGGGGCTATCAAAATGTCAAGTCTAGCTACTTTATGCAGCAGGTTTGGCAAGTACAAAAATGGAACCCACAAAATATTATTTAAATTAAAACAGTTGTGTTTACACTGTTTAATACATTAGAATCCTACTGCAAAATGATCAGATGTACAACAGTGGTAAATCACTGGTGTGGCCTGGTAGTTTTAATTACAACAGTGGTTCTGCTCTGTAAACTACAACCTGCTTAACATTAACTTTTGGAGTTACAATAAATATTTCCATTAGCTTGCATGCATTATGGACTAGGGTAAAATGAAAGAAGCAGAGATGGCATATGGATTAAAAGTGATTTCTCTCCTCAGTTTTAGTGCTGTATTGAAAGTTAAAGTATTATATCACAGTTTGGAAAGTACACATTAGCACAGAAAAGTATTGTTTAAAACAAGCTGCATGTTGAAAAGGTAAACTTGCAGGAAGTGAATTAGTGAATATGCTTTGAGCAGTTATGTATTGAATACTTAATATAGAAGAGCATAGAAAATAATAACCTAATGATGGACATCTAGTAAGTAGTTGGGCCTGATCCAACCCCCCTGGACTTTGGGGAAGCCCAGATCCTAACTTGACAACTGACTTCTGTGTCTGTAATGGGCCAAACTAGAATCATGTCACTGAGAGCCCTTGAACTTTGGAGGAGGTTTGGAACCCATCTTTACTAGTAAAGCTTTCACAAGTAGAGAATGTGTATATGCTGATAAACCACTTGTAGGGGGGCAATCAAGATGTGCTAATAATCATAGCAAGTGTGTTAATGTTAAATATAACGATATGCAGAATTTAAGGCTAGAAGTGAGTGATTATGTTGAGATTATGAATGCAAAAGCACTAGTCAGGGTTTGCTGGCTCTTAAATCACCGGGACAATGAAAATATTGCCTTGTTCTCGTTTGACAAACTAGTTTGAACTCTATGTTCCCAGTGTAAATAGTCAGTATAGTAATTTTGGCTGCATAGCATCTTGAGGCACTGTGAATATCAGTTTTAATATACAGTATGCACTGCATGCCATATGACAGCTTCTTCCCCTGTCTACACTTGCATTACAAGAATAATGTGATGCCATTTAGGCACAAACATTGCCTGCCTTAATATTGTTATAATTTGGCAGGCAATATATTCTGAATTTTAAATATTTATTTTTGTAAATAATCCACCACTTGGAAAATGTAATATACTCTGCAGCCTCTTCCAATGACTTCCAGTGAAGTCCAGGCCAGGACACAGGGAGACCCTTTATAATGATACTAAAGTACAACAGGCTCTGTTTAGTCTGGGAGTTACTGAGCCTGAAAGAAGTACAGGCCTGTTTGTTTCCTATATCTTCAATAAAGAATCATCATTGTATTCAATACAACTGAGTCATCTTGTAAATTAAGAAAAAAATTAAGAAAAGGTCAGTAGATGGTGTTTATGGAGTCCATTCCTTAGTACTCTTTTGTATCTTTCTGCTATCCTGGTAGTAAAAGAAACCATAGCTAAGGAACACAGGCGTGCAGCCAATTCTCACAATTTTACCATGAATCTTGAGATATTTTGTAATTTAAAGCCCCAACTCCTGGAGTCGTGTAATTAAATGGGAATCTCAGCTTTCATTAAAATAAGTTTTTAGTTCTCATGGTTGTGGAGAAGAGTTTGAAAAGATGGACCTTAAAGGCTCCAAAACTAAAAGGCAAATAAAAACTAAAAAATTATTATTTGTTCATCACTCATGATATTTAAGACTATGTTATGATTTCTGGGGTCTGACTTAAGAGTTTTCAGTGCTTGGGATTGGCAATACTGAACCAGAATCAGACTTGCTGTAATCACGGTGCAACTTTCAACTGGAACCACTCAGTTACAATAGAGTTGCCGGTGCTTACGCTGAGTCTAAATTTGGCACCATTATTTACAGAGCTCTGCTGACAACACGGGCTGTGCCAGTGAGTAAAATGCAAAACTCTTTCAAGCTGCACTTGAACCATAGAAGGAACTACTAGACCCTAAAAAAGGGGAAAGGGGTAAACAGTTAAGAAAAAATATTTGTTTTTAAGAGGATTAAAAACATTATAGATTGAAAGAATTAAAAATTCTAAAAGTGTGCTTGACCAGCTCCCTTTATTAACTGCAGCCTGCAACCCAAATCGCTGGCCACTTTTGTTCAATATCTTCATTAATGATCCAGAGGATGGTGTGGATTGCACCCTCAGCAAGTTTGCAAATGACACGAAACTGGGAGGAGTGGTAGATACGCTGGAGGGTAGGGATAGAATACAGAGGGACCTAGAAAAATTAGAGGATTGGGCCAAAAGAAATCTGACGAGGTTCAACAAGGACAAGTGCAGATTCCTGCACTTAGGACGGAAGAATCCCATGCACCGCTACAGACTAGGGACTGAATGGCTTGGCAGCAGTTCTGCAGAAAAGAATCAAAGGGTTACAGTGGACGAGAAGCTGGATATGAGTCAACAGTGTGCCCTTGTTGCCAAGAAGGCCAATGGCATTTTGGGCTGTATAAGTAGGGTCATTGCCAGCAGATCGAGGAATGTGATCATTCCCCTCTATTTGACATTGGTGAGGCCTCATCTGGAATACTATGTCCAGATTTGGGCTCTACACTACAAGAAGGATGTGGAAAAATTGGAAAGCATCCAGTGGAGGGCAACAAAAATGATTAGGGGACTGGAACACATGATTTATGAGGAGCGGCTGAGGGAACTGGGATTGTTTAGTCTGCAGAAGAGACGAATGAGGGGGGATTTGATAGCTGCTTTCAACTACCTGAAAGGGGTTCCAAAGAGGATGGATCTAGACTGTTCTCAGTGGTAGCAGATGATAGAACAAGGAGTAATGGTCTCAAGTTGCAGTAGAGGAGGTTTAGGTTGGATATTAGGAAACACTTTGTCACTAGGAGGGTGGTGAAACACTGGAATGCGTTACCTAGGGAGGTGGTGGAATCCCCTTTGTTTGAGGTTTTTAAGGTCAGGCTTGACAAAGCCCTGGCTGGGATGATTTAGTTGGGGATTGGTCCTGCTTTGAGCAGGGGTTGGACTAGATGACCTCCTGAGGTCCCTTCCAACCCTGATATTCTATGATTCCATTTACCTGAGTCAGGTTTCCTTGTCAGTGCTTATGAATGGGAATGAGAACACCGTTCTGGAGGCTGGAAAATAATGATGAAATGGAGCTACTTTCAAGTACAATCTATGAAATTGTTTGAAAGATTTAGCATGTTATTTGAAACAATCAAAGATTAAGATGAAAAGATTCCAAGTCCAGAAGGGACCACTGTGATCATCTCATCCTGTATATGAAAGACAAGGTGGGTGAGGTAATATCTTTTTTTGGAGCTATACAAAGCTTTTCGGGTGACCATGTAGCTTGAAAGCTCGTCTCTCTCACCAACAGAAGTTGGTCCAATAAAAGATATTACCTCACTCACCCCGTCTCTCTAACATCCTCGGACCCACACAGCTACAACTCTGCAAACCTCCTGTATAACACAGGCCTCTTATGAGCCAGGTAAAACCTTGGTTAGTTGGGTTAAAACCCTGTTGAGGTTGATAGGTGTGAACTCTCCCTTCAGTTAACATAACTATAAACATAAGAGTGATGGGGTCTGCGGGGTGCAACCTGGACTATGAGACCCCTCTGTCCCACCAACCTGAGCTTGCACTCACATTGTGATGCTGATGTCAAGCTGCAAACTTCTGGCAGGTACTGCACTTACACAGACATCCACGGACAGAGACACACCCAACTGTGTTATATGAAAGATCTCCCAGCCACGTATGAACAATCAGGAGGGAAGCTCCAGCCACCCCCTAGCTCCCCAGTCTTGCACCCCAGAACTGTACCATCTTGCAGTGATGAGAAACCTGGCCAGTGTAAGTTCATTTAGTTAGCTACTTCCTCCATATAGAATGGACACACACTAGCCTTTGTAAACTGAGCTGAGATTTCCCAAGTACTACAACTAAAATGCATTGTTTTAGATAAAATATAAATCAGGTTTATTAACTACAGAAAGATAGATTTGAAGGCATAGAGATCAAAGATGGTTACTGAATAAACAAAAATAAATTCGCAGTCTAAGTTATACACACTAAACAGGGATTTGACTCGAGCTGTGTCTCTTCTGACAGACGGAACAAGCAGGTAACAGAGCCTGAAAAACAGGACTTTGTAGATTCCTTGTAAATAAACAAGATTGCATCAAGGAAATACCTGACTACCACCAATTTTTACTCCCAACTTGAACACCCACATTTCCCTACTTGGGTCAAAAAGAGGGAACAGGCCATAGAACTTCTCCAAAAGGATTCCTAGAGCATATTTTTCAGAAAAACATCAATCTGGATTTAAAATGGCCAGGGATGGAGAATCCACCACAAATGTTGGTAAAATGTTCAGATGGTTAATTACCATTACTGTTAAAATGTACTCCTTATTTCCAGTCAGAGTTTGTTTAGCTTCAACTTTCAGCCTTGGATCATGTTATGCCTTTCTCTGCTAGACTGAAGATCCCATTATCAAATATTTGTTTCCCATGCAGGTACTTATAACCTGTAATCAAGTCACCCCTTAACCATCTCTTTGTTAAACTAAATAGATTGAGCTCCTTGAGTCTATCACTATAAGGCGTGTTTTCTAATCCTTTAATCGTTTTCATGGCTCTTTTTTGAACCCTCTCCAATTTATCAACATCCTCTTGAATTGTGGAAACCAGAACTGGACACTGCAGCAGTCACTCCAGTGGCAAATACAGAGGTAAAATAACTTCTCTACTCCTACTTGAGATTCCCCTGTTTATGCATCCAAGGATTGCATTAGCCCTTTTGTCCACAACATTGCACTGGGAGCTCATGTTCAGCTGATTATCCATCATCACCCCCATATCTTTTTCAGAGTCACTGCTGCCTAGGAGAGATCCCCCCCCCATCCTGTAAGTATGTTCTACATGCTTTTTTTCTAGATATTTACATTTACATTTAGCAGTATTAAAACTATATGCTTGTGCCCATCTTATAAACCAGTCCAGATTGCTCAGTATCAATTATATGTCACCTTCATTATTTAACACTCTCCCAAATTTTGTGTCATCTGCAAACTTTATCAATGATGATTTTGTTTGCTTCCAGGTCATTGATAAAAATGTTAAATAGCATAGGGCCAAGAACTGAACCCTGTGGGACACTACTAGAAATACCCTTTCGATGATGATTCCCCATTTACAGTTACATTTTGAAATCTATCAGTTAGCCAATTTTAAATCCATTTAATATGTGCTATGTTAATTTTATATCCATTCTAGTTTTTTTAAATGAAAATGTCATTTGGTACCAATTCTAGCACCTTGGAGAAGTCTAAATATATCACATCAGCACTGTTACCTTTATCAACCAAACTTGTAAACTCAAAATTTTTTTTGTTAGTTTGAGAAGATCTATTTTCCACAAACCCATCTTTATAGGCATTAATTATATGGCCCTCCTTTAACTCTTTAGTAATCGAGTCCTGTATCAACTGCTCCATTATCTTGCTCAGGGTCGGTTTCAGACTGAAATTACTATAATTACCCAGGTCATTCTGTTTACTCTCTTTAAAATATTGGTACAACATTAGCTTTCTTCCATTAAATTAAATTCTTTATTAAAGGGTACATATTATTAGTGTTGAAGGCACTTCTGACACATCTGACTCTGATTTCAGAGTAGCAGCTGTGTTAGTCTGTATTCGCAAAAAGAAAAGGAGTACTTGTGGCACCTTAGAGACTAACAAATTTATTTGAGCATAAGCTTTCGTGAGCTACAGCTCACTTCACTGGATGCATTTGGTGGAAAAAAATGCATCCAATGAAGTGAGCTGTAGCTCACGAAAGCTTATGCTCAAATAAATTTGTTAGTCTCTAAGGTGCCACAAGTACATCTGACTCTGATGTCTCTTCAAGATAGCTTCAAGTCCTAGTTAGCTCCCTAAATTCTCATGAGAAGAGCTTGGCACTTCTCCAATTTCTCCTTAGCATTAAGAATTTCAACCAGTGGATAATCTTAAATAGGTTTTCCATGTCCCACAATATCACTGAAAATGAATATCCTCTCTGGTGCTCATAACAGCTTATGACTATTCTGAGAAGACCAATTTAAGACTTAAACAATGTAAAATAATTCTCAGGAAGGAAGACTGAAGTGTATGAAATGGACAAACCTAGAGTGTTTCTGAAATGCCAGGAGTGTAATAGTGCTTTTCTGTGGGATATTACATTGGGGTACATTGTCAAAGCAATGAAAAGTGATGTAGCTGGTTCCCACGAGTGCTACACAAATGCTGCCCATAATAAAAGAGAGTTTATGAGGTGGTTGAAATATTATGCAAATCCTACTTTAAATAAATTGTTTACATTTACTGATGACAAATGTACTCATCATTTAATGTTCATGTTCCTTCTAAGAAGCAAGCAAGCACATGAAAGTTGCACACTTAGCTCCAAATTGTGGCAGGGCTAGCGTACCAGTACCATGGAGGAGGGGATGCTTTGCAACTCCTCACACCCCTTCTCCAGCTACCTGCATCACAGGTAGCAAGATGAGAGTAGAAGCAGACTCCGCAGAGATACTACTTCTGCGTAGTGCAGGTGGGCAGAAAGGGACAGTATGGGAGAGAGAATAAACAGAGCTTTGGGTCTCCTCCCCTGTTATTTCCCCTTCACAGTGCACCCAATGGCATAGCTATTCTGGTAGGACAGCAGTGTATTCCGCTAAATTATGCGATTTACTCCCTGGAGTCTGGAGCATGAGGAGTCTGAGTCACAATTTCCATCCTGATTGCTCCAGAGGCAGTGTAACCATGCTTGTTCCTTCCTCGGGGCAGATAGTTACCTCACAATCTAGTCCTAAGTGATTTGTATCATTGTAGTGCTTGCAGTTGTCAGTGTTCAATAATAAGAAGGCAAATTCTGTTCTGGATCACTGATTGCATTGCTGCTTTACTGGTTATTTCACTTAATGATGGATGTTAACTCACCAAAGACTTGTTTCAGATCCTAAAAAAAAAAGAAGCCCCATATATCTATACTTGTGATCAGTCCTGGAAAAATTAAAAGAAAATGTTACTTATCTATAAAATACATATAGATTACTATGGAAGGCACAAAAAAGGATATTTTATTAATACAGGAAAAATAAAGATGTGGAGATCTTACTAACGACATAAAACCTACAGGATTAAGTTAATTCTTCTTTAGAAAGCAGCTCATTCTACTACATTGCAGTTTAGTCTTTAAAATATAAAGTTAAGGCTATTCACTTAAGAAGCAAAAGTGAATGTTTACTCTTACAATACATGCATGCAATATTCATTATTTAAATAGTTACATTAGAACCTCTTCTTTTTGTGCATATCTTTTTGTTTTGGGTAAGTTTGGAAGAAGGGTAGATCATGATCACCTAAAGAACGTTCATATACATAGGCTGTTTAGTACACTGCTGAGTGTGGGGCACCAGTACAATTATCCCTTCTCCCCTGCATCAACCCTCCCCACCCGAAGTGAATGCATTATTATGAGTTTAGAATGCTGACATGGAGAATGTGCAGAGATCAGAGATAGAACCTAGCTCTCCCACAAAACACTGATGAGCACTGTTGTTAGGTGTTTTTTTTTGGTAATTACAAGTATTTCTGCTTTTTGTGATTGTCCCATGTGAATGTGTTTTACTAATTTAAACAAATCAGCACACTAATTTAAAGATAATGATTTTTAAATTTATATGCTCAATACTTGTTTTTACCAAGTGAAAAGACCTGTCATGCAGGGTCCAATTCTAAGTATGTGTATTTACCTTGTTCCAGCTCTTATGTATCTTGAATGTAGGTATCAGATTTTCCAGGGCTCACTACTCAGTCTCTCAAGGCCAATAATATACTGATATTTATATTCCAAGAATAGCCACTAGAGGGTGATCAATGACTGAATAAACAATAATAAGTGATTGACCTGTGGGTGAAGAGAGGCTTACAGTACAGAGATTTAAGGTTAAAAATAAGAAGAAACAAGAAAATGTTACAAATTAATCATGCAGGTTTGGTTTAGCAATCATGCAATAAAACAGGAAAAGAAAATAGAGGAAATGAAGTTTTGCTCGAAAGAAACATTAAATTGCCTTAAGGAAAGGAGTACTTGTGGCACCTTAGAGACTAACAAATTTATTAGAGCATAAGCTTTCGTGAGCTACAGCTCACTTCATGCATCCGATGAAGTGAGCTGTAGCTCACGAAAGCTTATGCTCTAATAAATTTGTTAGTCTCTAAGGTGCCACAAGTACTCCTTTTCTTTTTGCGAATACAGACTAACACGGCTGCTACTCTGAAACCTGTGATTAAATTGCCTTGAATCCAATTTAAACGTCTGCTTACCACAGTTTCAGTCATGCCAAAGTCTGTAATCGTGAACCAGCAAGCATCGCATTTGATTGCAATGGACTACTCGCAACAGTAAAAATAAGCATGTGAGTGTTTGCAGGATCCAGGCCAGTGCTGGTGAAAGGCTCCCTCACTGATTTTTTAGGAAATAACAGGCCATAATATTGGACGATGTAAATGCCTATACAAAAGAAAAAGATTAAACATTAGGCCAAAGTTTTGAACATAGGCCCTAAATCCATATATAGAAACCTACATAAAAGTGGCCATACTTTTAGAGGTGCTGAACACCCACAGTGCCAGATGATGTCAACAGGGGCTTCAGATGCTCAGCAGCATTAGGTCCTGAGCTGCTTCCAGTCATGTGTTGAAATGTAAGTGACTACCTGTGAAGAATTTGGCATTACAGATTTTAATCACACCACATTTGGGCTAGGACAAAGCTGTGATTTGTTAGGGGTTGCAAACATGTATTGCAATTTCCATTGTTTACTCTTTGCAAAAGATGCACAATTAATATTTACCTACACACCTCTGTGATGGCCAGAAGCTCTCTGGCAGGAGTGCTGCACAAGCAGGATGTAAATCATTTGTGTAGTACTGAATGGCATAAGACTAAGCAGCTGTTTAGAGACTGGGGGGCACCTCAGCTCGGCAGCATGTCACTGAGGTTCTACCCTGCAGGATTTGCAGATTAGATCATCACATCAGTGTATTCATTACAGGTATGGAGGATATCTGACCACTCAGGTTGGCAATTGCAAACAAGGAGTTGTGGGGGAAGAGGTTGGTCAATTTCCATGCCTGGATTAGTCCACCTTCCATATTTCTGCAAGGTGAATGCTGGAATGTTAGAGGAGAGGCTAGCAATATGACAGTGGCTCCTTTTTTCTTAATTAATCATATTTTTTTTTCAAGAGCAGCCTGTGATTTGATGTCTTAGTAGCTATAGCGAGCTAATCAAGAATATTGGTCATTTCTGTTTTTACATGACCTTTTGTCATTTTCCTAGGAAAAATGGCAAACTGTCAACAGAATAGTGAGTGTCCTGTGCAGAGGCTATAGATAGACAATGGATCATGCTACCCATCAGGCTCTCTCAAAAGCTACCAACACCATGTTTTGACATCCTTCTTGGAACTATTGTCTTGAAGTTGAAGCTGTTACATTCTACAGTGATAGTGGTCAAGCACTGCTTGTCCCAGGACATTTTTCCTGGACATACACTACAACCGTCAAGAGGGAAGCATTGGGGAATGACATGGTGGTTAGGCAGTTTAACATACCCAACATCATTTTAAATGGGCATTCTTTTAAATTTTGGCCATTCAGTCAGGTTATGTTGCTTATAAAATGCTAGTGTATACATGGCCAGCCCATAAAACAAACTGATTACTGTTCAAAGATGATCCCATTTTATTATACTGAATACCTGCAGTCAGTTTGAATGGGAAGCAGATTAATGTCTTTTGTAGACAGGTTGGAAAATCAGATTGGGTTTAGCATCCAGATAAGTCCAGAGTCTTCACAGATGTGTTAAAAACCCAAATACATCCCTAGTATACCTCTGTTCATATTATTATTCCAGACTTTTATGTCCTCATAGAATGCTACAAAGGGCATGTAGAATGCTGTGAATATTCTCAAAATGAATGTCCTTACAAAGATATGTCATTCATCTTTTGCTTTCTTTCTCTAAAAATCAATATTAAGCATCTCATTTCAGAGCTGAAAGAAAAGATTTTACTATCCAGCAGGACATCTGAGTTATTAACCTTGAACACTAATCAGTATGTTAGAATGTTCACACCAGATTTAGAATTGAAGATAAAAATCTAATTAAATCAGCAGGGGGTACAATTTATTTGAAATATCACAGCCTTTGCTGCAATGTTTGTTTCCTCTATTACCTGCTTACCGGCCTGCTTACCACTCTAACATGAAATATGTACCATATTTTCCCCCGGTTACCTGATTCACTTCACTGAAATAGATTATTTTCCTCAAGTAGGGCCTGTGAGAGGGTGTGTTCTGGTCCTTTGGGGTTCAGGAGAATGACTCTTCTGGGCTGAGATCACCTCACCCTAAGCTGGACCTGAGGGAGAAATTCCAGGATCCCTGCTTTCACCATAGTGGTTCATCAAGGACCAGCAGGGATTAAAGTAGTGGGGTTTGTTGATTAACTTGCCAGTAGGAGCTATATAATCTGCTGATGTTGGCTGTGAGGAGCCTAGTAAGGAAGCTCAGTGTCCAACCAGGAAATGCCCATGCAAGAAGTCTCACTCAGAAGTCTCACTGAGAAGGGAATCTTCCTGCTGTATATTTTGGACTATTTAGGTTTCAGTTGTTATAAGAGTGACTGTTTAAACTGTAAAGAAACAGTGAGTTGCACCTGAAAAATGGGGACCTGATGTGGGTCTTGTGTTAATTTGATTTGGCTAACTGCCTAAAATATGTGCAGCACCCAGGGAGAAGGGAAGTATTGCTATATCAGCTAGATAGTCTGGTGTCGTTACAAAGAAGGGATGCTGTGCTTAGCTACAGAGCTTGATCCTGTATGATCTCAGTTGACCCCTCAGCAGGACAAATCCTGAGAGCCAAGTTCTCAGCTGCTGTGCTGTTAATCTGGTGTAACTTCGCAGAGGCGGAACAAACTAGTCCAAATTTACAATGATGTCGGGGACAGCACAATTTCCTTTCAGTCTTTAACTTCAGTGAGAAGTTAGATCCTTCCTTTTAGGACTGCCACCAACATGGGCGGCTATGATGGTGGTGTATGCAACAATCTTACCATTAAAAAGTGGACTGTCACTCTTTATTCTCAAGCCACAAAAGAGCTATTCAAGGTAATGATTTTCAATAGTGACTGCCCCGTGCGGAATTTGAACCAATGACCTAGAGGCAAATGAGCTTTTATCTCACTAACAATTGCCTGATTCATTTAGCCCCCTGATAAAATGGCTAGTCTTTAAATAATAGCAGAGGGAAGTGACATGATGATTTTCAAAGGGTCAGATTCTTTCACCTTGACTCCCACTGAATAATAATATGTATGTATCTGTCTGTCTGTATTATGCTGCCACCCATCACCAGAATATCTAAGTGCCTTCCATGTAAGATCAATATCAATAAAAAAAGTCTCTAGTGGACTTCCTGGAGACCCTGGCATTTCTCCCCCATGAGGGTGAAAACTCTGCTTGGGGTAGGATTGTTGGATTTTAAGGTTTTGTAGAGTTTTTATCCTTATTGGTAAGGGTTTGTTGGCTAGAAGGAGATCTCAGTGCTGTGAATCTCATTCTTATGGTGGAAAGAATTTTTGAAGTGGAAGATTTATGCAGTGTTTCCTAAAGATGATCTGAATTCACCTAATCTCCTCTGGCAGATTGGTCCATACCCCAGATCTCCTGGGCTGAGAATGCTTTGTTCCCTGCTCTCATATGCTTTGTGATCTGCATTGGCCCAGAGAAGTGCAGCTGTCATGGTAGTTCCTAAAGCAAAATTCAATCTTTGGTGAGCTGGGGCTTGATCAATTAATTGCTTTTAAAATTAGGATGAAGATCTTAAATTGGCATCGAAGCTAAATGGGAGCCAGTGGAGGAACTGGAACATGGGCCTGATGTGGCAACGGTGGTTTAAACAATGAGAAATTCCTTGAGTTCAGGTAGTTGGTTGTAGGTTTCAGTGGAACTAATCATGGTACAAGGCATTATTCAGTATGAGTCAAGATGGCAGAATCTGGGATATAGTGACTATGACTCTGGGTCAAATTCAGAGATGCAATAAATGGTGGTGTGAGTGTAAAATGGTATAAGTTACATGCCCAGAGCATTGTAACTGGAAAACCAACCAATAGGGGAGTGTAAGATGGCAGCAGAAGGGAGCTGCTTTCCTTGACACATTCTTACAGCCTCCTGTTGGTTGCTTTTCCCCCCGATTGATCCCAAAACTTTTGTTCCCTCTCCCCAGACCTCATCTACATTGGAGAACTGTATCATGACTAGAAACGTGTGTTTCCCTCAGCACATCTGTAACATGGCCCACATGTAATTTAAACTAGTTTACTGATTTATGCCACTCAGTTTCACCCTGTTTTCTGAAGAAGGTGTGATGGGATGATTTGGAGCGAGGGGCAAAGTAATTTCAAAATAGTTGCATGGTATTGTGATGAGTGGAGTTGCCACTTAAGATGAACCCTATTGGATATACCAAACTTGCTTTGGCCTCGAGCATTTCCGTTATTAGAACAGCCCCGCATCCCCCCCCCCCCAGTGCTGCTTTACTGCATTGTATGCGAACCCGTGTTATATCAGATTGCATTATATCAGGGTAGAGGTGTAGTCAGTAGTAAATCTAATTCTGGAGTATATAAAATCCTGCTAATCTAATCTTCATCCAAGAAAGCAAATAAAACTCCTGAGCTGGGGAAACTTGTCTTAATCACAGTAGGGAATGTCTTCCCTTTTGGGTGTGGAGGGGGTGAAGTAAAATTCAAGAAGACTCCTTGCAACAGAAGATGTTTATTTAGACAACTGTCAGGAGGAGCCCAATCACAAGTGTTAATACATACATTATAAACAGCTCTTTGAATAGACCTGATGGTATTCACCCAAGAGTTCTGAAGGAACTCAAATATGAAATTGCAGAACTACTAACTGTGGTATGTAACCTATCATTTAAATCAGCCTCTCTACCAGATAGCTAATGTAATGCTGATTTTTTTTAAAAAGGCTCCAGAAGGGACCCTGGCTATTACAGTCCGGTGAGCCTAACTTCAGTACCAGGCAAATTGGTAGAAACTATAGTAAAGAACAGAATTTTCAGACACACAGATGAAAGTGATTTGTTGGGGAAGAGTCAACACAGCTTCTGTAAAAGGAAATCATACCTCACCAACCTTCTACAATATTTTGAGGGGGTCAACAGACATGTGGGCAAGGGTGATCCAGTGGCCATAGTATACTTGGACTTTCAGAAAGCCTTTGACAAGATTCCTCACTGCAGGCTCTTAAGCAAAGTAAACAGTCATGGGATAAGAAGGAAGATTCTCTCATGGATCAGTAACTGGCTAAAAGATAGGATACCAAGGGTAGAATAAATGGTCAGTTTTCACAGTGGAGAGAGGTAAATAGTGGAGTCCCCTAAGTATCTGTACTTGGACCAATGCTGTTCAACTAATTTATAAATGATCTGAAAAAGAGGGATAAACAGTAAGGTGGCAGAGTTTGCAGATGATACAAAATTACTCAAGATAGTTAAGTCCAAAGCAGACTGCAAAGAGTTACGGAGGGATCTCATAAAACTGGGTGATTGGGCAACAAAATGGCAATGAAATTCAGTGTTGGTAAATGCAAAGCAATGCAAATGGGAAAACATAATATCAGCTATACTGTACCTATAAAATGATGGGGTCTAAATTAGCTGTTACCTCTCAAGAAAGAGATCTTGGAATCATTGTGGACAGTTCTCTGAAAACATTCACTCCATATGCATAGGCAATCAAAAAAGCTAACAGAATCCTGGGAACCATTAGGAAAGGGATAGAAAATAAAACAGACTATCATATAAATCCATGGTGCGCCCACACCTTGAATACTGTGTGCAGTTCTGGTTACCCCACTTCAAAAAACGATATATTAGAATTGGAAAAGGTACAGAGAAGAGCAACACAATTAATTAAGGGATTGGAACAACTTCCATATGAGGAAAGATTAAAAAGACTTGGCCCATTCAGCTTGGAAAAGAGATGACTAAGGGGGGATTTGATAGAGGTCTATAAAATCATGACTGGTGTGGAGAAAGTGAATAAGGAAGTGTTATTTATGCTTCACATAACACAAGAACCAGACGTCATCCAATGAAATTAATAGGCAGCAAGTTTAAAACAAACATAAGGAAGTACTTCTTGAAACAACACAGATTCAACCTTTAGAACTCGTTGCCAGAGGAGGTTGTATAACTGGGTTAAAAAAAATTAGGTAAGTTCATGAAGAATAGGTCCATCAATGGCTATTAGCCAAGATGGTCAAGAATGCAAACCCATGCTCTGGGTGTTCTTAAACTTCCAACTGCCAGATTCTGGAACTGATGACAGGGAGTGGATCATTTGATAATTGCCCTGTTCCATTCATTCCCTTTGAAGCATCTGGCATTGGCCACTTTCAGAAGACAAAATACTGGGCTAGATGGACCATTGATCTGACCCTGTATGGCCGTTCTTATGTTCGTATGACAGAAAGCAGAAGGAAATGGAAAGGATTAAATATTGAGGGATATGGATTTGCATTCAATATTTTAAAAAATGGAACACATGCTGTATTTAGGTATGATTCTGCTTTCTTTGTGCTGCACCTTAACATTTAAGACCCCAGCCTTTTTGCAGAGACAGCAGCCATTTTGATCTGATTTTATAATTGTTCCTGAGCATTTGTGGAAACTGAACAATACTGCTGCTGATGGTTTTTTAAATCTCTCTCTGAAGGGTGCATCTTTTAGCAAAGTGCCATTTGTAACTTTGCATCTCCAGTCATGTTTGAGGCTCACTGGCAGGGGTTGCTGCAGTTTAAGCACCTTCTCTGCTGATGAAACTTGATACAGTTGTAGGGTTGCAGCAGTCCCTTATTGCTAGGGACAGCCCTTATTTTCTCATCTCTATACAACAAGATCAGGAGTTGCTGAGTGCTTAAAAAAGCATCAAAAATACCCCTAGTGAATGTAGGTGAGTATTGCTTATTATTATTTTTATATAATTAATATATTATTAATAATAATAAGGATGATCATAATATCGGGAGGAGGCATTGGGTGGGGGTGCTAAAAACATGTCCTTATTTTTGAAATACAATGTTATCAACCTGATATTGAAGCAATTTGTTTGCTATTTGATGGAGCTGGTGTCTTTGAACTCAGGTGGAGTAATTTAATATAATCTCTAATCACCATATTAGTTTGTCTGTGTATATATACCATGCTCATCACCATGCTAGCCAAGTGCCCTGCAGTTTAAATAGAAATCTTCTAGGTACAGTTGAATTCTCATTGTACGTAGGCAGTTAACACTTTGTTACCTATTGATCTGGAAGTGGTTTCTCCCAATTGAAATAAGTAAACCTAAGGCATCCATGTCCTGAAGGTGTGAATGGAAAATAATGCACAGTACTTCCTGAGGAGCCATGAATATGATGGCCCCATTCTAGTGCACGGGAAACTGTAAGTTAAGTTGATGCAGCTAAAGATAACTGGCCTGATTTGATTCTGAGCAGCTCTATTCATGAGCTAACTACAAGAAGGGCACAAACGTGGCTTTAAATTTCCTTAGAACTCTCATATACTGTAGCAGCTGGGGGCATTCCTGGTGTAAGTCAGAGAAACCCTGCGGCTTCTTTAAGTAATGGTCTCCTTTCCATGGCCCTTGTATGAGCCCTGGGGCAGAACAGGCTTAGAGCATGGTGCGATGCCACCATGCAACATCCCCTTCCTGTTCCCAGCCTTCTCTTAACGCTTCCCTGTCAGCTGAAGAGGATCCCTGCAAACGAGGTATTCCCAGGGAGTCTCTCCATCATCTATGTCCCCCCACACACACCTTGCTTACCACTGGAGTCGTGTAGAGGGGGCAGACTGCAATGGAGAGTCAGGCAAAATATGTTCTGTGTAAATTATTGGTCAGCTGCATTCTTTTCAAAATTCCCATTTTATCCTCACTATTTTACTGCGTATTGTATGAGAGCTGGGGTCTTTCACCTCTCTTTTTTTGGTCTTCTTTTGCCAGCAAGTTTATCTTCAAGTGATAAAAAAAATAAATCAAACTGTCCAGAAACATCTGCTGTATTATAACATTGGCACGTTTAAAATACATTAGCTAAAATTATCCCTGGCTTAGATCTCCAAGGAGATAATTGCTTCTGACAAGCCAGTTAATTCCTGGAGGAACCGAAGGACCTAATATGGAATTGATAGTCTGGAAAAAAAAAAAAAAAGAGCAGGTGGCCCAAAAAGAGGACTCTCCTGAAGCTTCTCACAACCCACCTGTTTTATCATGAGCATCAATACCAACCTTGCAAAATAATATATGCTACTTGCATTGATAGCCTTTCCAGGTCATTGCTATTGATTTGTGTCTTTCTAGATAAGTAATTTAGGGCTTTATCCTGCTGTCATTGGCTTCAATGGGAGCTGGATAAGGCTCCTAGAATCTGTCATGTGGTTATAGTGCAGGCAGTAGGCAGAGGTGAAAGTAAGCCAGTATGCCCCGGTACAGCGTACCGGCAAGAGCCGGTGCACCATACTGGGGCAGCCTGGCTTCCCCAGGGGGCAAATTGCCTCCAGAGCCCCGCTGCTGGAGCCTTGGGGTATCAGCTTCAGGGCTCCGGCAGCTATTTAAAGGTCCTGGGGCTCCCCTGCTTCAACCGCCCGGGCCCTTTAAATAGCCACTGGAGCCCCTCCGCTTCCCCAGCGCTCTGGCGGCTATTTAAAGGGCCAGGGCGGTAGAAGAGGGGAGCCCCAGGCCCGTTAAATAGCCCCCAGAGCCCTGGGCTGCTGCTGCTACCCCATGGAAGGGGCACTTATCTTACAGGGTGGGCTGGGGCTGGCTCTGACCCCCTCAACCCCGCCCCTTCTGCCCTAGGCTCTGCCCCTTCCAGGGGCCAGAGCTGGCCCCAGAGTACCGGTAAGTCACTCGACTTACTTTCACTCCTGGCAGTAGGTGACAACTGGCCTAGAATCCAGCTCCCTCGGAGCTCAGATGGCAAGCCAGGCCAGGTAATCCCCAGAACAGTAAGGAGTTCTGTCCCTCCCTGCCCTGTAACGTAGAGGGACTTTGTACTGTGCGGTTAAGATCTCTGATACCAGTAGCCAGCCCACAAGTACAAGGCCTCCCCCAAGCTCTCACCAGCTTGGTGTCATCCTGCAATGAGTAACTAACAGCCCTTCCAGTCCTGAGTCTTCCCAAATCTGTCCTCCCTGCATTTCTAATTACCAGACACTTGGGCCATTTCACTCTGGTTCAGTATCTCCCAAAGGTGTGAAACCAGCCCCCACAGTTACCAGCTCAGTTTGGTTTACACACACCACACAATTTGCACAACAGAAACCTGCTTGGGATGAAGACAAAGAAAAAGTTCATTTAATAGAAAAAACACAGATTCAAAGATGACATAGAAAAGGAGAGCAAACACATGCAGGTTACACAGAAACTAAAACCTTAGGTTTTACATTTCCACATTAGATTAAATTATTTTTCTAAAACTATTTACCTATTGCCTTAAAGTAGTTTCACAGCATACCCCTTAGCTATAGGAAGGATCCAGTGTACACAGACAGCTTCCCATCTCCAGACTGTCCCTCAAGTTCTGGAAAAGAAACCTCAGTTCCAAGCCTGCTTGTAAATCTCTTTTTCCTTTCTCTCCCCTCTCTCTGTCCATGGTGAGTCATGGTTTTTCAGAGAAGGGAAATTCCCTCTTGACTTGAGAGCCAGGATGTTCTTTTCAATTTCACTTGTCTGATAATGAAGTGTTACTTGAAGCCAGCTTCTTGTAAACAACTGGCTTGGTAGGTACCACTCCTTGCTTGTCTGCTCACTGTCCTGCTGTGATGTATGGCACAGATTATGAGCACAGTTTTCTATATAAACAGATACCTGCACATAAATTCATAACTGCAGTCTGTATGCAGATCTCATAATGACCATCAAGTTCAGAACATTACAACATTACTAACGACATTACTAAATATCTTTTTATAGTACAAAAATATTGTGGGCAATTAGTTGATTTAACTGATTATTTTGGGGGTTTAAACCTTCCCTTCTCCTCTTGGGATGTCCAGACCCCAATTGTCACAACAGCCACCATGGGCAAGGCTACCATTCTGTGGAGACAAGGTAACACACAGTCTTGGGTATGCCGAGAATCATCACAAAATGTAATTCCATTTTGAACAAAGCTCTTTCTATTTATAGAAGGTTTTCCTCCAGATATTTCAGAAACATTTGTGCAACATTTTAGCTGATGCAATACACCTGTTGGCTTCTATCTCCGCATACATCTCACCAAAAGCTGTTCAACCAAGCCCTCACTGACCCAATTGACAGCAGAACCTGATGGTGTATAGGTAGACCTGGAAAGCCGGATGGCATTTTAATTTGTGATTTGCAACCTGTCATGACATAGAGCAAGGTCTCTAAAGTCTCATACTCTTCTGAGAACGTTTGCACAGCCATATAGCCCCAATTCACTAAGCATGGTATCAGGCAGAAGCAGATGTATACCTTGCTTTCAATAATTGTAGTATGCATGTCCTGTCAGAAACAATACTAAAGCACACGGAAACTCAGGTGTTGGCAGGGAGTTCATTCAAGAATTTAACTGTGATTTTGAATAAGTAATTAGAAGAACAGCTGGTGTAATTTTTAAATGGCACTTTGTTCTACTGAAATTAGGCTTTGAAATGAAAAGTGCAGGTTTACTGTACATCCCAGCACTTGCAGAAAAATTGTAATGACTCTTGAACATAGGAACTGACATACTGGATCAGAGCAGGAACCCCATCTTGCACAGTGTCCTGTCTCTGACATTGGCCACTACCACATGCTTCAGAAGAAACCGCAAAAAACCTTTTATGAACAAATATGAAATGACCGGCACTTTGAGAAGATTTCATCCTAATTACTAATTAATGGGTGGTTATATGCCATACAAGTTATGCATCTAATGTAATGGTAACAGTGGTGCTTTCTTTTATATCACAAAACTTTCTTTGAATCTTACTAAGGTGAAAACACATCCCTGAGAGATGTAGCTACACTGACTTAACTCCCAGTGTAGACAGTGCTAGGTCGATGGAAGAGTTCTGAAAATGCTACCGCAGTGCAGCTGCTACTGCTGTGCTTCACTGTAGACACTACTTACGCTGACAGAAGGGGTTCTTCCCTGGGCATAGGTAATCCACCTCCCTGACAGGCAGTAGCTAGGTCGCCAGAAGAATTCTTCATTTTAAATGTAGACATACACAAAGCGTGTGTGTGTAGGTAGGTGTGGCGGAGTGGGCGGAATCCTGGCCCTGTTAAATTAATGGCAAATCTCTATAGATTTCAGTAGAGCCAGGGTTTCACATAATCGCTAATATTTTCTGGTAATAAATTCCACCAATTAATCTGTGTTTCAAAATTTTCTTTGAAAGGTAACAAGATTAAAACTGATCATTTTTTCTGGACATGCTGTGGTAAAGAAGAGCACCCATTTTACCTTCCCTACCACATTCATTATTTATAAACTTCTACTATTTCCTATATAAAGTGACAGTGAAAATAGTCCTTCCGATCTCTTCCCACTGAAGGTTTTTTTCCATGTGTCTACTTATTTTCCTGACCCATTTCTGGAGCCCATATGTTTCTGCTATACCCTTAAGATAGAGTAACCAAAACTGAACATAATATTTAGGATAAGGATGTATCATTGATTTTTAGTGGAATTTTAATATTTTCAGAATGCTATTCTCTCTAGTTCTTTTTGTATTTTGATCACTGCACAATAGCGGTTTCTACTGAGCCACTAGATGCTACCAACAATTTATGGCCATGTCTTTTTCTTAAGTGGTTACATTTAATTTAGACCCAAATAAGGTGGCAGAGTAGTTCAAATTGTGTCTTCTAAAGTGTATTACCTTGTAGTGTCAACTGTGAATTTCAGCTGCCATCTAGTTTCTCAACTGCCTACTTTTGTCAGTTCCTTTTAGAGTTCCTGGTCTTGCTTTACCTAAAAAAAATTTAGCTCATCTGAAAATTATGTTACCATTCTGGTCTGTAATTCTTAGGATCACTACATCTATTTATTGACAAACAAAGGCTACCATTAAGTCCTTTGGTAGAGGAGCTACGTTTAATAAGAGATTGTATATTTATCTAAAAAATGCTGTGAAAATCTTCTCTGTGCCAAGAGCAGCCTTGGTTCATACTATTGCTGGTGTATGTGGGCAAGGTAAATATAATTCCTGGAAGCTTTTGTTATGTATGTCACACAGATCCTGAGGAAATTTTTAATATACCATTAAGTTAGTATGATTTAGTGAGGACATTTGTCTTTCAAGCAGTCATAACTTAACCTGAAAATAAGGCATACATTTCTGATAGCGAAGGTAATTAACCATTGAAACAATTTACCAAGGGTTGTGTGGATTCTCCATCACTGATATTTTTTAAATTCAGACTGGATGTTTTCTTAAACAATATGCTCTTGGAATTATTTTAGGGAAGTTCTATGGCCTATACAGGAGTTCAGACTAGATGATCACAAAGGGTCCTTTCTGGCCTTGGAGTTTATAAATCTATGAAAATCTTTTCCATATATGTGAAATGAGTTTAAAGCACAATTATATAAAATATTTTTATCTCTATGTAATAACTCTGGCCCCAGTATTCGCACCTGAAGCGGTTTTGAGTTATTGAGGTACTAGTAGGTCCTGCAGCAGTGATGCAGCAGCATGGAATGCTGTCCTGGGAAGGGAACATCCAATGCAAGGCAGAGGAGAGGCTGAGATGATGCAGGAGGGGAAGCAGTTAAAAAAGCTGCTAGAAAGGGAGGAGGAAAGGAAAAGAATCTAGATGCTAAGCTAGCGCATGAACCAGAGAGGGTGGGAGGTGATAAAATAAAGCAACAGAAGAATAAAGTAGGGGACTGGGAAGAGAGAAGAAGGTGTCAGGTCACGAGGAGCAGAACAATAGAACAGGGTATGTGAGCAGACACTGTAAGAGAAGGGAAGTAGAAGAAAATAAAATCTACAGACATATCGGAGAGAGGATATCAAGGGAAAAACCTGAAAGGAAATATAATTGGCGAAAAAGGGAATCGATCAAAAGGCTGTGTTAGATGAAAATAGATCCTGAGAACAGTCAACGAGAAATCCAACCACAAAGGACTAAAGTAAATGAACCGAGAGAATGACTGCTTCTTGAACATCTGTTGAAGGGAATACAGTTCATGTGAGGGCGAAGCGGACAGATGCATCAGTGTAACATTGCAGCAAAGCAATAAAGAGTAGGCTCTTCTGCTAACATTGTAATACAATACCATAACCATTTTTATTTGGCATAAACCTCAAAGCATCTTTTAGTGAGTAGATAGACAATTATAGGAGAGTACAGAAGGCTACAATCAAAATTTCCACCAATACTATGTGTATCCCTGACATGCAGTATGGAAGACAGGAAGTTGTGAGATCACTAATACAAACGTCGCCTCTTAAAGACGATAATTTTAGGAAGTACTTCATAGCCTTGACAAATTACGCAGTTTCAACTGTGGTATGTATATCATCAGCAGAAGTACCATTCTGGAGAAAGACAGTTTTTCCAGTCAGGGTATCAAAACAATAATGGAATCCAAGGCTCTTCCCCTGCCATGCATTCAGATTTTGGACAGCAACATTTTCAAAGGTCCCAGCCAACCCCACATTCAAAGGGCTCACACTTTATGAACATTTGTAGCTCATCTGTGAGCAAAATGTTAATAAGGGCAGTTGAATGGAAAATGATTTTTGTTTCAATTACAAATTTTGATGAAGATGAAAAGGGTTTTCATTACTGTTGAAAATATTTTCCAAAAATTTTCAGACAATTTTCCATTTTTGGTTGTCAAAAACCAGAAGAAAAAAAATCATCAACAATGGAAATTTGACAGCAATTTTGTGTCGGCTATGGAGAAAAAAATTGATCTCCTTTATTGATAAAGTATGATAGCTGACATCTACTCACCATTAAGATGATGCTTAATCCAAGGAATCAATTATGGAACTGGATGACCCAGCAGGATTCTGGCCTTATTATTTTCAGCCTTCAGAAGTGTTAGCATATAAGCCTGTTTGTTAGCTTGAGATAGAATTTTGGGTTTGTCTTTTACATCCTTACTAATACGTATGAAGAACAAAGGACAAAGATGCTGTGTGTTGCATTTCCCACAACCAGATCGGGCTTTTAGTACAATGAGACACATAAGGGATAAAGCTAAAAGTGTTACAGGGTATGGTGGGAGTGTAATACATAAGCGCACACTTGACGACTGCCTCAACTCCTCATCTCAAAGCAAGCTCAGGCAACCAGTTGGGAGGGGCAAGGGGGGATGGGGTGGGGGAAGGTAAAATACTAAAAGACCAGAGAAATGCCTGCCCCTGACTGGAGCACAACCTCACTCCTTACCCTTCCCATGGGATACAAAAGGGGTGGGATGAAGACTCCGACTCTATGACCCTCCAGAACAGAACATACGTTATAAGGGGTGTGACTAGGGGAGTGCATTGCAAGTATATTTGGGCCTGCTAAGAAGAAGGAGTGGGAATGGAGAATGGGAATTGGGGACTGGGAGAATGGGAAACAGGGACAGGGACACAGGCAAGGCTCTGCAGCGTCAGAGCTGGGAAGGGGGACACAGGGTAAATGGTCTCTGACATCAGAGCTGGAAAAAGAACAATGGGAAGAGGGAGCTCCATCGGGGGATGGAGCTAGGGGTTAGAAAAAGAAGGGGTTCTATTGACATATAAAACTGTAGTTGGGGGAGGGGGAGGGGAAAACTATTAGAATATAAAGATAAGCTTGACTGGTGTGAAGGGCTTCGGAATATGATTGCTTGGAACTAAACCCCAATAAACATCGCATTGCTGGCACTTTGGACTTCTGTTTTCTGCTTTCCGCCTGCATGACAAGAACCAGGGAAGGGGGTGAAGGGAAAGCCCTCTAACAAGGATGAGGAAGAAGACTCAGAAATTGTCCAGTGCTCCTCTGTGCACACTGAACTGGGGAAATGCATCCGATTAAGTGAGCTTATGCTCAAATAAATTTGTTAGTCTCTAAGGTGCCACAAGTCCTCCTTTTCTTTTTGTGGATATTAAAGGTCTCCCTAAGAATGACAAATAATGGGTATCTTTTTTTCGGGGGAAAGGTAAAGCTGTAAAAAACAAGTTATCAGAATGCTTCTAAAGAAGTAGGAGTAAATATTTCCCTGCATATACTTAGTTGCTAGGGGAAGAGATTCTAATATGCTTTGTATGACTAGAAAGAAAGAGAAAGGTCCAAACAGTTATCCCTGGTAATAAAACATTGGGGCTACTCTCTCTATTGCAATGAGAGAGCACTGTACTCTCTATTGCACTGGATTTATAAGGTAGTGTTGGTAGCAAGGCTTTAGTGAAAACAAGATCAAGGATTGTCAGGAGCTCTAGCTGCAACACCGATCTCAGCTAAGGAAATATTGGTTATGATTCACATCTGGCAAGTCACCATACACAGCCTGTTACACTGGCCAGTGCTCACCATCTTGTTTCATTTTGCTAATTAAAGTCTAAAGTCATAGTTCAGTGTTTTCAACAGATATTTTCATAATGCAAATAATTACTGCAATATATCAGAAAACCAATAATGCATGAGGTCTCTGCAGGGCAACCCAGAGGTTCTTGAGGGCCTTGGTAAAGTCTAAAATTCAGACCCCACCACCCTTCCAAAAAATTGCCATTGAGGGGAAGCCCCAGTGCACAGAAGGGGTGCAAGAGAGCAAGCCTGCCCCTTGCACATCCCACAGTAGTGGCTCCTGTCCAGCCTGCAGATTCCCCTTTACTCTCCTGTCCAATCCCTCTCTCTGGGAGTTGAAACTTGGCCCACCGGGTTGCAGTGCCACTTAGGTATGGCCCAGTGGTCCCTCCGTCAGGTAGCAGGCCAAACCTGAGTGGCTCTGCAACACCTCACTCTAAGTTACAACACCACTCACTCAAATTTGGCCTAACTGTCTCTCCATCTTTATGGAAAGAATACAGGGCCAAACCTGATTAGCACTGTGATTCCATGCAGTTGCTTCTTCTGCTTTTTCTGATGTTTTTGCTCTTTTAGGTTTCTTCTGATGTTCTCCTTTTGGTTCTCCTTCTTCTGCTGCTCCTATCGTGACTAACTTTTGCTGCCTGCTCTCTGCCTTATATACAGTTTTTGGCCTGTTCTGATTGGCTTATTTTTCAATCCTAACATTGGCGAACCTATCTGCCAATCACCTCTCTGCTGGGTCCATACTTATATACCAATCATAACTGCTAAATCTATGGCAACCCTTACATGTTTTTGGACTGCGTATGCCTGACTGACCCCTCCCTGCAGTTTTAGACTGACCTTTACCTGACCTTAGTCCACACCCTACCTAGCAACAAACTAGTCATATGCTGCATGGCTTGAAATATTGACTGTCCTTGGCTGTGTGCCAACATTGATCGCCCATTTAAATGACCAGACTTTTAAGCCATAAACCATCACCTTATTTCTTTAACATATGATTAATTGTTAACTTATGTCCCTCAATGTTATGGTCTACCCCTGCTACCCCATTTCTTACCAATTTAATTAATTTTTTTCAGTTTTTTCTCTCTTTTCAGTTAATAGTGGCAAAATAGTGTTTTTCACTGCTATGCTTGGAAACAAAATACAGCAGATCAAAAGCCTTTGTATCACACAACCTGTACTAGCTCCCTTTTATTTACCAAAAATACTTTATCGTGCTGGTACTGGTTAAAAAGTTCTGAATGGTGTAGCATCATGTGATCTCTAAGGCCAACTCTCCTTCCTGGACCCACTATGCCAGCTGAAATAATCAGGGAACTCTGTGTCTCAGAACTCTGGGAATGCTGAGGCAGGGAAATGCATGGAGCAGTGTGTCATTAGTACTCTTAATAGCGTAATGAATGTATATTCCCTTCTCTGCCCCTCCCTCCTACACACTCCCTGCTAGGTCAGCTAAACATTGTCAAAAAAACTAAATTTTTTTTCTTGTATTAATCAGATATCAGATAAACAGGCTGATTCATCATGTGAACATTGGCATTATTAGATTATGATGTTTGTAGGCGAATCTTTATTCAGTAATGGATAGCTTATTAAACCCTAATGTAAATGGCTTATTGTGAAGCAGCAGTGCTACCTTTGGTCCCATTAACAATGGAATTACAATATTGACAACCACCTGAAATATTAGCTTCTTTCGTGATAATAAAGCAGAGTGCCTGAGAGCTCATTGGAAAAAGCTGCATGACATTCCATAAAGCTATCCTGCATTCCCATTTTGACTGTATACATTAGTATATGTTATCAAAAGGAAGCTATCTGATGCGTTCTTGAAAACATTCAATAAATCTAGTTGTCGTCCTCAGACAACTACAGACCTCAGTTTGGTACAAAGAGCTACGGATTGCATTTTACAAATGGCTGTTCTGATCCTGTTGCAAACAGGACTGGAACTGATGAAGAGTTTGCCTTTGTTCAAGACATCATCTGCTCTCACTAGATGATACAAATCATACATTATGCAAATTAAAGCAGGGCCTCCTGTTTACCATGTCCCCAAGAGCCTATGGCTGTCTCTTGAAGTCACCTGTAGCCTACTCCTCTTCTGAGCCAAGTTGCTTTTCTTCCCTTCCTTCTCCTATTATTTCTTTAGGAGGTGCTGGTTAATGTTGATTAATATGCAGTTGTGTTATATACTCAAGAGACTACAAGTAGGGAGGAAGGCATTAGGGAAGGGGGGAAGAAGTCTGATGAAATGAAAAGGTACATTTTCTTATCTAATAGATAATGTGTGTTTGTGAGAGTTTCCTTTTCAAGGGCTAGACTCTGCACTTATGCATGTGCTTATCTTTAAAGATAGAATAGTCCCTTTGACAGGTCTACTTCTGGGCTTAAAGTTAAACACATACATGAGATAAATTTTGCAGGACTGGGGCCTTGTTCCACAAATTGTCATAATCTGGCCCTATCTTTTTGACCCTCTGGATATAGTTAGCAGTAGAGCTGAGTGGATAATGGATTTTTGGCTTGGGGGCCTTGCTAGCAGATCCTCATAGAGAAGGGAAGTGCTGTAAATGGCAAGAAGCCTCAGTCTGAATACAGTAGAACAGTGGTTTTCAACCCAGGGGTCCGCAGACTATATCTAAGATTTCCAAAGGGGTCCACACCTCCATTTGAAATTTTTTAGGGGTCTGCAAATGAAAAAAAGATTGAAAACTGCTACAGTAGAACCATAAAGGAAGTACAGGATTAAGGCATCACCAGGAATAAAGATTCTGCAGCTGAAATTTATTATTAATTTATTATTTGTATTCCAATAGTACCTAGGAGCCCCAGCCATGGACCAGGAATCCATTGTGCTAGGCATTGGACAAACACAAACCAAAAGCTTGGAATCTAACTACAATACAAGAGACAACAGATGGATACAGGCAGACAAATGGAGAAGTACAAGGAAACAATGAGACAATATTGGTCAGCATGAGAAGCAGTTATCGTTGAACACCAGCTGCTTAACTGTTAAGTAAAAACATGGATCATGGGTTTTGAAGTAGATAATGAATTAGTTTTGTGGATGTTTATAGGGAGCTCCTCGCAATCATGAAGGGTAGCATCAGAGAATGCATGGAGGTGCTGGTTTGGAAATTTTTACAGGTGATGGAGACTGGCATCATGGGATGATTGAAGGAGGGAGCGATATCTCAACAGTGAATGAGAGATGAATAGGCCATTAAGCCCTTGAAAGTGAAGACAAGTAGCTTGTGATAGCCAAGAGGGATGCAGGAAAACAGGTGACATGATCAAAGTGATGGGCTAGGAAAATGATCTTTGTAGCAGCATTCTGAATGGATGTGAGTGGAACGTTTGTCAAGGCCAAAAAGAAGGATGTTGCAGTAATCAAGAAGCAAGTTTATGAGAGCTTGGATGACAGTTTTAGCTGTCTGGATGATTAACAAAGGCCATATCTTAGAGATGTTATACAGAAAGCATCTGTGAGATTTAGACTGAGCCTGGACATGAGGACCTGGATAGAGGTCCAAGTGTTGAAGATGATAGCTTATGGGCCTGAGTGACAGGTAGAAGCATGGTGTTATCCACAGTGTTCAAGAAAGGATGTAGCGGGAAGGGCTTGGTAGAGGAGAGAGCAGGGAGATTACGAGCTCTGTTTTAGCCATATTGACCTTGAGCTGAGATGTCAGAGAGACAGGGTGAGCTTTTCATTTGGACAAAAGGAGACAGATCTGTGAGTCATTAGCATAGAGATTGAAGCTGAATTTGTGTCTGTGGATGGGATTATCCCAAAATAAGGTGAAGAAGGAAAAGAGGAAGGGACCAAGGACAGAGTCCCGTGGAATCCCCACAGAAAGTTGGAGGACAGATGAGGAGGATCCTCCAAAGGACGCGATAAAGAAGCGAGCAGAGAAGTAGGAGGAGAACCAGGAGTGAACAATGTCACAGAAGCCAAAGGAAGACAAGACTGCAAGAAGAACAGCATGGGTGATGCTGTCAAAGGCAGCTGACAAGTCAAGGAGAATGAGGATGGAGTACTTGTTCTAAGTTTTAGCTAAAAAGAGGTCACTAGAGATTTTGGTGAGAATACGTTCAGTGGAATACAAGGAACAGAAACTGGATTGGAGAGGGTTTAGGATGGAATTGGCAGAGAAGAACTACAGCCAGGGAGTTTAGAGAGGAAAGAGAAAATGGAGATGGAATGATAGGCACAGACAGCTGCAGCGACACAGGAGCCAGCAAACAGAGCTGTAAACAGGGGTGTTTGTATTGTGGTGCTTGTTTGGGGTTTGGTTTTGCTGTGGGGGATGGTCTTTTGGTGTGGCTTGTGTTTCCCAGATTAACAGGATTTAGATGGGAAGGCTATGACAGGTACAGAGGCAGCTGTGGGAGTGACTCTTATAGTGGAAGACACAATGAAGATGACTGGATATGGAAGCTGTGGTATGTACATGATCCTGGAGGGGGGACCTGGTAAGAGTTTTTTTCTGCATGAAATGCCATCTGATAGAGCTGATGGAGGAAAAGATCCGAGGTTTGGAGATGCAGGTGGAAAGTCTGGTTGAGTTTAGGAAGGGGTTTGAGCAGATGATGGAGCAAAGACATGAGGTATCTGAAGGGAAAAGCTCAGACTTACAGATGGAAGCAGGGCTGGGGAATTTTGAGGGGAGACTGGGTGAGAAAAGTGGTCAGTGGAAGCATGTGACTAAAAGAACCAGGCAGAGGAAAAGACGGGCTAGTGAAGGAGAAATAGAGCTTAGGAACAGGTTTGCAGAGTTGGAAAATGAAGAAGGGGCTCAGCAGGTAGTCGCTGAAGGTGGAAGGGCAAGAAAGAAGAGAAGAGAGGCTAGTCCTATAGGAAAAGGGGAAGAGTCAATGGAGACTACACCAAATATGAGCCCCAGGAGGATACAGGATGGGTTGAAGAGGATTATAAGGGAGAATAGGAATGGAAAGAACTTGCAGTCAGAGGGAACAGGGGAGAGACTGGAGAATAGCACCGTCACCAGGAAAAGGCAGGTCTATGTGATAGGGACTCTTTATTGAGAAGAATAAACAGGCCTGAAACCAGAGCTGATCCGGAGAATAGAAGGGTGTGCTGTCTTCCAGGTGCTAAGATATAGGATGTAGACCTGAGGTTGAAAAGGATCCTAAAGGGAGCGGGAAAGAATCCCCTAATTATCCTTCATGTGGGAACAAATGATACGGCTAGATTCTTGCTGGAAAATATTAAGGGAGACTGTGCTAGGTTGGGGAAGACACTTAAGGAAACAAGACTCAGGTGGTCTTTAGTTGGATTCTGCCTGTTCCTAGAGAAGGGCAACAAAGGTGTGACAAGATTATGACTATCAACAGATGGCTTAGGCAGTGGTGCTATAAGGAAGGCTTTGGGATGTATGGCCACTGGGAGGCATTCAAGGACAGAGGACAGTTCTCTCGGGATGGACTTCATCTGAGTAGGGAAGGAAATAGACTTCTAGGAGGGAGGCTGGCACAACTGATTAAGAGAGCTTTAAACTAGGAATTTGGGGGAGATGGTTGGGAGATGTCCAGGTAATCTCCATGCTGGATTTTAGCATTGAGAGGGAAGAAAATGAAGTAAGAAAGGATACAGCCGTGGGTAGGAGAATGTATATAAGGAGGAAGGGCAGTGTGGATACCAGTCTAATAGGTTATACTGGCTGTAGAATGACCGTGTCTAATAGGGTACAAAATGTGAGCGAGGCCAAACAGCAAAAACTAAGATGTTTATACACCAATGCGAGGAGCCTAGGTAACAAAATGGAGGAACTAGAGCTACTGGTGCAGGAAGTGAAACCAGATATTATAGGGATAACAGAAACATGGTGGAATAGTAGTCATGACTGGACTACAGGTATTGAAGGGTATGTGCTGTTTAGGAAAGACAGAAATAAAGGTAAAGGTGGTGGAGTAGCATTGTATATCAATGATGAGGTAGAATGTAAAGAAATAAGAAGCGATGCAATGGATAAGACAGGGTCCGTCTGGGCAAAAATTACATTGGGGGAAGAAAACTAGTAGAGCCTCTCCTACAATAGTGCTTGGGGTGTGCTATAGACTGCCGGGATCTAATTTGGATATGGATAGAGCCCTTTTTAATGTTTTTAATAAAGTAAATACTAATGGAAACTGCGTGATCATGGGAGACTTTAACTTCCCAGATATAGACTGGAGGACCAGTGCTAGTAATAATAATAGGGCTCAGATTTTCCTAGATGCGATAGCTGATGGATTCCTTCATCAAGTAGTTGTTGAAATGACTAGAGGGGATGCCATTTTAGATTTGGTTTTGGTGAGTAGTGAGGACCTCATAGAAGAAATGGTTGTAGGGGCTAATCTTGGTTCAAGTGATCATGAGCTAATTCAGTTCAAACTGAACGGAAGGATTAACAAAAATAAATCTACAACTAGGGTTTTTGATTTCAAAAGGGCTGACTTTCAAAAATTAAGGAAATTAGTTAGGGAAGTGGATTGGATTGAAGAATTTATGGATCTAAAGGTAGAGGAGGCCTGGGATTACTTTAAATCAAAGCTGCAGAAGCTATCGGAAGCCTGTATCCCAAGAAAGGGGAAAAATTCATAGGCAGGAGTTGTAGACCAAGCTGGATGAGAAAGCATCTCAGAGTGGTGATTAAGAAAAAGCAGATAGCATACAGGGAGTGGAAGATGGGAGGGATCAGCAAGGAAAGCTACCTTATTCAGGTCAGAACATGTAGGGATAAAGTGAGACAGGCTAAAAGTCAAGTAGAGTTGGACCTTGCAAAGGGAATTAAAACCAATAATTAAAGGTTCTATAACCATATAGATAAGAAGAAAACAAAGAAGGAAGAAGTGGGACCGCTAAACACTGAGGATGGAGTGGAGGTTAAGGATTATCTAGGCATGGCCCAATATCTAAACAAATACTTTGCCTCAGTCTTTAATAAGGCTAAAGAGGATCTTAGGGATAATGATAACATGACAAATGGGAATGAGGATATGAAGGTAGATATTACCATATCTGAGGTAGAAGTGAAATTCAAACAGCTTAATGGGACTAAATCGGGAGACCCAGATAATCTTCATCCAAGAATATTAAAGGAATTGGCACCTGAAATTGTAAGCCCATTAGCAAGAATTTTTAATGAATCTGTAAACTCAGGAGTTGAACCATATAATTGGAGAATTGCTAATATAGAATATTGCTAAAATCCCTATTTTTAAGAAAGGAAAAAAAAGTGATCCAGGTAACTACAGGCCTGTTAGTTTGACATCTGTAGTATGCAAGATCTTGGAAAAAATTTTGAAGGAGAAAGTAGTTAAGGACATTGAGGTCAATGGTAAATGGGACAAAATACAACATGGTTTTACAAAAGGTAGATCGTGCCAAACCAACCTGATCTCCTTCTTTGAGAAAGTAACAGATTTTTTAGATAAAGGAAACGCAGTGGATCTAATTTACCTAGATTTCAGTAAGGCGTTTGATACCGTGCCACATGGGGAGTTATTAGTTAAATTGGAAAAGATGGGGATCAATATGAACACTGAAAGGTGGATAAGGAATTAGTTAAAGGGGAGACTACAACGGGTCCTACTGAAAGGCGAACTGTCATGCTGGAGGGAGGTTACCAGTGGAGTTCCTCAGGGATCAGTTTTGGGACCAGTCTTATTTAATCTTTTTATTACTGACCTCGGCACAAAAAGTGGGAGTGTGCTAATAAAGTTTGCAGATGATACAAAGCTGGGAGGTATTGCAAATTTAGAGAAGGACCGGGATATCATACAGGAGGATCTGGATGACCTTGTAAACTGAAGTAATAGTAATAGGATGAAATTTAATAGTGAGAAGTGTAAGGTTATGCATTTAGGGATTAAGAATAAGAATTTTAGTTATAAACTGGGGACGCATCAATTAGAAGTAATAGAGGAGGAGAAGGACGTTGGAGTATTGGTTGATCATAGGATGACTATGAGCGCCAATGCGATATGGCTGTGAAAAAAGCTAATGCGGTTTTGGGATGCATCAGGAGAGGCATTTCCAGTAGGGATAAGGAGGTTTTAGTACCGTTATACAAGGCACTGGTGAGACTGGAATACTGTGTGCAGTTCTGGTCTCCCATGTTTAAAAAGGGTGAATTCAAACTAGAACAGATCCAGAGAAGGGCTACTAGGATGATCCGAGGAATGGAAAACTTGTCTTATAAAAGGAGACTTAAGGAGCTTGGCTTGTTTAGCCTAACTAAAAGAAGGTAGAGGGGAGATATGATTGCTCTCTATAAATATATCAGATGGATAAATACAGGAGAGGGAGAGGAATTATTTAAGATCAGTACCAATATGGACACAAGAACAAATGGATATAAACTGGCCACCAGGAAGTTTGGACTTGAAATTAGATGAAGGTTTCTAACCATCAGAGGAGTGAAGTTTTGGAATAGCCTTCCAAGGGAAGCAGTGGGGGCAAAAGATCTATCTGGCTTTAAGATTCTACTCGATAAGTTTATGGAGGAGATGGTATGATGGGATAATGGGATTTTGGTAATTAATTGATCTTTAAATATTCAGGGTAAATAGGCCTAAACTCCTGAGATGGGATATTAGATGGATGGGATCTGAGTTACCCAGGAAAGAATTTTCTGTAGTATCTAGCTGGTGAATCTTGCCCATATGCTCAGGGTTTAGCTGATCACCATATTTGGGGTCGGGAAGGAATTTTCCTCCAGGGCAGATTGGAAGAGGCCCTGGAGGTTTTTCGCCTTCCTCTGTAGCATGGGGCATGGGTCACTTGATGGAGGATTCTCTGCTCCTTGAAGTCTTTAAACCACGATTTGAGAACTTCAATAGCTCAGACATAGGTGAGGTTTTTCGCAGGAGTGGGTGGGTGAGATTCTGTGGCCTGTGTTGTGCAGAAAGTCAAACTAGATGATCAGAATGGTCCCTTCTGACCTTAGTATCTATGTATCTATGATAGCTGGAGAAGCAAGTGAGGTCTAGGGTATTATTTTCTAAGATGGGAGTGATTAAAGCATGATTGCATTGTGAGGGGAAAAAGCCAGAGGAGAGTGAGAAGCTAAAGAGAAGACTAAGGGAAGGGATGAGCGTAGGCACGTGGGAGATTGGGAGAACTTAGTTAACCATTGTTGATGAATGATCCAGAAAAACATCCAGTCCTCTCCAAAAGCTGGGTTGGCTTTGTGGTGCTAACAAAGGTTAAATGTAGTACAGTTGCATGAACAAAGAGGAGGCAAAAACTTGGGTAGAGTGGTTGCATTCTGGAATATTCAAGCAGCAAGATCTGTGGGAATCACACTAGTTGCAGTTTGCAGGGTTCATGTACCTAAATTTCAGGTTTAAACAAACTCAAATTGGAACATAATGAAATCTACCTGCAAACCCAGATATCGCCCCAGTTTGGCCCCAAACTGGGCCTGGGATGCTAAATCTCAGCAAACATGTCAACGGATCTGGACAGAGTTTTGAGGGTTGGGTTATTTTTTTTAAGTGAGTTTTGCATTGTTTGGGGTGTTATCACAAACATTTTGTAGAGTTGAAAAACCAGCATTTTAGGAGGAGAGCACCAGGACAATGCTACTGTCAGAATTAAATCAAGGGAGGAGCTAGTAGCATGGAAAGGGGTGGAATTTGGTGGGCTAGGAGAGACCTCACTGAGGACAAAGTCGTGGCCATGGAGCATTAAAAGAGCATTGAGATCCCTTGATACATTTTTGTTCCATTTTTAACATTAGAAGACTACACCACTGGCTGCTGTAACTCAAATGATTTGATGCACTTGTAGGATTAAACATAACAAGCCAAATGGATGACTTCAGTGGCATTACTGCAGGGACAAATTTGGCCCTGTTTTTCTTGATTTGCTATATTATGTGATTATACTGATATATTAACTCCCAGGAACACATCTGTTTTGATTTACTCATTAGAAATGGGCAGCACTACCTTTCTTTTTAAACATCTCAGAAATGTGAATGGTTAATTAAAATATATGGCCCTATCAAATGTTATTGTAATTGCATTTAAATACTAATTTAAATGGTCAAAGAATAATAAAGCTAGGTATTACTGTATGTCAGTTGTGAAATGCTGAGAGAGACGTAGAGAGAACAGAGAACCCCAGTAATCAATTTCTGCTTTGCCTGTGAACACCAGTTTGGTCCCTCATACTGCTGGACCTGCTGAGAATACCATTTCTTTGATTAATGAGTGGTATTTTTCTGTAAAAATCAAAGAGTTTACTATTATTTGCTGTCAGAAATCGTTTGTCTTACTAACAAATGAAGGAGAAATTTCTTTTGCACATACCTCGTGCTGGTAGAATCATTAATCAGAGCCGTCTTTTCTGAACTAGAGGGCCAATTAATAATGATGAGTTGGAACCCCATGTAGGATATATTTCACAAGTACAAACTGATTGCTAGTGCCTATTTAGTTTAACTGATTGTTCCACCCACTTACTCTTAATTAGCTGATTCCCTGCTCTTGCCCTCCATGCCTTGCTCTCACCCAACCATTCCTGGCCATTTATCCTTGCCTTCTATTCCCACCTCAAGTCTTCTCTTTTAATGTCTCCTTTCTCTTCCTTCAGCTTCACTTCCCTTTTACCCTCTCACCCCAGCCCCAAACCCACTCTCTTTTCTGTACTGTACTGGTAGGAGCAGTGTCACACTCGGCAAGCCAAGCAGAGATTCTGGGGTGTGCTGTGTGGAAACAGCGTGTTGTGTGCACGTAAGATAGGATAAATAACCTGGACCCATTGCATTGTTGCAAGTTGACTGTGATTGCACCCAAGTAAGTTGCAAAGGTGCAATTCTGTAGCACAGACTATTCTTGTCATGTTTTTGAAAAGTGGTCTACAGCACAGCAAGGCACCATCTAACTTTAGCTTTCCCTTCCTTGATGGAGCCAGAACTGTCATTTTGCTTTGTGTTAAAATATTTGCTTCTATGTAAGAAACTTTTTATAAAATACCTTTTTCAGCTTGTCTCAAAGTGTCACATACTGCCCCAAATCCTAACTAGCCTCTACCAGCTCTATCTATTATTTGGGAAGCACTGACTGTGCTCAACCCCTGCCCAGAATTGTTTATGATCTGAGAGCTCAACTCTAAAAGCACTCACACATGAATAGCTTTACCCACCTGAATAATCCCACTGAATTCAGTGGGACAGATGGTGCTTGCAAGGTCTAGTTGAAATGGGAACTTCATCCCACACTGAAAGACCCTCACCCTTCTTAGAAAGCCCAGAAAGCCCTCGGTTGGATTAGAATCCTCCTGAAGGAGGAAATAGGAATTTGGCTGGGGGAGTGGGAACACTAATCACCCCCTCCAGCTCTACAGATTCCTTAAAAATCTGTGGCCCCCTCTCTGGTGAGGAAATCCCTGTAGTATGAGAGAACATTATCTAAACCAAATTAGAGGTGAGCATGTAAAGTGCAGGACTGTGTGTTGCCCTTTCACAAAGGGCAGGCTACTGAGATCTCTTCCTAAAGGGGAATGTCATTTGCCTCATTTCCGTTCAGGTTATACCAATAGTGTTTTAACCTTTCCCCTCTTAAATCAAAACTGTCTTATCATAGCTTTTCTCTTAATGGAGATTAAGTAATTGTGTTGTGATTGAATAAATGTATCATGCTTCTGGATGCCAGCCAAGCCACTGGTGTGAAACACCTCACTCTTATCAGGCTTTTCTTTTCTTTTCTTTTCTTTTCTTTTCTTTTCTTTTCTTTTCTTTTCTTTTCTTTATAATTCAAAGGGTGAGTGTCAGGTTAAAAATCTTCTTTTTAAAATCTTCTGAAATGGTCTTACCCCATTTACAAACAAAACTTATTACTATTTTTTTAAAGTGTAGTTTATTTCGCATTATTTGTAATGCTTGTTTTACACACTGTATTTCTTTTAACTTGATCAGTGAAATTTGACCCGAAACTAACCTAAGACTGCCCACTCAATTTCACTGTCAAATTTTCATGCACTGGTACAATGCTGTAATGTTTGGTTTGTGTTTATAAAACTGTTTCATTTAGAATTAAAATAATGTTCACACCAAGCTAAAACATGTTACCTTTTTTTTTACATATAACCTAAACTTAGGGCTAAGTGTCTCCTGATCGTGTCCCTTTAAGTGAATGTAGTGTATCTGAAAGTTGCCTGATGAAGAGCCCTGGAGATAGCAGTACTGTCTGACTAGCACTATAGCTAGTAGCAGAGTCAGGTTACACAGAATGCTTCCCCAGTACACCTCAACCCTGTTATGAAGGGACACTCTCTAAGGCTAAGAGCAGGTCTGGTTCTGGCAGGCTGCACACCTTATACCCACATGGGGCCCTGACTTGGAACTTGACCCACAGCGTGAGGGAAGAAGGAGGGAGTCACTGCTACACTTGGTCAGTTGCTCACTTCACACATTAGGAGGGAGAGTGAGCTGCTGACTCTGTCAGGTATGTGCCGTGGGCCCAAGCTGCAGAGCACTGTGTACACCACCTCCTGGCAAGACAGAAAGAGGAAGGGACAGAAGGATGGTGGCCTAGCGGGGGATTCCATGGACCCTCTCTACCTTATGAATGTTGGTGGCTAAAGGGGAAACTTCCTATGGCCCTGCCCCACACCTGCAATGAATGGTGCCTCAGGGTTGGGCTTGGGTTCAGTTCCATGCTCTGTCACATGCTTTCTTTTTGACCTTCAGCAAGTCACTTAGCCTCACTGTGCCTCAATTGCCCATCTGTAAAATGGAATTAACAGCACATCCATACCTCACAGGGGTGCTGTGAGGATAAACACATACTCTAGACAGACCATGCATATTCTTAAAGCTAACTTAAAGAAAGCACATACATATGTGTTTGCTGGAGCAGAGCTTACCACAGAAATGCTATTGCTATTACTTAAAATGATTATATTCTATATTTGTAACTTGGACATACAGAAGCTGATTCTGCTGCCAATTCCCTAAACCCACTTCATACTCATGCTGAGTAGTACTTTAGTGCTCAAGTATTTCCATTGAGTCATGGTGTCTACAATTACTATCATTAAACAAAACCATAGATGGGAAAATAAAGGTTCTTAAATTATCACTGTACAGCAAACATTTTTCTCTCTTAAATATTAGCCCTGGAGAGGGTGATTTTGGATCAGTGCACTACTTGAAAATATGGATTTTATACTACTTTTAGGATTAAATTTATTGATCCTCTGTTTGCTGGGGGGGTGATGGGGTGGAAAGGAGATGGTGTCAAAAAGAGTATATAGTGTGCTGGCAGATGAAGAGAAAGTTGCTTGACTTTTCCCAATTAAGGAAGAATGGTAATATTCAAGTATAAGTATTTTGGAAGATGCACTTATGAAAATTATGGAAAAATAAAATGATTGTACTAGATGCTACCTTAAATTGCCCCAAGAAATAACTTTGCTGCCTATTTTATACATTTGTTAGTAATATTTTCTTCAAGTGAAGATCCTGAGACTTTTGGTTGTACACTAAAGTTTTTCTTTTAATAGAGCAAAGCATTCCTGATTTAGGCACTGGCAGACTTCTGATATGCTGAGATTTCATATAAATCTCTCTTATTATAACTAAAGACAAACAGATCATTGAGAGAAGAGGGTTTACTCATAGTTTGTCTAGTATTCCTTTAAATATTTCAGTCAGATGAATAGGCGGGGAGAGCCTGGTCTCATGAATCTTCACAGAGATATTCATGTATATACTCTTGAAAGACAAGCTGCAGTACATGGGTTATTTTAAGTAGCAGTTGCTGGTCTTTGTGGCACTGAAAATCCATGTGATCTGCAAAAGCTGACAAATAAGGAATTAAAGCAGTTATGTGAAGCCAGCAAAACCTACTCTTTGCTGAATTATGAATCACTATAGATGGACAGGTCTGAGGGAGAAATGTCCCTGGTTAATGAAAGTTCAAACAAGTTTAACTATGTAAAATGCACATGAAATCCATCTTGTTAGCTACCCTCTTACCAACATAAACATCAGGAAAGGGAAATGAGTGGAGAGAAAAAAACTCCATGTTTTATTCATTTATGTTAATTTAAAATATCTTAAACATTGAATATCCTGAGTCTCAAGATTCTGAAACCTGCTCCATTTTGGATGAATTAAAGTTGGCTTTGAAAAAAAATTAATCTCCCCCCACCACATACACATACACCCACCAAACTTAATGTGTGTGATCCTTTACACGGATGAAACTCTGATTGAAATGAGGACTGTAGAATTTGGTCCTGAATTCTGTCATTTCAGTTTCCATGTAGTAAGTAATTTCATTGGACATTTTTTGGCATGAGAACTCAGCTTCATGATCCTATCACAAAATCTATTTCTGTTAAATAACACTGCTCTGTACACACTTGTTCAGCATAGGAGGATCTTTTGTGCCAAGAATCATAAAAGCTTTGTATTCATGTGATCAAATATGCAACCCCTGCATAGACATTGGCTAAGAATGGGTTAATGAGCTACTGTTAGCTCAGTCAGCCCCACTCCACTAAACTTGCAATTGATGTCAGGCCTGGAGCTAGGGGCTAAAAGGGGAGAGGTCAGCTCAGTTGGGAACAGGCTGTGGAAGAGAGCTTACTGACAGTGCACACTCTGTGAGAAAAGCCTGGCTTTTCTTTCATTTCCACACCTTAATGTTTTTATGTTTCTCAAGACCCATCTTAGCTTTGAATTTTGCTTTTTGAACGGAATCAATGCAAAGCTGCCTTCATCAGCATGAACTGATACTTTATGATGCAGCCATTGCTGGCTTTTATCACTTATTGGCAGTTAATGGAATAAAATATAGACCAATATTGAAAAAGGCACCTATTCAAAAAGTAATGGAGTTCCTGTTGAAATAATAAGGCTCATCTAGTTTCTGGAAATGTATCTTATCAGTTTTCATTTGGAATAGAAGTCTGAGCATCAGCAGCTGAGCCCCAAAGTACTTCATTGTGCGTTTAAGGTTAAGCATATTGGTGATCCCACCCCTCTTCAACAAAGCTCTGAAGCACATGCTTAAGAACCACTGAAGTCATGGCACTGCTGTTGGCAGAGACTTAAGCAAGAGCTTAAATGCTTTACTGAAGAGGGATGGAACTAGTTAGTGCTTACGTACTTTGCTGTATTGGGGACTTATGGACAACATGGATTACTATTCTGGATGTTCTCTTACTGCTGCAAATCTGATTTCTCCAGCTGGTAAGATATTACACTGGATGCTCTTTCAACTATTCTATCAGGTTTGTATCATTTGTAGAGTCTTATTTAATAAGCAAAGTAAATATTTGGTTTCCACACTGGCAGCCTGACAAATCTAGTTTAGTATCCTGTGTGTGAAGGTTTGTGACTGGTAAAGGGGCCCACACAGATGTGTAAGGACACAGAAGATCCCTTTAGAAATAGAAGCAGGTGATCTGTTGACTGTTTCTGATCTCTTTTTACCCTTTAGTAAATTGAAAAGTGCCTTCCAGTCCTGGTTTATTTCTAAACTAGAACTATCATAATTCTTGGTCAACCAGAAAAGCATTGCAAGCACCCAGGGCTGGGTTATGGCAATCTGGGGCCATACAGTAGTAGGAGGCTCCTCCCACCACAGAGAAGCAAGGGTGGCATCAAAAGATCTCCATTTCCCCTTGGTTATGTCTGCAGTCAGCCCCACCTACTTTTGGGAGCAGCAGAAGTGACAGCAGGAGAACCCCGGCCTTTTCCCTCTCACCAAAGCAGCATCTGGGCCCCCTCTTCCTTGCTATAATCCTGTCTCATCAGGCAGAGGAAGGATCCCCATTACTTACCCTGGCATCTGGGGTGTATCTGCTTAGATGGGTGGACCAGACCAACTGCATTCTTCTCCGCCTGCCATACACGGTCTGTACTGGGCTGCGTTGCTCTGCTTCTCCTCGATGAGCACTGGGGTTTTGGAGAGACCACCCCATGGAGGTGAATGGGGCAGTTCACTTAGAAATTTTCATTCAAATGAGTTACTAGAGATTCTAACAGTTGTCTGGCTCCAGGATCTCGCATGCTAGGGACAGACCATCATTACCTATGCCTTTATCTCTTTCAGCAGGAACCACAGTTAAGACTGGGTGTTTCACCATTGAATACAGAGGGAAGTTTTGTCTGACAGCAAGTTTGCTCGCTAAAGTTTTATATACACCAACCTATGCTTCCATTCATCCAGAGCCCTTCCTTCATTGTTAAAATTAGATTAACAAGGGCTGCTCTCCATGGTCCTGAACATGGTGTTTCAGTTTAACATACTACAACCCCATTGATATATTTAGCTTAGCCCTCAGTTAAGTTTCCAGTCTTTACCAAATATCATTTGAACTACTTGGGCTAATTATGGCCTTCATTTGTAGTCTGCTGGACTCAATCTAGTAGGCATACTATGGACATAACTGAGGGCCAAAATTAGCCCAACTAGTCAAAATAAAAGAGAATGAGTGTTTATTAAAAAGTCATGTTGTAATACCCTTACCTTGGTCATTGCCAAAGGCACTACTACAATTAATAAGAGAACCATGCAAACTAAACTACATGGCTTTATTTCAAATTCAAAATGACCTTGACAAATTGAGGAAGTGGTCTAAAATCAACAAGATGAAATTCAATAAAGACAAGCGCAAAGTACTACATTTAGGAAGGAAAAAACAAATATACAAATATAAAATGAGGAATAAGTGGCTAAGCAGTAGAATTGCTGAAAAGGATCTGGGGGTTATAATGGATCACAAATTGAATCTCAGCCAGCAATGTGATGTCATTGTGAAAAAGGCTAATATAATTCTGGGGTTTTAACAGTAGTGTTGTATGTAAGACACAGGAAGTAATTGTCCCACTCTACTCTGTTCTGGTGAGGCCCCAGCGGGAGCACTGTGTCCAGTTCTGAGTGCCACATTTTAAGAAAGATATAGATCAACTGGAGAGAGACCAGAGAAGAGCAAAACAAAAAAAGTTTTAGAAAACCTGACCTTGGAGGAAAGATTAAAAATGTGGGTATGTTTAGTCTTGGGGGAAAAAAAGACTGAGGGGGGAACCTGGTAACAGTCTGCAAATGTGTTAAGGGCTGTTATAAATAGGACAGTAATTTATTGTTCTCCATGTCCACTGGTGGTAGAACAAGAAGTAATGGGCTTAATCTTCAGCCAGGGAGATTTAGATGTGATATTAGGAAAAACTTTCTAACTATACAGATAGTTAAGCACTGGAATAGGCTTCCAAAAGAAGTTGTATAATTCCCATCACTGGAGGTTTTTAAGAACAGGTTAGACAAATACCTGTCACCTAGCTAGTCTAGGTAGACTTGGTCCTGCCTCAGTGTAGGGGCTGGACTAGATGACCTCATGGGTCACGCCCTGACCCACATTACTATGAGTCAGAAGGGGCATAAAATATCTGGATTATACAAGGGTTATTATTTTTTTAGAGTGTATTTTGTAAACCCTTTCCTGCAGCATTGTGATGTGATTGTTTAATTCCTATTTTAACTTCAAACACTCTCATTTTTTCAAAAAAACTCTTTTAATTTATCTTCTAATTCAAATTTGTGAAGAGCCAGGTATGCCTAACCTTATAAAGTAAGTGATATCTGACATTTGCCATTATTTCAAATATTTACACAGCTTGAAAGAATAGAGTTCAGAATTGAGACCTAGCAATAAGGTTTTACAATCATGCAGTATTATGTTAGCCAAGTAAACAGATATACTAGGGGCTGCAAGACAATATTCATAATACAGAACACTAATCAAGATTGAACAGGTGAGCGAGCGCCTTACAGACTTTATGAATCTCTGAAAACAACCCTTTCCTTCTTCATCACTTGTTCTGTGCTTCTCTGCTGTAGTGAGAATCAACCAGTGGAGGAGGTAGCAGTTTAGGAGCTTCTGCAGCTGAACTCCTCTCTAATTTAATGATAATTTTTTCATGAATTCCACTGAAAAAAGACCTGCAAGAAAAAGGCAATGGAGAGTGGAAAACACTGAAATGGATCGGAGGAAAAAAATACAGTTAATGCTGTTACCTTAACTGACACTTTTTAACACATCCTGTCAATGTATGAGTAAGAGACAGAAAATGCATCTCAAACTGTAGTTGCATTTGCTTCAGAAAGGCCTCTTGTGGAACACCTCCTATAAACTAGCACTAACATAAAGAACATTAATGTGCATGGATGTCCAGACAGCCAGGCAACTGGTCATGGCTGTGACTGGAGTGGGAGCAGGGACAGTCTGTCAGAACTACCAGACTGCTGGGAATATCCCCAGCAAGATAGCAACATTGAGCAGACTGGAGTAGCTTCTTTCATTAGGAGCCAATATACCTGCCTTGTTTGTGGATTGTGGGTCACCCTTGTTTGTGGATTGTCTGGACCCTTAGGACTCACAAGTAATTACCTCAGATGACTCATCAGGCTCAGAACACTCATCACGATGGAATAGGATTAGAGCTCCATGCAATAGGTATAGAAAACCGTAATACTTTAAACTGCCTGACTCAACAGTATGCCTTCGAACTGCATGTTTGTTAGTTTTTTGTCTCTGAGCTGGGCAAATCCTCACATTCACAACCCCGTCATGCAACTGCACATGAGGGACAGGCAGCACTGGGGGAGCAGGCCGTGGGTGGATGGGGCCTTTGAATGTGGGTTGGAGTGGGGCCATTGGATCCAGAATCACTGGATTGATCGAACTGTTGATTCTTCTTCAAGTGCTTGGTCATGTCCATTCTATATTAGTTGTATGTGCTCGCCACAAGCACCGGTGCCAGAAGTTTTTCCCTCAGCAGCATCCGTAGGGGACTGACTCTGGCGCCCTCTGGAGTGGCATGCACATGCCATGGTATAAGGGGCTCCGCTGGCTCCCCCCACCCTCAGTTTCTTCTTGCCACCAGTGATGGTGCTGGAACGTCTGCTGCTTCGGCTTGCATTGTTTTGTTCTCCGTTCTTGCGAACTTTACAAAACCTGTAATATAGTTGTATATAGTTAGTAGTTGAATTAGTTACCCTGAGTAGTAGTTCTTGAAATCTTCATTAGTCCCGAACAGGACTCAGTCTGGAGATGGGGCATGCCCCTGCCACAGGTTTTAAGCCCTGTGATCGTTGCAAATGGCCCATGCCCATCAGCAATCCCCACAGTAGCTGCCTAAGGTGCTCGGGCAAAGGGCACATAAGCGACAAGTGTTGTATTTGAAAGTCCTTCAAAGCCGGGATGAAAAAGGGGTGGGAAAACCACCTGAAAGCACTCCTGATAGAGTCTGCACTCGCTCCAGCACTGGAGCAATGGTCTGAGTCGGCATCAAGCACCCTGGCCTCGGTGTGCAGTGCTCTGCTGACACCATCCACAAGCCAGCATCAATTCCCCTCCATGGCTCCAGCCAAGAAGCTGAAGAAGACAGTAAGGGGAAGATCTCATACTTCCCACAAGGAAAAGGAAAGAGATGGGGGCAAGCCAAGACCCACGCCGGGCAGCTCAATGCCCCCTTTGGGAAGTCGGGCCCCAATTCAAGTCAAGAGGTGCAGCCTATCCTGTACCTTGCCTGCGACTCTGGATAGCAATGCAGGCCTCGGTCAGATTCAGGTGCCGTCAATGCCCGAAGCCCTACAGGCAGATCAGGAGATCCTGACACTTCCGGTGCTGCCCACACCAGCTCCAGAAGTACCCCAGTCTCGGGTAAAACCCACCTTGGGACCTCCGTATACGTCCCTGCCTCAGTGGCACCATTCCCCATCGCAGGGGATGTCCCGCCAAAGCTTGCCTGCCCAAAGCTGTCACGCTAGAGAAGCAGGCTCAGCAGAGCACTTTTCAGTCCCTGAACCTTGGGCACCAACAGTGGGATTCGAGGCATACCTTGCCGGTAGCCTGGTGCAGACCCACCAAGGCATGCACCCCTCGGCAAGTATCAGCGGTAGCCGTGTTAGTCTGTATCCACAAAAACAACAAGGAGTCTGGTGGCACCTTAAAGACTAACAGATTTATTTGGGCATAAGCTTTCGTGGGTAAAAAACCACTTTTTCAGATGCATGGAGTGAAAATTATAGATGCAGGCATTATATAATGACAGATGAAGAGCTCTTTATGTGTCAGTATATCATGCCTGTAATTTTCACCCTTCGGCAAAAGCACCAAGACCAACCCCTCATATTTCCAAGGGATTGGTACAGATCACAGGCCTGATCGGGTGACCAAAATCACAGATCACCAGCCCATTGTCATCTGTCTCCGAGACGCAGATCGCTGTATTTGGGAAGATCCTCCTGGCAACTGATTCATGGTAGCCCAGTCCCACTCAACATCCTGGTACCGGTCGAGCAGTGTGAGGCATAGATTGCCAGATTTCCGACACTGATCTGCTGAATGCAGTTGGTCCCTGAGGCCCCGACCAAGACATTCATCTCGCTCAGACAGATCTACCTCGAGGTGCAGCAACAGGCACTGGTCAGACAAGAGCCACCACTCTGCCCAATCTAGGTCACCTGGTACCAACCGCTCTGGTTGCAGCTCTGGCATGGAGCAGGGTCCCCTCACTGCGGGACAAGCTCCGATGCCTGTGCTGCTGTCTAGATCATCAGCACCGAAACCCATTCCATGGTTCTCAAGCACAGTGCCCAGTGCCATGGTGTCCATGGAACCCTGTGAGGTTCACCCAGCCTTCCCAGTCTGCCCTCTCAATGTCAGGAGCCCAAGAGAAGCCAGCAGCCTCAGTACCCCGGCTCCCTCCAGTGCTCAAGGCTTCAGGGGGCAAGCTGCTGGACCACCAATGGATGTGGAGTATCTCACGGTACTGACATTGTCCTCGTCATCTCCAGATGAGACTATCATGGGGCTCCCTCACCCGGTTCCTCAGGATGATACTAAGGTGCACCACGAACTATTGAAGAGGGTTGCATCTAACCTGGGGCTTCAGGCTGAGGAATTGGAAGAGCCTTCGGACTCCCTGTTTGATGTCCTCGGCTCCTGCTAGGATGGTTTACCCCTTCATGAGGGGGGAGCTAAGATTACTAATGCCCTGTGGCAGACTCCCTCCTCCTTGCCCCCATCTCCAAAAAGGCCAAGCAGAAGTTCTTTGTGCCAGCTAGTGGGCACAAGTACTTATATTCCCACCTGGCCCCCAATTCCCTTGTGATTGAGGCAGTTAACCACAGGGAAAGGCAAGGACGACCTGGGGCTACCCCCAGGAACAAAGACTCAAGGAGTCTGGATCTCTTTGGATGTAAAATTTATTAATCTTCCAGTTAAGAGTGGCCAACCACCAAGCCCTCCTTGGCCGATACAATTTTAACATGTGGCCACAGCCATGGCCAGGTTTGAGGGTTTGCTTCCTGAGAGGTCCAGGAAGGAATTCGGAGCGGTCTTTGACAAAGACATGACCGCGGCCAGGGCAGCCCTCCAGGTGGCATCAGATGCAGTGGATTCTGCTGCTTGCACCATGGCCTCCACCATCTCCGTGCAGTGAGCCTTCTGGTTGCTCCTCTCTGGCTTGTCTGCCGAGGCTTAGCAGTTGATGCAGGACCTTCCCTTTGACAGCCAGGCCCTATTTGCAGAGCAAACAGACAGCAAGCTGCATGGTTTAAAGGTCTCCCATACCACCCTGAAAACTTTGGGGCTTCATGTTCCAGGCCCGGCGCATACCAAGCCTTTCCGTAAATCAACTCATCTCTTCATCGCCACAGCGGATAGGATGAAGGGCCTTCTGGTGGCCTCTCAGTGGATTTCCAACTGGATCATCTCTTGCATACGGACCTGTTATGAACTGGTGGGGGTTCCACCACCGCCGATTGTCAGAACCCATTCTGAGCTCAGGTGTCCTCGGCAGCCTTCCTGGTGCACATCCCTATCCAGAACGTCTGTAGAGCCGTGATGTGGTTCTCTGTCCTCATGTTCACGGTGCATTATGCCATCACTTAGCAGGCCAGAGACGACACTGGGTTCGGCAGAGTTGTGTTGCAATCTACACGTCCATGAACTCGTACTCACCTCCAGGGTACTGCTTGGGAGTCACCTAATATGGAATGGACATGAGCAGGCACTCAAAGAAGAAAAGACAGTTACCTTTTTCGTAACTGGTGTTCTTCAAGATGTGTTACTCATGTCCATTCCATAACCTGCTCTCCTTCCCCACTGTCGGAGTTGCCCAGCAAGAAGGAACTGAGGGTGGAAGGAGCCAGCGGAGCCCCTTATACCCCATGTGCATGCCACTCCAGAGGGTGCCAGAAATGGTTCCCTACAGATACTGCTGAGAGAAAAACTTCTGGTACTGGTACATGTGGCGAGCACATAAACCTAGTATGCAATGGACATGAGCAACACATCTCGAAGAATACCAGTTATGGAAAAGGTAACTGTCTTTTTCCCAACCACCAACCCCTTATGGATGGAGGGCCATAGAAGCCACAGGAGTTTCAGTAGTGGCTGCAGAGCAATTCTGTTGGCTTGTGTTGAGGGAGGATTTCTCTCCCTGCACACTGCCCCTGCAGAATTCCTCACTCCATAGCCCACAACTACCAGTCCCTAGCTGTATCTGGGAGAGGCCTAGTGGCAGGGCATTCTTCATGCGGGATCCTGTACTTTGAAATTCACTTCTCTTGGTCCACCAGGAGTTGGTGATATTCAGGGCATATTCCAAGATTAATTTGTTTTCTCAGGCTTTGGGGGGGGGGAGGGAATGTTTGGGCTTATGGGGTGGAGCTGGTTTGGGAGAAGGATATCATTATAGCAAAAAATTTTAATGTTCCTTTTGACATACTTTAGTTTTGACACACATGCACCTAGAGTATTAGGTTGTTTCAGTGTAGAAGCCAAAATACATAGCTATAGTAACTAGCTCTTCCAGGGAAAGGAGACGAGCAATGACACTCACTTGAAAAGAAGCTGATTAAGTCTCAATGCATAACACTATCCGTCTAATTTAATCACATCATCTCATGAAGTGATTTTAATGGGGAACTTTTAAAATCTGTTATGCTTACAAGGAGGTGGTAAAGTTGACACTGAATCTGAAGCTGAAACATTTAAATAGAAGAGCTCCAGCCAGCATTCCTGTGAAATGCAGTTTGAAACTTGGCATAACACACATCTCAGCTAAGCGCAATATTAATATTCCACCTACAGCCACAAGGGTTTGTTACAAAAGACACACTTCCAGCTGTTTCCTAAATAACTCTTTTCAGAGTAGCAACCGTGTTAGTCTGTATTAGCAAAAAGAAAAGGAGTACTTGTGGCACCTTAGAGACTATCTAAGTCTCTAAGGTGCCACAAGTACTCCTTTTGTAAATAACTCTGTTTGTCTGCCAGCATATTTACATACCTAGGGTTAATCATTATGGTAATACCTAGAGGCCCTAGCCCCATTGTGCTAAGCCCTGTACAAACATGTTGCAGAGACGGTCTCTGTCCCAAAGAGCTTCCCAACTAACACTATAGATAGTGGGGAAGGAATACAACAAACAGACAAGGGGAGCAAAAGGTAATAATGAGACAATTTAGATCAGTGTAATAAGCAGTAATTATAGCACACCAGCTGCCTAAACATTAGAAAACATAAGAAAACATTCCTTTTCTTCCTCCCACCCTCAAATACTATAATGTCTTGAGCTGCTACTGAGTAATGACTCACGATTATTATTCTTTATCTCAACAAAACATTGTGATACAGAGAACAAAGATAGAATTTTAAATGACATTTAAACAATGTTGTCCATTAGAGGTAATAAAACATAATAAGAAGTAAGATACAATACACTATCCTCTAAATTTAGTTTAGAGTGTGTATTAATCCTGTTAGTGATAGAACCACAAAAGGTAGTAAGTATGGATAGCTTTATTCAGTTAGAGTAATTAAAGTGTTGTCAAACCTTAAGACAATCATGTTGTCAAGGTTTTGATCAATGAAATTCATATTGTCCATATATATATTTACCCAATCTAACTTTCAATAAAGTAGAAACTTTTAAACATGATGGTTCAAGAGGGACAGAAGCCACAATTGTTTCTACATGCAGCTAGTAAATGTAGTGAATTTTCCAATAGAAGATGGAAAAAGTGAAATAGGACACTATGTGCTAGTGAATTTGTATTCTTCTAACCCTAACAAAGAAACACATGTGAATACATAGCTGATCCACAAAAAGCAAAGCAAAAATTTCTCAGAACAGCAGGAAGATGATACAAAATAATTACTATTTCTGTAATCTAAGAGTGAACAAAAAATACCAATTACTGTATAAAGCTAATTTTCAGTTTTACATGCGATCTCCTGGGAAAAGCTAAATAATGCTGTCTAATGCTGTAATTTAATATACAGGAACATAAAACAAAATATTAAAAGAACTACAGTGGCAGAGGTCTCAATTGAAGATTAGCTCCCAGTAGGAATGTCAAGTTCTTGCTGGTAAACACAACTCTAAAAAGCCAAAATAGAACATTTTACTTTTGCTGATTTGAGGATTTCATATTCTACTTGCAGTGTTTCCAGTGATAACTGGATCATATTCAGTTTACAAAAACACAGAGATTTATTTAGTAAAATAGAAAATTAATCAGTGAAAATTGCTCTGTATCTTGTAACATTGTGCCTAAAAGCTGTGGTGGCTCATTATTTAAGGTACAGTTCTTTCTTTATATTTTTAAAAAACACCTAATTTTTTAAATAGGTAAAAGAAGAAAGACAGAATTTGACTTGTCCATCTACACCAGTAGGATACCATCTCAGTCCTCAGGGTTATCATCCCGAATTTGCAACAGTACAATCAACCCTCAAAAAAAACACATAGCAAAATATACAGTAGACTAAAGCTATGTCTGCAGTGCACCACAGTGCGGATGATGGGGATGTGAATTGCAATGCACACCAAAGTGATAGTTTGTAACTGCCCTGTGTGTCCACTGCTAGCATGAACTAAAAGGTGCCGAGTTCACATTAACATAGTCCTCTTCAAACAGGATTATGTTAATGTGTACTAGGTATCTTTTAGTTTGTACCAGCAGCATCTACATGGGGCAGTTCCAGTGTAGCACTTTGGTGTGTGCTCAAATTCATAGCCCCATAGTCCAAACAGGCTCACAGCCTGAGAAGCACTGTTATAAAAGGTAGATAAGAAGTATCAGATGGGTCACCCTTGTTCATGCTTTGGCCAGTGCAGGATATTTCTCTGCAGTATGGTGTTTAATGTTTTCTACAGTTGACTTTTAAATATCTCTGACATTCCTTGAATACTTTTTGGTGGTTTAATGGATTGCACTCTTAGGCAATCTTTCCCATTTTAAAGTTATTTTGATTTCATCCTACCAGCCCTAGTTATGCCCAAGGCTCAAGGTGGCAGCTGGCAAAAGCCATGAAGGGATCAGGAGGGGACTTCAGCAGTCACCAGGGGAAGGGTCTTAAGATGAGTGTCACCACTTGGCTTCCAGTACAAAACCATGTATGAGGAAATGGAATACAAGGAAAGTGAACATTTTCACTAGCAAAGGGATTAGCCTGGAGTCTCATCAGAAATTAAAAATTAATCTTTAATTAAAGATTATGTCATGTGATGAAATCTCCAGTAATGCATCCAACCGAATTGGCAAGCCTTCTAAAAAACCCCATTTATTTTCTAATTCTATAAGAGTAACACTATTGAAAATTACAGTTAAGAAATGAAATTGAAAGATAATTGTTGGTACAAAGCCCCAGGACAGGATTAAATTCTAATCGTAAATCTTATTATCTTGCTCTCATTTAAAAGCTAAATACAATTATCTTGTACTACGTGCAACCCTTCACAAAAATACAGTGGTTTCCGTGAAAAAGGCACACTTACTGTCGTTATTACACAGTGGTATCAGAGAATTTCAGTTATTTCCTATTCTGTGTATAGGGGAGAAGTGCAATGTTGCTGATATTGAATGCTATCTGTTGATCTTTAACAGTTTACAATTTAAACTTCATTGAACGCTAATTATAGGTAACTATTGGCAACTTGATACCTCGTTTTCTGGGTGCCCAACTTCATACCTGAGGTCTGATTTGCAGGAGTTCTGAGCACGCGCAGCTGCAGCGGAGGTCAATGGGAGCTGTGCTCAGGGCTGCATAGAGCAAAATCTGAAACTGGGGCCTCCTCATCCTCCCCATCCTGAAATTAAAGCTCTCCATTGATGGAGGCAGCCAGGCCAAAGTTGAGTGGTACTGCGGTCCCATGTGCCAGGTCACAGTGCTACTCATTCAAATCACAGGGGCTTGGGGGCCCTCTAAAACTGGTGTCCAAGGCAAACTGCCCCTTTTGTCCCCGGACGGTGCTGGCTGCGCGCTATTATGCTAAATTATCTGGAAAATTAGTGCTTGTGTATCAGATTGGCACCCACAGTTATGGAATATTTTTTACCCTAATCTCTCTAAGCCTCAGCCCCCCCATTGATAAAATGAGTATATTGATGTCCCTTCATAGCACAGGGAAGTTGTGAAAATAAACTAATGTTTGTGAAATGTTATTATAGTGGTGAGCACTATAGAAAAGTCCATGATGAAATAAATAATTCTGTTGTCAGAGCAGGGACTGAATAGCGTAAATAAGGCGTAGGGAGTATTGAATAGCTGCTCATTTAGTGACTACCAACCATCCTGTGAACTGAATGAGGCAGGGATCCTATGGAAAAAATAATATGTGAGCATGTAATTAAATACTGTATTATAATGCATATGCACAAGGTGACTGAATTTAGATTCCACAGACAACTAACTTTTGAGTGTTTGAGTTTACAACCTTAATAATGTTCTTTTAATTTAGTTTGTGTGTGTGTGTGTGTGTATGTGTATATATGATATAATTACAGTGAGCTATAATAGACCATCCTACAGAATGCCATGTGATAGGGGAAAGTCAAATGGAGATTTCAGGAAGTTAAAACTCAGAATTTCTGTCAAATCTTGGGTTTGAAGACAAGTATGTGGGAGGGATGTCAATGGGCCATAGATGGGGCAGGGATTTTACCTTTCTAGCTGTGCCTGCATCAGTGCAACTTCAGCAGAGCTGGACCAATATAACAGAAGATTATATGGCCCTTTATTCTTTATCTGTTCTATGTGCCCCAGTAATGCAAGCTTCTTATTAGAATGAAAGCACCAAGGACATAAAATATGCAATCTAATAATTTTATTTTGTTTACACTTTTCTTTCTACGGCTGCATACATTGTAGAAATAGGGTTTCTATGATAAACAGAACTTATGGTAAGCAAATGGTACTGCAGTATACTTAATTATTCTACTATCAACCATCATTTATATAGATATCAAGTATTATTAGAGTTGAAGCACTGCTCTGACGAAAAATAACTGGTATGAACAAGAGGGGAAAAAAGATGTATCTTCTCTGAGGAGAGGCAGCTGTCCTAATTTACTGTTAATGGAAACTTGGATGGGTCAGTGGCTTAGGAAGTGAAATGTACGTACCTCCAGAGGTTTATCAGAAAGATTAATGTAATAAACATATTATAGATCAGAAAGGCAGGAGCGGGGAGATATACCCTAATTTAAACCAGGAAAGAACACTAATTTCAATGTGAAACAAGCACACAGAAATATGGCTAGTCCTTGGTACCTGAATAGCAGTGTTGAAAGAGAGTCAGAGGCATAAGGGAAAATCTGCACTAATAGCATACAAATATTTTGTCAGGTAAACACCACAGCTGGATATAAATCTAATTAAATCAGCTTGAGTGGGGAGTGCACTCTGCAGATGCCGAGAAAGCAATAACAAATGATATTATTAGTATTAATGAAGTCAGCTTGTATTATTTATAATGTAAATATAATTTGAATTTAAAAATTGCCTCAATAGCAGAACAGAGGTAAAATTTCCATTCATCATGCTTTAAAATAGATTAATCACATAATATATTCTTAGTAACCACAAATGAAAGGCTTCTTTATACAGAGATGATTAATACTAGTCAGAAAAATGTCAAGTATTTTCCTTTTGTATAAAAACATATTTTATCTAAAACACAAATATTCTGGCCTGAATAATGAAGTGCTGAAAGTTAGGCTAATGAATAATATATAGTTATTCTCGCATTGATTAGCATCTTTAGAAAAATACAGAAGAAACATGATTACATTTGATTTTTAGGCTTCTTTGAGCCACTACATATTGAGGAATGGAATCTAGTAAAACTAATGGCTCTATTTTGAATATTCTAAAACCTTATTATAGTCCATAATATGGAAATCAAGCTGCACAGCTGTGTAGAAGAAGCCACCAGTGGAATCAACCCTGAAGCATTGGATCCACTTTGATCATGAATGTTTGGCTTTATTTGTTACACAACAGATACTTTAATAAACTGAAAAGGGGTGGGAGAGAGGAAAGTTTAAGAAAGGTCTTTTTAAGGTGGGGTGCATCTGCACTCTTTTTTTTTAACCTTGGAAATGTTGAGTTTGATCTTCCTAGGTGGTGTTGGGGAAGTCCTTGGTGATCATGAGGATAGCTTGTGAACTTCCTTGGCCCTAATTTGAAGGAATATGGTACTGAATATATAACAGAAACATATCTTCTACCAAGGGTTTCTAAGGCATTTCATTTAAATAGGTGTAAATAAAAGACAGTTTTAAATAATCAGAATACAAATTAGTTTCCCCCTTGTAACGGGGCAGACACCCCACTCCGGAGAGAAAAGGCTAGGCTGATTGGGGAAGCAGCTGGGACCACACCCCATCAGGCCACAGCTGGCCCTATAAAAGGGCTTTTCTGGCTGCCTGGGAGAGAAGGGTATCTGAGTAGAGTGCTAGGGAAAGGCAAGAGGAGCTCCAGCCTGGTAACTCCCCAAGCTGCAGGCCTTGTGCAAGGCCTACAGAGTTACTGGGGCTGCAGAGGTGTAGCCTGGGGTTAGGCAGAGGCAGCTGGTCCAAACCCCCCTTGCCAGTGATGAGTGGTTTACAGATAGCAGTCTGCCCCAGTGAGTTGGGACTAGATGACTGGCAGTAACCACTGAGGCAAGGTGGGTTTAGAGGGTGGGGGTTCTCCTGGGAGGGGAGACCCAGAGTGTGGGGGGTATTGCCAGGGGCAGCACCCCAAGGTAAAGGGGCACCAGGGTCTGGGAGGGATATGGGGGGGCCAGTGGCAGGTGAGACACCAGCCAGGAGGAGGTGCTCCATATGCTGGAGAGCTAATTCCCAAGATGACCAGCAGGAGGTGCTGTGCCAGTGAGTCTTTACCTTGCTACATCCCTCAACTTCAAGACTTCACTTGCTTGGTTTGTCTTTTGTAAATCTACTAGTTCTCAAGTAGCCTACTGAGTCTGTCAAAAACAACAAACAAACAAATAAATAAAGCAGTATAAACAAGATTTGATTTTCTATTACAAAAAATGTCTGTAGCACTGCCTGTCTAAACCCAACTAGTGTTAAGCTCCTTCTCTGTGCTGCTTGGGCGCTTGAGCTGACGGCTATGCCTTGTAGTAAGGGAAGCCATAAACCTTCAAAGGTTCCATACTTACTTTGGACAAACATTTGTTCTGTTTAAGCCATTTAAACCTAACCAGGGATTATGCAGAAAATAACTAAGTGGGAATTTTAGTAGAGGTAACATAAGATCAGGCAAGAAAATCTAGCCTCTTTTTTTCCTGCTCTGATAAATAATTCTCATGCATGAGAATCATTCATAGCAGTCTTCAGTGGCAATAAGTAATCTGTCTTCTTGCATGCCAAGCTTCATGAGAAAGAAACAAGTCCTAGAAGGTGGTATTTGTGATATATAGGGCAATATCCCAGACAACCCTTATGGAATTACTGTAAATACTTTTGGGGTATTTATTAGTTATTGTGGAATTGTATGTAATTTCTCTAGGAGATGTGACTAATGAAATCTCTGGGAGGTGCTGGGAACTTCAATGGACTTTTTGGTATAACATGGGTGAAGTGGATTTCCTAGGAAAATCTTGGGGGTGAAGGGAATGCAAATGACACTCCTCCCTTTTTTTGAAGCTTCACCTTGAGCAGATAACCACTGTCTGGCTAATTAGCTACTCAGGGTCTTTTCCAAGGCCCAAAAGGGATAAATGAGTGATTCCCAGAGCCAGAAATGTGCTTGTTCTCAGCTGAAGCTGCAATGAACTGGTGACCACAGGAAAAACCCCTGAGTGGGCTTTGAAAGACTAATCACCAACCAGACTCTTTTCTGGAGTGAAAGGGTGATCTCTGGTAAGCTTATTAGCATGCATGTGGGTTCTTTTATTGTTTTTAATATGTTTTGTCTGTAATGTTTTTATCTTAAAACTGTGCTTACTTAGGAAGAGTTGTGTAGTAACTTATACCTGTGGCAATTATACTGTGTACTTTTGCTGAAGAGAAGGCAAAAGAAACCCGCCTAGGCAACCTATCTCTTGCTGGGGTATCACAAGGAAGTCGGGGACTGTGCAACCTGGAAATACCCTAGTCAGAAGGGAGTGAGATGCAGGTCTCCACCCAAGAGAGGTAATGGCTGGGGAGCTGGAAGTGGGTGCCCTTGCTGGATCATAGCGGGGCAATTTGCCCTGAACTATGACAGTATCGCACTACTATTTGGATATTCAGGTACATAGTGAACAATGAAGCAGTATCTTTCCCCAGACCCTTTTAACATTCTAATGATATCAGATATTTCATAATAGTTGCCATGGCTTATAATTCTATCTTCGTCATCATGAAGACAGTTGCCAACTTGAGACTCAGCAGAACTCTGGTAAACCTGAGGGCTTGTCCACACTTAAAATGCTGCAGGGACACAGCTACTGCTGGGCTGCTGTAGCCCTTCAGTGAAGACATTACCCATACTGATAGGAGGGGTTCTCCCATCAGTGTAAGTAATCTACCTCCCCGAGAAGGGTAGCTAGGTCAACAGGAGAATTCTCCCATCGACTTTACGCTATTAAACCAGTGGATAGGTAAGTTTACCTGCGTTGTTCAGGGGTGTGGATTTTTCACATCCCTGAGCAATGTAGTTATATCAACCTAATTTCCTAGTGCGGACCAGGCCTATGTCTGCTAAGCTGTAAGTGTGAGTGAGTAAACAAACCATGCCTGACCTTATTCCAAGTGCTATATCATTTCCTTATTAAAATGTTGAAAGTCAAAGGAAACTTCATCTAAAAAACCCACCACTTCCATGCCAGCCATCTTAACTGAGCGTTGAATATTGAACAAAAAAATATTGAGCCTAATACTTCACTGAAGTCGATAGCGTTGGGCCTATTTATGCTGGCATTGAATTGACCAATAGATCCCAGTCCTACCCTCCAATCAATAACAAGTAGTAGTTGCAGCCATCTATCAAGTAGTAGTTGCAGCCATCTATCTAAAGACAAAATTGGACCTATAGAGTTTTAAATGGCCCACAGGACTTCTTTGCTTCTCCCAGCATCAATCACAACCAAAAGTTGAATGGTCATGTCTTTTAATTGTTCTCAGACAGACAATGCCCTCACAGAATGTCAACTAGCTTTTGATAGGCACACTGATAGATTAGGAAACATGCCCATCTTTTTCAAAATGCACCTTCATGAACTGACCCTTTTGTGTGCTGCTGTAGACTTTTTATAAGCAGAGTGGCAGAACACCCAGTCAATAAACCTTATATTCAATTATAACTAACTTGTTTGCTGAAAACATTTATTATAACTGCCCACATGCAGAGAAGGTACTCCCTTAAATCAGCTCTGACTGAGCTGCTGACAGAGGGCCAGTTAACAGAAATGTCATAAGTTCTACTGTCAGTCAAATGTCTGTTTAATTAACTGATATTAGACAGCTTTAAAAGAGCCAATGACTGATTGCTATTCAGAGGTGTAGGGAACATACAGAGTTGAACCTTAATTAGCCAAACATCACTCTTCCAACCCCCTCTGCTATCCAGAAGGGGGTTATTTTCCCAAGGTGTGGGAGCATGTTCAAGCAGCCTGGGCAGAACCTTTTAGGCATCCCAGAATATATGAAGTATCTTGCTGAAATGAGTTGTTGCTGGAGTATTGAATAGAGCTGCTGGATTTATCCCCCTCCCACAAGAATTTTTGTAGGTATCTGCGTGTGGTACAGTAATGTATTTCAAAGGTCAAAAAACAAATGTTTTCAGTATTATCTTTATGATCCTGGGATAAGTCATCCTTAGGGTGCCCAGACAGCAAACATGAAAAATTGGGACGGGGGGTGGGGAGGGGGAATAGGAGCCTATATAAGAAAGACCCAAAAATTGGGACTGTGCCTATAAAATCAAGATATCTGGTCACCCTATTCATCCTTGACAGGGCCAGTTTAGCAATATACACAGACAGGATAAACTGAACTAGAGGCAGCAAGATCTCTCCCCATATCCCTTTAAACACACTTTGATATAGGGTGAAATTTTCAAACGTGCCCAAGAGGCTTAGGACTTATGTTTAGGCACGTTTGAAAATTCCACCCATGGGGTGGACGTGTGTGTATACACACACATATATAACAATTTTTAAAATGTGCTAACATTAATGTAACCTAGTTAGGCACTCAAAGGTCTGGGAATGACAAAGGAAGGATTGCTTTTTTTGCACTTGTGCATATGCATTATGAAACAGTCTTTGGTAGTTGTATAATCACATCTTTTCTTATAGAATATATTATAAAATACAATAAGCAAGTATTGTTCTAAACATTATATAGGGGCATAATACTTTGTGTAATTCTTCACATACCAGAGTCCATGAAAATCGTACAAAAGGTGCTGACAAACTCAAGTATTAATAGCCTGATTTTTCAAAGGTACTGAGCACCCCAACTCCAATTAATCTTCATGAGACTGGAGGACCTCAGGCCCTTCTGAAAATTGAGGAAGCTGCATGCAAAGATTTATGCATTAAGGGACATTCTGCAGCATGCTCAGCAGCTCCCATTGTTTTCAAGGCATTGGGCCTGAAGTCTGTAGTGCAGTGTTACACAATAAAAATCTGTTATCTTGATTTGTTACAGCTTCAAGCCGAGGACCTTGATTAAGTGAATCAATGTCATGTTGGCTGTTATATTCAGACAGTTTTGGGTCTACTGTATAGTATGGTTACATGCTATTGGTGTATGCTTTGTCCGATAACAATCTTATCTAAGGAAATGAGTTTTGTTGTCTCAGTTTAACTGTACCTCTCTTTCAGTCTAAGGGAATATTACAGTATTTGCATAATTGAAATCAATGAGAGGTAGATGCCTAGATGCTTTTGAAAATTCTACTAGGTACCTACCTGCACCTTTAGATGCTTAAATACCATCTAAAAATCTGGCCCATAGTTCTTAGTTTTAGGTATTTATTTAAACAAGAATAAAAATGTCTTGTGCTTAAAGTCATTTGCCTCAGATTCAGAAAGGAAATTCCCAGCTTCTTCCGACATCCAGTACAATTGGTGAGGTGCATTATTGGAGAACTTCCCTTGCTCTCAAACATCAGAGATTGGCTCCTGGTTCATTCTAGCAACAATTCCTGTGTACATCTCCAGAGTCAGTTAATGAAACTAGATTAACAGTTTTCAGAGTAGCAGCCGTGTTAGTCTGTATTCGCAAAAAGAAAAGGAGTACTTGTGACACCTTAGAGACTAACAAATTTATTAGAGCATAAGCTTTCATGAGCTACAGCTCACTTCATCGGACATACAGATTGTTTATAAATCCTTTCAAAGTCCTTTGTACAACATGTCTGTCATCAATTTATTTTTTTGAGAAGACTGTATTACCTATGTAACTTTTGTTGATTGCAATAACATGCATGGTAAGGTCAGCAAGAATTCAGTTGCAAGATCCCTGGTCATCTTAACTAGTAAGTAGATTATGGATGCTCTTTTTGTTTCTGATTACTTAACTGTATAAGAGCTTTTTTATTTTTCTACTCCCAGCAATATGTTGACATGCAGAGCTACAGAAATACCTTGCCATGTTGATAAGACAGTGCTAGGAGTTGAATCACTCTCTATTGGAATAGATAGTTAATAGGGAACAGTATGATGTCATTGGGTTACCAGCCAACTCATAAATGATGTACTGTATGTTAATTGGTTTCCAAAACCATTCATGCCCCATTCATTCCAGAGAGGAAAATCTGAGCTGATTGTATGCATATTAGTAAATAGTTTAACTATTTGTCCATTGACAAGAGTGCCCAGCTGTTGAATTAAAAGCTGTCTTTTGTTCTTGTTATATAGGCACTAGTCCAATTTGCCTGCCAGATAACTTCAAGAATGACTGATAGGATGTGACTTTTCTGTAAATTGACTGACAATCTCAAAGTGTACCAAACTTCAGCAATCTCATATGAGAAAGGGGTTACATTTTAAATGTTTCAAGGATATTCACTGAGCCACTTAAGCTGAGCATGCTCACATTCCAGCCTGCTAAAACCACTTTATCTGAATCTGGCTCCCCTAACTATGCCCCCATGCTGCCTACTCTGAAAACTCCCTCAACTCTGTACCTCAGCCTGGCTCAGCAGAAACCCCCTCCCACTGACACAAACTGATTTTTGTATCAGCTAGTACATAGTGCTCTGCCACTTTATCTCCCCTCCCTTCCCCAGGGCATGGAGGTGACATGGGCAACAGACTCTGGGTACATCTGCACTGCAGAATTAATGTACTGTTACTCAAGTGTTGCTCCAACCCCCTCCTCCCAGCCACACACAATACCCTCGCACCCTAGTTTAGTGCTTTAAAAATAGGCTAGGTGGCCTAGCTGTGGATAAAGGCTAAAGGTTGGGTGCCACTTGCGCTCAGGCTGGTAACCCCCCATTTTGCAATGAGGACATGGGCTAAAATTGCTCTAGTGCCAATAGTCCTCTAGAACCTTCCCACAGTTCCCAGAAGATCAAACACATCCTCCAACAACTCACTGGAAAAGAGTCAAAGTGGCTCAGTAGCACAAAGAACCATGGGATGTGCCCCCAGAATTCTTAGTGACACATGTGAGTGACTACATCACTAGTGAGGACACAGTAACTCTGCTATGGCGGTGCAGTGTAGCTGCTCGCACCTGGGCTGGCCTGACCTCTGTAGTCTGACCTGGGTGCTGATTGCCAGGTTAGCTCTGCAGGGAAGACATTCCCTTCAGGAGGTCCTGTGCTTGAATTGGTAGGCCAGGAATAGGAGCTTGCACGACAAACACCTCAGTTAACAGGTGGGATTGAAAGACTTAAATGTCATTGGGCTACTAACCGTTCACACTAAAAACTTAAGGCAGTGGACAGTGGGGCTGAAAAGATGAGTTGTGTTAATGCTAGCTTTGCCACACACTGCTAATGTTCCCTTAATCTCTCTGCCTTGGCTTTCTGTCTGTACAATGAGACAATAGTACTATTTGTATTGCAGCCCTGGTGAAAGGCATAGTCAGAACTAGAGTTCTATGGGGCTGAGTCCTGTATAAACATACAGGAAGACATGATCCATGCCTGGAAAACTTTACAATCCATTTGAAGTGTGTGTGTAACAGTCCTGGCTATGAAGCAAAGTTATATGCACAGGTTGGCAGTTCAAAGCCCCTTCACACAACTTGTTTTTAATAACTAGTATGCTCTAACCCCAACTGCCGCTCAACCTGGCATCAGGTAGATAGTTTCTTGAGGTCTCCTGTGAGGAAGCAGGTCTTGAGGAGGGATTTGACAGCTAAGACAGTAGTCAATTGTCCCTTGGGTACAGTGAATTGGGTAAATTGCCCCAGGCCACATGCTTTGGGGTCCCCACACTTTGATAAAATCATGAGGAGGTAGGGAAGCAGGTGGGTGGGGGGAGGTGAGGAGGAGCCCCCCAACCAGAACCTCCCCCTCCCACCAGTACCTCCTGCCCACCAGTGGGCCCCGCTGATCAGCGCTTCCCTCTCCCTCTCAGTGCTTGCCGTGGATCAGATGTTTCACAGCATCAGGAGGTGCTGGGGGGAAGGGGAGAGGAGCAAGAGCAAAGCATGCTCAGGGGAGGGAGTGGAACTGGGCGGGGCAGGAGTGGGACATTGGGGTGGATTGGGAGTGGGGCCTGGCCAGAGCCAGGGGGTGCTCAGAAGCTTATAAACTTGGCACTTATGTCCCAGGCCCCACACCCCACTAAGGACAGCCCTGACAGTAGTGGTGGGAGGGGTGATGAGAAAAATTTATTAATGATTGTGAGGTACTTTGATATGATAGCGATAAGTGCCATATAAAGGCCTTTATGTAATTCTCATAGCCTGGTTAGAGTACAGTAACTCACTCTAGGGGAAGGCCACATGGGAACTCCAAATTGTGCAGTATATCTCAAACCGCCTCTTCAGCAAAAACTGCCTGGAGCACATCACACCATTTGCTCCATAGTTGTCAAATATACAACTCAAGGTCTAGGTTCTAATCTCTAAAGTAGTGGGAATAATTTATTGCTATTTTGGGCCCCAATCCTGTATCCTGAGATGCCAGAAGCTGGGAATGAGCAACAGGGTATGGATCACTTGATGATTACCTGTTCTGTTCATTCCCTCTGGGGCACCTGGCAATTGGCCACTGTTGGAAGACAGCATACTGGGCTAGATGGACCTATGGTCTGACCCAGTATGGCCGTTCTTATGTTCTTAATGCTTACCCACATCTTTGACTTTACTCACAGACACAAATGTTTGCAAGATCAGGACCTTAGTGACCACCTCCCTATGATGGGTCAGAGGGGGTCCCCACCCCCATGGGGAACCACACTTGCACAGTGAGGAGTCATTGATTTTTTTTTCATTTATGCGTTAGATGTCCCCATCCACCATGGTTGGTTTGAATTCAGTTCAGAGTTGACCAAAAATGACTATGGAAGGTCAAACCCAGGAACCTTCTATATTTTTAAAGTCTTGTTTAGCCCTATCTGCTTTCCAAGCTTCCTTCTGATTGCATGAGGCTAAACAAACGTTCCCAGAAAGGCTTGTGGGACTTAAGACGTTCTGAGTGGGCTTTGTCAAATTCTTGGTGAATAGGAAGACATCTGTTTTTTCTGGATTTGCTGAGCTTCACAGAATGTCGCAGCAGTTCGGTGTATTGGCAGGGGAGAGATGTTACAGAACGGGTAGCCATGGTGTTGGAGTTGACTGAAGGGTTCCTGTGATGCACCTCATCACTATATTCAGCTGGGTATCCACAAGTGGCGTGTGGCTGCATCTGCTCCATATTCAGCTACTGAATATGTAAGTGCTATTGCAGATGTTCGCAATGCTGATGCACCCCAGGTTGTACCTTATGTTGGCTCTTGTTTTTATCTTTGCAGCTATCTTCTCAAGATCATGGAAGATGAGGGTGTGGGTGAGTTTCACTCCGAGATATGTTGGCGTGTAATCATGTTACACATTTTTACCACAGAAAGCTACTTTTACTGTGTTTTTGGCACTCCTATTATCAAAATGAAATGCACTTACTATTGTTTTTCCAGGGTTTGGTTTGAGCCTCCCTTTCCAGAAGTATTGCTCCGTAGTTTGGAAGTCCTCAGTTAATGCTTTCTCAGTGTCTTGGAGGTTTGATGCTTGGATTGTCATGGCAAGACCATCTGCATATCCAAATTGGCGTGTTTTAGTTGGAGGCATGTCACTTTATGTAAATATGAAAAAGAGTTGGCACATGTACAGAGTCTTGTGTTAGCCCATTGTTTGTTACAGGTGAGCTGGTCTTACTACCCAGGTACACCCAAAGACATCTGTTGTTCAGCATGGTCCACAGCAGGCAAAGTGTTTGGTAGTAAGGCATAATTTTAGCAAGTTTTAGCAAAAGGTCCTTAATCCATAGAGAATCATATGCAGATCAGTTTGACAAACACTACACCAGTCTTTAGCATTTTTTGATAGCCAGCATCAATGTGAGTTGTGAGTGCCAGAACATGGTCACAACAACTATATTTTTGGCTGGAAACCTGCCTGTTCGACAAGGATAATTGGCTCAGTAAAAGGGTGTATTCTTTTTGAGGGTGATACACTTCTTGAATGTTTAGGTCGTGCATGGTAGAGAAACTGGCCTATAGCTTCCTGCTTCATTATTGGGCTTTCCAGGCTTTGGAATGGCAACTCCATTGCCTCACACAATATTTCAGGGATTCGTTCTGTCCTTAAGGTAGCGGAGTACAATGTTGCTAGCCATTGGAGCCCTTTGGGGTTGAGATAGTGGAGGAATTCTGATGGAATGCCATCAGGGCCTACAGCCTTCCCTTTTTTCATCATGGCAAGTCCTTCTTTTACCTCCCCGATGCTGACAGTGGAAGGTTCTCTTCAGAGGATCGATGCAAGTGACTGGTAAAGTTGTTGATGGGTGTTTATCAAGGGGTCCTTTAGTATTCTCCACCAGTTTGGAAGCTGTTGAGTTTGGCCAGATTTTTGGTGGGATTAGTGGCCCCTAGGTGTCACAGTAGCGTCCAGGCTCAACAGTTTGAATGTGTTAAAAGGCAAGGGCTTGACTGCATACAAAACAGTGCTGGCATCCCGCTGTGTCAAGGGAGCGTAGCAGGGCTTTAGTGGGTGTGAGAGCTCCTGGTCGGGTTGTATTGCTGGAGCAACTCCAGTGTCTCTCTTGTTCACCAGGGAGTGTGTTTTTTCCAGAAGCCTTGGGGAATGTTCTTCTTTCTTGCTACTTTCAGGAGACCTGTGAACTGTTGATAGCATTCCGGTCTCACTGGAATCCTTGCAACAGTTTTCTCAACAGTTTGTTTGTAACCATCCCCATCAATGTTAGCAAAATTCCATCATGGTATTTGTTTCAGTAAAAAAAAACAGGAATTTTGATGCCTACATAGATCATCATAGGCATGTGTTGGCTGTTTGGAAATGCCAATAGTACTTCACGTGATACAGTGAGAGTGCTACTTCCAACCTCCCAGAGACAAACATATCAGCAGAGACCTCAGCTGGGGAGTTGTGGCCTGTCAGGGCACAAGGCGGCATTGCCTAGGCAACCCAGCTACAAGCCCCCCTCTGTCACTCACCAAGATTGTTCTGCTCAGTAGGAATGCCGTATCTCAAGGAATGCAGTGGAGAGACACTCCTGGTCACATATGTAGATCAGCTTTGCTCAATGCCCATGACAAGATCTGGGATGTCTGCTGCCGTGGGCAAATTCCTAACATTCCCACATAGTAAAGCCATCCTTGTCTGTGTAATAAGTAACCAAGGCCAAATGTATCCCTGCTGTAGCGCCACACAAGTCTTGAAGTTATTGGAGTTGAGTTCAGTGCTGTTGTAAAATGCTGACGGAAAGGTGGAAATTAAATACTATAATATTATGTTTTGTTTAAAAAGGGAAGAGTGTTGTTTACTCTGATGGCTGTATCTTTCCAGGTCTTGAGCCGAGATAAGTAATGTTTTGCTTTAGTATTTTTCTTTACTTCCAGATAAAATTTATTTTTAAACAGCATCTTTCATAAAGAGTATTACAAAATACTTTAAAGTGTTTTATTTTTTCTTCTCTCTGTGTTTTGAACAGCAGTGAGGGAGAGTAGCTGATCTCTATCAGACTTGCTTTAGTTGTTCCACCTCTCTTTTAAAGTACTTTAATGTGGTTACTCTGCATAAAATGACAATGGTATATAGAAGCTCTTGCACGCTTTGCCTTTAGTGAGATTTTTATGATCTGGTATCAATAAAGATCTGGTTTGGCTCTTGCCTGTTTTCTGTTTCTACATAGAACAATATTTTCACAAGAGATTATCCCTGGTGCCATGGTTTCATTTCTTGTAAGCAGGGCATTCTTCCTGCTCTGTGATGCTAGATGAACTAGGAAAAGGCAATTCCAGCTGCAGTAATCTCATTAAAATGTGGGTCATTTCTAGTTTAGTAATTTACTGTAGCTACAAGAAATGGAAAATGCCACTATTTATAGTTGCAGATAAAGCAAAGGGATTCATTAAAAATCATTTTAAAAGGAATCCATGGCTTTGTTTTTAATTTAATCTCAGATTCATAACTTTTTAAAATAAGGTTTATTTTCTTTGATGTAATTTAATTATAAATGGACTAGAATAGCTGAAGGTTGTCAGATTTGCTTTAAGGTTATGTCAACCAAATTGCTTCAGTCTCGATAGCATGCTTGTATACTCTGGAGCTTACTCATAGTTTTTACTTAACATACACAACAAATGCATATGCCAGAGGTCAAATTAAAATATGCCGTTTAATGTTTATTGAAATGGAATTACTTGAAGCAGGTTTCAGAGTAGCAGCCGTGTTAGTCTATATTCGCAAAAAGAAAAGGACTTGTGGCACCTTAGAGACTAACAAATTTATTTGAGCATAAGCTTTCGTGAGCTACAGCTCACTTCATCGGATGCACAAGGTTGAAGCAGTTTCACATCCAGTAATTCTATAGAACTCTACTGCCCTTGTCCCATGAACATTGCAAGGATGTTCTTCTTTTGCCTGCTCCTCTGTACCAGGAATACAATATTTATCCCAACAACTTATAGGCAACAACAGTTTTTCAATCAAGATGAAATTCATACCTGTTCAGGGGCCAGCACAATGACTATTCATCACTGAAGCACTCAAAATGTGGGAATTTCACCCTTGGTGAAAGATGCCATGTTGTTGTTTTTTTTCACATGTGCACTATCATCCATCCCTTTTAAGATGACATCAGGTGAAAGTTAGAATGGTCATGTGATAAAAGTTTTGAATCTCAGTTACTATGGTGTGCTGCTACCAGAGTCCAATAATAACTTGGTGGTGCTCTTTCAGATGAACTTAGGGAATGTCTACATGTACAGTGTTCAGCGGCACTGCTGCAGCACATCGGTTGAAGAAGCTCTATGCAGATGGGTGAAGTTCTCCCATTGGCATAATAATGGCAGAAGTTGTGTTGACAGGAGAAGCTCTTTTGCCAATACAGCGCTGTGCACACAGCCTTAGTTTCTTCTGATTTTACAAATAAGAAATATTGTATATTTGAAAAGAATGTCACTCTTCCCACTTCTGATTCTGATATGTGAGATGTTTCTTTGAACTGCTGTGAATATAATAAGCTCCCATCTCTCCTTTGGAAAAGCAGAGACTTTCAAAGCTATTGTAAAAATCAATTCAATTTTTATTCATTTACCAATACTTTTAACATTGACTAAAGTAAGTTCTCTGTTAATCTAATTTTGGACTATGAAATTTGCAGATGAGAGTTATCTGATTAGACTATTACTTAGCCAAAGCATGTAGCTTAAAAGAAACAACTACACAGGTTAGAACTAATTCGCTGCATTTGTTAACCTCACTGCAATAAATCAATGAGACAAACCAAAAGCATGGGAAAAGTTAATTGTCTGGCCACTTGAAAAAGTTTGTCCTAGCCTTGCATTAAACAACTGGCTTACCCTTCCATTATGCTCCAAACCCTTTGCCATGTGATGATACAATTAGCCTTTTTTAATCTTTTTTTTTAAATAACTCTGAGAAACCTGAGGTTAATTCCAGAGGAGGAATTTTCTAAATTGCAAACATTCAACTTTTCAGCCTGAAGTCAGTCTCTGAAAGACTTCACTTTACTTTTAATGACAATCTCCTGCATCTAACTCAACTTTTGATGATTACATCTTAAACATGTTATCAACTACTGATTCTGTCAGCAACCAATCACCAGCCTCAGTTGTACCTTAACTGAGGCAGGAGTGGCATTTGCTGTTGATGTCCAGAGTTTCAAAGAAGCATCTTCTGTTTCTATAACAAAGATCAAAGATAATGGGACAATTTCCTAAAATGAAGTGAGCAAACACTACACAAAGTAACAGATTGGGTTGTAGATCTCTGAAAGCATCAGAATCCTATTTAAATATTTATGCATGTGCTGTTCCAATTGATGGGGGCTGCATTTTTCGCTTTTTTAAATATATTAGTGAAAAAATGCAGTCTCCAGTTTTAGTAACACAATGGGCGATGTGGTGGTTGAGGGACACTGAGGCCTCGACTGAACAGTGGGACATGAAGCTAAAAGCCAAGTGCTGCCAGCCCTTGTCTTGAGTGATTATTGCATAATGCCCATTTTCCCTCTATTTGTGTGGGGGTGTTTGTGGGTGAAATTCACCCCTGGCACCTGGGGCCATTCAGGGCCTTCCACTCAGGCTTCATGTTTAAATAATGTGCATGAAGCTTATTTAAACTGATGCCCAGGGGCTTGTGGGGGCCCTCTGCATGGCAGTGAATTTCATTCAACAAGCTCCAGTTTTTGCCACTATGTCACACAATTATTGGCACGCAGCAGAAGCTCCTCTTTGAGAGGGTGCGAGCAAGCATGCAGTGTTTGGCTCACGATTTATTTGTGGTTTTGGTTTTTGTTTTTTAAAAAAAAGGGTTTTACAAAACCATGTGAATAGAAAGAGGGGTGTTTTGTTTTTTCTAAATTTTAAACAGTCCCCAGCTCTGTTGCCCTACCTGTAGGGGAACCAGGAAGTGCCTGATTTCAATGTCTGAACTGAATGAAATGCCTTAAACCCGTAGCCCACCAATTTTTGGAAAGCAAATTGGATTTTATTTGCAAATGTTACCATGCCCCTGAACAAACGCATGTAGATGAACATACTGGGCACCACCATGGCACTTCCCCATCTCCATTTTGGGCACCTACCTCAGCCATAAGCACTGTACTCTGGCTACATATGCTGAAGAATGCAAGGAGGAGAGTACTGCCTAAAGCTGCCTGCAGTACTAGTGACCTAGGGAGGCATTTCTGGGCTCCAAACCAGCAAGTTCTGAGATGGCAGCTCTATGAACATCTCTGTCCACAGCTTTTCAAAGGTATAGCAAGGACTACACATGATGCCTCTGACTCACATTCTTACACTGTCCATAGCTGATCTTTGGGGACCATGGTTTTACTTGTTCTGCTTAGCACCTGGATGCTTGAAAACTAACCTCTACAACCTATCCTGAAGGACGATCCATCACTCTCACAGATTTTGGGAGACAGGCCAGTCCTTGCTTACAGACAGCCCCCCAGCCTGAAGCAAATACTCACCAGCAACCACACACCGTACAACAGAACCACTAACCCAGGAACCTATCCTTGCAACAAAGCCCGTTGCCAACTCTGCCCACATATCTATTCAGGGGACACCATCATAGGGCCTAATCACATCAGCCACACTATCAGAGGCTCGTTCACCTACGCATCTACCAATGTGATATATGCCATTATGTGCCAGCAATGCCCCTCTGCCATGTACATTGGTCAAACTGGACAGTCTCTACGTAAAAGAATAAATGGACACAAATCAGATGTCAAGAATTATAACATTCAAAAACCAGTCAGAGAACACTTCAATCTCTCCGGACACTCGATTACAGACCTGAGGGTGGCTATCCTTCAACAAAAAAGCTTCAAAAACAGACTCCAACGAGGGACTGCTGAATTGGAATTAATTTGCAAACTGGATACAATTAACTTAGGCTTGAATAGAGACTGGGAATGGATGAGTCATTACACAAAGTAAAACTATTTCCCCATGTTATTTCTCTCCCCCCTCCACCCCCCACCGTTCCTCAGATGTTCTTGTTAACTGCTGGAAATAGCCTACCTTGCTTGTCACCATGAAAGGTTTTCCTCCTTTCCCCCCACTGCTGCTGGTGATGGCTCATCTTAAGTGATCATTCTCCTTACAGTGTGTATGATAAAACCCATTGTTTCATGTTCTCTCTCTGTGTGTGTGTGTGTGTGTGTGTGTATATATAAATCTCCCCACTGTATTTTCCACCAAATGCATCCGATGAAGTGAGCTGTAGCTCACGAAAGCTTATGCTCAAATAAATTTGTTAGTCTCTAAGGTGCCACAAGTACTCCTTTTCTTTTTGCGAATACAGACTAACACGGCTGCTACTCTGAAACCTGAAAACTAATCATAGCTTTAACAGCAGGTAAGTGACTATACTTTGGAACATATGCCATTTAAATTGATAGGGTCCCTCTACACCTTTCTACTTGTCATATCATTTATTACAAAGACTATAGTGGCCAAGATTTGATCATGCTATAACATGTCTTCTCTTCAGCCCTCTAGATCAGTGGTCTCCAAACTTTTTGGCTCGTGCACCCCCAGGGTGAAGACCGGAAGACCTATCGCAGGCACGCTGCCGATAGAAGAAGACCAGCTGTGGATGTGCCGCCAAAGGAAAAAACCAGCGGAGTGCCATCCAGCGGCACTCCTGCTGCCGCGCACCCCCTGGGATCATCTCGTGCACCCGTTTCGAGACCACTGCTCTAGATGTCAGCATCACACAGGTCATCTAGTCAGTGCTTTTAATACACACCTGTGAAACCTAATGGGTCAAAGTCATCGGTGGTGTAACTCCATTAATGGACTCCATTCCATCAGGGATACAACTGGTCCTCTAACAATATGTAAAGGGGTGGATCTTAAACAAAAATCAGTTAAGGCTATTTATTTTTAAAGTACATTTTTTCTGGGTTTCTCCTAGGCTATCATCACTTTTAATGTGCATGTTTATATATAGCTGATAGACTCTGATCCATGAACATGCAAAGATAGGTCCTTTTTTCTGAGGTTGCATTTTCCTCCAAGGTAATCTTGCCAAAGCATTGTGTGATACCTAGTCACACACTTCCAACCCTCCCTCCTGCCCCCCAGGTATGGCTTCATCCCCACTAGACTATGGCAACAGGGGAAAGTTCTTCTATCGCTTACTGTCTGTCAGGCAAGGCAATGTTTGAAGGAGCTGTGCAGCCTGATGGCATCCTGACTGACCGCTCCAAAATGGATCACTACAAAGGTGTTAAAGAAGAGTAACTCATTGGGCCTTTCTCCTGCCTGATCAAAATTGTGGCGAGGGGGATTAGGAGAAGGAAGCCATCCCCCTAAATTGGAGGAACTGTAGTGACAGAGGGGGGACCCTCACTACATCCAGAATGGTTTGCAGGTTCTCCTGCCCATTTTACACCATTCCATGTTTTTATGAGTAAGGTGGTGAAGTGAATGGATACTAATTTTAGTGATGGGGGGCCATCAAAGTTACTAGATCGAACACCCACTCTCATTATATAAGATGAAGTTCTAAAATTGGAAGTGGGGGAGCAGGGTGTGGTGGTGGGGAGCTGGATTCCTTTCCTCTCCCTGTGTTGGGGGCTGCTAAGCATCTTGTTAATACTACAGTTGGTCAAAATTTCGATCAAAACTTTTTTCAATGGAAAACTCTTTTTTGACTAAATGAAAGTTTTTGCTGAAATTCTGTTTTTCCTCAAACTGAAAAACGTTCAGTTTTTCCACAATTTTTTTTTTTAATTTTCATCCTTTTTCTCCACATGGAGAGAGGGATGGGCAATATTTTTAACCATCTCTAATTATAGTTCTAATTAGCAAAACTTTAAGGCAGTAGTAACTTAAAGACTTTAGTTTCATTTCCAGTAAGTCCCCTTTATACAACCATGGCATTGCAGAGGGGGCCTTAAAATAGGTGTAACTATGAGTTACCCTACTCCCAGGTCCCTTTACACTGCCAGGGGGTGGAAGGAGCCTAGTGTAAATGAGTGGCAGTTAGTTTGAGAGGACACCACCTAGGATCAGGAGTCACGTTGTGTGGGAGGTGGGGTATCCTAAGATAGGTTTACATGAGCATAGCCTGGAATGTTAGAGCTGTAAGGGGTGGGGGGCAGCACATGTGGTTGTGTGTTAGCTTCCCTCCTCATGTGGTTTCCTGGGGCTTTTTCATATCAAATAGACATCAACTATATTATTTGGGAGGATAACAGGCAGGCTCTGTCTCTAGTCTCTGATGCTCGAGAAACCCCTCAGACTCCGTCTAGTCAGTAGCAACTTCATGTGAATTTATTTAAATCCCCAATACCCCTTCAGTCTCTCACAGCAATGTATTTACAGTGTTTCTTTAGTCTTTTACCACAGGGCCAGCGAGGAATAGGTCTCCCTTTCGTTAAGATCTCAACCCACCCAGGGCTCATCTAACAACGATCCCCCCCACCACCATATTTCCTTCCTGTGTCGTCTTGTACTCCTCAGCCAATGGTCTTTTACCCTCCCAGCCTGATCAGCTAATGAGCCGCATAGTCCCTATCCACCTGTTCCACAGGAACTGATCTGGGTGCTGGCTCACCTGTTAGCTTCTTGTACTCTGTCACAGGAAGTTATGACTTTGCTTCATATTGTTGACAATTTCAGAAGTTTGATGAATGGATTAGTTTTTTCTTTACTTGCCCACTGCATCCCTGTCCTGCCGGGGCGATGCAGGGTACACCTGATGCAGTCTCTGGAGCAGATGTCCATTTATTTCTTTGGATCCTCACTGAGCGTCTGGGTGAGGTGGAAGAGGATTCTCCAGAGCAGCGATGTAGTTACACTTTCCCACATGGGGAATAGAGTAACTGCTGGGGCTTGGTGAACTGGTGCAGGGGGTTGAAGCACTGCTCAGGTTTGGCACCAGTGTCTCCCCGTCATGATGAGTGGGGGGGGGGGTAATGGGTCAATATGGAGTGGGTGGCATTGTGACCTGGTGCACAGGAATTGCAGCGCTGCTCAATTTTGGCCCCAGCATTGTCCCAGTATGCTGGAGAGGCTGGGGGTGGGGGGAAACTGAGCAAGCAGTGTGGCAATCGGCGGCATTGCTTCCTTCCTCCATGGCTGTGGGGGGCACTGGCTAAGAGGGATGGGGGAGCTCTCACTCTCCCTCATGGCTGGGTGCTGAGGCAGCATGAGTCTGTCATTCTGGGGGCAGATCCCATTGCCGCCCCCTCCCACCCTGGGCTATGCCCCTCCCACCTCAGCTCACAGTTACAGATGTTGGGAGGCATGAGATGCGATGTCCTGAGGTTGGGGGTTCCACGACCACCACTCCCAAGAGGAGAAGGCGGGTGGTGGTGGTCGGGGACTCTCTCCTCCGGGGGACTGAGTCATCTATCTGCCGCCCTGACCGGGAAAACCGAGAAGTCTGCTGCTTGCCAGGGGCTAAGATTCGTGATGTGACGGAGAGACTGCCGAGACTCATCAAGCCCTCGGATCGCTACCCCTTCCTGCTTCTCCACGTGGGCACCAATGATACTGCCAAGAATGACCTTGAGCGGATCACTGCGGACTACGTGGCTCTGGGAAGAAGGATAAAGGAGTTGGAGGTGCAAGTGGTGTTCTCGTCCATCCTCCCCGTGGAAGGAAAAGGCCTGGGTAGGGACCGTCGAATCGTGGAGGTCAACGAATGGCTACGCAGGTGGTGTCGGAGAGAAGGCTTTGGATTCTTTGACCATGGGATGGTGTTCCATGAAGGAGGAGTGCTGGGCAGAGACGGGCTCCATCTTACGAAGAGAGGGAAGAACATCTTTGCCAGCAGGCTGGCTAACCTAGTGAGGAGGGCTTTAAACTAGGTTCACCAGGGGAAGGAGACCAAAGCCCTGAGGTAAGTGGGAAAGCGGGATACCGGGAGGAAGCACAGGCAGGAATGTCTGTGAGGGGAGGGCTCCTGCCTCATACTGGGAATGAGGGGCAATCAACAGGTTATCTCAAGTGCTTATATACAAATGCACAAAGCCTTGGAAACAAGCAGGGAGAACTGGAGGTCCTGGTGATGTCAAGGAATTATGACGTGATTGGAATAACAGAGACTTGGTGGGATAACTCACATGACTGGAGTACAGTCATGGATGGTTATAAACTGTTCAGGAAGGACAGGCAGGGCAGAAAAGGTGGGGGAGTAGCACTGTATGTAAGGGAGCAGTATGACTGCTCAGAGCTCCGGTACGAAACTGTGGAAAAACCTGAGTGTCTCTGGATTAAGTTTAGAAGTGTGTGCAACAAGAGTGATGTCATGGTGGGAGTCTGCTATAGACCACCGGACCAGGGGGATGAGGTGGATGAGGCTTTCTTCCGGCAACTCACGGAAGCTACTAGATCGCATGCCCTGATTCTCATGGGTGACTTTAATTTTCCTGATATCTGCTGGGAGAGCAATACAGCGGTGCATAGACAATCCAGGAAGTTTTTGGAAAGCGTAGGGGACAATTTCCTGGTGCAAGTGCTAGGGGAGCCAACTAGGGGGAGCGCTTTTCTTGACCTGCTGCTCACAAACCGGGTAGAATTAGTGGGGGAAGCAAAAGTGGATGGGAATCTGGGAGGCAGTGACCATGAGTTGGTTGAGTTCAGGATGCTGACGCAGGGAAGAAAGGTAAGCAGCAGGATACGGACCCTGGACTTCAGGAAAGCAGACTTTGACTCCCTCAGGGAACAGATGGCCAGGATCCCCTGGGGGACTAACATGAAAGGGAAGGGAGTCCAGGAGAGCTGGCTGTATTTCAAGGAATCCCTGTTGAGGTTACAGGGACAAACCATCCCGATGAGTCGAAAGAATAGTAAATATGGCAGGCGACCAGCTTGGCTTAATGGTGAAATCTTAGCGGATCTTAAACATAAAAAAGAAGCTTACAAGAAGTGGAAGGTTGGACATATGACCAGGGAAGAGTATAAAAATATTGCTCGGGCATGTAGGAAAGATATCAGGAGGGCCAAATCGCACCTGGAGCTGCAGCTAGCAAGAGATGTCAAGAGTAACAAGAAGGGTTTCTTCAGGTATGTTGGCAACAAGAAGAAAGCCAAGGAAAGTGTGGGCCCCTTACTGAATGAGGGAGGCAAGCTAGTGACAGAGGATGTGGAAAAAGCTAATGTACTCAATGCTTTTTTTGCCTCTGTTTTCACTAACAAGGTCAGCTCCCAGACTGCTGTGCTGGGCATCACAAAATGGGGAAGAGATGGCCAGCCCTCTGTAGAGATAGAGGTGGTTAGGGACTATTTAGAAAAGCTGGACGTGCACAAGTCCATGGGGCCGGACGAATTGCATCCGAGAGTGCTGAGGGAATTGGCGGCTGTGATTGCAGAGCCCTTGGCCATTATCTTTGAAAACTCGTGGCGAACGGGGGAAGTCCCGGATGACTGGAAAAAGGCTAATGTAGTGCCCATCTTTAAAAAAGGGAAGAAGGAGGATCCTGGGAACTACAGGCCGGTCAGCCTCACCTCAGTCCCTGGAAAAATCATGGAGCAGGTCCTCAAAGAATCAATCCTGAAGCACTTAGAGGAGAGGAAAGTGATCAGGAACAGTCAGCATGGATTCACCAAGGGAAGGTCATGCCTGACTAATCTAATCGCCTTTTATGATGAGATTACTGGTTCTGTGGATGAAGGGAAAGCAGTGGATGTATTGTTTCTTGACTTTAGCAAAGCTTTTGACACGGTCTCCCACAGCATTCTTGTCAGCAAGTTAAGGAAGTATGGGCTGGATGAATGCACTATAAGGTGGGTAGAAAGCTGGCTAGATTGTCGGGCCCAACGGGTAGTGATCAATGGCTCCATGTCTAGTTGGCAGCCGGTGTCAAGTGGAGTGCCCCAGGGGTCGGTCCTGGGGCCCGTTTTGTTCAATATCTTCATAAATGATCTGGAGGATGGTGTGGATTGCACTCTCAGCAAATTTGCGGATGATACTAAACTGGGAGGAGTGGTAGATACGCTGGACGGGAGGGATAGGATACAGAAGGACCTAGACAAATTGGAAGATTGGGCCAAAAGAAATCTAATGAGGTTCAATAAGGATAAGTGCAGGGTCCTGCACTTAGGATGGAAGAATCCAATGCACCGCTACAGACTAGGGACCGAATGGCTCGGCAGCAGTTCTGCGGAAAAGGACCTAGGGGTGACAGTGGACGAGAAGCTGGATATGAGTCAGCAGTGTGCCCTTGTTGCCAAGAAGGCCAATGGCATTTTGGGATGTATAAGTAGGGGCATAGCGAGCAGATCGAGGGACGTGATCGTTCCCCTCTATTCGACACTGGTGAGGCCTCATCTGGAGTACTGTGTCCAGTTTTGGGCCCCACACTACAAGAAGGATGTGGATAAATTGGAAAGAGTACAGCGAAGGGCAACAAAAATGATTAGGGGTCTAGAGCACATGACTTATGAGGAGAGGCTGAGGGAGCTGGGATTGTTTAGTCTGCAGAAGAGAAGAATGAGGGGGGATTTGATAGCTGCTTTCAACTACCTGAAAGGGGGTTTCAAAGAGGATGGCTCTAGACTGTTCTCAATGGTAGCAGATGACAGAACGAGGAGTAATGGTCTCAAGTTGCAATGGGGGAGGTTTAGATTGGATATTAGGAAAAACTTTTTCACTAAGAGGGTGGTGAAACACTGGAATGCGTTACCTAGGGAGGTGGTAGAATCTCCTTCCTTAGAGGTTTTTAAGGTCAGGCTTGACAAAGCCCTGGCTAGGATGATTTAACTGGGACTTGGTCCTGCTTTGAGCAGGGGGTTGGACTAGATGACCTTCTGGGGTCCCTTCCAACCCTGATATTCTATGATTCTATGAGGGCTGGACTCCCCTCCTGCTCTGCCTGAAAGCCCTGACTTAAGCCAGTGGCAAGGGATGCAAAAGCCAGAAGCAAAGACTTAGCAGTGTGTGTGTGTGTGTGTGTGTGTGTGTGTACACACGCACCCCCAGAGCTGATCCCAACCCAGTGTCCCCTCATACCCAGCTCTCCCTGAGGGCCAGGCCCAGCTCAGTGATCTGCTAAAGGTATGGCAATAGGGCAGCAGGGGTGACTCAGACCAACAAAACCATATGTTGTTGCAACACGACACACAAACCCAGGACTGTACTATCCTGCTTATAAAATGGATACAATATCTATATTAAAGTAAAGCTTTTTATTTAAAACAAACTATTTTATTACATATCCATCTATTTTGGAGAAAAAATAGCCACCCAGACAAGGTTCTATTAATTCTAACTATTAAACTGAATTTTTTTTAATTTTTATTTTGTACAAAATGAAACATCAGCAAGCAAAGGTGTTTTTTTTTTTTTTTCCATTTTTTGGAAAGAAACCAAATGTTTCCTCAACGAGTTTGGTTTCTGAAGTCCAACAGTTCCCAGGTGTAGAAAATTCTGAAAGCAGTTGTGACTCAACTGAGGCTGTTGGAAACAACCAGAAATTTCAGCTACCTAGCTCATCGACTTAGGCCATAAACTTTTGGCCTGATAGTTGGAAACAAAACCAACGGAAGGAATTTAAGGAGTACCCCTGGCTGGACTGCAAGGAGAGAAAACTCGGTGAGTACACACTAATACTGTGAATTCACAAGGTAGCATTATGTATATGAATTAAACCTAATGTTCTTCAAATAGTTCGTATACTAAATTATATGTATACTTCTAAATGAAAGAAACGGAGTACTTGTGGCACCTTAGAGACTAACAAATTTGTGAGCTACAGCTCACCATCAACTTCTAAATGAGTGTTCCATACACATTGTAGCTTGCCATCAGATGGTGGTGGTGTTATAAATCCAAAGAATGGTTTCACATTTTCTAACTCCTAATGCAAAAAGTTTTAACTTTCTCTGTGTGGGGTATATTGTAAGAATGATGGCTAACTAGTGCATCTGTCAATCTGCAGCGTGCCTGGCTTTTTTCATTGACTGTTGTGTTAGCAATAGCGACGTGGCTGTGGTATTAGTGCTGCATTGGGATATTTTATTGAAACTTTTTCTAAAGTGACCACATTTGTCTTGCATGCTGCCTGGGCCAACTGGAGTTTTTCAAGAACAAGATGTATCTCTTGATAATGCCTGGTGCAGCCACTATGTTGAAGCGTCTGGCAATAAAAGCAGAAATATTAAGTTGGCATCCCTCAGAATTGAAGTTAAGTTGATTCCAAAGCTCAGGGGATAGTGCATAAAATCCAAGAGCAGTGGAAAGCAAATATGCTTTTAAAAAAAAAAAACAAAAAAAACCCATGGCAGCAATTTCAAGAGTCATAGATGATGCAATTACTATTTTGCAAAGAACAATCGCTCAGTCACAGACCATGAACATCTGGGTTACAAGAACCCAATGAAGGGAACATGGGGGAATTTTTGCATTCACAATATAGTGCAACAGGTATTATGAATCACATTGCAACAGTGATGTGGAAATAGGTCACCATTGTGAACCATTTCAAAGGCTTTATGGAAAATTCCATATAATTACATCTGTTTCTCTCAAATACAAAACAAATTTATTGAACACATCTGCCTTTTCTGCATTATTGATGATTCTACCATTTCCATCTAGTAATGAACCAATATCATTGTCAGGATTCTTTTTATTCTTAATATACTTTAAAAACTCCTTATTGTCATTAACTCTGCTGGCCATAGATTTCTCCTTATATCACTTTTTCTCATCAATTTTCCACAATTTCTAGCTGCTGATATATATTCACTACTATAATCTTCCCCTTTCTTCCATTTTATACTCTATTTGTAGATAGACATATTTTATAGCTGCCTTCACTTACCCTCCAAATCAGGTCAGAGTTTTAGTGACTTTAGCTTTCTTCCTCAGTTGTGGGATTATGGCTTTTGGGGCATCTATAAAATTCCCAATGATCATTCACATTTTTGTTATAAAAATTCTCCCAGCTGATTTGACTCATACCTGTTTTCAGCTTTGTTTAGCGTTCAGTTTAGTTTTCTCAGATTTCTGGGTGAGGGCTTAAACTAAATTTTTATTAATATTAAGAGAACCCCCATAGATATTGAACCCAATCCTTGTTGCTGCCAACCCCACCTGGCACAAGGGTTACACTTATACTGTTTTATGCTGGGGTAAACATTGGCTTCAGTGGAGTTACTCCGGATTTACACTTACATAAGCAAGAGAAGACTGAGGCCCCTACTTTTACACACACACACACACACACACACACACACACACACTCTCTCTCTCTCTCTCTCTCTCTCTCACACACACACACACACACACACACACACACACACAAACTTTTAAATATAGTCCTAGCTACTTAAATGGTTAAGATGGTTTCTTTTTTTTTTGATTTGTGTATGTGGGTTTTTTACACTCTCAAGGTCTGTAGGATTTCAAAGAGCACATCCTGGCCCCCCATTTCTGACACTATAGAATTAAACCGAAGTTAAAAAGAGTCAAGAGAATGTTTAATTCATGCATTTCCTCCACCCCTTTAATATGCCCAGGAACTATGATGAACTGTAGCATTAACTCTCAAAGGGATAGAACTAGAAATTGTTAAATGGCAAGACTTTTTGCCATTCCTTCATTATAGCTCTAAATTAAGTAGTAATTTTGTTAGTCTAACCAACAGAGGCACTGATCTTGATCTCAAATATACTGGTATGAAATCCTGATCCCATTGAGGTCAATGGGAGTCTTGCCATTGACTACAGAGGGGCCAGGAATTCACCCATAGGGCTGGATTCTGCATGTTGCTGAGCACTTTAGCCCAATCTATCAAGGCACGAAAACTCATGTTTAAATTTAATAGGACTACTCACATGCTTAATTTCTATGGGACTAACATGCTTTAAATTAAGCACATGCTTAAGAGCTTTACTGGATTGGGGCTAAAGTGCTCAACATCTTGTAGAATCAAGCATGAGATCAGAATTGGATCTAAAGAATAAGAAACCGGAGGATCAGTGGTCTAACTAGAAATAAATCTGCAATATTTTAAAATGTGTAATCAAAAAATTCTTTGAAAGGAAGAAGGAAAAAAAAGCTATCCATGTTTAAAGAAGGATGTAGGTGACTTCATCCTAGATTAACTACATTTGAAATACTCCTCCTGTTCTAAAAGCACAACTGCTATTTCTTGTACTGCTCTCCTAGCTCTCTGCTGATGGAAGTGCTTTGTGAAGTTTGCTTTGCTGATATGCCACTGCTTTTAGAAATTTCCACCTCAAGACTATCAGTGTCCTTGCAAAGAACAGTTTGAGTTCTGGGATATGGGGGAGTCCAGATTCCAGGACCTCTAAGGCCCTGACCCCATGATGAGTTCTTCACAGACAGACTTTTGCATCTATGAGGAAGCCACCTGAAGTTAGGAAGACACTACACAGGCACAGGGGCCTGTACGCATGGAGCTCAGGGCAAGATCAGGGTTTAAATGAGAATCAAAGAGGAGGACCTCACAGAAGCAGACAATTGCAAACTCAAAAGCCTTTGAAGCAAAGGGCTGTGAATGATAGATTATATAATGTTAGACAACGAAAGGCCTGTCATCGGAACAGCTACTAAGTAAACAATACTCCTCAGACATGGCTATATTTACTTTGCAAAGCAACTTTGACATAAGAGCTGGATACTAAAATTACTTCTGAAGATCACTTCATCTGTAAAAACTCATTTTAAATTGCTTTGTGAAAACTGTTAGTCAGTTTCTGCCAATTTATTTTTAATGTTAGGTGAAGGGGTTGTGGTTTTTTGTTTTTTTTTTTTTTTTTTTTTTTTTTTAAAAACTTGTCAGTTCAAAAACATCTACCTTGCAGAAGATTATATATAAATAGCAGCAGCAGAACTGAAAACAAACACATTTGCAAGCCATTTTCAGATGACCTGAGATGACAGATGAGAGTTAGTGTCAGCACAATAAATAGAGAGACTTACTCCAGTAGAATTCTTTGCAAAGTTGCATTTAGCAGAGATTGTCATGTGTCAACAGCAATAAGAGAAGAGTAAGCATAAGCTGGCAAAGGACTTTGACACAAACAAGAGAACTGCAGACATAGCTTTTAATTAGACAATTTAAATTATAAAACATACTTGAACACATCAACACTCTTGGTATCACATTTAAGTGTAATCATCAGTTGCATATATATCTGTGTTTCAGACAAGAGTACTATGTATGGAAAGTTTTATGGTAAACAATCCACCATCCCTTTACACAGAAGGAATACTGGCTATTTTAAAAAGAAAAAGAATACAACTGTAAAGCTAACACTAGCCACAAACATAGTTACTGGAAAGGATTACATTTCTGGGATTCTTGCAACTTCACGAATTTTGTGACAGCGCCAACTGTCCTCACTAGAAAAGGACCTGGCTGCCCTTGCCATTTTCTGGGGAGTGTTCACTGTGGTCATCAAACCTGCTAACTAATCACTTCCTACAAGACAGGTGTGATCTCAATATTCCACTAACTAAGAAGGTGGCTAACATTCGATGCATTAACAACTGAAAAGAAATATCTGTCTGGCAATAGAGTAAACTTATCTTCAGCAAATGTCAGGAAAAAGCAGATTCACTTATCCATTGTGACCAGATGGATACAGACAATGCAACAGTTCTTTATATTTCTAATATTACTTATTGTGTTTCTTAATCCTTCAACAATTGCTTGCCAGGGAAATGACTCACTTGCCCATGGATCCAGTTGGAAGCAGCTCATTGTCCTGGTTAGGCAGTGAGCATGAAGTGCTCATTGCTATTTATTGGGCAGTTGTACACATGACTGGAATTGGCTGCCCTAGTAATCCATAACACTGGCATTTTATAGTATAGAAATGAGTTTGAAAAACTTAGCTGTGAATGAAAGACTACTAGATTCTGGGTTGGTATAAACTGATGTAAATTCACATCAGAAAAGCTATACAGCCTTAAACCATCAGAGGATCTGATCCAGAAAGTGTGCCCCTATAATGTTTGCAGAGTTGCTCTAGCTGTGTCATTTCTGTATGTAGAAGGATATGCCAAGGAAATACAGGGTAGGACTAGTAGTGTGTGAATTAACTGTGTTATTTCACTGATTTCTTTGGCATAATTTTACTGCAGGGTCCTGATGATTTTCTTGAATTTAGCCATTATTTATGAGATGGTGTAGTATATAATTTAATTAAGATAATTAAAAAAATTTTAGGTTTCAGAGTAGCAGCCGTGTTAGTCTGTATTTGCAAAAAGAAAAGGAGTACTTGTGGCACCTTAGAGACTAATAAATTTGTTAGTCTCTAAGGTGCCACAAGTACTCCTTTTCTTTTTTAAAAAAATTTTAGACTGTCTAGAATGTGCTCAAATTGTACTTCCCCTCACTCCCCAAACCCATGTAGAACATTTATGCTATCAAAGGGAGCATCAGTTCTGCATTTGTGATGTCAAGGAATGTTACAGGAACAGTTTGAACTACAAACTTTATGCAGTGGTAGAATCCCCAAGGCCAAGGAATGCTTTAGCTAGTCTATTAGGCTTCTTCTCTCTTTCCAATTTCTACTATTTTTATTCTAGACACGAGAAAATAATCACAGGCCAAATCCTCCTTGCATTGCTCATGCAAATAGTTCTAATGAAATCCGTGGGACTAGTCAAGCAAGAAAGACTAGCAGGATTTGGCACTTCCTGGCTAAGTAAGTCAAGGATAAAAAGAAAAACCAGCACCCCAGAAATGTAGCCTCTAACAACAATCTTTAAGAGTCTTTATTGTTAACTCAAACCATCTCTGTCACTACCAGCTGAAAACAATAGTTAAAGCAGTTCTGTTGCCACTAACAAATCTCAGGGCCCTATTTTTTAAAATCACGTAAAAAAATTAGACTCCCCCAAACAAAATGATCTGATTCTATGAACTGCTAAATGCTTAGCCGCTCCCAGTGACTCTAATGTGAGCAGGTAATTTATTTTACATTAAAAGCAGATTCAGGAGCTTAACTTAGGCTCCTATTTTTCAAAGGCTTGGACTTCGACGTGAATCATCAAAAGCAAGGTTATTTTTAAATGTTTTATTCTTTAAATTAAAAGAAAGTACAAGATGTTTAAAAGTTTCAGTCTGATTCAACCCTATTGAAATTGTGTGTATGTTCTTATTCTTGGAACCAAAACTCAAGATATATATAATAAGCCTCTGTAGTAACAGTCCTACTTCAGCCAAGGCACTCTCCAGTGCTTTGTGGCACCTCATTTGTTACAATACAACATACCTATTAAAACCACTGGTACAGTGGTTGTGTGCACACCCTCCCAGTTCAAACATTTTCTCTTGATTACAGTTTGGTAGTAAAGTGATAGCTAGTGAAGTGGATGGCACGGAGCTTTTACAAGGTAGCCAAAGCAAAAGGGCCAGATTCTTGCCTTGGTGCATACACAAGATCTCTCACTGAAGTGCACAGGAATCATTCACACACATCAGAGGATAAAATTTGACTTTCAAGCCTGATCTTACATTCCTTGCACAACCAAATTCCCATTTCCTTAATGGCAGCTTTAGCTTGAAGTTTAATTCACATTAGACCTGATTTTAATTTTATGCCTGTGTTTAAACTGGGGTAACTACTGGTATCGGATCAGATTTTAGCCCATTGTTTCTTTGATGTAACTTTTTATGCTATTTTAAAAAATTAATAACTTGGGCATTTGTTTCAGCTACTGCATCTGCCTTCAACAAAGTGTTCTACTTTTTAATACATTTCATAACTATAAAGCTGGTTAAAAAGAAATCCAGGTCAAATTTTTGTAACAAACTAAAAGGCTACATAATAATTAAAAAATAAGACTGTAACCCAATGAAAAAAACTCAAATTCAAGAAACTTGTAGTTTAAAAAAAAAAATCTAAAGAAAATTACTTCTCTAACTGGGTTTATAATGCCAATCTGTGCAAGCAAAATGGACATCTTTGGAGCTATTCTTGATTTCCAAACAAATAGTGTCCACAATAATCTTTTTAAAGAAGCCCTTTTACCTTACAGTGATGGTACTGGTTTTCTGTTCAGTTATAATTTTAGACCTAAAACCTGTGGACATTTAAACACAGGAGGAGTTCTGTTAAACTCAATGAGTGAAATTCTGGCCTCAGTGAAATCAGTAGAAGTTTTGCCATTGACTTTAATGGGGCTGGGATTTCACCCAGTGATGTTAAAACATATGCATAAACTTCCTCAGAATTGGGACCTTAGGTAATTCTCTAAATGTACAACATATCAAGTATATGCTAAATCCAGGATGGCTTCTCTCTAGTTTACTGTGTAACTATGTAAATTACGTTTACTTAACATTGCAAGGGGATGAAACTTTCTTGCACTCAGATTAAGAACAGTTGTCCAGAACTTGTTAACTTTAACAGAATGGATCTCTGGCTCAGATCAGATTTGTCAAATCCATTTGTACAGTGAAGTTAAGACCCCATAAAATATGTGATTATAAAACTACAAACAACTTTTATCATAGGCAACATATTAACATTTTAAAAAATATATTTCTATTTGAAAATCTTGGCTACAGCACCCCCAGGAGAGGAATCCAGAGCAGGGGCTGATGAAAATATAACACCAGAACCAAATTCTGCTCAGCGTACGTGTGTGGCTCCTTTTACTTGAATAGGAGCAGCATGAGAAGATCAAAAGCAGAATTTGGTTCACAAAATTCCTCTCATGTACTTTTTAGCATTTTCTTTTTAATACAAATACAGCCAACAGAGTTCTGAGTGGAGTATGTGTAAATTGAGACAATGCTAATTAAGTGAAGGGAAATCACCTCTCTTCACAAAGCAAAAAGAAAAGGAGTACTTGTGGCACCTTAGAGACTAACAAATTTATTTGAGCATAAGCTTTCGTAATCTACAGCTCAGTTCATCGGATGCATTCAGGGGAAAATACAGTGGGGAGATATATATACATAGAGAACATGAAACAAACAAGAAAATGGGTGTTCCCATACACACTGTAAGGAGAAAGAAAAGGAGTACTTGTAGCTTTCGTGAGCTTATGCTCTAATAAATTTGTTAGTCTCTAAGGTGCCACAAGTACTCCTTTTCTTTTTGCGAATACAGACTAACACAGCTGCTACTCTGAAACTGTAAAGAGAGTGATCACGTAAGATGAGCTATTACCAGCCGGGGGGCAGGCGGGTGGGGGGAGAAAACCTTTTGTAGTGATAATCAAGGTGGGCCATTTCCAGCAGTTGACAAGAACATCTGAGGAACAGTGGGGATGGGGAGGGGGAAATAAACATGGGGAAATAGTTTTACTTTGTGCAATGACCCATCCACTCCCAGTCTCTATTCAAGCCTAAGTTAATTGTATCCAGTTTGCAAATTAATTCCAATTCAGCAGTCTCTTGCTGGAGTCTGTTTTTGAAGTTTTTTGCTGAAGAATATCCACTCTCAGGTCTGTAATCATGTGACCGGAGAGACTGAAGTGTTCTCCGACTGGTTTTTGAATGTTATAATTCTTGACGTCTGATCTGTGTCCATTTATTCTTTTATGTAGAGGCTGTCCAGTTTGACCAATGTACATGGCAGAGGGCATTGCTGGCACATGATGGCATATATTACATTGGTAGATGTGCAGGTGAGCTAGCCTCTGATAGTGTGGCTGATGTGATTAGGTTCTATGATGGTGTCCCCTGAATAGATATGTGGACACAGTTGGCAACGGGCTTTCTTGCAAGGATAGTAAAGCAGTAACAGTTGACAGAGCTATGGATGTCTGTCCTGCAGAATTATCCCTGTGCCTCTTTATTCACACCTGACCATATGCCATTTGCCCAGCGATGCCAGAATACTTACTGGAATAGCACAGTCAAATGACCATTAAACTGTTTTGGAAGAAAGCTCCCATGGTTGAGCAGAAGCAACATTATGAAGTTCAATAGCTGTTATTTTAACAGGGTAAAGGGATTCCCATTGCTAAATGCAATTAGACTAGATTACAGACAATCCATTTGCTAAGCTGTCTACTCTCAATTTCAATTTTTTAAAAAATGGTTAAAGTCATACAGGAACAAACTGAGTTCTGCTACATCAGGGTAATCCCCAGGGGCAGTTTCTGCTTCCCTTATTCACATTGAATAGTAACCGAGGCTTCGATCCTGCAAGGGTTCAAACACTGTGGCCTTATCCAGTAAAGCATGTATACACCAGCTTACCTTTAAGCATGTGAGCAATCCCATTGTCTTTAGCAGATTTCACCTTCAAGCCATGAGGACTACTGCTGTGTATAAGTTATTTGCAAGATCGAGCCCTACCCCTAGGAGTAGTTCCACCAACATCAATGGGGCTAACGGTGGAGTTTAATTCTATTCAAAGTGATTAAGGGAAGCAGAATTAGATCCATATCTTTAGAAATCTTTTAAAACAGCCAAATGATGAGCTCTAAAATTTGAGGTGGAAAGTCATACCCAAACAAGAGATATTATGTAATGGCTTCATATGAGGTCTCTTCAACTGCTATACGCACAAGTTTGACACATACCTCTCACATTAGAGTGTCCTTGAAAACAATTATTTTGTTGGCAAACACAGCAACAGAATAATTTTATTGCAGTGGGGGGAGAGAGGGGGAACCCATGGGTGTCAAGACAGCATCAGTTTGAGTTCTCTCCCCTCCCCATTAATCACTGTTTTTATAACAGCCAATCATCATGTGAATTTTTGATATGAATCATTTAGGGTGGTGGGTTTTGTTTTTTGTTTTTTTAAATGAAAGAGCTTAGTAGCCCACACATATTGCAATACACATGTTCTAGCATAGACGGCACAGTAAATATACTGAGCAGAAATCTGAAGTTTTTGGCATAGACCAAGTTCTTCATGCTGTTTTTCATCTTCTGTATCGTAACTAGCATCACGTTCTATTAACCGTCAAAATTATAACTGTCATGATAAACTAATTTTATCCAGCCTGCAGTAACTGAAGTTTTATAAAGGATTCACATTCTTGCCAGATCACCTTCAATGCTAATACAGATTTTACACTTCCATTCCTCAACATCCACCCATCTTCAGAGTTAAATAGATTATTTGCTAGAATACCAAAGCCAGTGAAAATGTTATCCATAGACAGATGTGAAACATCAAGAGTGGGCATTTTTTTTAAAAAAAGGAGTATCATCTCACCCTTTATCCCATTTTATGTACACATTAATTTCACACCTTTGGAAAGCACCTCTTCCATGGCAAGCAAAATATTGATTATTCGCATTGGCTTTTTATCACAGTGATCCATTAGGGAAGCAGTCTTGTGCTGAACAACAAGGCTTTTCATCCAGGAGATGTGCTTGTTTAATCTTCAAAGAATTTTTCTAGGGTTCTGACTCCTGTTTAAAAGAGAGGGGGACAAAATCAACTAACTGTGCAGTTCTTCATTCTTCTTTAGGTTTGGGGATACTTATTACAGCTTGAACTCATATTTATTCCTACAAGTATAACTGGATGAACAAATATACCTTCCAAATATGGAGTTAGAGGACTGTGCATTTGCAATTACAACTGAAATTTTCCACACCAAATACAGTACCTGAACATTCCCATGCAATATCTAAGGGACCATCATCAACTGGAAGATCACACTTCTGTCTGAAATGGTTACCCACCTTCATTACAAGCAACACCCAGATCACTGTATAAACTGCAAGAACCTAGCAACACAATAACATTAATGTTCGGTTACTTTGTATGCTTGCAAGCCTGTCTGGTCAGTTTCAAAGTTTAGTTGACGGCCAGCTGCACGTCTTGCCTCATGTTTTAAAACTAGATCATTCACATACTGTTCTGGGGGAATTCACTCTTCTCCAGGCCTGCAACAGGATGCTTTCCAGTAACAGAGCAACGAGCAGCTGCTGTTTCTGATTTGGGGGTCAGAAGGGAAGCTTTTTCCTGGGACTCTGGCTTGAAGGTAGGGAGCAAGGAAAACCAAAGAGGTGGCTGCCAGAGGAATCTCCTTCTGCACTTCCTCACCCCCTGCACAGTGCACAGACTTCAGTAAATAACAAGTCTCTAGAAGAAGGGAATCCTTCTTTATGGATATTTATTTTTTCATAGATAGCACTGGGCCAGGATTTGGCCCGATATAGCACTTGTGGCAAAAGGAGAATAAATTCAAAGGATCCAAGGGCGAAAATAAAACTTGCCCAGCTGTTTGGCCCATTGCACAAAGGATCCTCATACAGTGAGACAATGAAATAGTCCAGGATCACAACAGGTAAAGCTGTACTATATCAGGAATTATATTGTCTACTCAACAGGAGAAGCTAACTGCATCAGACGGTTGCCGTGCATCCTATGCGCTTCCTGATACATACATACTTCCTCCAAGTTTTAATTGTCCCACAAGGAATTGCTACAATCAAGTAGCTTCACCAACACCCTGAATCAGTTAAGTGATTTTTTTAAACATCTACTGCCAAACGTTGATCATTAGCTGTTTTTCCAGACTATTTTCAAAGCAAGACAAAGATGTTTTTGCATCCTTAGTTGCACTTATATCAATGATTAAGGGCCAAGTTCTGCTGATACACCAGTGTAAATCCTGAACAGCCCCTCTGAAATCAATGGAATCACTTTGGATTTACACTGGTGTAACACAGCAGAATTTTGCCCTTAATGTGTAATTGACAGAAGATAATTACAGCTTCTATTATATATCAGAAATTAAAACAGGTAAGATTTTGTTTGGTCTAAAATGCTTTTCTGTTTATTATTCCAATTTCACACAGCTCACTAGTATAATATTGGCAAGGAAAGAGAGAGAGAGGAGCATCAGCATGAACATGCTGACCTCTCAACTTCTCTCAAAGCAAATTCAAGCTGACGATCACAAGAGGAGTCAAAGGTCTGTAAATGCAATATTCACCTTTGATGCCAACCTAGGTTTCAGCCCTAGAAAGGAGAAGACAGTGTTGCTTTCCTTTGCTTCAAAAAAGCAATCATAATCCTAGAGAAAAGAGATGAGAAAAGATTAACTAACATTTCAAAAGTTGTTTTTCCACATGATATTTTTATATTTATGCTATCAAAACTCTGGTTGATGTGTAACTATGCTGGGGAAAACAGTCAAACGCTTGTGTTCTGCTGTATAAACCTGACAATTATTCTAAATTTAATGAGAATTCCAGACCCAGTGGAAGAGTTCAATTTCTCATTTAGGTTCTCTTTAGTTTTCCATTTTATTCAGATATCAAGTACAGCCTCCAGCATCTGACTGGCCAAATGAATGATTCATCTAGTGCAGTATCCTGCCTCTGACAGTGAACAGTACCAGATGTTTCAGAGGGAATGAACAGAAACAGGCAATTTCAAGTGGTCCATTCCTGTAGTCCAGTCCCAGTTTCTGGCATTTGGAGATTTAGGGACACCTGAAGCATGGGGTTGTGTCCCCGACCATCTTGGCTAATAGCCATTGATGGACCTATCCTCCATGAACTGATCTAATTCTTTTTTGAAGCCATTTATGCTTTTGGACTTCAAACATCCCCTGGCAACAAGGTCTACAGGCTGACTCTGTGTTGTGTGAAGAAGTACTTCCTTATAATTTGTTTGTTTTTTAAAATCAATATTAATTTGCATATACAAAAAATGTCTGAAAGGTTCTTGGGGCCAGATTTTTAAAGATATATAAGCACCTAAAGATGCAGATAGGTTCCTAGTGGGATTTTCAATCTGCATCTTTATGCACCTAAATACCTTTTAAAAATGGGCACTTGCTGAGTTTATCAGCTCAACTCCTTTAACAATCCTTTTCTCATGGAACAGATACCTAAACACTCTGCCCTTTGAAACCAAAAATCATTAGCCAGTAATTTAGACAGTATAAAGTACTGTATCCTTTTAGAAAAATAAATGAGAACATGTTTTCAGACTTGGCCAGTGAACAAGTTTCTACTATAGCACAGATCTATTCCTTGGGTCATTATGGTTTTCCCTGACTATGTATAAGTTAGATACTACAGGGGAACCATTCATGAGCTGTCTTGTGGTGCCATTGATATTGTTTAGATTAAATATCTAAAGAGGCAATAGAACAAAGACAGATCTGAAGAACAATGAGTAGGGTTGTCCCACAGTCCCTTATTACAAAGGATGTCCTTGTACAGAAATGAAAAAATAAAGATCTGGAGTTGCTGAGTGCTGCAAAAAGCAGCAAGAAATACCCCTGGCAAATGTGGGTGAGTACTACTTATTAATTATATTATTATTATTATTATGATAATTATAATATCAGGAGTAGGAGTGGAACGGAGGTGCTAAGGAAACAGTCCCTTATTTTTCAAATACAACATTGGCAACCCTAGCAATAAGTAAAGAGCCAGGGGATTTAAAGCAGACTTACAAAGAAAACTGCGCTGATCTAAAATGGTTCTGCCGATTTAGAAAATTGAAGCTATGGGTGCGTGAGAAATCAGCATGTAGTGTATAACTATCTCTTTAACCTATTAAGTTAAATTAATTTTTTAGTAGGTCAAAGGCCTAGCACTTCTTGAGCTCCTGATGAATGTACAGCTCGCCACTCTTGTCTATCCACCACAAAGCTCTTGCCCTCACCTTAAAATCTGAGGGTGGTTTAGCTAACCAACTGGTACAAGACTGGGAGTCAGGAAGTTCTGTGGCTCTGTTATGGAGTTGCAGTGTGACCAAGGGCAATCAACTTAATATCTTGTACAGCTTCCTTCCCTCCCACCTAAATCTAGAAAATGGGAATACCAATATTTATCTAACTACTTATGTGTTGGACACAAGGCTGGTAGAATACCTAATGTCTATACATCATATTTCAAAAATAAAAGCACAATGCATGTGCTAAGTAGAATTTACTATTAATTCTCATATTTCTTAGCTACTAGTTACTCCAAAAAATCAAAAGTATAAACACAGTAAGATTTGGGATAAATCTCTTTATGATACTGAATGATCACAAATACACACTGCATTGTTTACTTAGCTCAGCTTCGAAGGATTCTCCAAAAACTTCTCAGCCCAGGTTAAAAAAAAAAAATTACTAGCTCACCTTTAACTCTTAATGCTAACATGCACAGCTTCCGTGTCTCCATACACCCACACACACATCTCAGCCTCTCAACACACTCATCCTCAGTTCTCTTACTTGAGCACCATATTTATCACTTCTCTTCCTCCTACCCTTCCCAGACTCATTATTTCTCTTTGCTGACCCATAAAGTATCACTTCTCAGCATCACAACTTCATTACTACAGCTGTTGCTTCAGACCCTCCCCCAGTCAGGCCTCAGCACTCTTCCCTGCAGTTGGGCCTCAAGTTTTCCCCTGATGGCAGGTGACATCTCTCTCCGTCTAGATATGTTTAAGCTTTGATTTCCCAATTCCTCCATGCTCCCAGACTTGACATGGAGAATCTGGGTAACCACTACTTCTTCCATTTGGGCCCTCCATTTGTTTTCAGAGATACAGAGCCTTCTTGAACTCGCAGCATATGTCGATCTTAAGGCTGCATTTGATTCGGCTAAGGGTATGTCTTCACTACCCACCGGATCGGTGGGCAGCGATCGATCCAGCGGGGATCGATTTATCGCATCTAGTCTAGATGTGATAAATTGATCCCTGAGTGCTCTCCCATCAACTCCTGTACTCCAGCGCTGCAAGAGGTGCAGGCAGAGTTGACGGGGGAGTGGCAGCAGCTGACTCACCGCAGTGGAGACATCACGATAAGTTGAGCTAAGTACATCAACTTCAGCTACATTATTCACATAGCTGAAGTTGCGTAACTTAGATCGATCCCTGCCCCCCAGCGTAGACCAGGGCTTAGGCACTCTGTGCAAGGACTTAAAGGACGTAAGCATCCCAACCACTCTGCTGGACTTGATCAGCAAGCTGCATAATGGAACCACTACCCATATATGTCTTGGGAATCAGACGTCGGCACCTTTTAGAGCAGTATCTGGTGTCAGGCAGCACTGTGTCTTGGCCGCTGCACTCTTTAGTCGTGCAATGGATTTCATAACCTGACAGAATGCTGCATTAAGATCGTGGTATTATGCTCTCAGACCTTGACTATGCTGATGATGCTGTTCTTTTAGTACAGAGCCCCAACAGGTTTCATGAGTCAGTCAAGGTTAGCCTCCCTGTTTCATGGAAAATGACAAAGCTGCAAAGCCTACAATTAGGTCCACCCACAACTTTAATCTCTTTGAATAATGAAACTGTTGAAGCAATTTCCAGCTTTTACTATTTAGGTTCTATACTCACCAGTTCCTCCAACTCTCACATGGAGGTTCTTCACTGGATTAGCATTGCAGTACCTGCTATGGGTCATTTACAATGAATATGGAATCATCATCATCTCCTCAGCAGGACAACCAAATTCAGGATCTATTCAAGCTGTAGCCTCTCCGTACTGCTGTACAGTTGTGAAATATAGACACAATGCCGCTCAGATTGGGCAAAGCTAGAGGCTTTCCACACAGAATGCCATCATCATATACTGGGCACAAAGTGGAATGACTTCATTCATAATGCAGTTTTATTCTCAATATAAAAGAATGAAAACCGCTCTGAGGCTGCAGTAACTTGAACCCCGGCTTGCCTCAGAAGAGAAGTACAGAGGCCTCATAAAGCCGTATTTCCCTTACTGTCTACTCCCGTAGAGTGACGGTGAGCCAGAATGGAAAATCAGGCCCTATCCAAAAAGGTTTCTTCAAATACACCTGCATGACTGTAATTAAATAGTTGGTTTGCAAGATGCACTGCAATGTGTTCTAACAGCTAAGTATCAATAATGTTAAAACCTGTTAGCCTGATTTTCACAGATCTGGGCACTTGCACATTGAAGCCAATGGCTGCTGTGCAGAGCATACAAATAAAAATCATGCAACAAAGACATGATAATTATATTAACGTTTACATTAGCCAGAAACTGCCAGAGTGTTATAATGAGAGGAAGCATGTTCTACTGGTTATGGTACCAGAGTGGGACTTGAGAAACATGGGTTCAGTTCTTGGCTACACCATAGACTTCCTATGCCAGTTTCAGTACACGAGTTTACATCCTACCCCTACCCACTTCAACATGAGAACTGCTGGCAAGTGGGAGGTTGAAGGGGGACTTTGCCTCCTTTGTAAAATCCCAATTTCATGGCCCCTCCCTCAGTATCAACTACTAAGTTAGTTGTCTTTTTCTGCCACATACACCCCCACAGCTGGTATATATGCATGCGTGCTCTGAACTCTGATCCTAGCACCAAGAGATGGGATCACAAGTGATGTGATAATGAATACAGGCCATAATTAATTTGCCTAGGCATTGTGTTAAGTCTTTGAAAGTGGGTATACTGAAGTGCATTTAAATAGATACTATATCTGTTGAGAGAACTGATTTTTCTCTGCACAAAAAGCTAAGCAGTACTGCAGTTCAGTGTTGTTAAAAATAGATGCTATGCAGCAAAAGACAGGTTACACAAGACCATTCACACATTTTATGGGTACCAGATCAAAGCAAACATTTTCAGTAGGTTCCTCTTATGAATACCAACTAAATATATGTCTGCTTATTAAACAATAAGTGTGTTATAAGGCACTCTAAAGGCTGTAAATTGTAGTTGTAAATAATTTCTCCCAATATATTTATTTTAAAATAAAAAGGATTTGGGGTTTTTTCATTGTAGTAAACAAAAAAAGCTCACTTACCATTTGATGAATAAATCTGCAGCAATCAGGTGTTTAGCTTTACATACCAGGATACTAGAAAAGTTAAAAAAAAAATCTAGCTTCCCCATGTAGAATACAGACTTAAAAAAACCCAGCATAAATATAATTATAAGAGCACTTAAAAGGGAAAGCTATTCCAATGCCTTATTCTGTAAACAGTCTCACTTTGGCAACCATTTATTTGCATTAAATATGATTGTCATATCAAGACTCTAGCAAAAGGGACAAGACAACTGATCTTACACAAATAGTAAAAGACAGTGTGTGTGTGGGGGGGGGACGGACTCTTATTTGAAATAAACCAAATCAGCAGTCTGCTTCTCACTGAGAATGAGACATCAGCATCCTGACTGAAAGAGCAATTCAGTTCTGTGGGACAGATGACACACACATTGATCTGATTAGGGTTACAATGGAAAGCTCTTATTCAACACAGCTCTCTCAGGAGACTGAGTTAATATAAAAAAAAAAGTTCTCTCTACAACACAGAGCAGTAGAAAAACAAATCTCCAATTAGCCAACCTTCTGATAAGACCTCTAGGCTAGGATTCTTAAGAGGTAACAGGTTTCAGAGTAGCAGCCGTGTTAGTCTGTATTCGCAAAAAGAAAAGGAGTACTTGTGGCACCTTAGAGACTAACAAATTTATTAGAGCATAAGCTTTCGTGAGCTACAGCTCACTTCATCGGATGCATTTGGTGGAAAAAACAGAGGAGAGATTTATATACACACACACACAGAGAACATGAAACAATGGGTTTATCATACACACTGTAAGGAGATCAGAGTAGCAGCCGTGTTAGTCTGTATTCGCAAAAAGAAAAGGAGTACTTGTGGCACCTTAGAGACTAACAAATTTATTAGAGCATAAGCTTTCGTGAGCTACAGCTCACTTCATCGGATGCATTCGATGAAGTGAGCTGTAGCTCACGAAAGCTTATGCTCTAATAAATTTGTTAGTCTCTAAGGTGCCACAAGTACTCCTTTTCTTTTTACTGTAAGGAGAGTGATCACTTAAGATAAGCCATCACCAACAGCAGGGGGGGGAAGGAGGAAAACCTTTCATGGTGACAAGCAGGTAGGCTAATTCCAGCAGTTAACAAGAATATCAGAGGAACAGTGGGGGGTGGGGTGGGAGGGAGAAATACCATGGGGAAATAGTTTTACTTTGTGTAATGACTCATCCATTCCCAGTCTCTATTCAAGCCTAAGTTAATTGTATCCAGTTTGCAAATTAATTCCAATTCAGCAGTCTCTCCTTGGAGTCTGTTTTTGAAGCTTTTTTGTTGAAGTATAGCCACTCTTAGGTCTGTGATCGAGTGACCAGAGAGATTGAAGTGTTCTCCAACTGGTTTTTGAATGTTATAATTCTTGACGTCTGATTTGTGTCCATTCATTCTTTTACGTAGAGACTGTCCAGTTTGGCCAATGTACATGGCAGAGGGGCATTGCTGGCACATGATGGCATATATCACATTGGTAGATGCGCAGGTGAACGAGCCTCTGATAGTGTGGCTGATGTGATTAGGCCCTATGATGGTATCCCCTGAATAGATATGTGGACAGAGTTGGCAACGGGCTTTGTTGCAAGGATAGGTTCCTGGGTTAGTGGTTCTGTTGTGTGGTGTGTGGTTGCTGGTGAGTATTTGCTTCAGATTGGGGGGCTGTCTGTAAGCAAGGACTGGTCTGTCTCCCAAGATCTGAGAGAGCGATGGCTCGTCCTTCAGGATAGGTTGTAGATCCTTGATGATGCGTCTGATCCCACTGAGAGTTACAAAAGAAACTACAGCATTTGCTCAAGAAACTCCCTGAAAAAGCACAAGAACAAATCCGCACAGACACACCCCTGGAGCCCCGACCTGGGGTATTCTATCTGCTACCCAAGATCCATAAACCTGGAAATCCTGGACGCCCCATCATCTCAGGCATTGGCACCCTGACAGCAGGATTGTCTGGCTATGTAGACTCCCTCCTCAGGCCCTTCGTTACCAGCACTCCCAGCTATCTTCGAGACACCACCGATTTCCTGAGGAAACTACAGTCCATTGGTGATCTTCCTAAAAACACCATCCTAGCCACTATGGATGTAGAAGCCTTCTACACCAACATTCCACACAAAGATGGACTACAAGCCGTCAGGAACAGTATCCCCGATACTGTCACGGCTAACCTGGTGGCAGAACTTTGTGACTTTGTCCTGACCCATAACTATTTCACATTTGGTGACAATGTATACCTTCAAATCAGCGGCACTGCGATGGGTACCCGCATGGCCCCACAGTATGCCAACATTTTTATGGCTGACTTAGAACAACGCTTCCTCAGCTCTCGTCCCCTAATGCCCCTACTCTACTTGTGCTACATTGATGACATCTTCATCATCTGGACCCATGGAAAAGAAGCTCTTGAGGAATTCCACCATGATTTCAACAATTTCCATCCCACCATCAACCTCAGCCTGGACCAGTCCACACAAGAGATCCACTTCCTGGACACTACGGTGCTAATAAGCGATGGTCACATAAACACCACCCTATATCGGAAACCTACTGACCGCTATTCCTACCTACATGCCTCTAGCTTTCATCCAGATCATACCACTCGATCCATTTTCTACAGCCAAGCGCTACGATTTAACCGCATTTGCTCCAACCCCTCAGACAGAGACAAACACCTACAAGATCTCTATCATGCATTCCTACAACTACAATACCCACCTGCTGAAGTGAAGAAACAGATTGACAGAGCCAGAAGAGTACCCAGAAGTCACCTACTACAGGACAGGCCCAACAAAGAAAACAACAGAACGCCACTAGCCATCACCTTCAGCCCCCAACTAAAACCTCTCCAACGCATCATCAAGGATCTACAACCTATCCTGAAGGACGAGCCATCGCTCTCTCAGATCTTGGGAGACAGACCAGTCCTTGCTTACAGACAGCCCCCCAATCTGAAGCAAATACTCACCAGCAACCACACACCACACAACAGAACCACTAACCCAGGAACCTATCCTTGCAACAAAGCCCGTTGCCAACTCTGTCCACATATCTATTCAGGGGATACCATCATAGGGCCTAATCACATCAGCCACACTATCAGAGGCTCCTTCACCTGCGCATCTACCAATGTGATATATGCCATCATGTGCCAGCAATGCCCCTCTGCCATGTACATTGGCCAAACTGGACAGTCTCTACGTAAAAGAATGAATGGACACAAATCAGACGTCAAGAATTATAACATTCAAAAACCAGTTGGAGAACACTTCAATCTCTCTGGTCACTCGATCACAGACCTAAGAGTGGCTATACTTCAACAAAAAAGCTTCAAAAACAGACTCCAAGGAGAGACTGCTGAATTGGAATTAATTTGCAAACTGGATACAATTAACTTAGGCTTGAATAGAGACTGGGAATGGATGAGTCATTACACAAAGTAAAACTATTTCCCCATGGTATTTCTCCCTCCCACCCCACCCCCCACTGTTCCTCTGATATTCTTGTTAACTGCTGGAATTAGCCTACCTGCTTGTCACCATGAAAGGTTTTCCTCCTTCCCCCCCCCCCGCTGTTGGTGATGGCTTATCTTAAGTGATCACTCTCCTTACAGTGTGTATGATAAACCCATTGTTTCATGTTCTCTGTGTGTGTGTATATAAATCTCTCCTCTGTTTTTTCCACCAAATGCATCCGATGAAGTGAGCTGTAGCTCACGAAAGCTTATGCTCTAATAAATTTGTTAGTCTCTAAGGTGCCACAAGTACTCCTTTTCTTTTTAAGAGATAACGTAACATACGCAATCTATCTACTACTCACACAAAGGTTAGATATTTTTCACTAACTTTCTTAGTTGGCAAGCTTCCAAAAACAAAGCCTTTATTAAATGCCTGAGGATACATGATAGAAATAACTCTGCTACATGGACAATAGGTAACACACTCTGACTTAGGGTATGTCTACACTACAGAATTATGTTGACCTAAATTACAGCTATGTACGGCCACCGCAGTAATTAAATGGCTTTTGCATATCCATGCTATACTTGTGCTGGCAGTTGGCATCCTCACCCAGAAGCACTTGCACCAATTTAACTGTCAGTGTGGGGCATTGTGGGATGGCTTCTGAAAGGCAGCAACAGTCCATGTAAGCAACATATCTACACTGACACTGTGTTGACATAACTACATCGACACTGACACTACGCCTCTCGTGGAGGTAGAGTTATTAAAAATTGGTGTAGTGGGTAAGTTCGTTGGCGGGAGTAACATTTTAGGGTAGACACTTACAGAGTTAGGTCAATGTAAGCTGCCTTCCACCGACCTAACTCTGTAGTTTAGACCAGGCCTTACTGATGTCCACCAATAACATATTCAGCAACAAAAAAACATTTATCTAGCAGCCTTCAAATATCACAGTACTTAATGACCAGCGAAGAAGTATCATTATTCCCCATCTGTAATATGGGGATCTGAAGCACAAAGAGGTTGTGCAAGATCAAACAATAAGGTCCCAATCTTGCAATGGATTCAGCACCGTGCCCCCAGTGACTTCAATGTGGGGCTCAGGAGTTTACTGATGCAGAATGTATTGCAGGAGCAGTGCCTGCATCGGGGAAGTGCCAGGAATACCATGGGTCTCTTGACTCCCAGCTCTCTGTGCTCTCCAATGCATCCTGCTGCCAGTTTAGGGAGAATTTGTTTTGATAAGATTATTACTGAATTAAAATTACAAGTATAAAGCCTGTGTCTTTTGGGAAGGTGGGGACTGCCTTGTTTTAAAGATAATGAATGACGAACTATTGTAACCTTCCTCTTACCCAAGACTGCTGTAAAGATATGTAATCCATAGTACTAGCATGTCCGTACACATATGAAATGATGACAACTTCCCTAAAAGTATATAATTTGAATACACTAGCTGTAACTTTAAAAGGGATGAATTTAAAAAAACCCATCACCACCAGCAAAATCCAGACTTTTTACCTAATGTTGGTATAAGTTACTTCAGAGCACTATAAAAGGAAAAGAGAATTTTTTTCCAGTTTGTTTACTTTATGACTAACGGTTCCCCTGGATAATCTCTTTTCCGCGTGGGTCTTTCACAGTCACAGGGAAAGTATTTAAAGAATAGAAAAATGTGATTATAAACCCACAAAAACTGGCTAAGGAAATGAGGGGCAGGAATAGTACCTGAAACTGTATTAACTTCTTCATAAGTTTTAAACAGAGTAGATTTCTTTGGTCTACGATAACCCTTAGAAAATACTTTCCCCCCTTCTTGTCTTTATATTAAAGTAAACAGAAATGGAATTATGATTCTTTTTGTAGCATTTTTCTGTTTAACTGATTTGTTGAAAGATTCTCTCTACTTTAAGACCAGATGTGTCAGTCGTTAAATAGTTCACTAAAGGGCCTGTGCTCCTCTCCAAGAGGCAGAAAGGAATAACATGGGGCTGAAAGTCTCTGAAAGCAACCCATGGGCTGAAGGAGTAGCAGAGAGAAGGAATGTGACAGCTCCATGTAGCCCACAGCTACTCTCTCTGTACTCACCCCCATTTTTGGAGCTCCAGTAGCTTGGGGTGAATGGTATCCTGCCAGCATGGAGAAGAGGCAGAGCTGGGGAGCAGCTGCTTTGTGCAGCATGCATGTAGTCCTTTCAAATGCTAGTGGTATTACTGCTCTGCCATCTTTTCCCTACACTGCCTGATTGGCCAGGGCTAGACTCTAAGATACTATGGTAATAAGGGTCATGTAAGTATCTGAGCACTTCACAATCTTGGATGCATTTATCCTCATATCAGCCCTGTGAGTTAGGGAAGTGCTAATATCCTAATTTTACAGATGGGGAACTGAGGCACAGACACACTATGGGCTAAATTCACAAAAGGATTTAAGCACCTAACTACCAATTTAGGTGCCTAAATCCAGAATCAGCCCCCACTAGGAGTCAGAAAACACCCGCTTCAGTTACTGCTCAATCCTGTAGGCGCCTAAACTTGCTCGGCAGTTTTTGCTATAAAAAGTTCCCTGGGTGCCCATGTCAGATGTCCAGATGCCTAAGCTCCAGAGTGATTCACAAATAGGGAAAAGACAGACATTCCCATGCCTAACTCATCTGCAGGACCCAATCTGGTAGGGTGAGCTCAGAGCTCGCCTACCAGGTCAGGCCCTTCCTTACAGGTGAGCTTACAAAAATACCAGGCAGGAGGAGCAACTGCCTCACAACTTTTAGCCCAGTGATTAGGGTACTCACATGGGATCCGAGACACCCCTGCTCAAATCCTCTCTCCTCCTGAAGGGGGAGAAGGGATTTGAACAGGGAGCAGCCACATCTCAGGTGAGTGCCTTAAACACTGGGCTCTGGGATATTCTGATGGGGGGCTCCCAGTGTAAATTTGAAAGCTTGTCTCTCTCATCAACAGAAATTGGTTCACTAATAGATATTACCTCATTCACCTTGTCTCTCTCATATTCTCAGAGACCATTCAAGGTGAAGTGGCCCTTTATCACCACCCCAGATATAGGACAAATTGTGGGGGGGGTGGTGTTTTCAGAATGTTGTAATAATTTTTCTTTGATTCTTAATTGTTCATTTAGAAAGAAACATTCAATATAGAAGGTAGTAAATGATTTCGAAATCTTAGACTCATGTGTCTGGTGATTTTGTAATTAGATTTGTTTTATGACTACTAAAAGCCTATCTAGAGCATGGGGGATGTCAAGTACATCTCTCAATAGAGTTCGGAGATGCAGGGGTATGGAAGAATAGAAAAGCAACCTTGACAATGAAGCCTTCGACGGCAGTAGTACTGGCTTTGTGTTGTGTCTATACTTTTTGATAGAAGTTGTTCAGCTGTGTGTGTGGTGGCCTAATTCTTTTTGGCTTTACAAGTTAAATTTCTTTGCAAGATAAGGACAGTATCAGTTTGGCCTTTCCTACAAGCAGCATTTAGTCAAATTAAGTTATTCTCTTTGGTCTGAAAGGTGGACGCCATTTATCAATTCTCCATTGAGAGCATGCGAGTCAAAAACCTTGATTTTTTTGATACTGCACTGCATTGTGTTAGCTATTATAAGGGATTTATTCAAGGCCAGATTCTGCTGCTCTTACTTGTGCTGAGTAGTATCTTCTTGCATAAGTAGTTCAACTGATTCCAGTGGAGGTGGATAGAAAGAATCTAGTCCTGAATTAAAAGTAATCAGTAATGCAGAGATATTACTGAGCTTTGCCTTTGAAATATCTTTCCATTTAAATAGTTTTAATCTAATAATGAAGCTGCACTATCCTGATACTGGTTGGGGTAGCGTTAACCCATCTGCTTTTAGATTCAAAATGGGAATTAATAGGTGTGGTGTGGTAATAGAAAAGTTATATTCTTGCCTAGCCATTCCCAGTTATTTTTTTTCCAGGCTTACAGAGAATTATTGTATTAGATTAAATTTATTGTAACCTTGAGGGCTGAGAACAGAGGTGGTTGTGGTGCTTTATGGGTATTTTGAAACCTTAAGAAAGTTATGCTTCCCCACACTAACAACTTCCTCTGGAAGTTATGCTTCCCCACATTAACAGACAAGATGGAGATTTTCTGATTTTTATAATAATGCAAATTTAGATTGCAGTCCAAGGATATTGGGTACTATGTGCCTCCCATACCAGCAAAAACTAGTTAAAATTCAGATCTCCATTATAATTATCTGTTTTGTATCCTTTTATTCTGAAGTGTCCCATGCTTAGACTCATGCCAGCAGCTTATGTCTGTTTATTGAAAGCTAATTGCTCAATTTATTTTTGAATTATGGGAGACCATTTTTGCTTACCCTTAATTCAAAAGTGCTAGAACAAAACAACTTCAGAGAATGCAGCTGGTTAGCCTCTCAGACAAAACAAGTTAGTTAAGCATGAAAGATTAAAACCTGAAATAACTATATAAAGCTATCAAAAGAAGCCATTTCCAAGGATGGTCAGTACGCAACTGCCATAACTTTAGCACCATCCAATGAAACTTTTCCTTCTCTGTAACACTGTAAAGACTGCAGAGATAATTACAAACTTTCCTTGTCTGGCCTGAAAGGGGCAACCTGCTGCTGGCATAGCATGCATAAGAGATTATTTGTAAATCTCACATTGAACAAAGTACTACCAAAAAAAAAAAAAGCCTTAGTCAACAATAGGAAAAGCATTGCAGGTTTTGATCCCAAACAGAAAGCTAATGTTGTACCAATATCGAAAGAAATAAATGGGATGAGCTAGATAATTATAGACCTGACAGCCTGACATCAATCCCAAGATGATGCAGGGGCTTTGTGAATCACAGTGATTTTTCTAGGTGCCAAAAGGTTAGGCATGGCAACACTCAGCATCACCACACCTAAATTCCTTTGTGAATTTAGCCCAAAGTCACATAGCAAGTCTGTGGTAGAGTGGGTAACCTGGAACTCCCAAGTGGCAGGCTAATGCCTTAACCACTAGGACATCCTCCCACACCAGCTTCTGAGGCAGAGTGGCTGAGCAGAAGTGAGGAGGTGCATAGATGCAAAGACAGTCCTTCTCCATGGATGCCCGGAGCTCTAAAGGGATGGAGTTTGCTTTTCTTGCAGATCCTCTAGCTCTGTAGGGTTTGACTATCTCACACCCTGTCTCCTATGCAAGTCCACAAATCTCAGTCCCTGTGGAGAGCAAAGGACAGAAACTCTGAGGTGGATCCTTGCAGTTTTCCAAAGTCCTCTTTCCACCTCTGACATGTAGCACCAATGTGGGTTTATTGATTTGGTTACTGAAATACTTCTAAATAAGGAAGAAAAATTCAGTCCCTCAGAATTGTGTTTATCTGTCAAGTTCATTCAAACATATCAAAGTGAGATTTTCAAGCTAATAATGAGCTAGGAAGATTAGTGCCACAGTGATTGTCTGTGTCCCGACTGGTTTTTCCTTTGGCAAATACTGTAGACCATCTATTTTTCTTTCTTTCTTTAGTATAAATGTACACAGCCTGATGGAGTTGATTCTAGAGTTTTTCAAAACTCTGAATTTCTAGTTTCTGGGAAATTATGACATTTTGAAATATGTTTTTGGTCTTAATGATATTTAAAATAATAGAATATTGCAACTATGATGTCCGTTTCAGTAGTAGCATAAAATAAATGTAAAAAAATGAAAATATTTTTAAAATTTCAAAACAAAAATGTTGGAAATCCCCAAAATGAAGTGTTTCCAAAATGAAATATCTTTCATTTTGAAGAAAAAAAAATTCAACAGATGTTATTCAAAACTGCCACTTCAAAATGTTTCTAATTTCAACAAAAGTGGCATTTTGTTCAAAAAACATTTTGATGAAAAATTTCTGGCCAGGTCTACCTGAAACTTATGTGATAAACTGAAGAGCAAGATATATCCATTGACAATAGGACAAGAAGTAATGGGCTTAATTTGCAGCAAGAAAGATTTAGATTAGATATTAGGCAAAAACTTTCTAACTCTAAGGGTAGTTAAGCTCGGGAATAGGCTTCCAGGGGAGACTATGGAATCTCCATCGTTGGTCGTTTTTAAGAACAGGTTGAACAAACATCCGTTGGGGGTGGTCTAGGTTTACTTGGCCTCAGGACAGGAGGCTGATGACCTTTCAAGGTCCCATCCAGCCCTACATTTCTATGAATCTTTATCATGCATTTCTGATTGCCTTCACTGTTCTCTGCCTGGTAATCATTTCTTCAGGACTTACTCTATGCTAACTCTCCTGAGCAGCTTCCAAGAAACAATTCTGTTTTGTGTGCGTGTGCGGGGGGGGGAGGGTTAGGAACAACTTGCCATAGAAACAGTTCCTCCTCAGCTCCCACTACCCCTAGGGGGGAAAAAAAAAAAAAAAGATGCTTCCACTTGAGACATACGACAAGCAAGATTCATTCCTGCACCAGTGGCAGGTTTTCTGTACTGTACATTAAAATATCACTACTTCTAAGTTTTAATTTACATCCCTGCAGAGAGTTAGAAAATGGAGTTTTATTTCATTGGAAAAGGGAAGATGTCCAGCTTCCCAGTACAATCCAAAATTCTAGCCCTAGGAGGGCCTGGTGTCTGATTTTAAATCATGACATTTTTAGGTCTAGAAGAGTAACTTTGGGTCATTTCTGGAGGTTTTTATAGCTCTCTATCAGCCCTGAACAATTGGTTTAATGGTAACTAAGGCTCCACTCCTACAATGAGCTCTGCATAGATAGATATCTCCACCCATAGGGAGTTTAAAGGACTGGGGGAGAAGACTGTAGAGCAAGTGGGATGGATATAGATAGATTTTAAATTATTTAAATTTCTACCATAACAGAATACCTGATAGTGTGGTATACTATAAAGGTTTACCAGCAATCACAACTACAAAGTGGTTTCACTTTTATACTACCACACCACACCATTGTGTGTGTGTGTATATAATAGTGAAACGCACTATAAATTACAGAATCATGAAAAGTTTCAGAGTAGCAGCTGTGTTAATCTTTATTTGCAAAAAGAAAAGGAGAACTTGTGGCACCTTAGAGACTAACAAATTTATCAAATAAATTTGTTGGTCTCTAAGGTGCGATAAGTACTCCTTTTCTTTTTGAGAATCGTGAAAAAATCATGGTTTTGGAATTCATGAACACTATATTCAACTTTCTGAATTTTTATCTTGCTGTTAAAACAACATTTTCTTCAGTACATTTATTATTTTCCTACACTGTCTTCTTACTCCATTCGAGCTCAGTAATGTTTGGAAACATTAGGTACACAACCTTAAAATGTAACATACTGAATAGGTAGATTTATGGAATCCTCTTGCCTTCACTTGTATCATCAGAATATTTGCTCCTTAAGCAGGCAAAAACAGACAGCCCAGAAAAAATGGTTGTGACATCTTCTGTTGCACAGGTACGTGCTGATAAATCAAGGACAGCCAAGTAGCATGCTGAAAGCCAATAGTAAGAATAATGTAATTATACAGATCAGTATTTCAGGAGCCAACACACTGGCAACTAAGGCATGGCCTACTTAGCAGGGACATTTTATTGCTCAAATAAAAGCAACGCTGGTCTGTTTTAATCAGGGATTAAAATATGAAGCATCACTCAAGTTTTTACGTATTATAATCCTTGTTCTAAAACTTTTATATTGACCAATTTAGAGACTTGTCTCTGCGACTGATTTTTGTTAAATGCACAAAAGTTTATAGAATTGCTTTTAAAAGTGTTTTTAGTTACTTAATTTTTCCCCTAGAATGGTTTGGGGGCTGGCGGGGGGGAGGGCAGGGAGAGAAGAAGAATTCAAAGCCTGCTCTTATTTAGGTAACCGAACACAGTGGAATTCCCTATTTAAAATTTTTTTTTCAAAAAAAACCTAAAATCAGATCAATGAAAGTCTCATTTAAAGCATGAGCACTAGTGCTACATCATCAGACAAATGAGTAATCCTGAACACAAAAGATTTTAGACTGGGTAGGTCATTTCCAGTCAATTGGATCCTGTTCACTCACCTACCTAAGCATTAAGCTGAAATTAAAAATGATCCTTCTAGTTCTGAAGTTCTCCCACTGATACCAAGCACCCCATCTGGGGAAAATGCCTGTATATTATTGCAACCATGGTGCTCTACTCACTTAGTTCTTCTCTCAAATGTCTCTGGTGTTTCTTTTCTTTCTGAAATATCAAACAGACTATTAACTCCTTGGGGCAGGAACCATGTGCCACCTTCTCTCATTTACATGGTGTAAGCTAGAGCAACTACACTGAAGTAGTTACACATTTAAACCAGTGTAAATGAATGGAGCTGGTCCTCATGTCTCTTTTTTGTCTCAAGTGCCCCACAAATCTGTGATGCTATATCATCATCCCTGGAATGAGGCAACACATTCCAATGACATATAAATGATTACAATATTAATAAGCATTAGCACCAAAATTGGACCGTTAGTTAAATGATTCATGTTGATGTGGGCTTATGGCTGCCATCAGTCTAAGAATTTTACTTGCAGACTATAGGCACTGTTTTTATTGCAACATCCCACTAGTGGAGCTCACTACTGAGCAATTGTGAGGCAGAGATATCAGAGACTGAAATAGCACTAGGCAGATCTATGAGGACAACTGCAGTTAAACTAGTTCAGACACAATTACAAGGGTTTTGAGTCTGCACAGTTCAGGGCAGGAGCTAATCAGCAGGTAGTGGTACAGTACGGTGCAATTAGGTGTGTCATGTTTGTTTTGCATCTTGTGAACCATTCAGCATTAGATACGGTTAGAAACACAATACCAGAACAGATCGTTCATTGGTCTGCTTCAGTCACTTTAATCTCCAAGCTATCTAATGTAAACACTGAATAAATATTCCCTTTAGAGAGCAATTATACTCTGAAAAGCAACTACTTCAAAAGCCACCTTCCTACTTAGCAGGTTTAGTTCCAGTGTGTATTCATAGTCGTATCTGCTGATTTTTACCAATGCAGGGGGGGGAGGGGGGGGAGAGCTTGCATTACTTTTTACCAATCATCACTACAGAGCCTACACTTCTATTAAAAAAAAAGAAAAGGAGTCTCTAAGGTGCCACGAGTACTAACAAATTTATTTGAGCATAAGCTTTCGTGAGCTACAGCTCACTTCATCGGATGCATACAGACTAACATGACTTCTATTCAAGTGACCTCGTCTCTGTAGTGGCTTATACATCAGCAGTTGGGTCCAACTGTAGGACCGTGCCCACCTGTGCAACCCTAGTCAATCAATCAATCTAAAAAAAACCTGCATCTGGTTAGCTTTTTTCCTCTCACCCAAATGCATAAAGAAAAGACAATCCACAGAATCAGATAAGAGGGTTGCATAGCTAACCACAAGCAGATCTGGCCTATATAGTTTTTATCGCTAGTGATAATGCCTAAGCCAGAGGAAAAAATACCCAGGTTAGCTTCCTGATGCCATGTTGAGTTTGCAGATCAGGCAGTTGGAAAAACAAGCAGCTGAGCACATTGGATTTAGAAATCACTACGACACAAAAAAATTGAACCTACACTGCCATTTTCACTAAGTCTTTGTCTTCAAGGATATTAAAATGTGTGTGTTTTGACAGCAAGAAAACTAAACACACAACAGTTAGCTCACTATAAAATCCCAAGTGGAGACAAGACACTTCTAGTGTTTACTGGGAGGTTCCTCGGCAAGATCAGCACTATGCACCTCCCTTGTCCCCCACCCCTTGATCTTGGCTAATTTACCTCCCTGTAAAACTAAAAGTGGCTCCATTATGTTTTTACAGCAGCATTACGAATGTGTGTTAGTTATCTCATGGTGTAAACATTTTTGTCAGCAAAGACATAGTCCAAATCTCTTTTCAAAGTAAAGCTGCTCTTTAAAGATGTTCACACAGATTGTACAGTCTAGCAACAGTAACAGAATTAGGTCTGCTCAACCAAAACAGATAGCAACTGCACAGATATAGTAACAAGATGATTTTCATGACATATGGAAGACTCTTTCCATTTAGTTAAACACAACTTGTGTTTGGAGTTAGCTAGTTATTATAAAACATACTTAAATGCACTAATAAAAGGAACCCCAAAAAAGATGCAAAGTTAGCATCCCCCAAAATTTCACATCCCTTCCCCAAATGAATCAAGTTTTGTATACTTGTGGAACTTCCACTGTACATAGGGAAGAGGGCTACAAGTATCTCCTCATATCCTAGAAACATGTGAAAAATACATGCTTATCCCTTCCAATGGACCTGTTGCACACTGCATTATTTGGACACAATTCACACAGCTGGGATTAGAGCTACCCCGGTGCAAATAAATAGGAACAAACAAACGTGCCACACATGGTATGGCTGAAGAGCAATGGCTGTTACCCTTCTTCCCCACACAATGAAGCTCACCCATTTATCAAATGCACAAACCTTTCCATCACCCCATCTGTTAGATTAAGGGTTGAATCATCTCCCAGATGCTTTGACCCGCTTGATACCCACCTCCACCAGACATCCACCTGCCTTAACCCATTGCACCCTATAAACCAGACATCCATTTCAACCTATCTCCCAGATGTTTCAGTCATGAAAATACATCTACCCATCTCACCTTCCTGCTGCATCAACCTACAAACACTACCCCGTCTGCCTCCAGTTATGTCCCTGGGGACATGTCATCCAACAGTCAAACCGACTGATCTCCCAACCAGCCAATATGCACACCCCACCTCCCAAAGAATGCACTGGTCAAGGGATTGAAGAAGCAAGAGATGAAAAGCTGCCACGTATAGACAAGCCCCAACTCTCCACTTTTTGCACTAGTTTGACAATGATGACTTTGTATTCAACACAGTTACTCCTGATTTACAACAGTGTCAGGGGAGAATCTGGCCTACCATTCACAGTACTGTTTAAAAAGATGATAAAAAATTCCATATTAGGCCGTTCTTCTTAAATTAAAATGATACAGTCTTCTCCTCACCCGCTGTACGCTGTCATAAACTCCTCAGGAATCAATGGACCTATGACAATTATAACAGCAGAGGATCTAGCCTGCAAACTGTTGTCAGAGTGATAAATTCTCATGCTTAATAAAAACCTTCCCCATTTTCAGTAAAGGAAGGCGAGTCTTAATTTTATGGTCTCCTGAAGAAAGCCAGGAACTAATTTTTAAATAATACAGTTCTCATTTATGCTAAAACCTCTTATAATGACAGCGTAAATGAGCCTCAAAGTGGGGGTAAATATATCTTGCCCTACAAGGGCAGTGTAAAGGAGTTTTACTGTAAATGAGAGTCTCAGGCAGTAGCTCCAGTGCTCTCAGTTGGGGTGCTGACTATTCCTCTCTCAGAATCATATGTTAGCATCATTAAAAAAAAATCATTGAATAACAGCAATACAGGGCATCTCTAGGTTCTGATAATCTCACCAACTGCTCTACCTTCAAAGTTGTGCTTCACCAGTGTGTCCATTCATCATTTTTATAAGAATTCTTGAAATGTTTGTGAAGGGAAGACTTTTAGTGGAAAATGAATTAATATTCAATGGTCATCATTAAACTGTCAACACTTGCCAGGTTAGTACAGTTATCTCCCGTGATAAGATGTTGTGCACATTGGCAGATGCTGACTTCTCAATGGTCAACATTAATTTAACGTAACCAGTCTGGACCACAAAGCTACTTACTCCACAGTACTGATCATCATTAAATATCTGGGGTGGCAGCGGATTGCCCTGTGCAGGCTGTCTTTCCTCAGGAATATTTTTATACATCCATTGTCTTTGTTCCTCTGACATTGTGATATCCACCTCTTCAAAATCTATCCTGTTGGCTTCTAGAAATCGTATCACATCTTGCTGCCTCTTCTTTATCTGAGAGAGAGAGAGAGGAAAAACAATACATCACAGCTAGCACATCATTACTAAAGATATGTTTACAAGCCTGAATATGCTTGTCTATTTTTTACTCAAAAGTCAAAACGTTCAATAAGAGTCAAATATTTCTAAGTTAAACATATGTGCCTTAACACTGCAGTTTCTTTATTTACAAGTTACGAAAGTCTATAAAGTTCTGCCTCATTTTCTAGGTGGTTGGCTGTTTGTTTTTTTTGGGGGGTAGTTTTTGGTTTTGTTTTTAAAAGATGCCTGTGATAGAGGAACACCCTGACTGGTACTCCAAATAAGTCAAAGATAAAAGGGTAGCTGGTTTTCAGATTCACCATGCATTACTGGCCATTTTAAAGATATTTAGGCACCTAAAGACGCAGGTAGGCACCTAGTGAGATTTTTTCAAAGCGCCTACGTACCTTTTAAAATGTGGCTGTGGGTTTCCTGAACATAGTTTATTCATTTCTTAGGTTCATACAGAACATGCGCACATGCTTTGAGATGGAGATGTTCTTGTCTCATACCAGCTTTGTCTTAACTGAAAAAAAAGGGGGGGGGGAGGTGCACTGTGGGGGGATTGTTTGGGGGAGGGGGGGAGTTAAATAGAGATGATCTTCTTGACAAAGTCCTAGCAGAAACAGCACACAGGTAGCTTTTACCCTGATGCAGCTAGTCAAAGTCAACTCAATACGACTGCACCCCGCCCCCCACAGTGTTTACCTTGACTAGTTACATTGGGGTTAAAAAACTGCCTGTGCCCTGTCTTCACTAAGCATTTTGTATAAAAGGGATAACTATGTAAAAACACACCTTTTTTTGCAGCGAAGACATAGCCATAGAGTCTTCGAGATTGAGGGAAAGCCTCGGTGTTACTAATTCAGCCAGGATCTGTTCTGCATTACAACCAACTTCACACTCTATTTCCAGCACATCTGAGATCCTTCTACTAAGGCACAGTCCACCTAAAAGAGGCTACACACTGTATTCACTATACAGTCAGACTACTCAAAACACGTTTCCCAGCCGTACTGCTTGGAGATAAACTTATATTTAAGAATTTTACAGTATAAAAATACTGTGGAGCAAGATCCATCCACTTGCTGATTGGTTTAAACTATCGGTTGATGAATGTTACTTTTGGGTATCATAGGACCCAGACAGTATTTAAAAAACATCAGTTTTTCAAGTGCGTGTACGAGCTGTATTTCTCACATCACTCTTCATATTGGAGTCATTTGATACATCAGATCACAAAAATAATAATCTTCAGTGAAATTTATTACAGATTGCAGTAAAAATTCATATTGTGCCTTTCAGACAACTTTCAGTGGTAAAATAATTACGTCCTCCTTGAAACAAAGACCATATATATCTCCAAGAGGCTTTGGTCCAATTTCTGCAAAACAACATATTTCTAAAATGGCTGAACATTTATGGAAGGAAGGAAACCGATTGGCTCCTAAATGTGTAATCCTTGTAATTTAACAACCAGTTATTCAATACATTTGGGTTTCTTTCAGTGGTTGGTTCCTTCTTTTACATATGCCATACTGATTTTTCAAACAACGCACATTATGAAAGAGCAATCACTCTCATACCAAACTTATCTTCTAAAACTGTACGCAGAAAATACAAGATTACCAGTAGTAGCTCAGTTACCATCATTATCACCATTTTTCTGCTAATCAAAGCACAATGCTGAAAGTAAAAGGACTTCTTGTACTACGACATTAAACTCAAAGGAATCATATTGCAGAAGTGAGACACACAGTTCTTATCCTCAGTAATTTACAATAGAAGATGAGAGACAACTTCAATCTGAAATGGAGATTGAGATTTTCTTAAAACTAGCCATTTTATTAAATATTTGTTCAAGTAAAGATGTGCAGGCTAAGATGATATTGCAGGAGGGTTTTCCTTGGAAATTCTTGCATCCGATGAAGTGAGCTGTAGCTCACGAAAGCTTATGCTCTAAATTTGTTAGTCTCTAAGGTGCCACAAGTACTCCTTTTCTTTTTGCAAATACAGACTAACACGGCTGCTACTCTGAAACTTGGAAATTCTGCATGTGTAATGAAAGATTTTTAAAAATAAAAATTCCTTCCCATTTCACAATGTTGCTTCTGCCTGCCAGTTTCCAGTAGTCTTGGATACTGGCGACACAGACTACTGACAATTGCAACGTAGATTTAATCAGATCCTCAACTGTTGTATTGATCACACACAGTGAAAATTCTTGGATTTCCTTTACCTTTTATATAGCAGGATCCTAATCTGCCTTTAACATAGTAAAGAAAGTCATCACAATTTAATATGGTATTAATCTTTAGAGCTCAGTGTTTGACTCCTATATTATCTACATGCTGATAATTTAGAACATATGTACTTTGTCTTTGGTTTTATTGTTAATCCATACTGCAAATCATAAAAATAAAACTGAAAAACAGAAATCCTCATCTATGCCAGATCTAGACTTCATGTTTGGAGCTGGTCTCCCTACCAGAGTTACAGAACAGCAACAAAAATAGTGTCATGTAAATATGCACAGAACTGCTGTAATTATGTAGTTTGTGACTCATCTGTTGGTAAAATTGCTCGTCTGTTAGATGGGGCTTTTGCAACAGGGAAACTGAAATGTCCAGATTCTTATTTCTTGTTCATATTTTGTATTGATTTACTCCAGCAAATGAGAAGGCATCCACTGCTAAACCACATGTACTGTTTCTAAAAGATGTTTCAAAGAGGGGCTAACAAAATGGATCTGTACAAGCTATTTAGATCTGTGTGAAAGTTTTGTTAACCTAAAACATGGTCAGATTCAGAGTGATTCAGCAAAACCCAACAAGAATCAGGCTAGGTCACCCCCATCCTCACAGGAACTTGTCATTTCCAACAAGTTCAGTCTATCCTCTACTTTGCCCTCCCCTATGTTTACTGAAAGGTGTATGGGAAAAGACAGCCTAGTGACTTGGCTCCTGTTGTCTTCAGTGAAATGGATGGCTTGCTCCCACTTCCGGATTTCCAGGGAGCAAAGAACTTACCTCCTTTCCTGATTCTGATTTTTTAGGATAAAGGAGAGCTTGCTTTCTCACAAAGTCCTCTTTCTGAGCATCCTTTAGGGGAACAGGTGACAGACTGGTACTGAGACACCCTAGAGTTAACTGGGTTAGCAGGGAATACATGTAGAGGTTTCCCCAATAGCCTGGTGCATCCCAACACATCTCTCAGTGCAGAGTGCTAAAGTAGTATTGACAACTGTCAGACCTCATGAACCTAGCTTGTGATCCGACAACATCAGGATGATGATAATGCTTCATACTTCTGCACCATCTTTGATCCAAGGCCCTCAATATGCTGCACACAAAGTAAGTTAATTTAGTGTCATGACACCTCTCCGGGGTAGATTAGGATTACTATCTCCATGCTATATAGGCGATTAGACTCAGAGAAATATTAATGCAGTTCTCCCTGAGGAAAAAATTGCAAGACACTAAAATTTACTCACCCTTGAGCTTAAAAGATTCTTAAAATACACTCAACTCTGCTCTGTCCTGCCCTGCCGACCTGTTTAACCGAAGTTCCAAGAACAAATCAGTTTTCTTTATAACACGGAAAACAGTGAGACCATGCATATGCATCAGACAGGACATTCTGGTTTTGAGATAGCATGAGAACATTAATACTTTCTGATACGGACAGACAATAAAGATACACCTACTGAAATGAAAAAGTGTACCAGCAAAAGTTGCCTGACATTCCCCAGGCCATATGATGGTACGACACAGATTGCCAAGCAGAATTAATGACCATCACATGCTACTATTAGTACCTTTTAAACCATGTTATATATCAGTGGTGTAGTATATTCATTCTGATTCTAAGATTCTTATCAAAGATAAATTAATTTGCCAAATTTCATAGCATTTGCTGCAGCAATGCTATGGGCTCTAACTAAGGCCAATATAAAAATTAGTCCTGGAGTGCCACAGGATTTTAGTGACCTCTGTTATATTGATCGAAGAGAGAAATATTGTCATATGTAATATTTACATTTAATTTTGGACAATTTACATTTGTATTATCAACAGAAGGAAATGTAGAAGAGTTTGGGATTTATGAAGAAATTAGCTAGATAACATAACATACCTTTTTGTCCTATAAAGATAGGATCAGTATATCTTTAGAAATCTGAGTGCAAGTGAAACGTAAAGAATTGGCCCTATGACTAGCACCTATGCTGTAATGTTTCTCAGGCAGATATAACAACTGTTTCATCAGCTTGACCCAAGGGAACTACCATCTTCAGGGGATCAGACTCCATAATGAAATATCATGCTCTTTTATTTTGTATGCACAATGAAAGTCTTCATGGTAATAATGGATGTGTGAGGAGTACTACTTTTGTGTTCAAATGGAAGTCTGTCTTGACACAGATATTGTATGTTTGTCTCCAGAAGGTGATCAGTTACCAGTCTTTTCTTTACATAAGCTTCCCCCCCCACACACTCTTCCAAAGTAAAAATATGTCAGTAACATGTTGTGGATATAAAACTATTACATCAGCATCTTCTGTTACCATGTTAGTGTTCAGACAAAGCATTTTTACCAAAGATAGGTGAATGTTTTGTAAATCTCTTAAATGTGAGCAATTTACTTTTGAGGGGAAAAATAGATTTGGTAGCTGTGCATTATAAGGTGTGACTGTTGATCGAAATGCTATTAAAATTATAACAACCTGCAGTAAATTGTACCCAAGAGCCATTCAGTCCCTCTGGAGACACGAGATTCTTTTCTGAACCTTTTCTCCTAAGATTTCTGTATTTTTTCATCACCATCCATGAGGTGGGCAGACAGAATAGATCATGAACTTAACTGTTTACTTCCATAGCTAAAAACAGACACTAGATTAACTTCAGTGGGACTCATGAGTAAGGTGAGCAAGATTTGGCCCGATACTTAGAGAGGAATCAAAGTGATTTGGTGAACTCTAGCCATTTCTGAACTGGGAGTGTCTGAAGGAGCACAGATAGTGCGGACACATCATTTCATATAACATTTGTTCTTCGGTAGGGAATCGTGGTTACAGAGCCAGCTGCACCTCTGTTCCCTGTCTGGTCTCTCTGAGTGCAACCCTCCCTCCTCAGATATTTTGCCCTTACTAGTCTCAGGGTGGAATCTCCCAGTTCTTCCATTTTTAGATCAGGACCCAGATACACTACCTTGTGGTAAGTGGTTGGTATACACACTGCAGGCCTGACTGGGTTTCAGGCACCTGCAGGAGAGACAGACACCTCAGATTAGCCAGTTGCCTGATAGTCAGGGCACTTACCTGGGACGCGGGAGACCCAAGATCAAGTCTCCTAAATTAGGCAGAGCAGCCACTTGAACCTTGCTTTGCCTAACTCCAGGGACTTGATCCTAGGTCTCCCACATCCCATATAAATGTCCTAACTACTGGGCTATAGAGTTAGTCTCTCTCTCTGAATGAATATTTTATTATACACAATGGAACAGTTCCAACGAGAGAGAGAGAGACTGTATGACCCAGCGATTAGGGCACTCAACTACAATATGGGAGACCCAGGTTCAAGTCTCTTTGCCAAAAAAGGCAGAGGAGAGATTTGAACCTGGGTCTCCCTCCTCCCAGGTGAGTGCCCTAACCACTGGTCTTCTCCTTCTCTTCTGTCATATATTCCACTTTGGAATGAAACCAAGTATCAAAACAGAAATATTGTTTTCCAGGCAGCCCCAATAGTTATTTCCCTTCCATACAACTGTAAGCACGTTTATACCAATATTACTGAGCTCTCACTCAGGGATTTTTATTGCTTTAAACTATACTTTTAGAGTTAAAGTGGTACAATTTGTCTGTAGACTAAACCTTTAGAAGTCAAGCATGTAAATCCAATTTTTATATACATCTAAATATGCAATTAATACAGTTATTTATGGTCATTGTCCCACAAGGTTAATAATTATCTTGCAGACGTGCACCACCCTCATTCACCAGTGCAAACACTGCCTCCCCATCCATAGACAAATGAATGGCATCCTTAGCCAAGCACAACAATCGCTTACATGAAAAAATACAGTTAGGAAAGGATTATTATTACATTAGAACCTCAGAGTTATGAACACTAGAGTTACGAACTGACTGGTCAACCACACACCTGATTTGGAACTGGAAGTAGACAAATCAAGCAGCAGCAGAGCTAAAAATAAAAAAGTAAATACAGTACAGTCCTGTGTTAAATGTAAACTACTAAAACAAACGAAAGTTTTAAAACAAGGATTTGACAAGGTAAGGAAACTGTTTCTGTGCTTGTTTCACTTAAATTAAGATGGTTCAAAGCAGCATTTTTCTTCTGCATAGTAAAGTTTCAAAGCTTTATTAAGTCAATGTTCAGTTATAAACTTTTGAAAGAACCATCGTAACACTTTGTTCAGAGTTACAAACAACCTCCATTCCTGAGGTGTTTGTAACTTTGAGGTTCTACTGAATTTGTGAGACAAGGTGGGTGAGGTATTCTCTCTTATTGGACCAACTTCTGTTGGTGAAGGACGCATGCTTTTGAACTACACACAGTTCTTTGTGCTGCTTGAAAGCTCCTCTCCTTCACCAACAGAAGTGGGTCCAATAAAAATATATTAAGCTCACTGTCTCTCTAATATCCTGGGACCAACACAGCTACAACAGCACTGCAAACAATAATTACTATCTGTAATCCAGCACAAAAGACCTAGTTACGATTGGAAGTGCATTATGTTAAGCGCTGTACCTTCCCCACCCCTGCAAAAAACCCCAAACAAAAAAACTGTCACAGACCCAATGAATTTACAACTTAACGGCCCAGTCCTGGACCACTAAAATAAGTGAGTTTTGCCATGGACTTCATAGGGAGCAAAGTCAAGCCCTAATACAGGGGTGCCCAACCTGTGGCTCCAGAGCCACGTGCAGCTCTTCAGAAGTTAATATGCAGCTCCTTGTATAGGCACCGACTGTGGGGCTGGAGCTACAGGCACCAACTTTCCGTGCCAGGGGATGCTCATTGCTCAACCCTTGGCTCTGCCACAGGCCCTGCCCCCACTCCCCACCTGTCCCTCAGCCTGCTATGCCCTTGCTTCTCCCCCTCCCCCCCCAGAGCCTCCTGCACACCATAAAACAGCTGATCGGGATGTGCAGGGCTGCTGGTGGGTGGAAGGCACCGAGTGGGGGGAAGGAGGGAAGCAGATGGGGGGCTGCTGATGTATTATTGTGGCTCTTTGGCAATGTACTTTGCTAAATTCCGGCTCCTTCTCAGGCTCAGGTTGGCCAACCCTGCCCTAACAGGTAAGACAGAGGAAGAGTGGGAGGGAGATGCAATATAAACTAAAGGGATTAGAGAGAATGGTAGCCACCATCATGTTGGTTCTGTGGGTTTTTAATGATCTATGCACAAATGTACACAGTTCTGTCTTCCAATGAAACTACACGTAGCAGCTGAAGACAGGAAAGAGAAACTGCATTGTACGAGCAGCAACCATTGTTCTACTGTGGTTATTGTTCATATGCTCATTTCACATACTGATAAGTATTCCTCTTGGACTTTGGTTGTTTACTTTTACAGAAGACAGAATTTTATTACTTCCTTTTTATATGTAGATTGTACAAATTCATAGATTAAATGATCACAATGGCTTTATTAGTCTGACCTCCTGCATACCACTGGCCATAGGACAGCCTGGAATTAATTCCTGCTAGACCTAGAGCATTGTTTTCAGAAAAACAGCCAGTCTTAATTTAAAAGTTTCTAGTGATGGAGCATCCACCACAACCTGTGCAACTGGTTTCCCTTTGTTTTCCCGAGACTTTGACGTGTAGCACTATATGATAGTGGCTACTGAGTATGCTATTTAACTTTTGTTATTCATAAACAATTTAGTAGTAACCTCACAAAAACTATAAATCAGGCTATAGATCATGGGAAGAAGGGCTCAGAGCCTTGAGGCAGGCATTACTGGTGCTCTGAAAATCTGCCACTACGCTAGGGAACAATGCTGTATGGAGCGCCATTCGAGGTCCAGTACTCTCCTCAACCAGCCATTGCTTTGAAAATGCATAGTGCTCCAGCGAGACTTGGCTAGAACCTGGGCTGCACCACCTGAGAAACAAAGCACAGAAGGGGCAGCACTATGGGAAAGGGTGGGGAAAAGGTGGTTTTATGCCATGTTGTACCAGCTGGATTCTGAGTTGGCCCCAATATGTAGCAAGCACGTAGAGGAGAGGAAAGTGATCAGGAACAGTCAGCATGGATTCACCAAGGGCAAGTCATGCCTAACTAATCTAATTGCCTTCTATGATGAGATAACTGGCTCTGTGGATGAGGGGAAAGCAGTGGGCGTGTTGTTCCTTGACTTTAGCAAAGCTTTTGACACAGTCTCCCACAGTATTCTTGCCAGCAAGTTAAAGAAGTATGAGCTGGATGAATGCACTATAAGGTGGATAGAAAGCTGGCTAGATTGTCGGGCTCAACGGGTAGTGATCAATGGCTCCATGTCTAGTTGGCAGCCGGTATCAAGTGGAGTGCCCCAAGGGTTGGTCCTCGGGCCAGTTTTGTTCAATATCTTCATTAATTATCTGGAGGATGGCATGGATTGCACCCTCAGCAAGTCTGCAGATGACACTAAACTGGGAGGAGAGGTAGATGCACTGCATGGTAGGGATAGGATACAGAGGGCCAGAGACAAATTAGAGGTTTGGACCAGAAGAAATCTAATGAGGTTCAATAAGGATAAGTGCAGGGTCCTGCACTTAGGACGGAAGAATCCCATGCACCGCTACAGACTAGGGACCAAATGGCTAGGCAGCAGTTCTGCAGAAAAGGACCTGGGGATTACAGTGGACGAGAAGCTGGATATGAGTCAACAGTGTGCCATTGTTGCCAAGAAGGCCAATGGCATTTTGGGATGTACAAGTAGGGTCATTGCCAGCAGATTGAGGGACTTGATCGTTCCCCTCTATTCGACATTGGTGAGGCCTCATCTGGAGTACTGTGTCCAGATTGGGCCCCACACTACAAGGACATGGAAAAAACTGGAAAACATCCAGCAGAGGATAACAAAAATGATTAGTTTTTTTGGGACTGGAACACATGACTTATGAGGAGAGGCTGAGGGAACTGGGATTGTTTAGTCTGCAGAAGAGAAGAATGAGGAGGGATTTGATAGCTGCTTTCAACTACCTGAAAGGGGTTCCAAAGAGGATGGATCTAGACTGTTCTCAATGGTAGCAGATGACAGAACAAGGAGTAATGGTCTCAAGTTGCAGTGGGGGAGGTTTAGGTTGGATATTAGGAAAATCTTTTTCACTAGGAGGGTGGTGAAGCACTGGAATGCGTTATCTAGGGAGGTGGTGGAATCTCCTTCCTTAGAAGTTTTTAAGGTCAGGCTTGACAAAGCCCTGACTAGGATGATTTAGTTGGGGATTGGTCCTGCTTTGAGCAGGGGATTGGACTAGATGACTTCCTGAGGTCCCTTCCAACCCTGATATTCTATGACTCTAAGTTTCAGAGTAGCAGCCGTGTTAGTCTGTATCCGCAAAAAGAAGAGGACAACATGTGGCACCTTAGAGACTAACAAATTTATGTGAGCATAAGCTTTCATGAGCTACAGCTCACTTCATCGGATGCATGAAATGAGCTGTCGCTCACAAAAGCTTATGCTCAAATAAATTTGTTAGTCTCTAAAGGTGCCACAAGTCATCCTCTTCTTTTTATGATTCTAAGCAGGACTAAATCATCATGTTTACTTAACATTTCATAGGGACTGTTACTTATCAATATCTTCCTTCTATGACAGTAGTTAGTATGCTTCTACATCGCTTGGTTTTGCTGCCTTAAATTACACAAGGGGGGAAGAAACAGTACAGAAAAACCTATTCCCATGTCTCATTTGCAGTAAATAGTGTGTGTGTGTGGGGGGGTTGCTTTATTCAGAGCAAGCATTCTGAGCTAACGCTATGTGCTTTATCAGTCAAATGATTCTGTAGCAATGTTTTGCTGACACACACTCTGGCCATGAATTTTGCTAATTGTGGTCTGTGCTTGCAGTTTGACAATGTAATTGATGAATAAATTACAGGTCTTACAGCACATTCACTGTTTGTTTTGAGAGCGCGAACAATTGTTTTAATTTTTTAAAAGTTGTAAAGATGCTAGGAAGTAGCAGCTCCTTGCTTTTTAAAAGCTGCTACCAAATCTGCTCCAACTAGCTACAGGACGCTGAGTAAGTGATACTTGTGCCCACATCTTGAGAAAATTACAAACAAGAAACATAACTGCAAGACTAATTGCAAATGTAAACATATTGGTGGCTTCAAACATACCTGCCAACACTGAACAGGTGTAGGTAGGGCTGCATAGGGAGAAAAAGTGTAGACTAGGAGAGCTTTTTGAAGGTAAAGGAATGGGAAGAGTTAAGTATCTTGCTATAAAAGAGAGACTGTCCTGTACTAAAAGGAAACATTTTTCAAGTTACTGTCCCCATTAAATAAAGAATTTTAATGGATGATAAAAACAAATGGCATCCCTGCCTCCTGCTTAATGAAAAGCTCTTCAGGCCCAATGCTAAGACCTTGACTCAGGCAAAGCTCCCATTGACCAATAGCAGGAGCTTTGAGTGAGGATTTTAGCATAGGCCCCCCCTTAATAACCAGAATGGTAAAGTGCTTAGTTTATTTAATAACCTCACATTTCAGGAAAAAAAAACTTGTAAAAGATTCTTTTTTAATACCATCTTAATCATGCAACGGTGGTTTTGTCTTGTAGCCCTTATGTTAGCAGTGATATTGGTCTGAGCATAATCCTGCTCATTAAAATAATGGCAACACACCCACTGACTTAAACTAGAGCAGGATCGAGCCCTCACAAGGAGGGCAGGTTGTGCCCATGTAATCCTGTAAAGTTTACCAGGAATATTCAGGGATCAGTCCTCTCAGCACATTGCAGGATCAAGAATTTAGTTTGTAGTTCCCCAACTTTTGAAACATTCAGTTACCTTATTGAATGGAGAGTTTAAAGGAGAAGAACTGTATTCCTTGAAATGAAAAACAACAAAATAGAAGAACACACATTAGTAAATATTATGCAGTGTGTAGATTAGAGAACAAGTTACATTAATTAGGAGAAAAACCTTCCTGTCAATTAGGATTAACTGAATTAAGAATTGTGATTGTACAGCATACGTACAAAATACATTTTAATGGGGAAGGTAGACTTTGCTAGATGAAATGTTTATTGTCAGCATGCAAAATACTTGTTAAAATGTCATTTTTAACAAAGAAGAGTGGTATCAGAGGGAGTTAAATGTAGAGTACTAAATAAAGGATTCAGATTTAGACAAGATTGACAAGCTTGAGAAATCTTGTAGTGGAGACGTACAAAAAAACAACACTTGCTTTTCAGCTATTTTCTTGAAAATTACTTAATCATCTGTGAGATTACAAGTGAAACATTAGTCTCCAACACTGCAAGTCTATGGAAATAATTTAGCTGTCATCAGGGTTTGGAAACACATGCATTTATTAATCCCTGGAGTTGCAAAACAGCATGCACATTTTTCCAGTACTAGCATAGCTCAGCAAATGACAAGTGCTGGGCACAAAGATGCATTCAGTCTTCTCAGCTGCTTTGATTTCTTGAACGAACTGTAGCCTGCCACCATACTTTTATCTTCTCAGCAACCTGTATGTGCAGATTTGGCTTCAAATGGGCTGTTACAGCTCTAGTCAAACTCCCCATGCTGGAGGCTCTCCAGACTGCTGTGTTTGGACCCAGATGCTGAGCCTGAGATGTGTGCTTTCAAGCTTTCCTTCATCTAAGTAAGATCCAGCATAGACTATGGCATCTCTGGCACACTTCCTAGACATGGACTCCCTGATACCCCTTCTGGAAGTGGGACCCCATAGCCAGCTGCCCTAGGTCCCAAGGACTAGTGCTGACTCCCCCTCTCACACACCCAGTAGCTCAAGCACAACCTTTCCCAGGACTAGGGTTGCCAGGTATCCAGTTTTCTACCAGAACACCTGGTCAAAAAGGCACCCTGATGGCAACTGTACCATTAAAAGTCCGGTTGGCATGGGACTCGCAGGCTCCCTGCTCGGCTCTGCATGGCTCCTGGAAAGTTACCAGCACGTCTCTCCATGTCCTAGGTGTAGGGATGGCCATGGGGGCTCTGCACGCTGCCCCTGCCCCGAGCACTGCCTCTGCAGGTCCCGTTGGCCGGGAACTGGAGGGATATGTCGCCGCTTCCTGGGAGCCCGCAAGCACTGCCCAGAGCCTGCACCCTCTCCTGCACTCCAACTCCCTGCCCCAGCCTGAAGCCCCCTCCTGCACCCCAAACCCTTCATCCCTGGAGCCCACACCCCCAGCCAGAGCCCTCCCCCCTACGCACCCTAACCCCGTGCACCAGCCCCAAGTCCCCTCCTGCACCCAAACTCCCTCCTGAAGCCAACACCCCCTTAGAATCATAGAATCATAGAATCATAGAATATCAGGGTTGGAAGGGACCCCAGAAGGTCATCTAGTCCAACCCCCTGCTCAAAGCAGGACCAAGTCCCAGTTAAATCATCCCAGCTAGGGCTTTGTCAAGCCTGACCTTAAAAACCTCTAAGGAAGGAGATTCTACCACCTCCCTAGGTAACGCATTCCAGTGTTTCACCACCCTCTTAGTGAAAAAGTTTTTCCTAATATCCAATCTAAACCTCCCCCATTGCAACTTGAGACCATTACTCCTCGTTCTGTCATCTGCTACCATTGAGAACAGTCTAGAGCCATCCTCTTTGAAACCCCCTTTCAGGTAGTTGAAAGCAGCTATCAAATCCCCCCTCATTCTTCTCTTCTGCAGACTAAACAATCCCAGCTCCCTCAGCCTCTCCTCATAAGTCATGTGCTCTAGACCCCTAATCATTTTCGTTGCCCTTCGTTGTACTCTTTCCAATTTATCCACATCCTTCCTGTAGTGTGGGGCCCAAAACTGGACACAGTACTCCAGATGAGGCCTCACCAGTGTCATAGAATCATAGAATCATAGAATCATAGAATATCAGGGTTGGAAGGGACCCCAGAAGGTCATCTAGTCCAACCCCCTGCTCAAAGCAGGACCAAGTCCCAGTTAAATCATCCCAGCTAGGGCTTTGTCAAGCCTGACCTTAAAAACCTCTAAGGAAGGAGATTCTACCACCTCCCTAGGTAACGCATTCCAGTGTTTCACCACCCTCTTAGTGAAAAAGTTTTTCCTAATATCCAATCTAAACCTCCCCCATTGCAACTTGAGACCATTACTCCTCGTTCTGTCATCTGCTACCATTGAGAACAGTCTAGAGCCATCCTCTTTGAAACCCCCTTTCAGGTAGTTGAAAGCAGCTATCAAATCCCCCCTCATTCTTCTCTTCTGCAGACTAAACAATCCCAGCTCCCTCAGCCTCTCCTCATAAGTCATGTGCTCTAGACCCCTAATCATTTTCGTTGCCCTTCGTTGCACTCTTTCCAATTTATCCACATCCTTCCTGTAGTGTGGGGCCCAAAACTGGACACAGTACTCCAGATGAGGCCTCACCAGTGTCGAATAGAGGGGAACGATCACGTCCCTCGATCTGCTCGCTATGCCCCTACTTATACAACCCAAAATGCCATTGGCCTTCTTGGCAACAAGGGCACACTGCTGACTCATATCCAGCTTCTCGTCCACTGTCACCCCTAGGTCCTTTTCCGCAGAACTGCTGCCGAGCCATTCGGTCCCTAGTCTGTAGCGGTGCATTGGATTCTTCCATCCTAAGTGCAGGACCCTGCATTTATCCTTATTGAACCTCATTAGATTTCTTTTGGCCCAATCCTCCAATTTGTCTAGGTCCTTCTGTATCCTATCCCTCCCCTCCAGCGTATCTACCACTCCTCCCAGTTTAGTATCATCCGCAAATTTGCTGAGAGTGCAATCCACACCATCCTCCAGATCATTTATGAAGATATTGAACAAAACGGGCCCCAGGACCGACCCCTGGGGCACTCCACTTGACACCGGCTGCCAACTAGACATGGAGCCATTGATCACTACCCGTTGAGCCCGACAATCTAGCCAGCTTTCTACCCACCTTATAGTGCATTCATCCAGCCCATACTTCCTTAACTTGCTGACAAGAATGCTGTGGGAGACCGTGTCAAAAGCTTTGCTAAAGTCAAGAAACAATACATCCACTGCTTTCCCTTCATCCACAGAACCAGTAATCTCATCATAAAAGGCGATTAGATTAGTCAGGCATGACCTTCCCTTGGTGAATCCATGCTGACTGTTCCTGATCACTTTCCTCTCCTCTAAGTGCTTCAGGATTGATTCTTTGAGGACCTGCTCCATGATTTTTCCAGGGACTGAGGTGAGGCTGACCGGCCTGTAGTTCCCAGGATCCTCCTTCTTCCCTTTTTTAAAGATGGGCACTACATTAGCCTTTTTCCAGTCATCCGGGACTTCCCCCGTTCGCCACGAGTTTTCAAAGATAATGGCCAAGGGCTCTGCAATCACAGCCGCCAATTCCTTCAGCACTCTCGGATGCAATTCGTCCGGCCCCATGGACTTGTGCACGTCCAGCTTTTCTAAATAGTCCCTAACCACCTCTATCTCTACAGAGGGCTGGCCATCTCTTCCCCATTTTGTGTTGCCCAGCACAGCAGTCTGGGAGCTGACCTTGTTAGTGAAAACAGAGGCAAAAAAAGCATTGAGTACATTAGCTTTTTCCACATCCTCTGTCACTAGCTTGCCTCCCTCATTCAGTAAGGGGCCCACACTTTCCTTGGCTTTCTTCTTGTTGCCAACATACCTGAAGAAACCCTTCTTGTTACTCTTGACATCTCTTGCTAGCTGCAGCTCCAGGTGCGATTTGGCCCTCCTGATATCTTTCCTACATGCCCGAGCAATATTTTTATACTCTTCCCTGGTCATATGTCCAAGCTTCCACTTCTTGTAAGCTTCTTTTTTATGTTTAAGATCCGCTAGGATTTCACCATTAAGCCAAGCTGGTCGCCTGCCATATTTACTATTCTTTCGACTCATCGGGATGGTTTGTCCCTGTAACCTCAACAGGGATTCCTTGAAATACAGCCAGCTCTCCTGGACTCCCTTCCCTTTCATGTTAGTCCCCCAGGGGATCCTGGCCATCTGTTCCCTGAGGGAGTCAAAGTCTGCTTTCCTGAAGTCCAGGGTCCGTATCCTGCTGCTTACCTTTCTTCCCTGCGTCAGGATCCTGAACTCAACCAACTCATGGTCACTGCCTCCCAGATTCCCATCCACTTTTGCTTCCCCCACTAATTCTACCCGGTTTGTGAGCAGCAGGTCAAGAAAAGCGCTCCCCCTAGTTGGCTCCCCTAGCACTTGCACCAGGAAATTGTCCCCTACGCTTTCCAAAAACTTCCTGGATTGTCTATGCACCGCTGTATTGCTCTCCCAGCAGATATCAGGAAAATTAAAGTCACCCATGAGAATCAGGGCATGCGATCTAGTAGCTTCCGTGAGTTGCCGGAAGAAAGCCTCATCCACCTCATCCCCCTGGTCCGGTGGTCTATAGCAGACTCCCACCATGACATCACTCTTGTTGCACACACTTCTAAACTTAATCCAGAGACACTCAGGTTTTTCCAGTTTCGTACCGGAGCTCTGAGCAGTCATACTGCTCCCTTATATACAGTGCTACTCCCCCACCTTTTCTGCCCTGCCTGTCCTTCCTGAACAGTTTATAACCATCCATGACTGTACTCCAGTCATGTGAGTTATCCCACCAAGTCTCTGTTATTCCAATCACGTCATAATTCCTTGACATCACCAGGACCTCCAGTTCTCCCTGCTTGTTTCCAAGGCTTTGTGCATTTGTATATAAGCACTTGAGATAACCTGTTGATCGCCCCTCATTCCCAGTATGAGGCAGGAGCCCTCCCCTCACAGACCTTCCTGCCTGTGCTTCCTCCCGGTATCCCGCTTTCCCACTTACCTCAGGGCTTTGGTCTCCTTCCCCCGGTGAACCTAGTTTAAAGCCCTCCTCACTAGGTTAGCCAGCCTGCTGGCAAAGATGTTCTTCCCTCTCTTCGTAAGATGGAGCCCGTCTCTGCCCAGCACTCCTCCTTCATGGAACACCATCCCATGGTCAAAGAATCCAAAGCCTTCTCTCCGACACCACCTGCGTAGCCATTCGTTGACCTCCACGATTCGACGGTCCCTACCCAGGCCTTTTCCTTCCACGGGGAGGATGGACGAGAACCCTTCTGTGCCCCAATCCCCTGCCCCAGCTCAGAACCCCGTTCCACATCCAAACTCCATCCCGGAGCCCAACCCCTCCTCCCCTGCCCCAGCCCTGAGCCCTCTCCTGCACCCAAACTCCCTCTTGGAGCCTGCACCTCAACCTCCTGCTCCAGCCTAGAGGCCCCTTCCATACTCTGAATCCCTCATTTCTGGCCCCACCCCAGAGCGCACACTCCCAGCTGAAGCCCTCACCCCCTCCTGCACTACAACCCCCTGCCCCAGCCCAGTGAAAATGAGCGAGTGAGTGAGGTTGGGAAGAACAAGCAACAGAGGGAGGGAGGGGGGGATGGAGTGAGCGGGGTCAAGGCCTCAGAGAAGAGGCAGAGCAGGGGCAAGGGTATTCAGTTTTGTGCGATTAGGAAGCTGGCAACTCTACCCCGAACTCCCTCCTGATGGGCACACTGGTTTATAGTTTACTCTTTCAGGAACATGTGATAGCTGAAGCAAATAGACACAGACTTTGCAAAAGTATTTCTAAAATTATTTTCTTTAGACAGTACAAGAGACAGATCCAGCTATAACCAGAAACACCTATACGCCATTCCCTGCCTCCATCTGCTCACCAGTCTTGAGTGGTCTTTGGGATTTGGGTCAATGTCCTTTCAGGATTCCAGGTCCCCTCTTCAGGACCATGCTCCTCCAGCTCATGGCTTATCCTCAGGCTCATGGAGGATCTCTGACCTTCACAGTCAGCTTCCTTCAGTGCTGGCTGGTCTGCAGTCAGCAGGTCCTCCTTGGCTCCTAGAGCCTGACCCTTTCATTCCTCACTCTGAGTCCCTCTCTGTTTTTAACCAAACACTTCAGTCTCTTTTATTAGCCCTGTTTGCTGTAGAGGATGTTGATCAGGTGGTTCCGCAGTTTCTTTGAGAGTGTGTGGCACAAGCTGTCAGCATGGTCTGTATGGTATGTAGATTGTAATGGATTTTTTTACCTTCAGTCCTTTCGGTATGATGTCCATCTGTTTGCATTTGGAGAGGAAGATGATGTCTGTCTGTATCTGTGCGAGTTTTTTCACGAAGTTGACAGATTTCCACTCTATACGGCTAAATTCAGTGCCTTGCATAATGACAGGTTTCAGAGTAGCAGCCGTGTTAGTCTGTATTCGCAAAAAGAAAAGGAGTACTTGTGGCACCTTAGAGACTAACAAATTTATTAGCCCTGTTTGCTGTAGAGGATGTTGATCAGGTGGTTCCGCAGTTTCTTTGAGAGTGTGTGGCACAAAGCTGTCAGCGTAGTCTGTATGGTATGTAGATTGTGGAAATCTGTCAACTTCATGAAAAAACTCGCACAGATAGACAGACAGACATCATCTTCCTCTCCAAATGCAAACAGATGGACATCATACCGAAAGGACTGAAGGTAAAAAAATCCATTACAATCTACATACCATACAGACCATGCTGACAGCTTGTGCCACACACTCTCAAAGAAACTGCGGAACCACCTGATCAACATCCTCTACAGCAAACAGGGCTAATAAATTTGTTAGTCTCTAAGGTGCCACAAGTACTCCTTTTCTTTTTGCGAATACAGACTAACACGGCTGCTACTCTGAATTCAGTCTCTTTGTTCCCTTTCTGGGGAAATTCCATTGATCCTCTTCCTCCCCGGCCCCACCCATACCCCTTATCTGCAGTGAGAACTGGTTCTCCTAGCCTTCAGCCATCCCAGTGTCCTAAAGTGCTTTCACCTGAATGGGAGCATGCAGTTTAACAAATACCCATTGTCCCTAGTCAGAGAGGCATGATACCAGCTCTGAGAGCAGATAACGGATTCCACATACACCGAGGCACTCATTGATGCAACAATTTAATAAAATCAACCAGAATTCATAAGTTGTACATAGACAGGTTCTCCAAACCATCACACGTACCTCTTCCTTAGAGTACTTTCTCTCGAGAGCAATTCAAACAGAACCCAAGCTGTTTAAACAAAACAAAAACCTTAGATCCTGGAGTAATAGGCACATTAGAAATCTCTAAGGAAGAGAGCTAACTATATGCACTATGCTATGGCAAACTGCCTGGTTAAGAGAAAAGGAGTATTTGTGGCACCTTAGAGACTAACCAATTTATTAGAGCATAAGCTTTCGTGATAGTCTCTAAGGTGCCACAAGTACTCCTTTTCTCTTTGCGAATACAGACTAACACGGCTGCTACTCTGATGCCTGGTTAAGAGCCACTGCAGCAGCTTTCTGGGAGTCAAAAGCCTATTTTACTGGAAAGATTGCTGCCCTATACCATATGGGGCCTCCTTGGGTTGCACCTCTGTATTAAAGATGAGATAGTAGAAAGTGGACCATCATATTTTTCCTTAAACTCTGAAATCTGGATGTCCATTTTGAGAAGACTGCATCTCTCCTGTGGCATACGTAGTGCAGCAGTTGCTATGGCAAGTAACCATTGGTTTAACTAGGTAGTGAATGGTTATGCAATACTGTGGGGGTGGTTTTTAGCTTCTCAAGTCTCTTTTTTCCCCGAAGATGCACATAGGTGAGTGTGATCTTGCACTTATAACAGGGGACTGGGAGTCAATGCAATTAGCTTTGGTAAAATTACATGTCTGTGACATATGATAAAAGCCCCAGTGTGGGTATAGAAATTGTCTTGAATCAGGCATGCTTTCCTTACCTAAGGAACGCAGTAGAAGCAAAAATAGGCAGAGTACCTCTGTCACTGCAGGCTCAAATGTAACAAGAGCATCAGAAATGTGCATGGCTCTATGATGGACTCTGCAATGGTTTCTCTTTTGTGCTTGTATCAAAACAGCAATGCAATGAAATAGGAGACAAATGAATGCCAGGACTGTCACCTCCTGACATTTTATAAATCTGAATAAAGAAGAGTGAGGTGGGTCTGCAGTTAATCAGTATTAAAACTAGAGATATCTTCATCTGATTCTGCTAAGGCTTCATCACATCTCCTGTTATGGCTTAATATTTTCACAGTAAGATGCAACTGGGAATGTGATTTAATCATCAATATGAGAAACAGAGATAATAATCCAGTGTAGTAACTAGTTATTATGGCTCCTGTAATACAACAGATTCCCTTTGCATTACTTTGCAAGACTAATGATGTTTCTGATATTTTTGATGTGCACAGAGGTGGGAGGGAAAAGTATTTCAAAGAGGTGCTGTCTAGATGACTCAGATTCCAAATAGCTGGAGCTGTTCATCCTTCAGCTTTTCATGAGCCATTCTCTCTCTCTCTCTCTGTGTGTGTGTGTGTGTGTGTGTGTGTGTGTGTGTGTGTGTGTGTGTGTGTGTGTGTGTGTGTGTGTGTGTGTGTGTGTGTGTGTGTGTGTGTGTGTGTGTGAGAGAGAGAGAGAGAGAGAGAGAGAGAGAGAGAGAGAGAGAGAGAGAGACACACACACACGCGCCTTTTAAATTCCAAATTATCAAAAGCTAGTTCATAGCCTGTAACATTACTTATTGGAATTTTACAAGGGGCACACAGATGTAGAAAAGCTACCCGATTTGCCCAAAGCCATGTGAAAAATCCAGAATTGGAAATGGAGTTGTTGGTTCCTAATCCCATTCTAAGACTTCACTTGCCCTCTTATTGTCTTGCAGTAAATTTGATTCTCTTTGCTGGACCTGGACCTCCGGTTTTGTAACCCACATTTACTCTGTGTGGTTTGCTGGACCACAGAGGTTTACGAGTCTCCTACATCCTTTTTTCTAACAGAGCTGAGCATTTTAGCTCAGACAGTACAGGGTTCAACTTTTCTATCCGGTTCAATCCCCACTACTGACCCCAGGGACATTATATTACATTTGTAAAGTACATCAATAGGGTGCTTTCAGGCTGGAGCCTAGAACATTGCACAAGTTTTACATTTAAGAACAGCAATATAAAACATTAGCAAAAATACAAACTGAAGATATTTTGTTTTTTGAAGAACACTCAAGTTTTCAACTCCTCCCCCACCCCAACCCCCCACCCTGTCATTGCCAAACACACACACACACACACACACACACACACACAAATAAGATACCCTTAAGGTTTAATTACTAGGAACAGAAAGCTGCAATGCAATACTGTGAACCTTGTATTTAGTCAATTGGGGCCTGATTCAAAGGCCACTGAAGTCATCAAGGATCTCTGGATTGGGCCCTTACTGTATCTGATACAGCAGCTATTACAGCACCTTTTGCTAACACGACTGTCAAGATGTTGCTGCAGTAAGGAGAAAAATCAAGAAAATCAGATGTGGATACTTAACACAGTAAAACATTGCATCCCAAAAGGTCTGACATTAATTTGATATTTTCCTTTAACAAAATGTCTGCACTCTGCATTCAATGTAATTCATGTCTATGATTTGTTCTAGAATAATTTGTTTCAATAATTAAAATACTGAAACTAGGTAAAGGAAAAATGCTGAAGTTTTGTGCTGCTTAGAATGCTTTGCCCAAACAGGCACTTTGGCTAATGGATCCTCTGAGCCAGTAAATGCCTTTAAATCAGATTGCTTAAGATAAGAACTTTCACACAATCCTATTGATCCATGAAATAGAATGGAATTCAACTCACTCTCTTGGTTGTGTTGGCTTTACAGGGGAAACAGGAATAAAACCAGACATCTAAGACCAAATCCTGCAGCGAGCCTCATGTGGATAGACTCTTGTACCCACGCAAAGCAACATCGAAGTCTTTCAGGATCAAGGCCCAAGTTTCTGTCACTAAAGTAAGCAAACCTGATGCTGAATACAAATACAGCTCCAGGTTCTCTTACCTCTTTGGGTTTTAGTTGGATTACACAACTGCTTTCTAACAGAAATGTGTTATGGATTATTTTTCAATTTCCAAACAAATGTGATTTGAATCTTAATTTTGCTTTTCCTTGATTTTTCACATTTGCATTGCAGATACTATATGTCAGTAACCATAACTGTTTGAAATCAAATTCAGTTAGCAGACATGGTGACTTAATAGATTAAGGATCTTCTACAATCAGTGCCAGTAGTGACAATAAAGAATGAAGCAAGTTTCTAGACTTATATGACACAGCTGGCCAATAAAGGGGCCAAGGTGACCATTAGTGAAAAAAGGTCTATTCATGGGCTAGACAATTCTCATGAAACTGTTAGCTCTACAGGCTAAAGAAATAGAATCTTTAAAAATGTATGAATTGTTCTTTATCATTTCACAATCATGCCAGAGTGAGTGAATTCAGAGAAAAGAGATAACCTTGAAAGCACATGTTGTGCAATTGTTAGAGATTGGAGTCATATCTGAATATAAAGCAATTTAGCATGCTGCAAGTCACAGCAAAACAGATGTTCAAAAGGACTTTTGGGAACATGATCAGAACAGAACAGTGCCTCCTTGAAGCACTATTATTTATTACAGTTACTACAGTTACTTTTACTGACCGTTGCTTACAAGGATAAGCAAAGATCATAGGTTGTATATTCTCATGTAGATTTGGCTGTGTTCTTCAGTTACCCACAGGAGTCTATCCACTTTGTTAAAAGAAAAAAAAAAAAAAAGATTCTGACAGGAAGTAATACAACAGACTGAGAAGAAACTGAACAAACATTGGAGAGGCACAATTTAATATTAAATTATCAAAATGTGGCAATAATTAAGCACTTAGGGTACGTCTACACAGCAAAAAAAAAAAACCACACCACACAGCTAGCCTGTGCCCACTGACTTAGGTTCACAGGTTCCGACTGCGGGGCTGTATCATTGCTATATAGACTTCCGGGCTTGGGCTGGAGCCTGGGTTCTAGCACCGTGCAAGGTGGGAGGGTCCCACAGCTCAGGCTAGAGCTTGGAAGCCTACAAGCAATGAAACAGCCCCATAGCCCAAGCCCAAAGACACAGGCTAGCTACAGTGAAGCCACACCCTTAGTGGCTGACTCAAAGCCTGCTAACATTAATAGAAAGATGCCCTTAAAACGGTGGTTCTCAAAACTTTTGTACTGGTGACCCTTTTCACATAGCAAGCCTCTGAGTGCAACCACCTTATAAATTAAGAACACTTTTTTTATATATTTAACACCATTATAAATGCTGGAGGCAAAGTGGGGTTTGGGGTGGAGGCTGACAGCTCACGACCCCCCATGTAATAACCTCACAACCCTCTGTGGGGTGCCAACCCCCAGTTTGAGAACCCCAGCCTTAAAATGTTCAATGCATATGAACTTTACTGGTTCAACTATAAGCCCCAAATGCTCCCAATATTCTGGGAGCTTAATAATAAGTCAGTGGAGTGATTTGTGTAAGTTGTTGTCTCTTCCTGATTTTAATATTGCAGAACTGTTACTTGCTATAAAGACACAAGGTGGGTGAGGTAATATCTTTTATTGGACCAATTTCTGTTGGTAAGAAGCTTGTCTCCCACATCAACAGAAGTTAGTCCAATAAAAGGTATTGTCTCACCCACCTTGACTCTAATATTCTGGGACCAATATGGTTATAACTACACCACATACTTGCTATAAAGCACAGTTATTGATTAATATAGCAAGTTGTGTCCTGCTATCATAAGTTTCACATTTTAAACATTAATTTTATTAAATGGTAGTATTTAATATATATCACAATTGATTTTTAGGATCAATTGTATTTGTGTAATAACTTGTAGATGTCTCCAAATTATTACAGTAACTAATGAAATGTTATCAAGCACTAAAGAATAAATTTTTTATTTTGACTATTCTGTTTCTAGAATATAAAGGTTCACAAAAGCATTAATATCATCTCTGGAAATTAGGTAGTAAAACTTCTCAGACCATTTGCATGATTTTCCCCAAAACTATCCTATGATAAAAAAAATTGGGTACAATGTTTTGGAGAAATTAAGGAGGAGGTGAAAATCCAGGTTTATCATGAGAAACTAACTTCAACCTTAATATGGAGAAATTATGTTGTTGTCGGTAGCTACCAGTGAGGTGCTCTGCTCTGGTTTGATGATAACAGTCGGCTGTGTGCATGTTCCCTCTGTGTGGTGCCCCAGCTCTGTGCAGATAGCTGACACAGCAGACCTAGAGAGAACCCCCAAAGACCACAGACTCTAGTAAGATACGAAGGTACCCGGCCAGGTTTATTGTCCAGCGAAGCACAGTAATAGTTTCCTACAGACTCTACAGGACATACTACAAATATGTGCCTCCTGGCAATGGACACCACTCAGTCAGTGGTGGGACACTCTACAGCCCCATAGGCTGGACAAAGATATGTGCTCCGGGACCTATTTTTATACAGTTGCAGGACAGATTACTAATCCCTACTGACGTATTGAAGTACAGCCCCTTGACTCATTAGGGTGCTGTCTCCCCCTTTGATCATGTTGGTTCAAACAAACAGATCTGTCCATCATGCTGTCCTTTTGACCCTGTCTTTGGGTTGCACTTGGCTATTCCTTGTTATCTCTGTGAAGTGACCTCGTATCAGGATGTCCAGGTGCCATCTTGGCACACATTCCTCTTATTACTACTTATATCATTAGCGCGTGCTTTCTAGGAGTCCTTTTCTTGCCAAGTTCTGCAATTAGGGCCTGCCTCTGGCTCACAGCCCAGCTTTGCTTAGCAATGCCTAGAAGTACTTTGGTTCAGGCTTTGGGCCTCAGACCAGGCCTCTGATATAAGGGTTTATGTTTCAGGGCCTCTTACTACTTATGTGTCTCTTCATAATACATAGTATTGTCTCAGTCATTTGGAGCAAGTTGGATCAAATTTCATTGTAAAATACTAGAATATCCACTTTGTTAAAAATCCAACTCAGGAAATATGGAAAAAAATTCCAGTTCATCTGTACTTAAAACTTATATGTGAAACTGCAACAAGCTGAAACTTAACAGATAAGATAGCAATCTCTCCAAACCAGTCTTTACAATAGAAAAAACACAATGGTAATAGTGAAATTACTTCAGTGCTATCAGGTTTCCTAGTTTAAAAAAAAAATAAATCCATAATTATCTTAATTACACATTGGTTTAAAAAAAAAAAAAAAGTCCAGCTTCTAATCACTGTTTTCAAAGCTTATTCCTTTTTCATGTTTGGTGTCATTCCATTTCCCCCCCCCCCACCCCCCAGCGTTGGTAGCCCATGTGGCTGAATGGAACTTGTAATTTAGCAGATACAATTCATTTTCAACACAGTGGTTTTCACAACTCATGAAAGCACACAAAATTCCAAAAAGTGAGAAGTTATTTTTAAATGTTGTATTGGAATCCAGAGATTTATTCCATCTGGTGTGCATTATTTTAATAATTTTACTTTAATATCATTCTGCTTAATTTAAAAAGAAGTAGAGAGAACACGGCTCCAGAGCAATAAATTGTTACCACAGAGGAGAATTACATTGGTCTAAATAATTGTTAAAACTTTCTCCAATATTTTGGAATCTGTTTAATGAAACCCTCCTAACTTGAGGCCCAATCTTGCAAGTCCTCTGTGCATGTTGTCAATGGGTATCCCAGACAGAGGGTACATGGTACCAGGCCCCTGATTAGTCCAAGGTAGACTGTTTACATCTTTAAATCTTCAACTAATTTCCATTGTACTACAAGCAACATGGGAACAAAAATATAGGTTTTTTGTAAAAGTAAAGCAAAAGAAAGATCAAATTCTAGTCCTCTGGAATTATTTGGTGAAAAGTCAGAACAGGTGTTTTCTGGCACACAGAAACTAAACCATTGCTTGGGAAAAATAAAAACTTTTTTACAATAGCAACCATCACCTTTTCTTCTATTGATAAAAATACACGCAAAGGTACAACTCACCGCCTCAGCCCTGTAAATTAGCACACTGAGGGAATATCTTCACTACCCGCCGGATCAGCGGGCAGCGATCAATCCAGCAGGTATCGATTTATCGCATCTAGTCTAGACGTGATCAAATCAACCCCCCCGAGCGCTCTCCCCTGGACTCCTGTACTCCAGTGCCACGAGAGACACAGGCAGAGTCGACAAGGGAGTGGCAACAGTCGACTCACCGCAGTAAGTTGATCTAAGTATGTCGACTTCAGCTATGTTATTCATGGAGCTGAAGTTGCATAACTTAGATTGATTCCTCCCTCCTCCCTCCACTGTAGACCAGGGCTGAGTTCAGGACATCTTCCCCTGAAGGGACAGAAGTATAGGGTGAAGAAGCAAAAGGTGGCAGGGCCAGCAAAAACCTGCTAGGCTGTCTTTACGAAGTTTCCCACTGGGTTTCAACTGCATCAACTAAAACATGTTAAACTACAACTTGCCCTGTCTACATTAGAACGTTTTTAAAAACTTTTATTTTCATCTGGACAAGGCCTTAGGGTTTTCTATAGTGCCCACATGCACTAATACGGGACTGTATGGTGCAAACATTGAAAGGAATATTTACATTCCAATTAAAGCTGTTTTACTGGACATTTTTAAATTCATGAAGCATTTGCATCTACAGGTTTCGTAATAAAATAAAGCCATCAGAGCTATTACAGTTCACCACCAACCATACGCAGGACTAGAAACAGCAATGTGCTCGAGAAGTCTTGGGATTCTAACACCAAAATGAAGTGTTGAGGTATTTTCTTTGCTGCTTCTGGTGCTCAACTTCTTGCTGGATACCATTTTACCATCCCTCCTCAAGAGGGCTTATCCCTTGAACTTCTACATATATTTGTAGACAGGCCATTTTTCTTTTCTCTGGCATAGGTCAGATTGCACTAAGTGTCAGGGACTTTAAAAAGAAAAAAAAAAAAAACCAGTGAGAATACACCTAAACAAAGGGAACACTGTGCTAGCAATGGTTAGTATATCTTTCAGGGACATTTCCAGCTCAGTACACTTAATACAACCTGGGTATAATTCTGGAGATTTCCAAGGAATTATATCGGAGTAAACTTGGACCATTATGCTTGCCATTGCTTGCCATGCTTGACATTGCCAAGCAATGTCACCTCTCCTCGTGGTTAGCATACAGGGGTTTTGCTTAAACGAAAACAACAACATGATTGATTCCCCATCCTTCACACCGCCTTCCATGCAAGCACATTCACACCAGACTTATCACAGGCTAAAGAGGAAAAAGGTTTGTTAGATCTCCCTGTTAGAGTATTGGCAACACATTGCTGAGTAGATAACAAAGAAACCAAACCCAGTATTGGAGGCTTGTTGAATTTAAAAAAAAAAAAAAAAAAAAAGTAATTTAACCAAAATACCAGTAGTGAGGTTAAAAAATGAAAAACAAAACAGTGATATCACACACCTTGTTCCAGAACATTGAGATCAATGTTATAAATATAGCTACAATGGGACAGATTCTGATATCATGTAAATCTATTTGACATCAGTGGAGTTATTCCCGATTTACAGAATCTTGCCTCTGGCACAAAGCAGTGCACTATTAAGGAACAGGTAGTAAAGGTATAAATATCTTAAATAAATCACACACATTTAAAAATGATAGTATATCAGAATTCAGACAGCCCTTGTATAATTACCAATATTGATAAGTAACTTATAACACGATTTTGCATAACTGTGAAAAAACTATTTTATTTCTATATCTGCAAATACCAGCTAGTCATAATGTTTTTCATTTTCAAAAACTGCCCATTCCCTAGTCAGTACTATAACACAGGCCTGAAGACATCCACATTACATTATATATTTTTTTTAGTTTTGTATATAGCATCTTCACTCAAAATCTAGTGTCAGCCAAGGAAGAGAGAGTGCATTTCAGTCTAAGATATGTTTTAGGTATCAGTCCCTAATTTAAGTCCCAACGTGTAAAGATATTTCTTTGTAAATTCTTGTGTGCATATTTCCATTCCTGTTTCAGATATGCATTATGAAAACTGCAACTATAACAAAAATAATCTTAATTTGCTCACATTGTAAATAGAACTCAATCAATGGCACCATTGCTCTTTACAGAGCAAGGTGTATACGCCAATGAGTTCTTTGATGGCTGCTGAGTCCGATGCATGACTGACAGGTCTGTCCACAGATAGGGCACACCCACAAACTAACAATGCTCAGAATCCAAGCAGCAGATTCTTTCCTCCTCTGACGCCAGTCCTCACAAAGCCCGATCCAGTCTGCTTTGCAATGCCTTGCTCCATCTATCTACATACAAGCTGACGCTGCTAACTAGAGTGACATTCTTCACTCCTTTCCCAATCATCCAAAGGATTCCAAAGGATACTAAATCATCTTTGCAAACATCCTGAAATCTGCAGTGGTCTGCCTCTAGTTTAGACACTTCAAGTTTCAGAGTACAGCACATGCTTCAGGATCCTGTACTCCAGTATTCACTTGATATGTCCAAGCCACCCGAGTCTTTTCTTACTAATCAAGATTCCGAAGAATGACATACCAGCATGATTTAAACACTAAATAGCACTAGTTTATCTACAAACAATGGAACAGAAAGAAAAAGTAACTGTACATCCACAGCGGAACAGAAGGGCAGAAATAATTTCCTAGGGAAAATGGTGGAAGACATTTAAAACTTGATTGGACAAAGCACTAGCAAATGCACTTGAGAGAACAGTCCTACACATATGGATGTCCTACAACTTCACCCAAGATGTCATAAGGAGTGGAAATCAAACCATCAGTTCCTTCCAGACCTGTTGGTGAGAGTTCTGGAGGTGCGTTTCATTATTTTCTAGTGCCCTTGGCAAACAGGGAGATAATGCTGTGTCCTGAATTGCACAGGAGAAGATGCAGGCTCGGCTTTCCGTGCACTTGAAAGAGGATGGACATGACCTAGCTGGTCTTTCCCTTCACTGTAGAATCAGGTATCAGATCTTCTCAAATATCAAGAAATAAGTTTTAAAACTTCACTGTTTTAGAGTATTACTAATGTAGGGAATCAGTAATGGGTTGCAGTGCCTTTCCCCTTTATGTCATCTATTCTATTCTGCCCAAAGATACTAACAAATGAAAGTCTTTCCTATCAGATGGCCGTACAATAGCCTATATGAAGTGAGTTGGTGGTCTCAGTCCAGTACTAACGATCCACATCATCTAAGCATAAGGGAACTGTTGCCCCCCCCTTACTAATATTCAGTTTTAGTTGCTAGCTCCCAGTACTAAAAAGGGGTAAAAGGGTCGATGGGGAATCAGGACCCTGAGACTGACAGCCCCCAGGAACAATGGGGAGAGGCCAATGCTCCAGGTCAGCCTGAATGACAGGGAGGGCAGGCTAATCAGGTCAGGAGGCCAGGGAGGTCCCGTCCTCCATGTGAGCTGGAATTGCCTGGGTCAGACAGAGTGGGGCTGAGCTAAGGAGAAAGCAGGGGCCCAAGCTAAGCTGTCTTGGGAGCAGAGCTGCAGCCCCAAAGCCAGGGGCACAGCCCAGAGAGAGCAGACTTGCCCTGGGAGGAGAGTTGCAGCAACCAGAGCCAGAGGGGCCAGAAAAGCAGCCCAGGAAGCAGGTCAGTGCTGGGAGCAGAGTCACAGAAGCAGCCTGCAGAGCAGACCTGTCCTGGGAGCAGAGCTGTAGCAACCGAAGGCAGGGGGGCCAAAGAAGCAGCCCAGAGAGCTGGAGGCAGAGCAGCAGCAGCGCTGAGACAGAGTGGTGGAGCTGGGGCTGGGGCTGGAGCAGTCTGGAGCTGGGTGCGGTGAGCAGCTGGGGAGAGCGAGGGGGACCCTGGGCAGCGGGCCCAGCACAGGGAGACGCCTCAGCCAAGAGGCTCTGCTGGCCAGGCTTGGATCATAACCCCGACAGGGCAGGGGCGACACTGGGAAGAAGGGTCCTCCACTTAGAGCCTGAGAGCATGTGGCCAACACCAGAGCAAGTGTCCAACCCACAGCATCCCTGCAGCACAGCCAGGGCCTGAGAAGACAACCTGGGACTTACAAGGAGCAGACTGTGAACTGCCCAGACATTCCAGAGACACTGTTGTGATGTTCCCTGCCACAGAGCGGGTTGATGTGTTTCCTTTAATCTTACCCATTTTTCCTTATTCTTTTTAAAATTAATTGTTGATTAAATAACTTGCATTTGCTTTAACTTGTATGTAATAGTCAGTGGGTCAGAGAAGTGCCCATTGCAGAGAGAGTACCCCGGAGTGGGACACTCTAGCCCCTGTCGTAGATGACCACAGCAGATTGGGGGTCGAGCCCCCCAGAAATCCTGGGCCCAGCCTTGTTGGGGTTACAAGAACTCTGCCAGACAGGAGAGTGGAAGGGGAGTCCTCAAGGGCAGGGAGGCCACTGTAAAGGAAGTGGGAGCAAGGACTCAGATCCTTTCGCTAGCCCACTTCACCGAGGTAGTGCAGAAGCCAGGAAAGTTCCCCACAAGAGTGGGACTATTCCCTCGCTTACATAAGTCACCGTCATAATTGGCCCTACTGCTGGCAGCCAAAGCAGAAAAGCCAGTGGATGAATTGACATGAAAACTAAACTTCACTTCAACCCCAGAACTGGAATGACAGGGTAATGGGAGGGAATCTCTAACTGCTGCTGATCTTGGTGTAAAAATTAACTTGTTTGTCAGTCAGGTAACAACTAGCTAGATTAGCCCATCCATCCCTACCTGTGCCTGAAGCTGGGAATGGGCGACAGGGGATGGATCACTTGATGATTACCTGTTCTGTTCATTGCCTCTGAAGCACCTAACAGTGGCCAATGCCAGAAGACAGGATACTGGGCTAGATGGACCTTTGGCCGGTCTTATGTTCTTCTTCTTAACTATTCTAGCTGGTGATTATTGGATCAAGCTTCTCCTCCCCAGCCCCCCAGAAAACTCAAATAGTTTGAAATAAATTGTTTGAAATAAATATGAGACAAATTAAACATATCAATATTGCACTACTACAATATGTACTGACTGCCAGTTAATGGAAGGGAGTGTTTCTATTATGAATGCTCACTGAACATGTACTGTTAAAGTTCTGAAGAGATTCTGTATTTGCTCAATAGGCTACTGAAATGGATAATTAGTTTTTATTAGCTGTAAGTATGCAACTACTAAGCATTCCAAACACTTCATGCCAAACTGTATCAGACGACAAACCTGTCACCATGCCACTGACCTGAACACAAACAGTGCACAATAGAAGACCAAAGGAAGAGAATACATAAACCTTCAGTTGAGAACAAAGTCCACTGTCACTCTACAAAAAAAAAAAAAAAAAAAAAAAAAAAAAAAAAAAAAAAAAAGCCAGTAATAGCACTGCTCAAGCATAAAGTATACCAATTATATCTGAAGCCCTCCGATGTCTCTCATTAAAGAACACATTCAGATGAACATTTCCATTCTGATTGTCTGCATGGAAATATAAGCTGTCATTTTAAATAGGAATATGGATATTTATAGGTTACATGCATAATTAATTAACCAAGAGAAAACTGTAAGGACTTCAGCTAATATCAAAGGACATAATGATTGATGTCCTTCAAGATTTAATTCAAAGAGTTATGTCCACTTCAAAATACTTGCAGATATGCCTTTGTCCTGAGGTTGGTCTGTGGTTTGTTGTTTGTTTGTTTTTTTTAAAAGCCTCCAGTAATTATCAGTAGACTTTATTTTGTTTGTTACAGTGCTCTGAGGAAAAATACATATTTCAGACTAAAGCAATGCTGTTGCAAGATTCCCCTTCTCTATCCATGTGAGATGACTAACAGTGGTAAAACTAGGTTTCAGAGTAGCAGCCATGATAGTCTGTATTCGCAAAAAGAAAAAGGAGTACTTGTGGTAAAACTAGGCTACTCAAGAAGTCTCATCAATAACTTAAGGAAGAGTTTTAAGATTTTTTTTTAAGTGTCAGCTTACCAATTTTGTTATACTTTCTTTAGTCATTTTAATTTTTTCCAAGCACACATGCATGACCCCAGACCTCCCTGGACATTTTAAATACCTTTTATTTCAAAGCAGACAGGCTGATACAAAAAACAAGTGGGACAGCGTAAATAAATTTTCTGTCACAGTAAAGTTTTTGTACGCCAGTGCTAGATGAAGACTGACTACATACAACCCAAGTATAATTATGTTGGAAGCAATGCTACAGTAAATACTAACATTCTAGTCTAAATCAAGTTTAGTATGGAAATGGTGGAACAACAGCAGGCAGGGCTGTACAATGATAAGAACTTCTGCTAGGAGAGAGGAAACAATCAGAGCAATACTCATAATAAAACAAGGAAATACACTTTATTTAAAACAAAATAAAAACACCAAGCAGATATCCTGCTCCGCTTGTTTTTAAACTAAATTATGGGAATCATAGAATCATAGGACTGGAGGGACCTCAAGAGGTCTTTTACTCCAATTTATTTCTTAATAACGTGATTAAAATGCCCTGACAGAAAGTTGTTTTTTTGTTTTTTTCCAAATAAGCAACCTAAAGAGGAAGGATAGCTCAGTGGTTTGAGTACTGGCCTCCTAAACCAGGGTTGTGAGTTCAATCCTTGAGGGGGCCATTTAGGGATCTGGGTCAAAAATTGGTGATTGGTCCTGCTTTGAGCGGGGGTTGGACCCTAGATGACCTCCTGAGGTTCCTTCCAACCCTGATATTTGATGCAGGTCCAGCTCTACACTTTTTGCTACTGCAAGCAGCATGCCAAATTGCTGCCTGAAGAAGGGGGCTGCCGCCAAATTGCCGCCGATGGACTGTGAAGATACAAGCTGATGCCGCATTGCCACCATGGCAAAAAAAAAAAAACAACTCATGCCGCCCTAATGACACATGGCCTGCCGCCCCTTTAAGATTGCCACCCCAGGCACCTGCTTGGAATCTGGTGCCTGGAGCCGGCCCTGATTCTATGATTCTAAACCACCCGTACTAAAACTTAAGCCTGTTGGTTCTTGTCCTATCCCCAGAGGTTAAAAAGAACAATAATTCTTGTATGAGGCAGTTCCTCAGATACTGTAAAAAGAAAAGGAGGACTTGTGGTACCTTAGAGACTAAGGTGCCACAAGTCCTCCTTTTCTTTTTGTGGATACGGACTAACACAGCTGCTACTCTGAAACCTGTCAGATACTATAGTTTCGCAAACAAACAAGGAATTTCTGGTTCAAATTTGAGACCTCTTTTCTTACTCCACACCTCCAAATCTTATCAACCGAGGCACCCTGCTCACCAGCTGTAGCTCAGGAAAGCTTATGCTCAAATAAATTTGTTAGTCTCTAAGGTGCCACCAGTACGCCTTTTCTTTTTGCACCACTAACTGCTATCAGAAACGTAGGTCCCCTAAGCAATTGGCCCCACCCAAATCCAAGTGGTTCCTTGGAACTTCCAAACATTTGATGAGCAGCAGAGTTGCGTGTTTCTCTCCTGCGGCGAATGTTTGCAGCGGGGGAAGCGCCATCCCCCCAGCCAGCTTTAGCGACAGCAGCGTGGGTGGCTGGGGATCCCAAGCAGCCAGCTGGCCTCAGCCGCCGTCTGCACCTCCAGGTGCGCCTCCCACGCCCCCCCCCCCATCACTCACCGCCACCGAGCCAGACGAGGATGCGATGAACACCCGGATAACCATCCTCACTTCATTCGCCGCTTCTCTCCAGCCAAGGGGAGGCGTGGAAGGGTTAAGGGGGCTTCCACTCCTGCAGCTGAAAGCCGCCGCTGCGAGCTGGGGGGTTGCTTGCAGGACCTAGCCCGCCTTGCTCACCCCGCTGAAGCCCAGGGGCGCTAGCAGCTCCAGCACTGCGCTCGCCTCGGGACTCCCGCTTCGCCTGGCAGCAGCCGCCGCCGCGCAGACACCCAGAGCTTAGCGGGAGGCAGGAGATGAAAGCCGCGTGGGGGGGGGGGGAAGAGGAGGGCGTGCGCAGTGATTGCTGGGAATTGTAGTGCTGCCGCTTTGCCACCTGGTGGATGTGTTTCCAGGGGGCCACCTGCACCTCCCAGCTGTGTGCGGCGGGGGGGGGGGCGACAGGTCGAACGGGGCCCCACCCCGGTCTGAAAGCCGGGCTTTAGATCAGTCCACGCGGTCAGGTAGTTTAGTAGGGAACAATCTACTTAATCGTAGCCTCTAATTCTGGCTGTTTCTAAATTCTGGTGGCCCCCATAGGGGACACTTCTAGGAGGCCTGGTTCCCACAGATGTTGCACGCCCCCAGCTCCCATTGACTTGAGCCTGAGTTGCGGGGCTCAGTACCACGGCGTGCTGGTCACCCCAGTTATTTATGGCCAAGGATCTAGACACCCTGGCAAATCAACAGTGGATCAGAGGCAAGTAAGGACCATTTTTAAAGATACAGGCCACAGTGCCTAACAGCTTGTTTTCTTCTGCAGCATTATTAAAGTACATCCATAATAAGGGCTTCTTTCACGTTGAGCTTTGCCTGCATGCCAGCTGATGCTGTTTAGAAGTGATAAATCCTATTTTTCAGCTGAGTTTTGAATTCCCCTCACTCTCAGCTTTATTTTCTACTGCCTGGCCTAGTGTCTACCCGTCTGCACAAAGTGGGTGTCAAAGGCCACCATTGTGACCGGGTGGCATTTTTTACACTTGCTTCACACAGGTGAAAATTACAACACAAAGTTTGAGACTGAAGAAAATCAGACCGCTTGCCCTTTCAGAAAGTCATCCTAACCCAATGTATTTCAGTTGAGTTAAAGTGGGTCCCAGTCTTTCCCCAGCTGTACATATTTATAGCTTTCAAATGTTGGCAGGTATGTGGCAGATTTTCTCTGTGAGCTGATTAGGGTAAACAGATGTCTCAGTTTACCAGCCAGTGGCTAATAGGGATTGAGCCATTCTCAATAATGTTCTTTACATTTAAAAAAAAAAAAAACCCTTGAAACCTACAGATTGTGCCTTTAGCTAGTCACATATTCCTGTCATTGTTACCCTCATCCTCTTAGGTCTCCAGACCCAGCCAGGTGGCCAATCACCCCTCTGATTAACCTCTCCCCACTACGTGATCTATCCCTGCTGCAGAACTGGCTTGTGTTGTTCTCCATTATGCTCATGAAATGCCACTGACTTCAATAACGTTGCACTGTCACAGGAAGGGCAGAATGTGACATTTGGACTTTCCTTTGCTGGCAGCCAAAGGATATGAATGTCAAGCACATTTTTAAAGCTATTTTCATATTTTATTATATACATTGAGATCCTGAGACATTGTTTGGCTATAAGATTTAAAATAAAAATAATATACAAAATCACAACACCCAGTGTCTATTTAGGGCCTGATCCAGGAAAGTCATTGGAAAGACTCTCATTGACTTCAAGATAAGCTCTAGAACAGACTATCAATATCCTGCAGATTAAAGCACAATCTTGTAAACTAATAATGTTCCTGTCTTCTGCAAAGATTTAAGAATTATACCTCACTTTATTAAAAAGAAAAGGAGTACTTGTGGCACCTTAGAGACTAACAAATTTATTAGAGCATAAGCTTTCGTGAGCTACAGCTCACTTCATCGGATGCATTTGGTGGAAAAAACAGAGGACAGATTTATATACACACACACAGAGAACATGAAACAATGGGTTTATCATACACACTGTAAGGAGAGTGATCACTTAAGATAAGCCATCACCAGCAGCAGGGGGCGGAAAAGGAGGAAAACCTTTCATGGTGACAAGCAAGGTAGGCTAATTCCAGCAGTTAACAAGAATATCAGAGGAACAGTGGGGGGTGGGGTGGGAGGGAGAAATACCATGGGGAAATAGTTTTACTTTGTGTAATGACTCATCCATTCCCAGTCTCTATTCAAGCCTAAGTTAATTGTATCCAGTTTGCAAATTAATTCCAATTCAGCAGTCTCTCGTTGGACATTCTTAATCTTTCAGTGTGTATGATAAACCCATTGTTTCATGTTCTCTGTGTGTGTGTATATAAATCTCTCCTCTGTTTTTTCCACCAAATGCATCCGATGAAGTGAGCTGTAGCTCACGAAAGCTTATGCTCTAATAAATTTGTTAGTCTCTAAGGTGCCACAAGTACTCCTTTTCTTTTTGCGAATACAGACTAACACGGCTGCTACTCTGAAACCTCACTTTATTGAAATCAATGGGACTGCTCATGTGGGCAAAGCAATGCACAAATTTAACACTTTGCAAGACTGGTCCTAAAGCTGTTGCATTCATTCTAATACCATGTTAGAACCTTTTAAATAATATTTATTTCTTTTCCAATTTTGTCTTTTTTATTATTTGGCAAAAATATTTTCCCCTATATTCCAAGAGCCTTAACATCAATTTTATTTTTTGTGTTTATTTTATTAGGGCTCAGTGCTGCAGTCCTTACTCTCACTGTGGGGGCAGAAAAAATAGCATCACCCAACAGTTTATCAGTTAGCTGCTGCTGAAGAGCCAGCAAAGGGCCCAAAGGACCCCAAACTTTAATTATGGTTAGTTGTTGTATAACCAGGAACAATTTGTTAAATTTTCTTGATGGCAGCATGGAGATCATATGAATTTGATAGACATTCCCCATTTCATAGCTTAGTCCACTCTCCTTTCAATGCAGGATTGTTTCCTACATTCTATCTTCCAGTGGTTTTCCAGACTGGTTTTAAGTGTGGACCTTCTATGACTATGATTCTACAGTCTAATAGATTTTACTTTGGGAAATTATTTAGCTTAGTATCTCACCTAAATGTTCTCTATTCAGTATTTTCTGATATTCCTAATCCAGCCCTACTAAATATTTATTGGTAAAGTACAACAGCCAGAATCAGGCCTATTGAATACAGCTTCTTCCATTTGAAGATCTCATAATGTTTTACAAATATTAGTGACTCTAGCCTTCCAACGCTGCTGTGAAGGAGAGAAGTATTATTAATCCCATTTTACAGATAGGTAAACTGAGGTACAGAGAGATTAAGAGTCCAATTCTGTGGAGTGCTGAGTGCTCTTAACTCTGATTTGAGTAAATTGAAGCTGAAGTCACTTAGCGCCTCTCATGAACAATCCTAATATGTGCTCAAAGTCAGATAGGAATTGTATAACAGAGCCAGGAATTGAATCCATTTAAACTATTGTATATTTGGAAAGAATGCAGTAAGGAAATAGAAAATTTTGAAATGCAAACATGCTACTAAAGTCTGGCAGCACAAATACTGTAAGATTTTTCTCTTATATTAAGGTTTCTTCTATTATTTGCTAAGTTCCAAAGCCACATATCTCATATACATTAATTTTTCCCTCCCATTTCATGTTTGTCTTTTAAAATATATCAAAGAGTTCATGTTGCTTCATTGCATTACAGAGCTGCAATAAACTCACTAAAGCCATGGGAAGACAAAAGCTTGTTCTATTTGTTTAGGTAGCCTCAGGCAACATTACTAAGAAGTTAGAGGACTTTCCACATAAAATATTCTTGAGTGCTTTAAGGCTCTGAAAACCTTTTAAATGCTGTATTCAAATATTCTGAAAGTGCATCTGGATTATTGCTGACATTATTTTGTTTTTTATAGTCACTAAGTAGCATTTTCTTTCTATTCTTAGGGATATTAATTATAAATCATAGTATTGTATTGTGAGCTAGTTTAAATTGAATAGTGAAGATATATATATATCTTACTGTAAATAGAGTTGGGCTCAAGTAAGAGTTTGGACAACCCCAAGACCTGAGTGGGCGTTAGACATGGAGATATTGTCTGGGCCCATCTTCTGATGTTAAACAAATGCTGCCTTTATCTTCCATTTACAATGAATGCTTTGATATGTGCCTACAGAAATGAGAGAAAGCTAAAAAGAAATCTGTGTTTCATGTACAACTTCAGATAAAAATAACATTTTTCTTGGGACTCAGATGCAGCTATTGAAAAGAAGTGAGGGATGTGATCAGAATTGACCGCAGGCAGGCGATGAACAGGAACAGTGGTCATATGTCTGCTCTGCCACAAATACTTTTGACAAGAGATCAAACAATACCTGCCAGTTCCCTTTATTCTCTTTCTAATTATCCATCTGCATCACTAACCCTGAAAGTTTAGTAATATACACACTGGAATATCTCTCCCATGTTTTGGTCTCTTCTGATCAAGAGCATGCCTCATTTCAATGTGTTTCTATTGTCACATTCTCTATTTTTGCAATAAGAAAAGGAGTACTTGTGGCACCTTAGAGACTAACAAATTTATTAGAGCATAAGCTTTCGTGAGCTACAGCTCACTTCATCAGATGCATTTGGTGGAAAAAACAGAGGAGAGATTTATATACACACACACAGAGAACATGAAACAATGGGTTTATCATACACACTGTAAGGAGAGTGATCACTTAAGATAAGCCATCACCAACGGGGGGGGGGGGGGGGGGGGGGAGGAGGAAAACCTTTCATGGTGACAAGCAGGTAGGCTAATTCCAGCAGTTAACAAGAATATCAGAGGAACAGTGGGGGGTGGGGTGGGAGGGAGAAATACCATGGGGAAATAGTTTTACTTTGTGTAATGACTCATCCATTCCCAGTTTCTATTCAAGCCTAAGTTAATTGTATCCAGTTTGCAAATTAATTCCAATTCAGCAGTCTCTCCTTGGAGTCTGTTTTTGAAGCTTTTTTGTTGAAGTATAGCCACTCTTAGGTCTGTGATCGAGTGACCAGAGAGATTGAAGTGTTCTCCAACTGGTTTTTGAATGTTATAATTCTTGACGTCTGATTTGTGTCCATTCATTCTTTTACGTAGAGACTGTCCAGTTTGGCCAATGTACATGGCAGAGGGGCATTGCTGGCACATGATGGCATATATCACATTGGTAGATGCGCAGGTGAACGAGCCTCTGATAGTGTGGCTGATGTGATTAGGCCCTATGATGGTATCCCCTGAATAGATATGTGGACAGAGTTGGCAACGGGCTTTGTTGCAAGGATAGGTTCCTGGGTTAGTGGTTCTGTTGTGTGGTGTGTGGTTGCTGGTGAGTATTTGCTTCAGATTGGGGGGCTGTCTGTAAGCAAGGACTGGTCTGTCTCCCAAGATCTGAGAGAGCGATGGCTCGTCCTTCAGGATAGGTTGTAGATCCTTGATGATGCGTTGGAGAGGTTTTAGTTGGGGGCTGAAGGTGATGGCTAGTGGCGTTCTGTTGTTTTCTTTGTTGGGCCTGTCCTGTAGTAGGTGACTTCTGGGTACTCTTCTGGCTCTGTCAATCTGTTTCTTCACTTCAGCAGGTGGGTATTGTAGTTGTAGGAATGCATGATAGAGATCTTGTAGGTGTTTGTCTCTGTCTGAGGGGTTGGAGCAAATGCGGTTATATCGTAGCACTTGGCTGTAGACAATGGATCGAGTGGTATGATCTGGATGAAAGCTAGAGGCATGTAGGTAGGAATAGCGGTCAGTAGGTTTCCGATATAGGGTGGTGTTTATGTGACCATCGCTTATTAGCACTGTAGTGTCCAGGAAGTGGATCTCTTGTGTGGACTGGTCCAGGCTGAGGTTGATGGTGGGATGGAAATTGTTGAAATCATGGTGGAATTCACGGCTGCTACTCTGAAACCTATTTTTGCAATGAGTTTCTATTGTCTTGGGCCCATTCACATGTCTTGTGTCTGTAATTTCTCAGTATAAAATTTTACAAGCCATACGTCCAAACTATTGCAAAACCAGATTACTTTTTATTTCTCTTTATAGTCCATGCATATGAAACATCCAATCCTGCAAGGGACCAAGAACATTCAAATCCCAATGGTTAAGTATAAGAAATTTGATACTGAGAAATTACAGACACATAATCTTGTAATCGGCATTTTAGCCTGTGTGTACACTATACAGAAATACTATGAACTCTCTAGAGAGAAACAACTAGCAGCCATGTGAAATTTTACACCAAGAAATCATATAAATGCAGAACCTTTGCAGGACTAGCCCTTAAAGTCAGTTTCTGCAGCCACTCCTGTCCATATCCTGTAGCTAGACTCTCATTCCATTTCCATTGTACAACATTAGATGCTTGGAAACCAAATGGCAGAAACATTTGGTTGAATGTAAGAAACTTGCCATAAAATAAAATATTGTTCAAATGATTTATGAGCAGTTTTTCATGTTTAGAGAGAAGGCTGAAATATTTGCATTCTGAGACAAGTTGAAAATGTAAACTATGATTTTTTTAAAAGGTTTCATGGTAAAAATAATTCATTGTTATACCAGTACTTTATGGAAGATTAAACAAAACTGTGCTGCTACAAATGTAATAGAGGGCACAAAAAGAAATGGCTGGGAAACACGAAGGTAGAAATGTGTGTGCAGATGTGTAGCTGACAAGCCAATTCTAGTTGTGATGGAAGATTGTTTGGACAGGGCAATGCTGTAGAGAAGGGAAAATGAAGAAATCTCTCTCTCTCTCTTCATCCCAAAACATCTTTGCAGAAGCCTGGAGCAGTACAGCATCACCTTTCATTCTTGTCCATAGCTTGTTCTTCCCTTAAGCCCAGCCTGATCATGTCCTGCATATGATGTCCTGCCAAATCAGTGGTCATTCACTACGTCTGATTGACCCTAGCTGTGTTTGCATTATTTTCTTTGGCATCCTATCATCTGTTTGTCTTCTGCAGTGTCTTCACCATCTTAATCTTTTTTGATTGTAGCCAATCCTATATCCTGATTTCACATGCCACTCTCCTTCTAACTTCTTCATTTGTCTTAAAATCATTCTACCTTATGCCTGCCATTTTTTGAAGAACTGTCATCTCTACTGACTCCAGCATTCTGATGTCTATTTCATGTAATGCACTGCTTCCAGACCATACAGCAATACTGTTAGTACACTGTTTTGATAAATTTTCATTTTGGTGCCAAATGTAATGTTTTTATCAGTCTATAATTTCATCAGTTTCTGTGCAGCACTGGTGGCTAAGGCATATCTCCTTTTAACCTTATTCTTGAAGAAACTGTTGGCGCTGATCAAACTTCCTAGGTACACATAGGAGTCTGCTTGTTTTACAACTTCACTGCTGCTGCATTTCAATACTTTACCTATTGTCTCTTTTCCAAGATGCAATCACTTCATCTTGTTGGCATTTATTGAAATCCAAATAGACTATGCCAATTTTCAAGCTAGTGAATACTATCATCATTAATTCAAAATGTGTGTCCTAGCTGTACAATATTATCTGCAGAAACCAAGGATCTAATTCTAGATCATCCAATGCCACATCTTCCAACTCGTCTAACATTCTTAAGGTCCAGTTTCAGAACATGATGAAAAGCAATGGTGATTCCATGTCCCCTTGTCTTTCACAAAACTTTAACTTGAAACAGTTGCTTTATTTTCCACCAATTTTTATGGCAGTTACAGGAATCTTCATACATAACTTTTGTAATTGCAGTTATCTTATCTGGAATGCCATATGACTTTGCTACTTTCCATAATGCTTCCCTCCAAACCAAGTCAAAGACCTTTGTAAAGTCAATAAAAACAGCAAACATCTTTAATCCCCATTCTTGATTTTTTTTCCCCATAAACTGTCAGAATGTGAATATCCGATAAATACGACTTTGGCCTGGTCAGAAGTTGCACACTTCCTCTAAAACTGGCCTTAATCTGTTGACAATTACTTTCATCATGATTTTTCCTGATTGATTGGCAATAAGCGTATACCTCTATAATTATTTGGATCAGCAGGGTCTCCTTTCTTCAAGATTGGTACTGCCTTTAGCCAGTAATCTGATACCTCCTCTTGCTCCCATACCTTCTTGTATATTTTTTCCTGTTACTTTGATAGCACTTGTCCTGCAGGCTTTTATCAGCTCAGCTATTATATTGTCTAATCCAGTGGTTCCCAAATTTGTTCCACCGCTTGTACAGGGAGAGCCCCTGGTGGGCTAGGCCAGTACGTCCCTTGACCCGGGCCGCTTTCTGCAGCCCCCATTGGCCTGGAGCAGTGAACCGCAGCCATTGGGAGCTGCGATCGGCCGAACCTGCGGATGCGGCAGGTAAACAAACTGGCCCGGTCCATCATACCTCCATGATCATTAATCTATTAATTAATTAATTTATTAATTTCCTCTCTCTCTTCCTCACGTACTACCTGCATTTCCTCGTCTTCTTCCCCTCCTACCTGCATTTCCTCGTAAACATTCATTGCTGCCTCTTGCCTCCTGTTATCAGGGAGTGCCACTTGTTCCTTTACGCTGAGCTTAACAGCTCTAGGACCAGGCAGGCAATGATAAACACATCTACTATAACAGCAATAACATAACCCCATACTAAACAATAATAAAAACAACAACATTCCTATGGCAATAAAACAATGGGGGTTGAGATTGCTGAATAGTCTTGGTCACAAAACACAAAGCATCATACTTAGTACATAAATTAGACACCCTGTAGGCGGTGTGAAAAGCTTTTTTTGGGAATCAGTCAGGTACTAAAGTAGTCCAATTAAAGGGTATTTGAGGTTGAAGGGCCAACTGCAAAATTCTCTCTGCAGGCCAATATATGATATGGCTTTCTGTAGCAGTGGTAAAATTAAAATGTATATTTTGCAAGATGGTGGCCTTAACAAGCATTCAGTTGTCATTAGCTTGGAAAAGTAGGTGTCCTGTCAGAGTAGTTTCTTGTCCCATACCCTCCTAACAAATGTTGTCATGAACAGTGACAACTTTTCCTGGCTTCAGTTTATGGACACACTGAAGCTGTGGGGTTCTGGCGGCCAGAGTGTCTATTTATTTTCTATTCCTATCCAGATACCGGGCGTTATTTCAGGAGCACTGACTATAAATTGGTTAGGCATACCAGGTGGTTTAATTTCCCAAATGTCTTGGTGAATTTCCAAATCCCACCTGCATCCTCCCCATGGACCCAGCAGGATTCAGTATGTGGAAGCCCACATCTCTCCGACCAGCCCGTATGCTTGGGAGGAACACTATGAACGTCTGCATTTCCACCCAGAGAATCATCAAGTATGTCTCCCTGGCCACAGATCAGATGTACTCCCGAGGTGGCTGTAAGGGCAGAGGGCCACATCTGATGTTCAAGATCCCTCCGAATGGCCGTGAGCTGGTCATTCAGAAAATCCTGAACCTCTGAACAAGCCTGATCCCACTGCAATGCCTTTTCAGCGTTGGTGATACCCAGTACCATTTTTGTTAACAGCTTTTGGGTCATTGAACTAAGGGCGGAGATAACATATAATTCACCAACACGAACCTGAACCTGGGCTAGCTGTGCTCCAGTAATAAGGCCTGTGGCTTTTTCCAACTGTCTCAATTTTTCCTCATGTTGCTGACCTTTATGGATATTCCAGATTGCAGCTATGCTATTTGCACCATCCCATGGGTGTCCAGCCAAGTCCCTTTTCTTTCTAGGGGAAACCCAGGTCCGTTGCTGTGCCAACTGAATGGCAGCTCCTTTTGAACAATTAGGATATATAGAGGTAATCTGAAAACTAGATAAGGGTAGTGTAAATTTTACAGTCCCTAGTGTAGCATTAATTACAGTCCATCGAAACTCCAACCCATCTCTCTTTGATGAAGTATTATACCACATTTGATGGCTGAACACCCTTATATACTCTTGAGAGGCCTCAGCATCAATATCATAGGATGGGGTGTACCACAATATGGTACAGTTTAAATTATTAGTTTTTGGGACATTTTCAGTACTGGTAATTTTTTTCAGCAGCACAACAAACTTTTTGGGTATTTGTTTGATTATTTACCAGTTGGGTGATCAAATAACGGTAAGGGCCTATTTCATCCAATACACTGCGGAGTTCAGGAGTGGCCATCATATTTATCCCATCACAGAACCCATTAATCTTAATTTTTGATTCCTGGGGCTCATTTGTAGTAATATTATATATTTCTATTTTTACCACCCCATTTGTTTTCCACTCAATTGTTTGCTCATATGAACTATTCTGAACTTTAAAAAAAAAAATTTCTGAACAAAATTTTAGTAAATCACTAAGATGAAGGCCTGGGCCATTGGGTTTCATTAGAATATACAGTATTATCTGTATTTGGGTAAATTTTAAGGGTGGTGACAGAGGTGGAGGGAATGGTGGGAGTAATGTCTGTGGCAGCTAGGTGTTTTTAGTATTTATTCTTTGGAAGCCAATTAGGGAGGACAGTGCATTTTGATGGTACTTGTCAGTAAGCACAGAGTCCAGCCCCCGGAAAAAACCACCCACCACTCAACTCCACATTTCCAAGTGTGGTCCCCACAATTCCCTCGCTGCCAATTAACAATACTTTGTCTTTTCCACCAGGGCCAATTCTTAATGTCTTTTGTAGTCAGGAATCCCCGGACTTTGGTGGTTTCAGCGGAGCAAGTGTTCCTTCTTTCTTGGAACAGCCATGGTTTAGCATTATGCAGGGGAGAGGTTACTAGCACATCACCCTGTAATGGTTTGGTTCTTCTAGCAAAGTCCAAATGCACAGTAGTTCTGTCAGTGGATAAGGGAGAGTTACCAGCTTTTCACCTTGTCCTTCACTCCTGCTGTCCAAAAGGAGCAACAACACCAGAAGGAAAGATAGATTTTCGCCTTCCTCTGTAGCATGGGGCATGGTTGACTTGAGGGAGGCTTCTCTGCTCCTTGAAGTCTTTAAACCATAATTTAAGGACTTCAATAGCTCAGACATAGGTGAGGTTTTTCATAGGAGTGGGTGGGTGAGATTCTGTGGCCTGCGCTGTGCAGAAGGTCGGACTAGATGATCAGAATGATCCCTTCTGACCTTAGTATCTATGAATCTATGAATCTATGAGTCGGGGAGCCATTACAGTGAGAAACATGGGCAGGCAGTCAATTCTCGGCACTTCACAGCGGTGTTGATAATTAACAGGACTTGATAAGGGTCTTTCACCATGGGGCCCGGGCGGTTCCTCACTGATGGACCTCTATGTAGTCTAACCAGTCTCTTGGTTTCAGCAAGTCGCAGGGCTCCTGTATATAAAAACACCTAACACATTTTGTTAGTGCCTGACAATAATTAAGCATTGTGTCATCCATTAAATGACTGTCCATCTGAGCCAGGGCCAGTGGTGCGCAGCCAGTAGTCGCATCGAGTGCCCTGTTAGATTTTCGTGAGGGCTGAGTCCAGTCTTTTGATTATATTCATTAATGCTGATGGGAGGGCATTTGGCCACTTTAAATTTGTTTTAGCACAGATCTTGGCCAGTTTATTTGTCAAAATCCCATTTTTGACGTTTTACTGTCCCGGCAGACTGCGGGTGGTGGGGGCAGCGGAGATTGTGTTGGAACTGTAAAGCTTCACATAACTTGTTATAATTTGTCCAATAACATTAGATCCACTATCACTGTTGCTACTCACAGGTATGCCAAATCGTGGTACAAAATTTTTAAACCAAGTTTTACAACAGTTTTGGCACCTGCCTTTTTAAAGGGAAAGGCCTCAACCCAGTTGGAAAATACATTAACTAAAACTAACACATACTTAGAGTTACAACATTTAAACATTTGAATCAATCTGAATATTTACAAAAGATTCCCTGGAAGGGGGATGAGCTGCCTGCCTGCCCTTGACAGCTTGACCACACTATGTTGCTGGCAGATTACACACTGTTGGCAGTATTGCTTAAAATATTCCTTTCTTTACAAATACCCTTGCTGTTTGCAGGCAAAACTGAGGAATTACTCCCATATTTTTCTGTATTTGTTTTATAGGCAGGTCAGGTTTCAATGGCTTCTATCTTTATTATTTAGGTGATTTGCATTAACACAGACATTCTTAGCTTGCTTTTGGATTCAAAGTTATCAGCTGCTTAGAGACTTTGTCTCAAAAGGACACAATTAACTTTTAACTTCTGCTTTTAAACACACATTGATTTGAAAAGAAAAACACAACCCATTTTGGCTTTCCTTTGGCAAAATGACCGTTCATTACACAGAGCCACCTTAAAGACTTAGTGTGGGGCACTGACTACAGCTTTTATCTGCTGTTTGTTACCAAAACAGATTAAAAATCTTTTTCCATTTTCCTGGCTTTGACTGCCCTGCTGCAGCCACAACTTTGGTCTTTATTTAAAAACATTTTAAATATTGTAAAGCATTAAATCATTTTAAGGATTAAATGATAAATACCAAAATTAAATAACACTAATTTCTTTTGTCTGACAAAAGTATTTTTCAGTTTTACAATTTTAAAACACCAATTTATCTTAAACTTATAAAACAAAGATTGTACACACCAGGAGTGCTTTATTATTATTATTATTATTATTATTTATTATTAATTTTAATTTGACTAACTTGTTAATAGTTAAATGCTTTTACTTAAATAACCTTTTGCCTGAATTATTTACAGAAATTCTTCCAGAGAAATATGCCCTTTCTCCAAAGGAATAGCTGTAAAGAAACCAAGATTTTTTTTTTATATATAACACCTTTTTTTAACATTTGTACAAAGTTTCACTGCTTAATTTCCTTCCACTGACTACAGAGTTAACTTCTTATTTTCTTTTTTTTTAACTTCCTCAAACTGTGATTGCCTGCTTGTCTGGGCCCGATTCTTTTTTCTTTTCTTTTTTGTTGCATTATTTCTTTCCATAGACACAGGCATTGTTTCACTACCAATTTAGCGAGGAGGGTGGGCTTTTTGACTAATCCCCCTTTTATTTATTTATACACACCTATTTACATACACACACATTTATTTCTTTACATCTAGATGCATCTTATTTAATAATAACCTTAATTTTTTATGTCCAGACTTAAAACAACCTTTTCCTTATTTGAGGTGGTAACAACCCCTCAGCACCGGTGCTTTGCAGGAAAGGATAGTAGCAGGGCTAGGAACAACAGGAAAGGTAGGAAGAACAGCAGCATTAACAGCACGGTAAAATGGGGGTGTTACACTCACTGACCGTAGGAATAATGACTTCTTGCTGAATGCAGGAGGTAAGAACAGGTTGGATTTTCCCTTGGCCTGTTTTGATAGAGTGTACTGCTGCACCTCAGGAAGGGGTCTTGCTGGGTTTAGGCAAATCTTAACGGGTTGGGCAGACCCAATGCACCCAACCTGGTTGGCATGATCGGCTCACAAGGAGGGAGAGACCTTAGCCAGCAGTTCCTGTTACAACGAGGAAGGGCTGGGGACGGTCTTCTCCTGTAAACTGCCAGGACCTCATTGTGAGTGGGATCAGGCACGTCCAGATACACACCACAAGGGGTACAGCAGATTATACAATTTAATTTACACAGCAAGTCTTTTCCCAAAAGGTTATCAGGTAAACAAGGGCTTAGGAGGAAAGCATGACGGTCAAACAAAGGACCAATAGAAACAGACAGAGGTGAAGAGACAGGGTGGGGAATAAGAGTATTGCCCTCCCCTACCGCTTTTGGACTGACCAGGGTGATAGGGCATTTACTGTATCCAATAGCCCATTTGCTTGCAATAGTAGCATGCGCCATCACGGGTCCCTAAGGGAGGTGGACGGTGGGGACATTGTTTTGGCCTTCCCCTTCTCCCCCTTTAATGGGCGGCTATTACGGGGTCCCTGTATGTTCTGGAGCTGGAAGGTCATTAACATAGTTTAATGTGGCGGTGAGAGTATTTGGGTTTTTTTCAAATTCTTATTTTTTCTTTGTTTACAGGTGCTAATTTTTGCTCCAGTCAGCTTTCTTTGGGCAGACTGTGAGAATTTTATTTAACAGCTTCTTCCTGATTTTATTTAACTTTCCCTGGTTATGGCCTGGATTTTTCCTTGGGCCACGGAGCTTCTTCACAAAGGCGACTCAGTATTTCCCTAGGCATGACCCCTCATAGAAGCTGGTTTAAATCTGCCCATGAGGGTTATAACAGTTTATAATAATTTGCAATTCCTCTTCGAATTTAACAGGGTCCTCTCTTATTTTTTGGAAAATTTTAAAGTAAATTATACAATTCTGAAGGAGACCAAGGTGCATGTGCAGACACCGAGGTCTCACGACCCGAAGCACCAGTACCCGGGAATTGGCACAAGGGGAATATTTCCTCAGAATGGGGACTCACTGTCTGAGGGGTGAAGGTAAGGGGTTTCTGTTGCTTAATATTTCTTGCTGGCTTAGTTGGATTTAAATTTTTTGCCAATTTTTTTTTTATCTCTTTTAATTGTGTTGTAAGTTTCTCCTGGGAGTCCTTGAGACTCCTTATTTGAGATTCACGGCGCCATATTTTTTTTTCCTTCTGTTTCTTCATGCCAATAGAAATATACCTCACACTGACATTGGCCAGAAGCGCACTTCTGAGGTGCACAATCTTGTGAAGGTCAAAACTTTCCCTCTAAGGGAAGCCATAACTTTAAATTATCCCTATCCCTGGTATACCAATTCCAATTTTTCCAGAAACTTGCAAGTGAACTAGTGTGTGCCTTTTGGCGAGATGGTGATCCTTCTTGACTCACCGGCCCCCATTATTTTTTATCTCTTTTAATTGTGTTGTAAGTTTCTCCTGGGAGTCCTTGAGACTCCTTATTTGAGATTCACGGCGCCATATTTTTTTTTCCTTCTGTTTCTTCATGCCAATAGAAATATACCTCACACTGACATTGGCCAGAAGCGCACTTCTGAGGTGCACAATCTTGTGAAGGTCAAAACTTTCCCTCTAAGGGAAGCCATAACTTTAAATTATCCCTATCCCTGGTATACCAATTCCAATTTTTCCAGAAACTTGCAAGTGAACTAGTGTGTGCCTTTTGGCGAGATGGTGATCCTTCTTGACTCACCGGCCCCCATTATTTTTTATCTCTTTTAATTGTGTTGTAAGTTTCTCCTGGGAGTCCTTGAGACTCCTTATTTGAGATTCACGGCGCCATATTTTTTTTTCCTTCTGTTTCTTCATGCCAATAGAAATATACCTCACACTGACATTGGCCAGAAGCGCACTTCTGAGGTGCACAATCTTGTGAAGGTCAAAACTTTCCCTCTAAGGGAAGCCATAACTTTAAATTATCCCTATCCCTGGTATACCAATTCCAATTTTTCCAGAAACTTGCAGGTGAACTAGTGTGTGCCTTTTGGCGAGATGGTGATCCTTCTTGACTCACCGGCCCCCATTATAGCTGGCGAGTGTGGGAATCCCTTTTGGACCCCCTGCCTCCCAGAATCTCTACGGCTCTTTCACTCAGCTGGCGAGTGCGGGAATCCTTTTGGACCCCCTGGCTCCCAGAATGCTGACGGATCTTTCACTCGTCCCACTCACACACGGAAGGTTTGTTTAGGGCCTCCATGACTGTCTTACAGCCCTCCTTTAGCAAAGAGCATCAGATGGCACCGCATACTCTGTTGCTTCAGGCGAGGTGATCAGACCAGTCAGTGGCTTTTCAAACTGCCTTCAGGTGGGAACCAGAGACAGGGGAGGAAAGAGGGTACGGAAACAGACAGTCTGAGGACAGAAGGGATGGGATCACACACTCCTAGACCCAGACAGGCCCCTCGCGAGTCATGAGCCCACTGCTTCGCAGGGCGCTCTGGGCGTCTTCCTGTGACTCACACTCACACTGGTTTACCAACCTTCACTTTCACACTGGCACATGGTACCAGGTCTATCCATGACCTGCCCTGCCACACTCAGTGGCTCTTCCCGGGGAAACCAAACTTGGATGGGACTCTAACCCACCCCAAGGGCATCAGGTGTGTCTGGCAGCAAAAAGTCCAAATAGAGCATGCAACTCACCCGAACCCAGAGCCTACGGGCAGTCCTCCACCAGAAACCCACAACAGAGATTTCAGAAGGTCTCTTTTATCTTTCAGATGGGACCTGGGTCTGGCAGGAAACTGCTCACAGTTCTCCGGTTCTGGTGGTTGGCTGTCTATCCAAGACACGGCACCAGGAATTGTCATGGAAAAATTAACCACACATTGTGTTTGGATCAGAACAGGCGTGAGGCTCCTTTATTGATTACAAGCGCAGGGGGGTAACAGCTCTAAGTAGCTGCCCCCCCCCCCCGAAGCAAAGCACACACAGCTTTTTAAAGCTTAAAACCACAGACAAATTACACATACTTCCATATTAATTACCTTGTTTGGAATACAGTGCAAAATTAACTCTGGTCAAAAGCAAAAACAAGTGTCTCCCCCACTAGGCCCTTCCTGTTATTCACTGTCTGTTCTTTTGCAGTCAGCGACCTTTCTAACTCAACTGTTGCAGTTATATATTTCATAAGCTTGACTATTGCAAATTTGTTCTGTCTGGGGACCTTTCCATCCTGCCTCTTCATGCCCCTTATGCACAGAAAAACATTGTTCCGTTTTGGGGTCTTTCCACTGTGACTTCTCCTACCCCTTGATACACATAGGCATGCAGGATCTCAGTTTACGGCCTGCAGGCTAGCTTGACCAAAGTCAGGGCCTTGACCTGAGTTTTATGTCCTGTTAATTTTCCCTCACAGTGGCGTGGTGCTGGGAGGGAGGGGGAGGAGCGGGAACATGGCACGCTCAGGGGAGGAAGCGGAGAAGAGGTGGTGCCGGGGTGGGGATTTGGGGAAGGGATTGGAATGGGGGCAGGGCAGGAGTGGGAAAAGGCCGGGCAGGGGCGGGGCCACATGGAAGGGGTGGAGTGTGGCGGCACCGAGGCAGAGGGCGGATTGAGCGCCCAGGGGAAAGCGCGGAAGTCGGCACATATGGAGTCCAGCGGGCATAACTGGGCACTGCAAAACGGAGGTTCCTAGGGTTGTGTCTGGGACCAGAGATATTGGCTAGTGTCATTTGGTTGCACAATCCAAGGAGCATCTTACAGGCCAGAGGCTGTGCGTGAACAGCCCAGGAGTGGGGGTTCTTACAGCACAGCAGGGTAAGGCTGGCTCCCAGAGCCAGGTTTGGAGTGACCTCTCAGATTACCGATCCAGATTACACCAGGGGAATGTCACAAGCAGCACCTCTTTGGCATTTGTTGTCAATTCATTGGTAGCCTTTTTTACCACTGGCTTTGTTGGCCTAAATCTGTTTCCATACAGTGTAACCTTTTTTTGTATATTGCTTTCATATCTTGTTTTCTTGACACCTCTAATTGTTGCACCTCTTCTTTCAAAATCTTATGTTTGTCTGATCTTTGTGAAGAAATAATAAACAAAAACCTGGAGAAATCAAACCTCTATCCTCGGGCTGAGTAAGATGGATGACAGTAAAAAGGAGACCGTGCACTCCACTTGGTTGGAAAGGAGTGGCTTGCATTAACCAGCAGCAATAGTATTTGTACATTTAAGAGGGTCTTAATGGGCTATGAGCATTCTGACCAGTCTTCTTTGGGTGGAAATATGGCTACAATGCTGGACCTCACAGAGTGAAGTCGACAAGAAACAAAGAAAAAGAACCTGTATGGCTCCCGCAGGGATATGAAGGACTACTCCCCGCCTCTCAATCCAAAAAAAAGGAGGGATAAAATAAAGGCACTAAACCATATTAAGAAGGTTGGGGATGATGTATGGTAAATTATTACATTAATTCAATTATCTAATAATGGCACCTAGATAATATTAGCTAGAAAGAGAGAGTTTACATTATTGGAAGTGGATAAGATGCAGATTTCGGAGCTGACTCTCAATGCACTTCCCAGAAGCCCCAGTATATTTTAAGATTTAAATTTAATCTCATCAGGGGACTCAGAGTTGTGCAGCCATGTATTGTGCACAATATCCCAACTTCACTGTTGCACACACAACAGGTCAAACAACTCATCATTCAAGATCATCCTACAGTTTGTAAGAAAGTGCTGAAGTTTTTATATAATACACTGGAGTCCTCCAATAGCAAACTCAGCTTCATAGAGGATTCTGTTCTTCAGGGCAGCTCAGAATATAACCAGAGAGTTACGTTCCAAACACTTCATAACCTTTCCGACAGTTCAGTGTTAGAGATAATGTCCATTGTCCCAAGATAAAGTTTCCCCTGCTTTGGTCTGAAATACCCTGGATGTAAATGAAATTCAGTTGTAATTGTTTACTCTGCTATTACAGAATAAATGTTTTCTGATTGTCTTAGAGAAGTGTGTTGTTGTACTTATGCCAATGCAAGAGCCTATGCATCTTTTTAAAGTATACTTAAGCAATAACACCCCCACAATATGCGTTACTGGCTACTAATGTGCACAAAGCCATAGACCAACTGCTGTGAACAATCTTGGTGCTATTATTTAAGGCAATTAATGACCACCACTCAGTAATTATAAAATTTAATGTTTACCATTAAATTAAAAAGAAAAGGAGTACTTGTGGCACCTTAGAGACTAACAAATTTATTAGAGCATAAGCTTTCGTGAGCTACAGCTCACTTCATCGGTAGCTCACGAAAGCTTATGCTCTAATAAATTTGTTAGTCTCTAAGGTGCCACAAGTACTCCTTTTCTTTTTGCGAATACAGACTAACACGGCTGCTACTCTGAAACCTGTCATTAAATTAAAAGAATCTGGAAGAAAACTAGTCATTCTGGACCCACCACTTAAGATAAAAATTTTGCCCTTTCCAGCTGCTGCCCTTTAGCTGAAGCTATGGTTAGCTGTGGGTAGCCGTGGTTGCCTTTTCCCAATCCATAAACTCTTCACACTATGGACTTTTAAAAGAGACAACAATGAAATCATTTTCCAAATATGTTCACAGTCTGACAAATCCCTGGCATTTGATTTGTAATAAATGAAACTGGAAAGTATTATTCAGACATTGTGTGCTTTTAATTATTCATACTTCCTTAAATGTACATACTGCTGAAGTTTAGGAGTTCAATTTGCACTCTTGTGTTTAAAAATCCACTACAGCCCTTACACAGATAACTGCTGCTCAAAACCTACTCTCTTATTTTTGTGCTTTTTTTAAGGCATTCAACAGGTTCTATATTTTCAGCTGCACGCTATACAAAATGCCCAACTCCCAGTTTAGCCCATGCAATTCAGCCTTCAGATTCTACCCTCACGAAGTGCCACTACTCCCTGTGTCACTCTGACACTTCTTTGGCACTGAAGTTACTTGTGATGATTACTGCAAAACTGCAGAAATCAAGTTCTTTTAATAATAAAGACCATTTGGTGGAAACTCTCACTTCTGCAGCCCTTACTAACCAATGTTACTGGAGAAGGAAAGAAGAGTAAAGTTAATGATGGAGAATCACAGTAATATCATGCCCCCATTTACAGGCCCAAATGAAATCTAAATTATGAACTAACATCTTGTTTCAAGATACCACAGTCATTCAGCTAAAAGTCATGCTAAAATCTATTCTTACTAAATCATATCTCCCCAGCCCCTTTCCACTCTGCAAATGATGCATTTTTGATACTGTATTTGTCCACTTCCCCCCCAACCATCTTTTTTCCAGGCCTCCCTCTGCACATGGAATGCCCTCCCAATTCTGCTGTCAAGCCATTACAGAAGACTAATTTCTTCCATGAGTCACATAAGAAGTGACTCAGCAATAATATATGTATAATGTGGACATCAAATGAGTCATCTTATACAGAACAAGAAACATAGCTGAATAAATATTGGTGATTTTTGTAAAATGTTCATGCCAAGGAATCTGAAAAGTCTACATTATTTATTATTTTTACAGAGCTCAGAAGTTTCTTAGGTGCTCTATATATAGAGCAGATAGAAGAAAATGATCTCCCTCCCAAAGAGTTTGCCAAACAAATGTGCACATGATGTGACAAACGATAACAAGATGGTATGTGTGGTTTTGGGGGGAGAAATGAGTGAAGATGGACTATTGTTAAGCAAAAGAAAAAAAAATCATATGGTTATTCAATGTAGATGTGACTGGTTGTGTAGAAAGTAGAAATAAATGCAAAAGCCAGACAAATTTAAATAATTATAAGAGCAATACACCTAATATGTAGCTCTACTGAATCATAACTTACCTTATTCAGCCACAGGTTTCAGAGTAGCCGTGTTAGTCTGTATTCGCAAAAAGAAAAGGAGTACCAGTGGCACCTTAGAGACTAACAAATTTAAAATTTGTTAGTCTCTAAGGTGCCACCGGTATTCCTTTTCTTTTTGCTTATTCAGCCATTAATTGATCAAGAGAAGGATAAGCCATGAAAAAATATGTTATGGAGTCTTTTGTCTTAGAAAATAGCAATAATCATAGAATCATAGAACTGGAAGGGACCTTGAGAAGTCATCTAGTCCAGTCCCCTGCACACATGGCAGGACTAAGTATTATCTAGACCACTTCTTACAGGTGTTTGTCTAACCTTCTCTTAAAAATCTCCAATGATGGAGATTCCGCAACCTCCCTAGGCAATTTATTCCAGTGCTTAACCACCCTGACAGTTAGGAAGTTTTTCCTAATGTCCAACCTAAATCTCCCTTGCTGCAATTTAAGCCCATTGCTTCTTTTCCTATCCTCAAAAGTTAAGAAAAACATTTTTTCTTCCTCCTCTTTGTAACAACCTTTTACATACTTGAAAACTGTTATGCCCCCTCTCAGTCTTCTCTTTTCCAGACTAAACAAACCCAATTTTTTCAATTTTCCCTCATAGGTCATGTTTTCTAGACCTTTAATAATTTTTGTCGCTCTTCTCTGGACTCTCTCCATTCATGGCTTGTGCATAAAGTGCTAAAGGAAATCTTGAAAGGACAAAAGTTGGAGAGGTGGAAATAGGAACCATTTCAGTTACCAAAGGCCAAATTCCACCCTTGGTGACAGATATGTGGCTCTCATTGACTTCAATCCAGGTAATATCTGGCCCTATGGTTTTTGTTTCAGATACTATCTGAGACATGATGGAAGTGATTTTCTGAGTTGGCTAGTTGACAACTTAAAAAGCATGAAATACTAAATTGAAAATTAGTCTTTGACCCAAGCTGACAAATTTTTTCCTGTTGAATTCCCAATACTTGACATTTTTCAGATGCAGACCAGCGTCAGTCTATGAGGAAATGTAAAATGATTTTTTCCATTCTCCATAACTCTCCTAGCCTCCAGTTTCCCACTGGAGAAAGGACAAGTTTATTCTCAAACACATCATATGCACAAAAGAGATAAAACAACATCACATCCCTTTATGGGCCAAATTTAGATCTGATGTAGGTGAGTGCAGTTCCATAGATGTCCATAGAGCTGCACTCACTTAATGACCATATATGTCATTTAATGACCAATTTGTCATTAAATCTGCAACAGGGTGGAACTGAACTTGCAAATATTGATGCTTTTTTAGGAAATTCACCTCTGTGCAGAAGACCCACACAAGATCTAGGCACCACTAAGTTAAAATAAGATTTAAGTGGGACTTAAATGATACAGAGGCCTCTAAGGATCATCTGTACAGGAGTAAATGTCAGTCTTTTTATACATATACACTCCAATAAGAAACAGAACTATGTTTTTCCTATGTTCATGCTTCCACTGTGTTTGCTTTCCCAGAATGTTCCAGTGAAGTAACTTACTGGCAACTGTGGTGCATGGGTTTGGGGGTGTTTTTTAATATTAGAGAATATTCCTAGAGAGCAAATTTTTAACTTGTAAACACAAACAGTATTATCACACACCTATCAGTGACCGAAATATATTTCGGTCACTGGTAGGTATTTGATAGTACTGTTATATATATCACTGGATAAGCCTAACTTTTCAAATTAGGTATGTGATAGTACTGATATATATATAGTGACAAAGCTTTGTCCTTGCCTCCGTGGGTCCCGCGTTTCCTGGCAGATTTCACTAGCCTCGGAGGCTACGGTGACCCTCCACGTAACCCTTCTCTCTCTAGAGATAAGGGTCACAGTCTACTGAGCCATTTTCATCATAAGCCAGTGAGGGAGGTGAGGACAAGTTATCCTTCCTTGCACAGTCTCTGTTGTCTCCCAGTCTCAGTAATTAATCAAGGGGCAAAGGGGGGGAACCCAGGCCCACTCTGTACTCCAGGATCCAGCCCAGGGGCCCTAATAGTATCAGCTATGATAGCTGACCTTTTAGGAACATGACATGTACAATTCCCTGGGCTACTTCCCCCAGAGCAGCCCTCACTTCCTCAAGCTCCTCTTCACCCTTACCTCAAGGCCTCCTTCCTTGTGCCTGATATGGTGTGTACTACTCAGCCTCTCCAACAGCACAACTTCTTCCCACAACTCCTGACATGCACACCCACCTGACTAACTGGGAGGCTTTTAACTAGTTTCAGCCAGCCCCTGATTGGCTTCAGGTGTCTTAATTGACCTGGAGCAGCTGCCATTTCACTTATTCTGGTACCAGGGATTTGTTTAGCCTAATATATCTATCTCCCACTACTTTTCTATAGCCACTTTTCTGGCCTTGCCCTGTACAATCTATATATATATAAGACAAACAAACAACCCCCCCGCCCCCAAATAAAACCCCTGACCTATGTGTCCAACTAAAACTACAAAATGTAGCTAGAACTTGTAATACTCTGTGACACTCTGTGCCCCAAAGCAATACCCTGGCACCCGCATATTCACTACTGTCAAATAAGTATGATATGTTTTGAACAAAGTATGCCTTGTAAGATATTGTTCTAAAAGTCTTGATCTGCTAAACATTAATATCTTGTTGGATTGTATTTGCTATCATTGTATGTGAAGTAATGAAGATTTTCTGTGTATGTGTTACTGAAAAATGTTGTGAAATTGAAAACACCCACAACTAGCCTTTCGGGAACAACAGTGAAGAAGCTAAACAGTGCTAATGGCCCATCAGCAAAGACAATGGACCGTGGAAAAGGTTTGTCTTCACCTGGGAACGCTTCAGCCAGCCTATGAATAAGGGCTGCTTACAAGGGCATGTGACCAGACCACATGACACTGAACTCCATTTTGGTACCTATATTTTTGCACAAACTGGGCTTGGAATTTAGCCTGGAACAAAGGGTTCCCACAATATGGAGAAACTATATAAGGATGTCACTCCCACAAGAAACATCTTGGCACCTAAGCAGACTGACTCCAGGCAGCTACTTCCATTCATGGATCACTAGAGAACTAGGCACCTCCCTATAGCCCAGACGTATGCCCCACCATGAGAGGGGTGGGGCTTAGCATAGAGCTCTCTTGTCAGCATCTTCTATTAGCTAGATTAGGTGGCTCCCAGCCAGCCCACCATGCTAGCTTTGGTGGATTACATTCTAAAGCACCCGTCTCCAAATCCACCATATATTAAATATATGAACTATATAATAATTCATTGTATTGGAAACCTAAGCACCCAGCACAATGTTGTTCTTGTGATATTTCTAGGTACCTAAAAGGTAGGCACCATGATGCTCAGCATTACAATGATTAACCATCTTGTGGCTATGTGCCTTAGTTTCCAAAGTCCCCTGTTGCTGCCAGAAGAACTGAACTTCTTGTATTCTACAAACATAAGCCAGGTTCATAACCCCCCTCAGCACCACCTGGTAGATTTGAAAGTCTCTACCCGTGACAACTGACCAGGGTAACAAGTAGGACAATTGCTACTCCTGAGGGAATTCTGCACCAAAAAAATAAAAATTCTGCACACAATATTTTAAAATTCTGCAAATTTTATTTCTCAATAAATATATGTGGAGGCTCCAGCATGCCAGTGAAGATCATCCTGCAGCTCTCCTCCTTCAAGACACAGATACGGAGTGGATACTGCACTTGACCTAGACACAGAATAAGCGCCGGGCCAGCCCCAGAAACACCCGGGGGCCCTGCTCCACTGCGCCAGGCACACCAGGTGTGAGCAGGAAGGCTCAGCCCAGCAGCTTCCGGGTGTGGAAGGACTTAATTTTGGGGGGATCCAGGTGTGGGGGCGAGAGGGTTCGCTGTGGGGCATCTGGATGCTAGTGGCTCAGTGGGGGGAACCAGGTGCATGGGATCTGGATACACAGGGACTTGTTGGGGTGGGATTCCAGATGCAGGGGCAATGGAGCTTCCAGGTGAATGTGGTTGGGGCTCAGCACGGGGGGGGGGTGGTTGTGTGTGGAGAAATGGGGCTCAACAGGGGGGTCTAGGTGTAGGGGGCTCAGTGGGGGGATCCAGGTTCTGGGGAAGTTGGGTATGGTGGGTTGGGAGCAACATAGTAACATTTTTTTTTTAAATATAAAAAACACCTTGGCAAGAATTCTTTCTAAAATGTTCTTTTAACTGGTATTCATGGAAAAGGGCATGAAGGCTGCTCCGTTATAATTTGCTAATTTCTGCATGGTTCGCCAAAGGGATATTTTTATTTTCTAGGACATGGATTGACTTGAATGTTTTATTTCCTAAGTGGATGAATAGGAACAGAAAAAAAAGGATTTAGAAAAACAGGATGAATCAGGCAAGTCAGAACCAGATTCTTTTTCTGGAAGGCTCTGATTCTCATAGGCGGGCCCTATATCTGGGCAGAACTACAATTACTTTAGTAGGACTTGAGGTGGGTATAAGGATCTGCCTTAGTGGAACATTTGCAAAATGGAGCTTTAGTGGTTAAAACCAAATACATTTAGTATGATAACGAACAACTAAGTTGCTAATCAATATATTACTCCTGGTGAATTCTGTGCCACTACACACATTCAGAATTCGTGTCCCCTGCAGATTTCTTTGCTTCCCCACAGAAAAATGACTTTCTGATGGGGAAGGAAAGGGAAGTTGCAACAGTAGTCATATACCTCTCCCCAGCTGTGCAGGCACATCGTTTCAGGCACCTGGGGCAGCCGGCAGAGAGGTAAATCACGGGTGATGGGGCTAGGGATGCCCCAACTGGTGCCAGGTCACACACTCCCTGGTCTGTCCCACTACCATGCATCCAGACTCCTCCAAACCCCATTCCCCTCCATCGAGCTTCATCCCCTGCACCTGGCCCTACCCGGGGCTGGGGAGCTGGGAACACTCTGGCCAGTGGCTCCTTTACTGCGCTGGGCTCAGCTGCTACTCCCAGCTGGGCTGGGAGTAGGGGAGGAGCACACTTTCCCTTCATGGAGTGACCTGGAACCGGGTCAGACCAGCCCCCAGAAACCTCCTCCAGCTCCACACCCACCCCATTTCCTACCCCCATCACTCCTCAGCTGCAGGGGGAGGAGTCACTGTATGGGGAACTGCTCCCCCATCCACCCAATTTCTGTGCATCCAGACCTCCCCATATCCAGACCCCCTGCCAAGCCTCACCCACAAAACCTGGACCCGAGCCTCCCACCCCATTGAGCCCTACCTCCCCAGACTCCCCGTGCTAAGCTCCACATCTCTGCATTTGGACCCCTGAAACGTCATCAGCCCATGCTGAGCCCTCTGCATTCAAACCCACACCCCAACAATCCCACCCCTGTGTACCTGGACCACCCTAATGAGTCCCCCACACCTGGACATTCACCACATTGAGCCCCAACCAGCAGTGCTCAGACCCCCAAACCACCAAGTCCAATTCTCCCAGAACCTGGACCCCCCTGCTAAGCCTCCCACACCCACATCCCCCCGTCAAGCCCCATCCCCCCACACCCAGACCCCATCTTCACCTGAAACTCCCCTGCAGAGTTCCATTGTCCCTGCAGCCAGAACTCCCAACAACAAGCCCTTCTGTATCCAGTTCCCCCCACACCCAGACCCCCCACTGAGCCACCCACACCCAGACTGCCCGACACAGAACCCTCTCACCCTACACCCAGATCTCCCCCAGACTAAGCCCCTCCACACTTGCATCCTGCCAGGCTGAGCCTGCTTGCCCACACCTGGTGTGGAGGGACAGGGCCCTATTGTGTTTCTGGGGCAGGCCTGGCCCTTGCACTATGTCAAGGTTGGGTACAGCCTTCCCACCAAGTCCATGTCCTGTCATACTTCCTTCTGTTGGTTTTAATGGGGTCCATGAGTAGGAATCCTAGGCACTACTGCAATATAAATAAAGTAATAATAATAATTAAATAATAATAAATGTAAAATCTACTTTATTTTCACCACTTGTGTTGCTAGGTTTTTTTGCATTTTACTCCTGTACATCTATGGCATTCGTTACAAATATTAAATAATTATTTGCAGATTGGACAGCGTGAAGTTGGATGGATGCCTTTACAGACAATGCTGGTTCCAGGTTTTTATGCAGACTGAGTGGTAACACTGCATGGAAATGCTTTAATTAAAAATATTTTCATTCCCATTTTTTTTAAATGGAAATGTCTCTAATGTTAGGTTTTGTAAAACATGTTTTAATACAAAAACCTAAATTTTGACCCTAAGGTACTTTTAACATTTTACTGATTGGCTATAATTATTTGTATATTATATAATATATTCTGATAGGTTGTACAGAAACTTGTTATGATCCATTTACATGAATATTTGTTACACATATCTTTCAAGATTTACCAAAGTTACACACAGATGACACCAACTCTTAGCATTTCCTATATTTTAAAAAATGGGATGTTCTTCTTTCTGACAAAAAGGGAGAAAAAGTTTAAAGAAGTAATAGCAAAAAATAATAGCAATTTTTTTTCAAAGTATATCAGAAGCAGGAAGCCTGCTAAACAACCAGTGGGGCCACTGGATGGTTGAGACACTAAAGGAACACTCAAGGACGATAAGGCCATTGCGGAGAAACTAAATGAATTCTTTGCATCGGTCTTCACAGCTGAAGATGTGAGGGATATTCCGAAATCTGAGCCATTCTTTTTAGGTGAGAAATCTGAGGAACTGTCCCAGATTGAGGTGTCATTAAAAGAGGTTTGGGAACAAATTGATAAACTAAACAGTAATAAATCACCGGGACCAGATGGTATTCACCCAAGAGTTCTGAAGGAACTCAAATGTGAAATTGCAGAACTACTAACTGTAGTTTGTAATCTATCATTTAAATCAGCTTCTGTACCAAATGACTGGAGGATAGCTAATGTGACTCCAATTTTTAAAAAGGGCTCCAGAGGTGATCCCAGCAATTACAGGCCAATAAGCCTGACTTCAGTACTGGGCAAACTGGTTGAAAGTATAGTAAAGAACAAAATTGTCAGACACATAGATGAACATAATTTGTTGGGGAAGAGTCAACATGGTTTTTGTAAAGGGAAATCATGCCTCAGCAATCTACTAGAAGTCTTTGAGGGGGTCAACAAGCATGTGGAGAAGGGGGATCCAGTGGATATAGTGTACTTAGATTTTCAGAAAGCTTTTGACAGGTCCCTCACCAAAAGTTCTTAAGCAAAGTAAACTATCATGGGATAAGAGGGAAGGTTCTCTCATGGATTGGTAACTGGTTAAAAGATAGGAAACAATGGGTGGGAATAAAAGGTCAGTTTTCAGAATGAAGAGAGGTAAATAGTGCTGTCCCCCAGGGGTCTGTACTGGGACCAGTCCAATTCAACATATTCATAAATGATCTGGAAAAAGGGATAAATAGTGAGGTGGCCAAATTTGCAGATGATACAAAACTACTCAAGATAGTTAAGTCCCAAGCAGACTGCAAAGAGCTACAAAGTAATCTCACAAAACTAGGTGATTGGGCAACAAAATGGCAGATGAAATTCAGTGTTGATAAATGCAAAGTAATGCACATTGGAAAACATAATCCCAACTATACATATAAAATGATGGGGTCTAAATTAGCTGTTATCACTCAAGAAAGAGATCTTGGAGTCATTGTGAATAGTTCTCTGAAAACATCCACTCAATTAATAGGCAGCAGGTTTAAAACAAACAAAAGGAAGTGGTTTTTCACACAATGCACAGTCAACCTGTGGAACTCCTTGCCAGAGGATGTTATGAAGGCCAAGACTATAACAGGGTTCAAAAAAGAACTAGGTAAATTCATGGAGGACAGGTCCATCAATGGTTATTAGCTGGGATGGGCAGGGATGGTTTCCCTAGCCTCTGTTTGCCAGAAGATGGGAATGGGTAGACAGGGGATGGATCACTTGATGATTACCTGTTTTGTTCCTTCCCTCTGGGGAACCTGGCATTGGCCACTGTTGGAAGACAGAATACTGGACTAAATGGACCTTTGGTCTGACCCAGTATAGCCGTTCTTAAATTCGTAAGTATTCTGCTAGACCCTGCAAACACAGAATAAAGAGAGTCAGTGCCCCATAGAATTTATAGTCTACTTTGGGGCCTAGTCTTGGACTGAACTCTGTGCAGACAGTCTACTAGCATAGAATTCAGTACAGAATTATTGCCTATGGAGTTACTTACTAATACAGATTAGGACAAATTTTTAAAATATAAGGTTGAGATTTTCAAAACAGTTTAGGGGATTTAGACACATTTCTTCCATTAAATGGCTAGATCTCTGCACAGCTTTGAAAACTTCAACCTATTATCTACTGTTTGGTGGCAATAAACACAATTTAAGAGAAGAGTAAGTAGCCCCAAATAAAAAGTTGGTCTTATTAAATAAAATGAAAAGGAAATATCCAACAAATAAATACACAGAAATAGGTTCATTGGATCAAAAGTGAAAGAAAAGGGCTCATAAGAAAGGAAAAACTAGTTCAATTCCTACTTCTTTATAAGTGATTCTTTTGTTTGGTTTATGTAGCTGGAGAGAATTAGCTGGTAGAAATGCAGACCTATGCTAAGTTTTGCTGCGGCTGGCTCCTGGACATATTTTATTCAATGCCTCAGTCGGTGCTGAAGCTCCACCTAGAGCATTTCTGTGCAACTGTATTCAGAGTATTGCATTAGGTTCTGAAGAGGGTTACAGAAGTAAATCATTGCTGAGCTTCTGCTTTTTAGCAGTGAGGGGCTTCAAGCCTTCAATCATAAGCTCAAATTTGTCCGCTCTCCCAGCTAAGGGACTATGGGGAGATGTAATGACACCACACAGGGTTAGCAATGGCAGGAAAGGATGAAAAGCGGCATTGTGTTTAGGCCTTTCCTGCCTGGCCTGCAATGTAAGAATTCAGTGGAATTAACTGAAATAACAAGCCCCAGCTGGGAGAAGGCTTAGCCATGTGGGATTGTGGCTGAGCTAAGGAAGCAGTAATGTACAGTCGGGGTATGCTGAGCGTGCTGCACAAGTCTATCTGTATGTCAAGTATTCTGTAAGATGATTATAAAGTAGCTATATGAAAAACATAACTTGGTGGGGCGGGGGTCAAAAACAACAGCAGATCTATAAAGCTTTGTGGCTGTGGCTTGGGAGATCAGCCACAGGTATGTCATAGATAGTAATGTTTTAAGTCCTCAAAATTGATTATCCAAAGTTGGGAGGTATTGTCAATATGGAGGAGTCCCAGAATACCACGCAGACGATCTGGATGACCTTGTAAACTGAAGTAATAGAAATGGGATGAAATTTAATAGTGCAAAGTTCCAGGTCATGCACTTAGGGACTAACAACAAGAATTTCTGATATAAGCTGGAGATGTATCAGTTGGAAGTGACAGAGGAGGAGAAAGACCAGACTGTATTGGTTGATTACAGGATGACTATGAGCCATCAATGTAATGTAGTCAGGAAAAAGGCTAATGCAATCCTAGGATGCATCAGGTATTTCCAGTAGAGACAGGGAAGTGTTAGTACTATCACACAATGCACTGGTGAGACGTCACCTGGAATACTGTCTGCAATTCTGGTCTCCCTGTTTAAGAAAGATTAATTCAAACTAGAACAGGCACAAAGAAGGGCTACTGGGATGATCAAAGGAATGGAAAACCTACATTATGAGAGGAGACTCAAAGAGCTTGGCTAAAGAGTTTGACTTTAAGGAGCTTTGGATCCAGTCCTAAGTGACTTGTCTGATGTGCCCTCAGTGACAAATATTTATTTTGTGAATAAAGTATTTTCTACTTTGGACTTTATCCAAAGTTTGCTGGACCTGTTAAAATCATGTTTACTTGTCATAGTTAAAGAGATCATGTTTAAGATAAGTTTGTATATTCATATTTGTCAATGGATTCTTCTCTGGCTAAGTGAAATTACTGCCTAATGGCCTAATCCTGATCCTGGTGCATTCCCAGTGTGGTGACTACCAAAGCTTTACAGCCAGGCTCCACTCCTCAGCTATGCAACCCTAATGGAATCCTGAGGTGGCTGTTTAAAATTCATGGTCACACATCTTGTCCCTCTGGCCCAGGGAAGAGCCTGAGTCTTCTACAGGGTGCTAAGGATAATATCCAGGAAGTACTAAGCATATTGTGACAGGTTTCAGAGGGGTAGTCATGTTAGTCTGTATCAATAAAAACGAAGAGTCCTTGTGGCACCTTAGAGACTAACCAATTTATTTGGGCATAAGCTTTTGTGGGATATAACCCACTTCATCAGATGCATGGAGTGGAAAATACAGTAAGCAGGTATAAATATACAGCACATGAAAAGATGGAAGTTGCCTTACCAAGTGGGGGGTCAGTGCTAATTAGGGTGGATGCAGCCCATTCCCAACAGTTGACAAGAGAGGGTGAATATCAACAGAGGGAAAATTACTTTTTGTATTGCTAACGAGGCCAATTCAAAGTGGATGTGGCCCCTTTCCAGCAGTTGACAAAAAGGTGCGAGTATATCCCATGAAAGCATATTGTGATTCTCCTACTGTCCCAAAGAGAATGTGAGTCCCTCGCTGACAAAAGGACCTCACACTGAAGTAGGAGGTAGGGAGAGTATTCAGAGTCCATCAGAGAAAAGAATTTTCCTTTTCACCAATGGCTACTAGCCCACGAGGGAGTAAGATAGAGGCCATCCATAGAGATCAGCCTCCCTTCCAACTATTGGCTTTTATTTTTTCATTAAGAAATTCAGGACCCTATTCTGAATTTTCTCTCCCCCAGTCCTAAAACTGCAGACCCTAAACACATCTGGGACAGAAAGAGGGGGAGTGTCCCAGGAGGAAAAAAGCAGCTCAATACCCCATCCCTTATTCCTGTATAGTGAGCAAGAATTCTCTCCAGCCAAGCTTCTTCCCTCCCACTTGTAGGGCAGGAATACCATTCTCACGATAGTGCATTCTAGTAAGTAGACAGCATACATGACCACATGTGTTTATACTCCCCTTCAAACTGCATACACACAGCCCTAGGATTTGGCCCTAAGGAGGAATATCTGAAATTTTTCTTCCCTGTTCTTTTCTTCTGCTGCATGCCAGTGCTGGCTCAATCAATGTCTTTGCTTTGATTCAGACTTTACAATGATTGACCTCATTATGTAGTAGGTCCTAAAAAGGGATTGATGGTTTTAGTTACAAAGTGGAAAGAAAAAAAATAACCACCCATTAAACAAGCTACATCAATCAATACACAATATAGATACATCATATGAATAAAATGTTGTCTCGGCTTTTACCACTAAGACAAATACAAAATTAAATTATTGCAGATCCTGTAAATGGGAAGATGAGGTTGCTGGCTTAATGGTGTTTAATTCTGATAGAGGATTACAGTAAGGTGATATATAGATTGTAAGGCTTTACCAATGTGTGTTATTGCCTTTTGAATTGCCAAGTTACTAAATTACTGGATCAAAAAATAGAATGAAGAAGATGCTGTTGCCTCTTTGACAAGCAGCTAGCCAGAAACTTGGGGTCTAGAAGGTTGTTCCAGTTAGGAGAAGAAACTGGTGACAGGTAGGTATTTCTTTGATGCAGTTTTGTTTATTTACAAAGAATGTACAAAGTCCTGTATCTCTGAATGCAGAAGGAATCAAATATATTAGAACCTTGGTTAACCAAACAACTAGCGCATAGATCCAGAAGCAAACAATCTCTCCTATGGTCGTTAGATGGCACTTCAGCCTTGCACTGTCCCATTCTCCAGATTATCTGAATTTTTGATTATCCCACCTGGTCCTGGTCCCAGTTAGATAAGATAAATGGGCTTCTGCTCACAGCACCAAGAGTATTCCTTTTCAGCCTACACTCCTGACCCAAAAACTTCTTACCAGGTTTCTTCCATGGTCAGTCACTGGTTGCTTTCAGCTGCTCCTTCAGGCTAGCTTTCTTTCCCAAGTTTTTGTTTTGTTTTTTGGTCTATTCTCCCTTCCTCCTTCCATGAATATCTACCCAAAACAATACTCAGCAAAAAGCTCCTGGGTGGGTTCACATACTCTTTTTGTCTTAGGTGGGGGCTTATGCTGAAGGATGAGTTCACACCTAGCAATCTCAATGGTGTTTTAACTCAACCCTAACAAGGTTTCGCCCAGGTCATAATAATATTTTTAAATCTGAATAAAAAGACATTGTAATAACAGGACAACAGAAAAGCTTTTTGCCACATAAAGGAATTGGGCCAAATTCCTCCTTGGTGTACCACCCATTGCCTTCAAAGCAATTATACCACAGATGTATTTGACATGATCTCTTTACTCCAGCCTTTACACCAGTGATTCTCAACCAGGGGTACACTTACCCCTGCGGATACATAGAGATGTTCTAGGAGGTACAGCAACTCATTTAGATACTTGCCTAGTTTTACAACAGACTATATTAAAAGCACTAGTGAATTCAATACAAACTAAAATTTCATATAGACAACTTATTTATACTGCTTTACATACAATACACTGAAATGTAAGTACAATATTTATGTTCCAAGTGATTTATTTTATAATTAAATTTTATAAATAAAATGAGAAAGTAACCAATTTTTCAGTAATAGTGTGCTCTGACACATTTGTATTTTTATTTCTGATTGTGTAAGCAAGTAGTTTTTAAGTGAGTGAAAGTTGGGGGTATACAAGACAAATCAGTCTCCTGAAAGGGGTACAGTATCATGGAAAGGTTGAGAGCTGCTGCTCTGGACAGAGCAAGATGTATTTAGTAGCTCTGCAATAGAAATGAAAAGGCAAAATACAAAAAGGATGGATGTTCAGAAGTAACTTCCCTTGTCACTGTACTAAAGGATGCCTTTTAGGCTACTTGGTTATACCACTAGAATACCTTTTAAATTATTGTTGGCAAAGGTTGTAAATATGAATAGTTGTGAACAAAATAAGAAGCTATAGATTACACAAAAGAAGCCAAAAACAAATTCCCAGAGCAGGTATGTTTGTCTTTCAAGAAGGATTGTGACTTACCTGGATAAAAGTTATCAAAGACTGCTATTAGCAAATATCATTATCTAATAGAAGATCACTAGGAAGAACATCCAGAAGAATCTGCATGAAATTTTTCTCTTTCCTTCTAACATGGCTACTAGAAAAAGAACATACTTCCTTCAAATGCCTCCTTCAAACAATTGTTTTTAATCAAGTTTTTGCTTCCTCTTGCTTCCTTCAGCATCTTTTTGGTGTACCAGATCATGTTGTTTTTTTTTAAAAACTGCTCATAAAATATCTCTCATGCCTCCATAACTGGTACCTGGCTTTGTTCTGTATTAATATGATTCTTGATTATACACACACACACATATAATATGAACTGTTTAATATTCACAATTGCAGAAATGGAATAGTTGCAGTAGTCTTCCACCACATAGAAGTGTTAATGCATTGGTTTCCAAATTATATTCTTGTAAATGAGCAGCACCACTCTGCTTTTTACATTCACCCAGTGTATCTCAACAATCAAGTCTAATTATGAGTTCAAAATCAAAACAGGTGAATTAAAAGAAAGATCTTGACAAATTAGTAAAAACTATGAAATTGACAAATGGTGTGAAATATATAAATGGTTTAAAACTGTATTTAAATTGTATTTCCCCCTTAAACTTTCAACATTTCAGAGACCTGGAAAATAGCAATTGTTGAAAATAATTCAGCGTGAACAATGCCAAATGTGCTTCTTTTGTACATCTTCAAGTTCAGCTCACGGAAGCCTATTCTTTGTTGCCTCTTAATGATACAAAAGGAATGTCAGTAGCAATGATAATGCCATTGCAATCAGGAGGCTGCACAAGAAAATCCTGTTGAGGGATCTGCAAATAGCCGTTGGATGAAAGTTGACAACAATGGAAAGTCTAAAGAGAAATAAATGATAAATGATAAAAAGTAAGTGGTCAAATCTGAGAGGATGATTCAGAAGCACTTGAGAAAAGAAACAATGGAGAGATTTCAGGTCACCTTGATGGGGCGCGGGAGACAAGCTTGTGAGTGACCTTGGGTTTCTCACTTCTCAGGATGGTGATTAGGTGAGTCATGGAGGAAGGAAACACTCTGGATTACAGTGATAGAGTGATTTACTTTTACTAAAGTGTTTACCATTTAAAAGGAGACCACAAATAACGTTTCCACTGAATCAGATTGACTTTTAAAAACTTTATTTTTATTAGTATTTAAGACATTTTTATACATAGAAGGCAGTAAAACAACACATAAAGTGAGTGATGTTTATTATTCATTGAAATGTTTTAACCATGACAGAGAATATTTCAACATGCATTTTTAATGAAAGAACTTCTCTTGGTATCTAGAAATCTTTTATGCCCAAATACAAAACTCTTAGGGCTGGATTCACAAAAGGATTTAGTTACCTCATTGACACTGTAGGGGCCTAAATCCCAGTGTCAGGTCCCATTGGGATTCACAAAACCCCCATTCAGCTGCCTCCAAACACTCGGCTTCTAATCTCACTCAGCACCTATATTTTTGCAGTAAAAGTTACCTGGGCACCTATGTTTCCAGAGACTGCAGCCCCACTCAAGGCGTTAAGATGCCCAAGACCCAGAACAAACCACAAACTAGGAGAAGATTATGTTCCTCTATCTAAATTGCCTCTGGGGCCCAATCTGGTAAGAATGCTCAGAGCTCACCTACCAGATTGGGCTGTATAGACAAGCTTACCCCAAATAGCAAGGGGGGGAGGACAACCTCCCTCATAACCTTGAGCCCAGCTTAGGGTACTCTCCTGGGACGTACAAGACCCCCAGTTCAAGTCCCCTGTCTGCTTGAGGAGGAGAAGGGATTTGAACAGGGATTTCAGTTACATGCCCTAGCCACTGAGCTACAGGATATTCTGATAGAGGCTCCTTCAATCTCTCCTGTTGAAGTTATTTCACCATGAATAAATAAAAAGTCACTGAAGCAGGGTGACTGGGCCCTGTGTCTCCCACCTTCCACTAGGCAACAGAGTCATTTTTGTGTGTGCTTGCTGTCTCGCTCTCTCGCCCAGTGATTCTTTCATTATTTATCCACAATGCCAAAAGAGGGTTTTCAACTGAGAATCCCAAGCAGAGGGAGGTGCCTCCCTGCAACTGGATTTAGATGACTATCTTTGAGAGACTGGGTGGGTCTTAGCACATACCCCTGGGCTTGGCATCTCCCTTACCTATTTTAGGTGAGCATGCTGGCTTATGTGAATCCCATTCTCAGGCCTGGTTTACATCTATGTAATGGCCCTATCCACCCAGTTACCTCCTGTGACCAAGTGCACCTCTGTATTCACACCCTATACACTATTGTAATAATCTTTGTTCAAAGATGCCTTGTGAGGTATCATTTGAAAATGAAATTTGAAAACAACTTGGTGGTCAATAATATCATTGTGAAATGTATAGAGCAACATTATATGTAAAGTTATGAACATAAGCTGAAATCATGATAGAAGTGTGTTTACCAGATAAGTCTGGGGAGTGGGTAAACCTGTTTCTCAAAGACAAAGGACAAGTTGACTCCTCTAGCCAAGAGTCATTGAAGCTGATGGGCAATCACCTGTCAAGTGGCCATCCTTTGGCAAAGAAGCGGGGGGGGGGGGGGGGGAGAACAACCAGATCTGCATCTTAGCAAACAGCAGCATGGGACCTCTTTCACCAACAGACTCTATGTCTCCATCCTCAAAGTGAGAATGAACTTTATCCAGGAGTAACCCTCAGGAAAATGCATTTCAAAGTGTGACTGAATGTAAAAGGGAGGGGTAAAAACACCCCAAGTTCTCTCACCCTAGCCATCTCTCTCTTTTTCACCTAAGATGACGAAATAAACAGCCTATGCACTTGGAGAGCAGATCCTCATCTGAGAATTTGGTAGCAATGTTACTGGGAACCTCTGGTAAGAACTTCACCTTGAACTAAATCTAGTTTGCTAAGTTTAAAAAGTGTTTTATCTTTTTTCTCTTGTAACCATTTCAGACTTTAATGCTTTATACTTGTATTCACTTAAAATCTGTCTCTTTCTAGTTAAATGAACTTGTTTTAATCTTTAATCAAAATTAATCCAGTGTTGTAAGCTGTGTGGATAACTCCATTTAGAGTAGCAAACTGTTGTATATTGATCCCTTTTGAGGGGCAACAGACCTAATGTACCTGGACTGTCCAGGAGAGGGCTGGGCAGTGCAGAACACATTTTGGGGGGGAAATTCGGGACTGGGAGTATGTTGGGGTAACACTGAAAGTGGTAACCAAGGCTGGTGGAAGCCAAAGTGTGACTAGTGTTTGCTAACAGGCTGCTGAGGTCAGAGTTGCTGGACCAGGGCTTTGGCTACATACAGACACTCAGAGTGAAACCTGTATTCTGTTTGGTTGTTTGTGAGGAGCCCAGATTGGGAACTACAGCAGCAAAGCATTGTGAGGCACACCAGGGTTACAGGGCAGGGGCAACAAAGCCCCTCACTGGTCCAGTTTATACCCCAGAATGTCACACTTCCATTAAAGCCAATTTCCTTTTGGGTTTTGATGGACAGGCCTGGATTCATCTGGAATTCATCCCACCTTCAGCTCAACAGGATGTAACTTCCTTATTTTCTTCCCATATGACTTTACTCAGTGGTCCGTCCATTTACCTCACTCCTTCCTGGCAGAATCACCAGGACAGTTTGGAAGGAAAATTCTAACCACAGGATGACCCTGAGTTACTTACCAGATAGGTGGAGACTCTCAAGTAATAACACAAATACACAAAATATATTCAGCAGAGCAATTGTATTAAATAGGAAGTAAATATAACATAATAGGGTAAAATACTACTCTCAGGGTCACCGGTGCCCTCCCCATGCTGATAATAACCATGAATTTCCCAAGTCACATGACCTTGTAATCACTTAAAATTTATCTTTCTATCATCAATAAACATGTCTTATTGTTTTATCTTAAACCAATGTGTGTTTGGATTAAAATATGTAGGAAAGTCCATTTGGGATAAGGTTTGGTGCATTATTATTTTCCTTTGATGAAATGACAGACTTTCTATGCGCTTGCATTGTTCAGCAGGGTGCTGAACAGTACAAGATGCACATTTCTGGAGTAAAGTCTGGGACTAAGAATCTGTGGGTGTCATCCTGTATGTAACTCATGAGTGACTGGTCAGAGTGCTCATGTATTTAACTGGGAGTGAATTTATATGCTGAAGGCTACGTGAGCAGGCCAGACGTGACTGTTCTGGAAGTAAAGCAGTGTAAAAAGTACCATAGGCTAGGGAATTAAGGGGACAAGGAATAATGGTTTCAAGTTGCAGTTGTGGAGGTCTAGGTAGGATATTAGGAAAAACTATTTCACTAGGAGGGTCGTGAAGCACTGGAATGGATTACCCAGGGAGATGGTGGAATCTCCATCCTTAGAGGTTTTTAAGGCCCAGCTTGACAAAGCTCTGGCTGGGATGATTTAGTTGGGGATTGGTCCTGCTTTGAGCAGGGGGTTGGACTAGATGACCTCCTGAGATCTCTTCCACCCTAATCTTCTATGATTCTATGATACCTGTGACAGGGGTCCCAGTGGGAGCCAGCTGAGGTCACTCAATTAGGGTGAACTGCAAAGAATGGGGGAGCCAAACTCCAAAGCTGGTGGATAATTCAATACTTAGATTTACCAAGCCATCATAAAACAGCTTCTTTATTACCTCACTGATTGTCCAGAAACCAGCAACACAGTTCCCTTAAAGTAACCCAGCCTCAGGCCTCCATTCAGGTACCCAATTCAAATATGATGAAAATTCCTGTAAATCTTATTTCATCATATAAAAGAAAAGGTTCTACCAATCCCAAAGGATTGGACACATTACCTCCCAGGTTATAGAATATTTCAGATCTCACCCAAACACATGCATACAGCCAATCCTTATTAAGTAAACTAAAATGTATTAAAAAAGAGAGAGTATGGTTAAAAGATCAATATACATATAGCATGAGTTTAATTTTTGAGGTTCAGATACATAGCAGAGATGGTTGAGTTTTGTAGTTGCAAAGAGTTCTTTCAGAAATAGTTCACAGATTATAGTCCAATGTCCAATATCATATTCAGGGTGTACCAGCGTAACTGGGATCTCATCTTGCGACTCAAACGTCCCCTGATGAAGCTTAAGCAGATCTGAGATGAATGACCCAAGGATCTTTTATACAATTTCATGTCTTCTTTGACAAGTCGGAGTCCCTCGGGGAACATAAGATAATTAGGATGAGTTTGAAGGTTGTCCATCACCGGTACTTACCAATACGAATTAACATAACGCAATTGGCTTGTTCCCCCACCATTCACATTTGCTATATTTTTTGCTATATATTTCAAAGGGATATGAATACAGAGCTATCCTGTGTTTACAATTCATTTAAATGCTAAGATGTTCTTTTGATCTCTGAATAATCAGAATAGACAGGGACCGTTGATTACACTGTTGACCATTACCATATACATGTACATACTCAAAAACACAAACATTATCCCCCCACATGTCTTTAAGGGTTGAATTTGAGTCATTCATCCTGCAGGATGTTTAACCATTTCTGGCTATGCATCAGAACACCACTGCTCAACAGTCCAGATTGTACCTTGAAGAATGTCACAGCATCCAATAAGGACCCTCCTTTTTAGTCATGCTAGCTCCTCTTCCTGGGCTTTTGCTTTTCAATCATTTGACTCTAGTCCCCTCCTTTTTCTCAGACACTGTTCCTCCTTTGAGTAGACATGCTGGTGGCTATCCACGCATACATACTATCTCTGCCCCGCACCAATAGGGCCCCTATCACTCAAAATAGTGTCTCTTCTCTCTCCCTTTTGCCTAGCAGACTGAGTTGGCCTTTGGCCCCCCTTCCTCACAGGGACAGTGTGCCTTTCCCTGAATTAATAGCACACAAAGACCCATGAACCAAGATAACCACCTTGTGGGTTACATCTAATACACTGGTCAACTTAGCTATGTCACTCGGGGATGTGAAAAATTCACACCCCTGTGAGATGTAGTTAGGCCAACCTAAGATCTGGTGTAGACACTGCTACGTCGACAAGAATTCTTCTGTCCACCTAGCTATTGCCTCTCAAGGGAGTAGATTTACAGCAGCAACAGAAAAACCCCTTCTGTCAGTGTAATAAGAGTCTACACTGCAGTGCTCCAAAGACATAGCTGTGTCACTATAGTGCCTATAATGTAGACATACCATCAGGCTCCCATCTCTCCCAATTCATTGCATAAGAAGCCTCAGTAGCCAATGCAGGCTTAGTGAATCTCAGTGATTTTCTAGGTGCCGAAATTTCTTTGTGAATTTTTTTAGTAACAATTGCAGGTACACTGTTATTACATAAGAGAGGGGAAGCAACTAGTTTACTTGATACTAGAGACCACAGGCCTGGTCCACAAAGTTTGGTATGTCTAAATATAAGGGTTTGGATTAAGCCCATGTCTCTTCAATATGACTAGCATTCTTGGAGTTTGAACCAAAGTGCTCTGTAATAATGTGCATGCAAGTTGCACACAGATAGTTATCATTGGATTTACATAAGTGTCCATGTGCTTGTTTGCAACATACACTTATCAGAAATTCCTGAGTTACATCTTGTGTTAAGGGAAAGAATATTGACCCAAGAAAATGGGGGAGGCAAAAGGAGACAAAAATAATCTTCTTGCTCATTGTTTGAGTTTTTAGTAAGATTTTTATTATCTGCTGATCTTTTGCAGAAGTTAAGTAGGCAGCTTTAAATCTCAAAAGGCTTTGTTATCATGATTCACCCACTGCTGGGTAGTAAACAGGGGCACCATCTCTGCTCCTTCATCCATATTGTTTGTCAACCAGAAAGCCCCCAATTCTACTTAAAGTTCTGGCACTCAAACCAATAAAATGAAGATTTTCCCCCTTCAAATTCAAGGTTTGTTTTTGTTCTGGTAGCTCAGGGAATCTGTGCTTTATCTATCACATTAGATACAGTCACTATTATAGTCCCTCCTGGTGTGCCACGGCCATTCCTATTGTGCAGTGGAATTCTGCACTATTTTTCTGTGCATTGGGGATCTCCTTCAATATTTAGATATAACAATAGAATAAGCAAGGTTTCCACAAATTTTAACAATTCTGGGAGCTCTCTCGCTGCTGGTACGCCCAGGAATCTCAAATTGTATGACAATATGACCTGATTTGGTTTTCCAATGTTTCCATTCAACTTTCTAAAAAAAAAACCTACTTTCAATTAAGATTTGGGTCTTGGAAGTGTTCCCTTTCATGTGTATTAAAACAGTCTTTTACCTCCTTCTCTAGCCCTGTAATGCAGTGCTTTGTTCCAAAAACTTTCCCATCCAGGTTTTGCATGCAAGACGTAAAGGCTTCAATCTTCCTTCTCAGGGATATCAGAGGTCTGCAAAGCATGAAGTCTTGCTAATATTTGCTTAAATAACTCATGCATTAGTTTGTCCTGCTCCACGTCAGGCATCAAGTTACACACCAATTACATAAATGGCACCAACCGCTCACTTGACAAATTATCTGTATGTTTTAGACTTAAGCATTTTCAAAACATCCTCCAAACAGTTTCTATTTCAGTGTGGCAACATCTCTGTTTGTTCCAGTTCACCAATTGATTTAACTGCAATAAAACTGTTGTAACTGGAGAGGCTGATGGAGCAGTCTGAATACAAGTCATTCAGTAACTAATGATTAATTTTTTGCAAACCAATTCACAAATAGCTAACTAATGATAATTAAAAAGTAAATGCATCCGATGAAGTGAGCTGTAGCTCACGAAAGCTTATGCTCTAATAAATTTGTTAGTCTCTAAGGTGCCACAAGTACTCCTTTTCTTTTTGCGAATACAGACTAACACGGCTGCTACTCTGAAACCTAATGATAATTAATCCTTGAATTATCTGAGTGAAGGTCTCTTCTACATTGTTTTCCTATTGTTCTTGCTTTCATATTGCTTTATTTGCTTATCACTTTCCTGTCATTAGAAGCAGTGGGCTATCTAAGGTGGTTAGGTGGACATAGAGAAGGTTATGTTCTCTTTGGACAGCAATGGTCTCAGATCCATCCCTCTGGTCTGGCTATCAGATGTGAGCAGTACATTTCTTCCTTTGCAAACAATAAAATAATTCTGTCTTTGTTATCTCACATTTCCTTGAAGGAAAACAATGATTCACTACGACAGCTCAAAAGCCTGTCTCTCACCAACGGAAGTTTGTCCAATAAATGATATTACCTCACCCACCTTGTCTCTTACTACCAAAACTGTCTGTTATGAATTATGTGCTTTAGCTGTTTAACACAAGGGTGAATTGTACAGAACAATAGGAGGGCATACTTCAGAAGTAGTCCATACAAGTTCATCACTTTTTAACCACTTTCATAATATTACCAGTGCTACAGCAAAAGTCTTAACTATAATTAGGATAACTCTGAGAATAACACAAAGTAGAAAATTCATAGACCTAACTAGTTTTTGGAATTGCCTGTTTTCTATTGTTTTGGGTTAAAGTTTTAAAAACCATCTAAGGCCCAGATCCTCATAGACAGGGCCCTATCAAATTCAAGGTCCATTTTGGTCAATTACACAGTCATAGGATTTTAAAAATTGTAAATTTCATTATTTCAGCTATTTAAATTTGAAATTTCAGGGTGTTGTAATTATAGGGAATCCTGATCCAAAAAGAAGTTGTTGGGGGATCACAAGGTATTGTAAGGGAGGTTTCGGTACCACTACTCTTACTTCTGTGCTGCTGCTGGCGTCAACGCTGCCTTCAGAGCTGGGCAGCTGGAGAGCAGTAGCTGCTGGCTGAGAGCCTAACTCTGAAGGCAGAGCCGCCACCAGCACTAGCACAGAAGTAAGGATGGCATGGTATGGTATTGCCACCCTTACTTCTGCGTTGCTACCTGCAAAGCTGGGCCCTCAGTCAGAAGCCGCCACTCTCTGGCCGCCCAGCTCTGAAGGCAGCAACGCAGAAGGGTGGCATGGTATGGTATTGCCACCCTTACTTCTGCATTGCTGCCTCGGGGGTGCTGCCTGACCAACAGCTACCGCACTCTGGCTGCCCAGCTCTGAAGGCAGCGCAGAAGTGAGGGTGGCAATACCACAATTCCCCTAAAATAACCTTGTGACACCCCCCCACCCCACTCCATGCAACTCCCTTTTGGATCAGGATCCCCAATTTGAGAAACGATGGTCTCCCTTGTGAAATCTGTACAGTATGGGGGAGAAAAATCTTTTGTCTCTCTGGGTTCCCACCGCTCCTTCTAAATGGAAAAGCACCAGGTTTAAGATGGATTCCAGAACCAGGTGACATGGTCCTGGGAGACCCCAAGCCTTCATTCTTCCTAGCCTGACTCACAGGAAGGCTTGCAAGTAAACAGAGGCATTTACAACCAGTTGTCCTAGTTGATGGGAACCATCAAGATTCCAAACCACCATTCATGGCCCATACTTTGCATAATTACAATAGGACCTCAGAGTTATATGTCATATTTCTAGTTTCAGATCTGAGAATGATACATTTATACAAATAGGATGACCACACTCAGTAGATTATAAGCTTTGTAATGATACCTTACAAGAGACCTTTTGCATGAAGCATATTTCAGTTACATCATATCCACACTTATTAGCATATTTTTTATAAAATCATATGGAGTGCAACGTCACAGAGACGTCTACACATACAGTGTTGCAGCGCATCTGGTGATGATGCTCTATAACAATGCCCCTCCCCATAACCCTCCCAGGCCAGCTTGGCCCTCCGCACCCTAACCCCACCCCACCTCACGCTGGCCTAGCACCCCCCACATGACACACACACAGAGCCATCCCTAGGGTACAGCAATTTGGGGAAGTCGCCCCGTTTCGCCATACCCTAGGGACGACTCTGCCCATCAGCATAATAAAACCACCTCTGTGAGCGGCACAAGTCACGTCGGCTCTCCCACCGACATAGCGCTGTCCACTCTGGTGCTTATCTCGGTGTAACCTATGTTGCTCAGAGGGGTGGGTTATTCACACCTCTGAGCGATATAAGTTCTGTAGTGTAGACATAGCCTTAGTCACATATTGAAAATGTTACCCTTTATCCTTTATGCCTATTTGTATTTCCACTATAATTCTTTTTTTTCACAGCCGTTCCTTAATGATTAAGCATGACAATGATGCCTGTCATTTTCATTAGAATATATATATTTTAAGTTTATTCTTTCTACTCTAGGCACATTGATTAAATTACATGGTCATAAAGTTTAAGTTTGCATGTACAAAGCGCTTGTGGGGAATGAATGCACATTAGCCAGGCCGTTTTTAGGATTGACTTTATTCTAGCTTCTTTCACTGGGCATTTTTAAACTTTTCATCTCCTTTGAAACAGTCAAGATTTTTTCATTAAAAACATCTTTTTTCTCCCAAAGTTTATATATACAGCTCCCCCTTTGCTTTTTAATAGGAAATCTAGTTCTAACACTTCCATATGAGGAGAGATTAATAAGACTGGGACTTTTCAGCTTGGAAAAGAGAAGATTAAGGAGGGATACCATAAGAGGTCTATAAAATTATGACTGGTGTGTAGAAAGTAAATGAGGAAGTGTTATTTACTCCGTCTCATAACACAAGAACTAGGAGTTACCAAATGAAATCAATAACCAGCAGGTTTAAAACGAACAAAAGGAAGTATTTCTTCACACAACACACAGTCAACCTGTGGAACTCTTTGCCAGAAGATGTTGTGAAGGCCAAGACTATAATGGTTCAAAAAGGAACTAGATAAGTTCATGGAGGATAAATCCATCAATGGCTATTAGCCAGGATGGACAGGGATGTAAAACCATGCTCTGAAGTGTCCCTAGCCTCTGTTTGCCAGAAGCTGGGAATGGGTGACGGGGATGGATCACTTGATGATTGATTACCTGTTTCTTCATTCCTTCTGAAGCACCTGGCATTAGCCACTGTCGGAAGACAGGATACTGGGCTAGACGGACCATTGGTCTGAACCAATATGGCCGCTCTTATGTTAATACCTTGAAGCTGCATCTTTCTCATATTTCCTTACATTTTGCACAGTGAATAATTTATTATTTATATAAATTTCAAAATGTGTTACATTGGTTACAATAAGAAAAGGAGTACTTGTGGCACCTTAGAGACTAACAAATTTATTAGAGCATAAGCTTTCGTGAGCTACAGCTTCTGCATGAAGTGAGCTGTAGCTCACGAAAGCTTATGCTCTAATAAATTTGTTAGTCTCTAAGGTGCCACAAGTACTCCTTTTCTTTTTGCGAATACAGACTAACACGGCTGCTACTCTGAAATTGGTTACAATGTTGGTATTATTCAGGTTTCTGTTTCCTTTTAGTGATCGAGTATTAATTTTGGAAGCTCTGCATGTTTCATGTATTTTACTGTACTAAGATAGTTTTCTGGAGTGAGGCATCTGAGCAAAGATCTGTCTCTGCCTTTCTGAAGCAAGTTTAATTAATGCCTCTCTTTGAACAGTATGTAGTGATACCCTTCACATGAGGTTACTGTGTATAACACCTATATGCATAACATTCTATTATTTTCAAGTTCTTATACTACTCTCATCTTTGTGGCATCTTCCAGCAGTAAACTAAATGAGGTGAATAGCATCTGCCATATACACTTCCATCCACATTCCTCTCCCCAGAAGGAAGTCTGCATGAGTGGGTCTATTATTTAAAGCTGATGTGCTTTGTGCTGTCATTTGTGAAGCCATGATTTAAAAGGTGTGCTTTTAACTTGGATAGGTAAGTGGTGAGGTTTAAAATAGTTATTAGTTCCTTCAGGTGTGAGTGCTTCAGCCCTGGGCTAATGCCGGAGTGGGAATTATGTCAGCCTTGATTAAAGCCTTGATTAAAGCTACTATGCCAGAGTGGAGTTTACAGTGGCACTTGGCAGTCACAGTCCTAGAAGATGAGGCAATCTTTTAGGTACCTTGGGCCCATTTTCAAATTCAAAGTTCTTTCACAAACTCTAGTGTGTTGCTAGTCTTTTAGTTTTTTAAAACAGAAATTTCATATATTCATGAGAAGTACTAGTACAGCCAAAATCTTCTCAGAATGGGTTTCCACAGTACTGTACTTTTGGGGATTTTAACCTCATTGTCATTATCAATTTTTGATCTATGGGATTATATAATGTGCATCTTTTTGTTTTTAATTTTTTTTCCAAAATGGTATCTATTAACAAGGGACTATCTTGCACTCCAAAAATACTTTTCTTTTTCAGTTTCTCCTCTGTTATACATTGGTTGCACAGTCATTCCTTGCTGGATTACCATTTTGCTTTAATCTCTGGGTTTCCACCTCTAGTTTATGGTAATTGATTCTGTATTTGGTAAGTATCTCTTTACTTTTGTATGTTTCACAGCAAACGAAAGATTCAAATGCAACTGTTAAGGTTGTAGATGTGCTTTATCTGTTCTCTAACTTGTGTGTTGTTTTTAGATATCCATGTGACATTTTAAGTTTTGGAGGGAGTCACTTCGCAACAATGACCTGGAGATTAGTATCAGAGGTCTGGGAGTTATATGGGGAGGGAGGTGCTATGTTTTTAGTATTTTTGGCTCAGCTCCTCAGAGGTTTTTAGGTGCCTAAGTGGGAGTTACATACCTTTAAGGCACCAAAGTAAGAACCTGAGCATCTGAGCCATAGTGCTTTGGTGGTGAAGGGCTTATGCGACTTGGTGCAGGAAGCTGGACATCAAATAAGCTGGACATCAGATTGCAAAAAGAAAAGGAGGACTTGTGGCACCTTAGAGACTAACAAATTTATTACAGCATAAGCTTTCGTGAGCTACAGCTCACTTCATCGGCAGATTGTCTCTTAATATACGGGAAGACTAAAGACTCGGCATTGTGCGGGGCCTTTTATCCCAGAGGGAGCGGTCTGGCAGGCCGGGCTGGGGCTGATCACACCGGGTAGGTCTGCACAAAAGTTGTACTGGTGGATCCGCTCTGTCAGTCTGGCTTGTCCGCAGGGCAGCCCCACAGCGTTCCCGGGGGGAAGGGGCGCTGCCGTAGCCATGGGGCAGCGGGGGTCGCATTCCAGCCCCAGCCTCCCTGCCCCGGCACTGCGCCCCCCTCCTCCTCGCCTTTTCTTCTTCTTCTTCTTTTTCTTCCCCCGCCCATAGAGGCCAGAGTTCACACGTCGAAACTCTTGCATAAGAGCCAATCGGCAGCCCTCCCTGCGCAGCGCCCACCAACCCCCGGCCAATAGGAAGCCCCGAAGCCGCTCGCCCCGAAGCCAATCAGGAGCAGGGGCGGGCTATGCACTGTTGATTTGGCAGGACGGGCAATCAATGGGGGGGCTTCGTGTCCGATCGCCCGCCCCGCCCCGCCCATTCCCCGCCTCCGTCCTTGCCCCGTTGCCCTGGAACCCGTTGTAAATATCCCGAGGCGGGCGGCGGCCTCTTTAAGCGCAGCGCAGCCCGGGCCCGCCAACGGCCTGGGGCGGGGGACGGGGGGTCGGCTTGGGAAGGGATGCGGCGCGGCGCGGCGCGGAGCCGGCGGCACTAGGTACCGGGCGGGGGCTGGGCAGAGCCTCGTAGTGACCCGGCTGCACTGCAAGGGGCGGGGGGTTGGGATGGGGGAGGGGGGGGTCGGCGAATGAGGCGTGGGGGATGGGCAGGACTGGGAGTGGGAGTGGGGTGGAGGGAGTTAGGACGGGATGGGGCGTGAGGGGAGCGGGTGCGGGGAGGAGGTTTGAGGAGAGGGGGCTGGGAGCGGGGAGGGGGCTGGGTTTGGGAGAGAGGGAGGGAGGGGCTTGGGGGTCAGGGCCGCCGATTTTTCCACCAGCACCGTCGCTAGGGGGGATAACAGCCACTTCCTTGTGTTTCACGTCTGTCTGTCCCTTGCTGTGCCCAGAACTCTTCAGGCCTAGGTCGGCCTTTACTGGGCATCAGCTATTTCCAGAGGGTCTCCTCACTAGTTTTTGTGTCTGGCATTAGTCTTGCAGAGTGTTACTGTGGAAACCAAATACCCCCAAGCCTGTGATCCTCAACTCTGGGTCCACAGTTTAAGAATTCGGTCATCAGTATTGTGGTCCAGATATTACCTCTTGATCACTTTTTATAATGTCGAACGACATAATGCTTAAACCCGCCATTTCATTGTTTTGGGTGGAGGGGAAGGGTGTTTTTGTGTGCAATACCCAAAAAGGCTATTGAGCAATTCCCAGAGTGATACCTATTCCTGTTGACATAATGGACAAGGCTGATACACAAACATGTTTGGCATGAGACTGTGGGAATCCTGAATTATCTTGCCCTTTCTGGGGGGTTTTCTATGTGAAATCTAAAAGCTGAACCACTAAAATATTCTCAGTTTCTTTTCTTTTTTTTTTTTTTTAACTGTTGTAGAAAAATGCATTATGAATGATGCCCCTGATTGCGAAAATGAACGCCAAGAGCTCACGTTCTGAACGTGAGGATAAAAAGATTTGGAAAGGAGCCAACAGTTCTACCTATAGCTACTACTAAGGTCTTCCCTGTCAAAATGAACATTCTTTGAGAAAAATCTGAACAACTGTCATTTGAAAAATGGGAGAAAGAACAAGGAGCTTGGATTCTGCCCATGACAGAACATCCGATGGTGATAAAAATAGCAACTCCTACTATTCAGATGAAGATAATGCATCTCATGCTTCTGATCAATCACTTTCACTAAGCTCTCAGTCTACAAGCCATGGGAAAAAAGATCACAAAACACAGACATTGAGCAGCCTTGTGCATTACCAAGGTAAGTAGATCACAAAACATGGCACCCCGAAACAGTCTACAAGTATCAGCAGTATTTTAAACTTTGAGGGAAGAAAATATAAATTATTTTATGTTTGTTAAGTGGTCTGTAACTTTTATTTTGATAACTCAAATTAACCTGTGTCTATAAAATTCTGCTAAACTCAATTTTAGAATTATTTATTTTTTCTGACGAGATAAAAAGACAAGTGAATTCTGTCCTGGTCCCATCCTCTAATTGCAATAGAACTTCAGATCTGCTTATGTTTCCAAGGTTGTCATTGGATTTCTTGAAGTAAATCCTTGTTATACAGTGTATATATAATACTTAAATCCAGGGAAGAATATTTATAATTTCTTGGACAAAATGTCCCAAAGATCTTTGTTATGGATATATGTTTTACTAGACTTTCCATTGTAGTTATATGCAATGTGTTCTTTCTCAAAAGAAATATTTATATTTCCATCCTTGGAGCTTCAAAAATAAAGTGTTTTAACTGATTATTCTCCAAAGTTAAAATTCATTCCACTCCCATCTCCCTTACCAGCATACCCCCACCCCAATTCCCTGGTAAACTGCTTTGCTGACTGGGATTGTGGAGGTAATGGAACTTACTCCTCACCCAGCAAGAAGTGAGAAGAGGCTCCTCTGCGGCTCCTAAGGTGGATAATGACTGAACAGCCTCTATGCTGAGTTTTGGCTGCTTATACTAAGCCATTGCACACAACTTCCAGTTTAAGTTACACTATATCCTGTCTTTCTAAAAGATAGACTCTATCTCAGCCAGAAGTTATGAGTCTCACAGTTTCTTTGACCCTTCTGGTCTGCTCAAGGGGTGCCCTCAAGTCTCAGGACTCTAGCCTTCACATCTCTCTTGGCAGAGACGTGCATCCCTCTCCCTTCTGACTGGGGTTTTAGGCTGCAGCCCCCTGTACTTCATTGTGATTATTCCAGCAGGCCTGATTGGAATCCAGCACCTGTGCTTTGCTTTCTCTCAAAGGGGCTATGGACAGAGTATGCAAGTGGTTGCAAGTAATGGAACAACTCTTCCAAAGCAAAGTACTTTTATTTAAGGATAAAAGCAATGCAGAGAGAAAACCAAAAATGAAAGGTCTAAACACATACTTAAGCCTGCCTCAGTCATGTGCAGACCCTTGTAGGTTCCAGTCTCTCCAGCCTTTCAGCAAGGTTTGAACAAAGGTTCACACGTCTGTTGACTGGATCAAAATGAGGGTCTCCAATCCGTTCGCTCTTAGTCTTTCTACCCTACACTGTCTTTTGTTTTCTCAATTCTCCCTAGCTGTGGTGGTACTTTCAAGTTGTTTACTTGTCCCAGGATTTTTAGTTCCTTTTGCAGATAAGTTTTTATAAGGGTGATACAATAGTATCACAAAGATACAGATAACATTCATAAAGTCAATATAATAGTCCCCAAATATACTGCATGTGGTACAATATCTGTCACAATGGGCTCGCTGCAGGAATCACTTGGTGAAATTCTGTCGCCTTAGTTGTGCGTGAAGTCCAACTAGATCATGTTGAGGCTTCAAATCAATGAACTGCCCATGGATCATGGCCTCAAACCCTCTTTCTTTGTTGGCCTATTTGGCGCTGACATGGTGCTCAATTCAGCTGTACTAAGGAGTGTCAGGTTCCCCTTCCTGTTTGTATGTTAGCTTTACATGTAGGTCTCTGGGAAACAAAATTACCATGGTTTTGTTACAGGTTTCAGTATGTTGTGGAAGAAAGAGGGTGATTGTTGAGGTTTTGTGGCAAAAACTGAATGTATCTGTTGACATGAACGCATACATGTCAAATGACTTTCAGAAATGGCAGGATCACCACACTAACCTTTCGTGCCCAGATTTATACAGATGGTTAAAAGTGCAAAACCATATGTGAGACTTTGGAGTGCTTGATAAGGATTGGAAAATAAAATCTATATTGGTAAATTTATCTGAACCCATTAAATAGGTGGAAGCAAACGGTTTGCCCTATGGTATAATTATTAACCTTTCATAACCTTTCAACTAACCCTTTCATAGCTGAATGAATGTGCCAAATGCTCTCTAGATGAAAGGAAAACTGAGTATTGTATATGATCAAGCTATGGAAAACTGAGTATCAGAAATATTGTGTGTGTGTGTGTGTGTGTGTGTGTGTGTGTGTGTGTGTGTGTGTGTGTGTGTGTGTGTGTGAAATGCTTAGGAGAAAACTAAGAAAAGATTGAAAAGCTGCTGTTTTGCCATAGAATGCTGTCTGTAGAATAGAGGAGATACAGTAAGTGCCAAAAGGAAAATAGAGGAGATAGTGCTTGCTCCCTCTTAGCTAATACCTGATTTGTGTACTGTAGTGTGTTTCTGCTGAATACCAGTTTCATGATTCAGAAGCTGCAATGGCAGGTATAGGATGGCATCCAATATATTGCTTCTAAAGGTTATTCTGCATTAATTCAGTAATAACTGCATATGTTCAGTTCTCTAAATGACAGTTTTTCTGTGGGTTATTTGACTTCTGCGTTATGATTTGAGCTATGTAAAAAGTCCAAAGCTAAGCTTGTGTGTGTGTGTATAATACTACAATTAGTATATTTTTATATATTAAAATTATATATATATATATATATATATATATATATATATATATATATATATATATACCTACACTAATCCCAAATCACTTAAAAATTATCTGTATGTTCTATATATGAAACACACATACAAATAATATTTTAAATTAATTGGGATTAATATCTATTAAATCTAATAAATCTAATAAAATGGGGATGCTCCTTGGAAAATAACATGTGACAGAACTAAAATTTATCAGAGAAGAACAAATTATCATAGGGTTTAGAACTTTGTTTCTAACTGCAATGAACCCATTGTTGTCATAGTCTTTATAGCAAGTACAGTAGCAGGTTTCCAGAAATACTATATATGTACTTTTGAATGTATCTAATAAAATTGCAGCATACTTGCTACAAAACTAGCTGAAGCTCTGATGATTACCATTTTAAATGTGTACAGAGATACAGTATTTCTATTTAAAACACTTAAAATGTAATCTGAAATTAATGAACAAAAATATAACTACTACAGATGATTACTTCATAATTTCACTCTGATGGTTGCAAGCAGCATAATTGGTTTCAAAGTCAGAGTAAGAAGAAAATCAAAGTATATAGCAGCTTTGCAGTGTATCGTAAACATAAATCTCTATCTTGTAGCTATGAAAATGAGAATAAACATTTTTGTGTTTGATTTTTCTAAAGAAAACCACCATGATATAGGTATTGTAAAAAAAATCTCTCAGGAAAAAAGGGCTTTATTTCAAGGAAGATGCCTGCTTATATAGAAAAAAATAACAATGGGCCTTGCCTAGTTCCTTACGGTAAAATCCGCTTTTTTTTTTTTAAAGCCACTAAAAAACCAGTTTCCAAATATGCACCAGCCAAAAGAGGGAGAAGGTGGGGTTTTCGCTCCCAGAGCCTCAATAGCGATTCTCCTACAAAAGATATAGATCTTGTTACAAAAAGGGTTCTTTCTGCCAGGCTGCTAAAAATCAATGAGCTTCGGAATGAGCTAACTGAACTCCACATCAAACTAGATGAGCTGCAGAAAGAAAACAGGGCACTGAAGAGACTTCAGTACAGGCAGGAGAAAGCCTTAAATAAGTTTGAAGATACAGAAAATGAAATCTCTCAGCTCCTCGCGCGACATAACAATGAGATTAGAATTTTAAGGGAGCGCTTACGAAAATCTCAAGAGAGAGAACGCACAACTGAGAGAAGACTGAAAGATTCAGAGGATGAACTGTACAGGACAAAAAATTCTTTGCAAAAATTGAAAAAGCTTTCTGAAGATAAGCACTTAGCTGAACGAGATGAACTGGCAAAGAAGCTAGCCTCAGCAGAGAACAGACTGGATGAGAGTGAGAAAAGAATTAAGGTGAATAACTTTCCTGACTTCCCCCACCCACACTTTTTTAATTTAACAATTTAATTTAACAAATCAAGTAGGAATGCTTCTTTCCAGTATGAGTGTCCTACGTTAATTTGAATTATCCATTTTTACAGCGGTAGGGTGAATGGAGAATGGTTTCTATTGCAAATAAGTAACACTATGTAAATTGTTTGTACATGACTGCACAATCATTTTACAATGTGTGCAGTATACTGTATGTATGTGTTTATTAATAATGTTGGTTACTGGTATGTTTTATCTTATGTGCTTATATTATAGAGTTGGCATTTTTAAACTAGATGCTAATCAATTTAGCAATAACTTCCAGATAGGTATGCAGCTAATTTAATTTTTCATAATCTAGTTTATGATGCTTGACTAGGTAGCATGTATAAGAGGAGGATCCTCAGGGATTTTAGAGGATATTATGCTGAAGTTCTATAAAATACATTATGTTTTTTAAAACAAATTCTCTTAAAAACTAATATAACTCTGCATCCATGCAATGTTTGGTTATTCTGTATAGGCTGGCTGCTGAGTCAGCCTCAAAGAATTATCATAATTTTATTCAAAGTTATCTCGTGTTATAGATATATGTACAGTAGGTATTTATTTTGGGAATTTTGTGCATAATGTTTGCATTCTAGTCAGCAAAACTATATATCCATGGGAAAGAAAAAAAGCCCTTTTAAGTCAAAACTAATTTTATATTGGTCCTGTAACATAAGAGTAACTTAACTGTCTAGCAGTTATGTGTGGTGTTAGTTTTTGTCTGGTATTTATACTCATATTTGACTATGTTATGATGGAGTTAAGATTGAGTGCCTATGTAGGAAATTTAAGGTAAAAAAATTAGAGATGGTATAATTATTAAAAAAAAAAAAATCCCAAGCATTATAAACCTAGGAAATTCAAGACTTAGGTTAAATTAAGTGAAATCCAAATATGTCAAGGTATGGAAATGTAGAGTTGGGAAACCCAAACAACATTAGTTCTGTACTGTAATGTTACCATACTGTAACCAGATATTTTCCAGTTCTGGGCAATACATTTCAGGAAAGATATGGACAAAATGGAGAAAGTCCAGAGATAAAAGATCAATAAAAATGATTAAACTTGACCTCTGATGGAAGATTGAAAAAACTGGGGGAGGAGAAGACCGAGGGGGGACATAAGTTTTCAAGTACAGAAAAGGTTTTTTACAAGGAAAAGGGAGAAAAAATTGTTCTTGTTAACCTCTGAGAATAGGACAAGAAGCAACAGGCTTAAATTGCAGCAAGGGAGGTTTAAGTTGGACTTTAGGAAAAGTTCCTGTCAGGATAGTTAGGCAATTCATTCCAGTGCGTAGGGAGGTTGTGGAATCTCCATCATTGGAGGTTTTTAAGAGCAGGTTAGACAAACACCTGTCAGGGATAGTCTACTAATACTTAGTCCTGCCTTGAGTGCAAGGGACTGGACAAGATGACCTCTCGAGGTCCCTTCCAGTCCTACGATTCTATGGTTTAAGGCATTTTAGCACTTGTGATTCCAGGTAAGATAAAAGTGATTTTTTTCTTTAAAGGCACTCTGGATATTTTTCTGCTTCCTCACAGTGTCATTATATGCTGTTCACGTTAAACAGCTATCACAAGGACAGGGTTCCCCAAAATTAAACCTGCACAAAAAATGGTTAAAGGAAGGTTGGGAAAATATTGTGAGGATGTCTTCTCCTCCTTATTCTTATCCCAGTTTTTCATGGATTTTTTTTTATTTCTAATATGCCAGTTTGAGAGCCCTAATTTGGGTCACATGGCCTCTGTGCCAATAGCATACAGAATCCGGGAGGTATTGTGAATGCCCAGTGCCTCCTCAGAATTATCTCCCTGTATGTGGGTGAGGTGAGGTTGGGCACCAACCAAACCTGGTGTGGCTGTCCCCTCTGATTAACTTCTGGATTTGATCAAGTTGCTGTGGACACAAAGTCAAATGGCCTCTGTACCATATTAGAGGCAGAGTCAGGTTGACCCTCAAATAGTATTTTTATATTTTTTGTTTGTTTTTAAAAATTGCTGTTTTTTAAACATTCTATTATCATATGAACTGCAGGATTTGGCAAAAAACCTTGAGCTCAATAACAGCAGTTTCCAGCGACAGTTGCAATCTGAGAAAAAAAAGGTACATGAGGCCCAAGAAGAAAATAAAGCTCTCCAAGAAGAGCTTCAACAACTAAATCAAAAGCTAAAGGTAAAAATCATGTACTGTAATATTAAACTCCAGCCACTTGAAGGCATTTTTAGCTGTGGGAGTACTTTATTATTGAAATATTTCAAGTTTACTTTAATCATTCCTTGCAAAAGTAACTTCATTTTTCTGCATATGAGTTCACTCTCTCTTTTTAAATTTAATCTTCTAAGTTCTGATTCTTGAATACCTGTATGAAAGGGAATGAGTTAATGTCAGTCATCGTTATTTATTATTTGCATTAGGTAGGAAAAGGATAGATTGAGTAATTGCACATGCATGCTGGCAATTGGCATGCATTTTTACTTTATCTGTACAAGCAATTACTTGCTTGTTTTAGGTGTACAGGTTCTAAAATTAGGCTATCAGAACCATTGTTTTAAAAATCATAATGCACAGTATTATTTAGTACTAACTTAGTCAGTACTTCCTGAAAGAGAAGCTGTCAGTTCAGATTTGGATCAAAATATAGATTGTGTAAAAAGGTTTCACGAAACCTATGGTTGATAGAAATGTTTCCATGACTTTTAGTTCCACTGGAAGAAGTTGTTTTTAAACAGCTAAACACCTTGGGGGATATAAAAGTGAAACTGATTTAAGTAATGTTAACTGCCCAATCTGAGAGAAATTAAAAGTAACTGGCATGTGCTGTGAAAAGTAAATAGGGTTTTTAAAACTTTCATTTTCAGTAATCAAAGTGTTAACAGTAAAGTTAAATAAACTTGCTAGTTTCAAATAAATGGGTCTTAAGTTGACAGTATTCCTTTAAAGAAGACTACGATACGTTGAAAAATACATTCATGATCAGAAGAATCCCAGCACTATTTATTAACTAACATTCAGTATTCCTGGTTAGGCAACATTCATTTCTATGTTCTTTTTAGTAAGAGCCATGTGAGAGGAATATATCCCTGTATTGTATATAGCTCAAGGCAAAAAAAAAATGGAATTTTTCTCACAACAGGATCAATTTTAATCTCTGCATTGCTCCAAAGATATTCTTTATGGCTCCAATTCAGCAAGATATTTAAGCACTGAAGTCAAAGGGACTACTCATATACTTACTTACATAAGCATGTACTAACTACCTTGTGGAAACAGGGCCTGTATCCCCAGGGCTGACCATCATAAAAATTATGGTACTTGAATTTTCCATGTTCTCAGCTGTGTTCTCTTTCTGAACAATACACCCAGGGCCAATTCTGACAATGCTGCCAAAGCTGTAATATAGCGGATCTTGCTTGTCAGAGTTACTGCCCAGTCCACTAGCTGGTAGTAATGCTAATGTGATTTTTTTTTATACTTAGTATAATACAGAAAATTAACATGGTACACACGTACATCTGCAATTTAGATTTCTAAAATTTTAAGCACCTTTGTATGAAAATTTTGGCCTTCAGTTTTATCTTAGTTCAAAGATATAATACTAAATGTTAGAGACTATTTTGGCAATCAACTGATTTTTGAGAGGGGAGGAAACCATATACTAGAAATGTGATATTAAGAATTTGAACGTTCTCTGTAAACGTGCTGAATAATCAAGGACCTTATTCAATGAAGAATGAACAAAATATATATAATTTTCCTTTAAACTACACAGTTGCTTAGCCTTGCCACAATTTATTTTAATGGCTGTTAAATATAAGTTGATGTAACTTTATTAATTTAACTTTGCTGTCTCTACCTCATTCATTATCAGGAAAAAGAGAGAGAACTTGTTGCAAAAAATATATATGCTAACCGTATGTTGAAGCCATCACCTAAAAAAGACACAGATGTTACACAAAGGAAAAAAGGTAATTTAAAAAGAGGATATAAACAGAAAAGCTACCACCAAATAGACTCTATTGTTTTTCAGTGTTCAAGCCATTAAGTGTTTGTTTCATTTTGACCCTTCCAGGTCCTGTCCCAGGCTGTGGAATTCTTCACTCTCTGTAAAACACAGCAGTCAAAACAAAAATTACAATGCATGTCATTAGTTATTTGACTGTCCCCTAATAATAGTACAATGAAGCCACCATACCCCCAACAAAACCACTAGGGCTGTCCGCTCTCAATTCAGCAATTTACGTAATCCCAAATGTTCATGGAGGGGGGGAAGGGAAAGGGCTTTGTTTAGAAATAGTTTGCTATTAAATCACATCTAGTAATCAAGCAGGTAGCTTGATTATAATTAGACCCACTGGAAATATGCACCATTGTCATTCCACATCACTGTGTGGATTTAGGGGTTTCTCTGAATTTTTGCTAACTCCAGTTAATAGAGCAGAATTTAAGTATGCATTGAAAAAAGAATTACATCCATCTGACTGAAGATAATTTTTCAAATGCAAACCAGTGTACTGATATCTTCCTGAACCTGCAGGCAGACTGAAACCTTGTTTTACTTGTGTATATAGGGCCAGATCCACTCGCACTGAATTAGTAAGATTACTCACCAGGAGTAAGGCAAACAGTGTTTTCTGTAGCATTTTAAGCAGGTTTTGATGTCTATACTTTAAACCGTTTCATGGGTGATCCCTTTAATGGAAATATCCTGCTATTATGCATCATCCAGTGTACTTAGGTTAATTTGAAAGGCCATTCACAGAGACAAGGTTGCAAGTCAAAAAAAATGCAAGCAATAGACTATCCTATAATATTAAAGTTGGTCTTTTTGTTTCTTTAAAAGGAGCATCTGTGAGGGAAGGGAAATAGACAAAATCTAGACCACTGGCAGATTGTGGGGAAAAGGTATCCAAGGGGGATTTTTTTAAAGACCCCTTCAGTAGATTTAAATAACATATTATTTGGGGACTCTTAGAAATATCTGCAGAATTTTCCAAACACTTCCCCAGAATCTTGGGAAAGTTCCTTAGAGTTTGGCAGTATTTCCCACAGGTTCCCGTTGGCCCTAATTATGAGGTACTTTGACTTTAAGATACTTTCAGAAACATGTAACGCTTTGTTTTGTGTGGATTTATTTTTTGTCCTTTCAAATAATTGTTTTTGCTCCAAAATTTCATCAAAATGGACATAGATTTTTTTTTCTTTTTTTCTTAAGTAGAGATCAGCCACACTAAAAAAACAAAAAAAACCTGCTGATCTTCACTAGATCAGGATGCTTTTATGTATTCTTCTAAGTTATAGGAATACTATTAGCTCCTAGGTATAAATTCATGAGATGCAAAGATGACAATTTAAAAAAAAATTGGGTTCTTTTTTATTTGGGAATATTTTGAATTACCAAAAAATTAAAATGTGACTTGCTTTGGGTTTAGCTGATCGCCATATTTGGGGTCGGGAAGGAATTTTCCTCCAGGGCAGATTGGAAGAGGCCCTGGAGGTTTTTCGCCTTCCTCTGTAGCGTGGGGCATAGGTCACTTGAGGGAGGATTCTCTGCTCCTTGACGTCTTTAAACCACAATTTGAGGACTTCAATAGCTCAGACATAGCTGAGGTTTTTCGTAGAAGTGGGTGGGTGAGATTCTGTGGCCTGCGTTGTGCAGGAGGTCGGACTAGATGATCAGAATGGTCCCTTCTGACCTTAGTATCTATGAATCTTTGTTTTTGTATATATTCATTACAGCCACCAGCCAGAATACTAAAAAAGGATTCCAGACTACAAAAGGAGTACAGACTAGTGGGTACTTCTCACCAATACAATTTCCTCCACCACCAGAGTTTGTTTCTGTTTATGTAACAGATCAGAAAGAAGAGGAGACACTTCTCAGAACGGTGAGTTATTTTATAGTTCCAAATAATCCAGCTAAGAAGCTACATTTCCTAAGGTCTAATTTATATTTTAGGAAAGACATCCTCATATCTTAGGAAAATGATTAGGCACTCAGACCTAATTACAGTTTTACATGATCCTGTTTAAATTTCATGTTCCTCTGAATCCTGTTGACTATCATTAACTTGCTCTGCTTCTAATTACCTATTATCATTTCACTGTAATCCCTACTGACTTGACATTTTGGTTTTTTTTTCTTCTCTATTTCTAGTCTAGATATTTGAGTAGTCTCTTGTTCTCAGTATTTTTGCTGAGCCTTAATTATGGTTTACTTTTTACTTCCAGCCTTTTTCTGCAATCATGGATTTTAGTGCTTTGTCCCATTGCACTAGTATCCAAATCCTGCTCCCCTATGTAAAGCATGAAATATATTTCTGTTATCTTTATCCCAATGTTTTTTGCTGTTAACATCTTAATTATAAAATAGTATCTCACTGATTTTTAATACTTTTGATCCATAAGGACAAAATTAAAGTGAAGTGTAAGGTGATGTTAGTTCACCTCCATAGATCTACTTGCACTCACTGTACAAATGTTTAAAGGGTATGAGAATTTTAACTTATGCACTGAGGAGCTGCAAGAAGGTGTACATTTAGTAAGGTAGAGACTACCAAGTGTGCTGTAAATTCCGTAGCTGTAGAATCATGGAATACATCAGACTTCGCTTAAAAGTGAAATATCCACAAGAATCTCCGGTTTCTTTCCGTCCCCACATTTATAATATTTTCTTTCAATTGTGGAAAACTAAGCTTAAAGAAAAGTGTAACTTTTAGCTTAGGAAGCATTGAGATTCATGGTCATTCTGATCTCTGCCAGAAGGAAATTCCATGTTTGGAAAGCCTTGTTTCCTCATTCACAGGTTTTTATCCTTGTAGTTGACCATTCTGTTAGTTCAGAAGAAAGTAATGATTTAGGAAGTCATGATGTCAGAGAGAGAGAAGTGGTTCCCTAAAGTTGCTTGGATCAATTTCAAGGAGGAGTTTTGATTACCAGGACTGAAATCTTGAATATGTCTCTCTGTACAGCTGGGAATCAATTCAGCAGGTAGAGCATTAGGGTGGTGCTCTTGGTAGGCCTGTGTTGCTGCTTTCTGTAGCAGCTGAAGCTTTTTCAGGGTTAGCAGTTTGATTCCTAGGTCTTCAGTTCTAAAATCTTCTCCATTATCTATAAACTTTGGTGCATGAGTCCTTTAAAATGTAGTAGATTTGGATGATCTGCCTTGGCCAGGGGTCGGCAACCTTTGGCACAAGGCCCATCAGGATAATCGGTAAGCAGGCTGTGAGACATTGTTTGCATTGACCATCTGTAGGCACAGCCCCCGCAGCTCCCAGTGGCCATGGTTTGCCATTCCTGGCCAATGGACCAGGACTTCATTGTGCAAGGCGCTATACAATACAGAACAAATACATTTTAGTATGAAGCATTACAGGATGCAGTTTTTATTGAAGACGCCATACAAAATCAAGTTGATGGTTTGCAAGTACTTACGACCATGTTAGGTCTGATAACAGTTTTAGGGCCATTTCCCCAGCTGAGGTAAACTGGAGTGGCTTCACTGAAGTCCTTAATATCATTCCGATTTGGAAGAATTTTTGTGTTTAACAATAAACAAAAAAAGCTCTTGCAGAAATTTTCTATCACGCTTTCTTTTATCAATTTATGTCAGGAACAGGAAACTCAGAAAAAAGAATGGAAAGAACAAGCAGAGCATCTAAGGCAAGAACGGAACAGGGAGATGGAGGAGAAATTGAAACATGACCAAGAACTGCAGGCTTTAGAGGAGAAAGCCCAGAAACTATGTGATGGTAAGAAAACTGTGGCTACTGCCAAGATGGAAAATCTAGACAAAATAAAATACCAATCAAATGAGGCTTATAACGCTTCTCTTGAAAACAACAAATTGATTCTGGAAAAGGAAAACCTCTAAAAAGGATAAATGGTTTAATGTGAACAAGGTCAAAACAGAAAATTTTAAGGGATACAAAGTAACCTCCTTCCTGTGCCCTGCTGTTGCTGCCTCAAGACAAGCCAAATACCAACTGTGGAGAACCACAGCTGAAAAAAATATCCATGAAAAAAAGTCAGTGGACAGTTTGCACCAACTCAGAATCTGCCCCCCTGGTGTCTTGGGGTAAAATAGTCCTAATAACACACACATCCATCTTACTATAAAAATAAGATTTTTTTCCCCAGCATTCCTCACTCAAATTCAGCTGCCTACTTCTTCATAGTGGAGATGTTATGCCATATGTAGATGAAAAATATCAACTGTTGCATTTTGTTTTCATAAGCTTGGTATAAAGTGCAGTACAAGTACAAATTGTTGTCAGTGCTGTCACCACCAAAGTCCATGTCCCAACTCTTCAGAGAGGATTCCTGATCGGCAGGATCCATTCTGTACATGTGTGTCAGGTTGTTCTTGTTCAAATCTGAACCTACCTTAAAACTTTATATTCAGACAGGAAAATTCTTTTTTGGATCGGTAAATATTCAGAAAACCGCCTTTGTGTGCATGCAACTTTGTGTGTTCAATCACTTGGCCACAAACTCTTAAATCCATTGTGCATGCAATTCATATGTGGAAGGACCTGATTTTCGCCCCCTTACACCTCATGTAGCCATTTGTACCTGTGAAAAGTGGTGTGTCCTGTTTTTGCAAATAATCATTTATATTCAGTTGATGGTGCACAGAAAGCTTGTGCAGAGGTATTTTCAACACACACTATGGCCTGCAGACACCCAAGTAAGGAAGAGGTAATATTTTAAATTGCTCCCTACTGTAGAAAAACAAACCATTGAAAATTATTACTCATTTTGTATTTTGTTGTCCTGTTGGCTTTGCAGTAGCAGTTCACAAAATAAGTATATTCCAAAGTTGTCTTGAAGTCAGTGATGTTGACAGAGAAATATAAAGCACTCTGTCAGAGTTATTAAAATCAATGATGCTATATTCATCTCTGTTCAAATACAGGGCAAGGATAAAATCAGTAGAATATGAAACTACTATAAGAGATGAATAATGCAACTACACTACAAAATGGCTGTGTTGTTTTAAGTTAGGGTAGAAGATTTAGCCTGTGTCTAATTGTAAATATGTTTATGAAAAATGACTTCTTTAAAAAATAAACCAGTGCTAGTTGTAAGAATTTTAAAAGTTTTGTTTTTGTATATGATCTAAAAAAAAAAATAAAAATTGCTTTAAATATCAGAAAATGTCAAATAACTTTTAAAAAATTTCCATGCAGAGTGGAAAAAAGAAGAATTTGACAGAAGGAAAAAAGAAAATAACTTTTTCTGGGCTAAAGAAGAAGAAAGAATAATTGAGTCAGAAATATATAAAACTGAAAATGAGACATCCAACACTGAAAAACTAGAAGAAGACCGACAAAAAAAAGAGTTGCTGCTGGCTAAAATATCTAAAATTGACAGAGAAACTCAAAACGCTATTAGTATGAAACTTGCTTCGCAAGCACGCCTCACAGATACAACATCAAAATCTGACTCCCTAGAGAAAAATGAGAAAACTTACCAGTTCTTAGAGACAACAGAGAAATTGTTTAATGGATTTCCAGTATATGACAGCCAGGATGTTGTTACAAAAGCAGAGGGACAGAAGCGGCAAAATTTTAGAACTACAGATTCAAGTAATGATTTGACATTTGGTAGTTACGTACCTCCTTTGGGAAAGGATCCGGGAAGCCAAGTGGCTTAATCAAAAAAGTATTGTCTTAGAAGAAAATACTAAAGAAAATACAGATTTCAATACTAAGAAAGAGAAAAAGTCTAATTTAATGGAGCAACTTTTGGAACTAGTGCCAACACCGTCCTTCCATCTAAAAGCAGTGACTCAAGTCCTTTGGAAGCTGACTGTGATTCCGGGCAGTGCTCTTGCTCCGGGCAAAAGCAATAAAGTTAAGATGATGATGATTTTTTTTTCAGTGAAGGAAGAAATTTTAAGCCAAATAGGCACCATTTACAGCACACAACAAGCAGGCCAGCAATTAAGGCTGTTAATTCTTTCGAAGATGAAATTGATGAAGTAATCCTGTGATGACCACCTTTTTATATAACTTGTGTGTGTAAATACTATCCAAATATTTTAATACAGTATTTATTATATACAGATTTGAAAAGTTTCAGATATTAAAAAGCCTTATGAAGGGATGATTTCAATCGATAATATATTGTATAGAGGAAATATATACTGCACATTCAGATATACCAATCTGGCCTACTCTAACCAGTCTGGTTCCTTGTGCAGTTAGTTTTTTTTAATGTGTCTTTCCAAATACAGACCATGAAGATAAAGAGTTGCGGTGATTATTTTTTACATACCACAGCCAATAATCTTGAGGGAATTTCCTGACAGATTCCAATATAATGAAACTGAGTTTGGGTATTTGGTCACTTCTTCATTCAGGACGTGATACTATTTCTACCCTACTCATATTCTAGTCTACTCTCTGTATGTGCATTTGCCACTATCAAATCTGTGCAACTGCCAGGGAAAATTGGTGGTATTCCAAAAGGCCACTATTAATGCTCTTCCATGGATTTGGATGGGAGGGAAAATAGTTGGGGAACACTTATACCTGCTTTTCTAGAGCCAAACATGACCTGCATCACTTTTCTCACGAGTCTCTGCCTGTGGCAGTGGAAAGGTCCCATGATACTTTCCACACTCTTGTCTCCTGCCAGGGTGTGCAATGCCATTATTCCACTGGGCTGTTCAAACACTTCAAAATAGATTCAGTTCAGTTAATGCAGTGGTCCTATATATAGCTGCTGCATTTTGTTTGCTTGTTTGCTTTCCCCAATTGGACTAAAAATAATAGAGATAATGAGGGGAAGCGGGATAATTCAGCCTACAGTTTGGAAGGCCAAGAGTCATAGCCACATCAACCTTTTTGTTGTAAGCTAGCTTTGCATGGCATATCTAAATACTGTTCTGGGAAAATCTATGCCATAGCCAAATTACTCTTATTGAAGTGGGTTTGAAGTCCCCACTGAAAATAAAACATATGAACTGCTGAGAATTTAGGTAATGAGTTAGGAGAAAGTTAATAAATCCAGTATATTTTAAAATAATTTCCAGAAATATTGCAAAATCTGACTATCTCCAAGTCATACAAACATTTTTTAAAATTGAGATAACTGTGCATTGTTAAATATGACCTACCAAAATATTTGTGTGAGATGGCAGAAAGTTATTGAAACCTCAGATTCTATAAATCCATGTTATCAGTTGACTGATTTCAGAATCTGAGAAGGTGCTCTGATATATTGGGACAAATGTGCTATAAATGAGATCCTGAATGCTTTAAATATAGAAGATTCTTATAATTTGGAGTTGTTGCTCGTTCTCCCTTTACAGAAACATGTTGTCTACTGCCTATTAGAGAACTGATGCTGCAGAAACCCATAGAAGTTCTCAGTTAGCCCATTGCCTCTCCCTCTTTCCTTCCTAATTAAATCATTACAGTTGGGTTTACAATGTGATTTAGCCTTGTGTTGTATGTACTAGTACAGTGTATACTTGTTTTATCTTCCAGGCCAGACCCCTGCTGTAGATCTCGTTTCCATGTAAAAAAGAATTCATAATTGGAAGGAAATAATTTCTTGAAAATTATAAATGTTCAGAACTGCTAATGGGGCACCTTGTGAGTTTGCATACTTGGCTTTGTGTTTTTTCTTAAATTTTTTTCAACTCTAGTAATGGACTCCAGAGTGTGATGCATAAAGCATAGTACTGTACTGTTCACACATACTTTATTTAATGTAAAATAATAGAAATATAAGCACAGGAATTGGCTAATGGTTCAGTGTGCTGTTATGTGAGAGCCTGCATTCGGGAGCAACCACCGGATTCCCACGTCAGCCAGCTGACATAAGAAAATGGTGTGGAATATGGTGCTTTATCTGAAGGTAGCTAATAGTGTGTTACCCTTGATTTGGAGTTCCTCCCTTTGGCTATTGACATCTGCTCTCTGTGATGCATTCAGAGTGCCTCCTTGTGATGTTAGGGAAAGGCACATGTAATTTCATCTTTATGAAAAGGAACATGTTGTGCGGGGAATGATAGGTGGTCACTTAGAATAAAGGAATAGGTGAAAAGAGAATATAAAAGGCACTCATGCTATAGTGAGTCACAGAAGACTCTATATAGAAAACAAGTATCTCAGGATCAGCAGCTTTTTCCACATCTTAACAGAATTTCTTGTCATTTAAGAAGTTGTTTGGTCCCAGATATATCAGGCTAAAATAGATCTCAAATTGTGTCTGATTTGTGCTCAGCATAGCTGATGAGAGAGGGACGCAAAGGTGACTTTAAGCCACCTTTATGCTTCTCTCATCCTCTTGGCAGCCAGGGACTAGTCTGGCTGCAGAGCTACTCTAAATTTAGCTAGTTTTGTAAGAACCCCAAGGGACTGTTACGTTGCCCGGAGATCACAGGAGCACAGTGTGCTCTGGTCATCCTGTCTCTCTGAACCATGCTCCTGGTACGCCCCCTTTCCAAGGTGAGTCAGGAGGGTGTGTCGGAGAGTCAGCTATGCTGTCTCAACACCAGGCCAGCATTCTTCATGCCAGTGAAACTCTGATCAGCCCATTTAGAATAACTTCACACCCCTTTTTTCAATACTGCAGCAACAGAAAGTGCTGTAACATGGGCCAGAATCTGGCCTGTCATCTCCAGTTGTGCATACATAAGGCTGTTGATTTATAATCTTCAGTTCCAGCTGCCATACGTAATTTTGGAGAGAACAACATTTTTTCATGAATGTCTCCAACCAAACACTTACAAAAGGTCATGATAGATTTTGAGCACATCTGCCAGTGTCTTGTGGCACGCTCAGAGGACTGAGGGAGAGGGCCAGGCTCAGATGCCTGGACCCTCCTACCATGAAAAAGCAGCTTTTAACATTTTTAGTGCAAGAATAAATAATTAGTATGTGTTCATTTAATACAAAGCAAAGAGAATTTTATAATTGAGATGTTAAATTAACATGCCATAGAGACAATCATTTTTAATGTTTATAAAGAGATGCTTTAGTACTGTTCGCATATGTATTAATTCCAGTTATATTTATTATGTAACATCAGTTGCTTTTGTAACTTCTGATTAATTTTCTGTATAAAAATTCCAATCACAACAATGTTGATTTTTAACAAAATGGTTTTTATTAAAGAATTTGAGTAAAGATTTTGTATGGCGATCGTCTTTAGCAAAGTAGTTTTCTTGACTTGTGATTTTCTTGAATCCTTTTGCTGATTTTCTTTGTAGCAAAATTACCGGTCGTGCTTATTTACTGCATAATGTGTGTGTTTTTCAAATCTAAAGCACACACTTTACCAAATGAAACACAAAGCTAAGTAACATATACCAGAAAACAAACTAAAGGTCAAAACTTACATTGAAATCCAGGGAAAGATTCCCATTATTTCAGTGAGTTTTGGATCAGGACCTATATGAACAATTCTCTGTGCAGGGTAGCTTTTCTGAAAACAGAAGCTGGTATTGAATTATGAAATCACTATTATTTTTATTTCCCATTCAGAAAGTAATTACTCACAGAGGTTGACCATGCTTGATTTTCTTCTCGCTAACCAACTACCTTAGGCCCAAATCTGCTCCATTGACTTTAATGGTGCAAGATCAGAATGTCAGGAAAATTCTAACTGGCTGATAGAGGAAGTCGTTTCTCCTCCTGAATAACATTCTGTTGTGGTGTGTGAATTGGAATCTTGTCAGGTCTTATGAGAGCTGGTTCTTCTCAATACTTGAATGGGAGTTGCAAGAAATGGCATTAGAGAGTGAATAGAAGTATTTCTTACTCTAATGGTGTACTGACGGTATCTGCATGCTGTTAGAAGGCACTGTGCTGCAGATGTTTGTTTGCAAACTAAGACCTAAAACAATGATGTAACTGCTGTGATCATTAAGAGCATATGGAACTTTTTGCTATTCCTTGGCCAATTCTAAATCTGTAATTATATGCTGCTGAACTGAATTTTCCTGTCATTTCAGTGGACATCTGTGTTCCTTTTCATGTTGGAGATCACTTGCTTAAGATTGTGAACCTTTCATACATTTCCCTTCTTTTTTCTGATGCAAAACTGGTGCTTAATTATATGAAAAGTATTTTACATCGGCTTGAAGAAGATGAAAATACTGTACCCAGTACATTAGGTGAGTCGCTTAATAACATTTCCCTTCCTCCTGCCCACCTTGGATCTACAGTTCTTTCTCTTTCCATGCTACACCTTCCAATTTTAGTTTTACCTGCAAACAAATTTGATTACAGTTGAAAGATCAGAAGCAGCCACTCAGGTGCAGAGAGGGCTTTTATTTTTAATTGACCAAAATGTCTCTGGAAACCTTAAAAGGTGACTTGGCTACCACCAAGCAAGAATTGTCATTGTTTGAAGACTATCAGATGATCTACTACAGTAACAGAAACAGCTCTGCAGGGTCCGAAGAAGGGCTTTATGGAACATAATATTGTATACCAGTGGTTCTCATTCTCATCTTCCCTTTATGGCTCATCTGCTGCGTAATGTTGCTGGGCTCTCCTAAGCAGAAACTGGGTGTTACTTTGGAGATAACTGCATTTCACAGGTGGTGAAGTGATTGCTCTGCATATCATTTAAAGTTTGTAAAGCATTTTGATATATTTTGGGATAAAAAGCAATATATATCAATGTAAGTTGTTAGTAGGGCAGGGGATAGCCTTTGTTTAAATAGACAAAAAAGAATACAGAGATAAACACATAATGTAAATGATTGTGATCATATTGGAGAGAGCCCAGCGGAGGGCAGCGAAAATGATCAGGGGCTGGGGCAGATAACTTACGAGGAGAGGCTGAGGGAACTGGACTTGTTTAGTCTGCAGAAGAGAAGAGTGAGGAAGGATCTGATAGCAGCCTTCAATTACCTGAAGGGGGGGTTCCAAAGAGGATGGTGTTCGGCTGTTATGAGTGGTGGCAGATGACAGAACAAGGAGCAATGGTCTCAAGTTGCAGTGGGAGAGGTTTAGGTTGGATATTAGGAAATACTATTTCATTAGGAGGATGGTGAAGTACTGGAATGGGTTACCTAGGGAGGTGGTGGAATTTCCATCCTTAGAGGCTTTTAAGTCCCAGCTTGACAAAGCCCTGGCTAGGATTTAGTTGGTCCTGCTTTGAGCAGGGGGTTGGACTAGATGACCTCCTGAGGTCTCTTCCAACCCTAATCTTCTATGATTCTTCTATAATTTCAGATGGGTCTTTGGTGGTACCTGTGTTTCAGTGTGTGACTTGTATCATCCTGTGTTTAAACAATAATAAACTTTAAAAATTACTATCACATATTCTGCAGCAAAGTTCCAAAATGGAGAGCTGGCAATATGGAACCATAGAGTTTTGCACAGTACAATTGTGCTATCTATTTTTATAACGGGAGGTTTTGTTGCCAGAACTATCTGACCTTTGCTTTGTGCTGTTCCGACCTGTTCGTGTCCTGAGATGACGGCTCTGACCATAAGAAGTGTCTTAGTGATGTTGTTCATTTATAAAATTCCCCTTTGTTAGTTCAAATTTAACTCGGTCTCATGTTTCAAATTATCTTCTTGATTAACTGCAGAGTTTTGATGACTGCACAAGTAGAACAATCACATCAGTGTACATTGTCAGCTGGGACTTTCCCTGGCTGTTGGGAAGTTGCTAGGATACTCTTAAAGTTACAATTCACTTGATTAACTGTGAACCAGTTTGCCTAAGAAATGCTTTTATATATTGTTTTGTACCAGCAGAGCTCAGCTATTTACATTCAGAGCAAGCTACAGGCAACTTCAAACTAGTTTTGCCCATTTTTGGTATGCTGTTCAGCTCACATTCTTTGCAAATATAGCAGCAAAAATTATGGTAACTTATCTGATGAGCACTAGTCCTTGTTTGCAAGAGGAAGAGGCTGTTCCCAGTTCTCCACTGTAACCAAACTGTGCTTGGATATAGTGGAGAGGAGCAGCTGCAGAGAAGTGGTTGAGTTTCTCTGAACCTTGGCTGCCTACCCCCAGGATTCAGTAGAGCAGGAGGGAGACTATACCAACTTCTGCCACTGGCCTAAGGTCTGTGGAGATGCAGTAGAACTCTGCTTCACTATACCTATGTTCTGCCCTTTGAAGACCAGTGACATACTGGCTCCATCCCCTTATGCCGGCGGAGCTTTCTGCCAGTTAAGTTCCCCTGCACAAGACCATTTTGGGCTACTTGCTCAGCAGAAAGTACCCTTAATGGAGTGGGGAATCCAGTCCTCTCTTTGGGTCATCTTCTGCTTCGTATTCCTCCTTAAAATTAACTTTATCCATAAAACCCCTCCTATGTTTATTTCCTCACCATTAAGCTCTCTACACCCTCTCCCTCCCAGTTTTGTTGTGCTGTGCTTCTTCTCATCCATGTTATATTGTAAGGCTTTTGGGGGGATTTATAATGTGCTCGTCTGCGTTCTGCAAATATCATAAAAACTGGTGGCACTATGTTTGCTTAATAATCAGCCTCATAATTTTACATGAGGACATATAACAGTTGCTGTTCTTCATTAGAGACCAGCTAATTGTTAGTTCTGAGTGTGCAGAAATTGTCTGGATTGGCGAGTGTCTGAGCTTCCTATCACCATATAACAACTGCCAGGATCCAAACTCTCAAATGACTTAAATTAGTGCACAACTGATATTAAATTGGTTGAGTAGGGATGGGTCTAACTTCCAGGACTTCAGGTTTAGGCCCTTGTGGAGGAGTTTTAGGGTTTTTTTGACTGACAATTGTCACTTTGGTGGCTTCTAATTTTACTGTTTTAATGATTGTATGCTGGGGACATATTTTACATACCTAAATAATCTGTCCCAAAGGTCACCACAACTTTAAATAAATAATAATACTTAGGTTTTATAGAGGCTGTTTCATCTCCAAGTGCTTGCTAAACGATTTCCCCATTTTACCGAAGGCTATTTTGAAGCACAGAGCGGTGCAGTGACTTTCCTCATAATGAGAGATGTGGGAATAGAAACCTCCTGATTCCTAGTCCAGAGTTCCATCCACTGGAAAACATGCTTTCCTGTGCAAATATATCCGACATCCCTGTGGGGAATTCATTCAACCAATCTTAAATCCCATAATACACTGCAATTTGCAGTATTGCCTCTAGAGGAGAGAAGCTTCTTAAGAAAAATTCATGAAAACTGTGCATTTATAGTACTTAAAGCAAACCAGAATCTTTTTAGCAGAAAATAAGTAATTATAAAGTACATCCCACATATTTCATCCCAATTTTTTGCAGGTAGAGATTTCATATTAAAATTAAAGGAGTACTTGTGGCACCTTAGAGACTAACAAATTTATTAGAGCATAAGCTTTCGTGAGCTACAGCTCACTTCATCGGATGCATTTGGTGGAAAAAACAGAGGAGAGATTTATATACACACACACAGAGAACATGAAACAATGGGTTTATCATACACACTGTAAGGAGAGTGATCACTTAAGATAAGCCATCACCAACAGCAGGGGGGGGAAGGAGGAAAACCTTTCATGGTGACAAGCAGGTAGGCTAATTCCAGCAGTTAACAAGAATATCAGAGGAACAGTGGGGGGTGGGGTGGGAGGGAGAAATACCATGGGGAAATAGTTTTACTTTGTGTAATGACTCATCCATTCCCAGTCTCTATTCAAGCCTAAGTTAATTGTATCCAGTTTGCAAATTAATTCCAATTCAGCAGTCTCTCGTTGGAGTCTGTTTTTGAAGCTTTTTTGTTGAAGTATAGCCACTCTTAGGTCTGTGATCGAGTGACCAGAGAGATTGAAGTGTTCTCCAACTGGTTTTTGAATGTTATAATTCTTGACGTCTGATTTGTGTCCATTCATTCTTTTACGTAGAGACTGTCCAGTTTGGCCAATGTACATGGCAGAGGGGCATTGCTGGCACATGATGGCATATATCACATTGGTAGATGCGCAGGTGAACGAGCCTCTGATAGTGTGGCTGATGTGATTAGGCCCTATGATGGTATCCCCTGAATAGATATGTGGACAGAGTTGGCAACGGGCTTTGTTGCAAGGATAGGTTCCTGGGTTAGTGGTTCTGTTGTGTGGTGTGTGGTTGCTGGTGAGTATTTGCTTCAGATTGGGGGGCTGTCTGTAAGCAAGGACTGGTCTGTCTCCCAAGATCTGAGAGAGCGATGGCTCGTCCTTCAGGATAGGTTGTAGATCCTTGATGATGCGTTGGAGGGGTTTTAGTTGGGGGCTGAAGGTGATGGCTAGTGGCGTTCTGTTGTTTTCTTTGTTGGGCCTGTCCTGTAGTAGGTTGATTTCTGGTGACTTCCCCAACTAAAACCCCTCCAACGCATCATCAAGGATCTACAACCTATCCTGAAGGACGAGCCATCGCTCTCTCAGATCTTGGGACAGACCAGTCCTTGCTTACAGACAGCCCCCCAATCTGAAGCAAACTCACCAGCAACCACACACCACACAACAGAACCACTAACCCAGGAACCTATCCTTGCAACAAAGCCCGTTGCCAACTCTGTCCACATATCTATTCAGGGGATACCATCATAGGGCCTAATCACATCAGCCACACTATCAGAGGCTCGTTCACCTGCGCATCTACCAATGTGATATATGCCATCATGTGCCAGCAATGCCCCTCTGCCATGTACATTGGCCAAACTGGACAGTCTCTACGTAAAAGAATGAATGGACACAAATCAGACGTCAAGAATTATAACATTCAAAAACCAGTTGGAGAACACTTCAATCTCTCTGGTCACTCGATCACAGACCTAAGAGTGGCTATACTTCAACAAAAAAGCTTCAAAAAGACTCCAACGAGAGACTGCTGAATTGGAATTAATTTACAAACTGGATACAATTAACTTAGGCTTGAATAGAGACTGGGAATGGATGAGTCATTACACAAAGTAAAACTATTTCCCCATGGTATTTCTCCCTCCCACCCCACCCCCCTGTTCCTCTGATATTCTTGTTAACTGCTGGAATTAGCCTACCTGCTTGTCACCATGAAAGGTTTTCCTCCTTCCCCCCCCTGCTGTTGGTGATGGCTTATCTTAAGTGATCACTCTCCTTACAGTGTGTATGATAAACCCATTGTTTCATGTTCTCTGTGTGTGTGTATATAATCTCTCCTCTGTTTTTTCCACCAAATGCATCCGATGAAGTGAGCTGTAGCTCACGAAAGCTTATGCTCTAATAAATTTGTTAGTCTCTAAGGTGCCACAAGTACTCCTTTTCTTTTTGCGAATACAGACTAACACGGCTGCTACTCTGAAACCATATTAAAATTGATATTGCATATCTCCCTAAGAATGCCTTACTATTTCTAACCACTATTTTCTAAAAGCCATGTCTCTTTTAATTTGTTCATATTGATAAGCCACATCTAGTTACACTGGCACAGGATCTAACCTTGCTTTGAGCAATATGACACTTTAACTGATAAAACATGTCATCTTGATGACACTATACCGGCAGTCAGGGAAATATCAAAAGGGTATAGTTTACTAAAACAACATTAAAAATACACCTTTTAGTTAAAGTGTTTTTAAATTTTATAAACTTTTGTAAGTGTTAAAGTTCTTTTTGCTTTTTTTAACTGTTCTGTCTCTTTCAGAAATCCATATTTCCAAATATCAGTACATAAATTAGACATCAAAATATAGACCTGATGCAAGCCCCGTCTAAATCAGTGGTAAGACTCCCCATTGGGCCCGCTATACCAAAATAATTGGGCTGAGCAGCACCCACCATAGCTCCTATTGAGATTAAGAGAAGAATAATCTGTATGGGTAGCAGAGCTATTTGTAAGACTACTGCTAAAATGAATATACATGCTCATTAGTTCTGCTTTGGTGGGGTAAATGTGCAGTGTATTTCAAGGATTTGGCCTAGTGTCTGCAATTTGGCAAATAGAATCAATGACAGCTCACACCTCTGGGGAACAGGCCCTTAAGTATACAATATAGGAGTACTTTTAAAACTTGTTAATGTAAGGGTAGATCATTCTATCAATTTTTCAAGCAGAACTCCAAGTGAAGTTAATGGGGAGTTCTGCTTAAAAACAAACTGTATGGTTGGGGTCTATGATACCTTAAGTGACATTTCTCAAAAGAAAATATGTTGAAGTCTATTAATGCATCGTGAAGTAACTGCAGCCTTTTGTTATGTCAGAACTGTTCCTTTTGAGACAAAAGAGACAAAATAGTTATAAATAAATTATTAGATTAGTATATATTCATTCATCCATTATTCTTTTTGTGATATATTATAATACGCCAATCTATTTATACCTCATACAGTTATGTATTATCTAACTCTGGGATATAGTCTTATGAAAGATGTCATACAAAGTAAGGGCCTAACAATGCAACCCTAATTTATGTAGTCCTTTAGGTTGATAATATTGCAGTTTTCCTATTTTATAATTAAGTATTGAAATGATCTTTCGTGACAAGAATGATGTATAGCTTGGGGTAGGAATATTTTATTACCTAACCAATAATCGTTTGACAAAGCCTATGTAGATCTCGCATATTCTTTCTCAAATTTGGATGAGGAGTAAATAGTCTCTATTTTACCAACTAACTGATTATCTAAATGAGTTTCCATAGATCAGATTCTTTTGAGGATGCTAATTTTAAACAGAACAATCTGGAATAATTTTCCATAATGGAGTCTCTTTTTTTAGTATTAGTTTATGGGCTGTACAGTATCTTGGCAGTAGGAACAATAGCTGTCAAGTGTCCTATATAACATACTAGTTTCCTTTAGAGGGCACCATTGATTTCCTTGAAAACTCTTTAACCATTTGATCTTGCTGTATGGTTTACTATCCACATTTTGCTATTTTAAATGTATTTATTTTATGTTGTGTCAAAAAGCTATAGTGCTTTGGGCTAATGTGCATTCTATATTGTATGCAGGTACTTCCCATACCTCTTACCCTGTATATGATTTCTTGGGGATTAGTTGCAATGACAGTCTTTCCCATCACATGCTCCAAGGGCCAAATCTTCGGGGAAAAAGTGGACAGGTCACATCACTGGGCTGTGCACTCAGATAAAAGAGTTCAACAGGATTAGAAGGTTCAACTTCCACCTATAGAAGTGTTGTGCACCTGGGCCCTCATTTCCACTACAAAATATGGGGGAATTACAGATTCTTCCACCCTACCTGGTGGGCTAGTGACTCCATACAGTGCACAGACACACTGGACAACCCCTATCACTTCCCCAAACTGTGCACTATGGATACAGCTGTGGGGGGGGGGGGGGGGGACGGGAATAAGGGGATCTGTTCCCCATCCTCTCCCTTCAACTCTCATTTTTTGGTTGTTTTTTTTTTAGTGTTGCACCACTGCTGATCACACTACTCCCTCGTGCACAGAGGGCTGCCATGAAACTTGTGCAGAGTCCTTCTGCATGGATGTTCTCCTCTCTGTCTGGGCCCAAATAGAATCATAGAATCGACTGGAAGGGACCTTGAGAGGTCATCTAATCCAGTTCTCTGCACTCATGGCAGGACTGAGTATTATCTAGACCATCCCTCACAGGTGTTTATTTAACCTGCTCTTAAAAATCTCCAGTGATGGAGATTCGGCAACCTCCCTAGGCAATAGTGTTTCCCCCAGTGGCCTTGGGTTTGCCTCCAAATTAGATATGAGAAAAATGGTTAGGATGCATTAAAAAGCTTCCCTTATCCTGAGCCCTTGTTCAAAATTCACACTGAGCCTGAGCTCAACCATCTCTGAGATCTGAAAACATTGAATTTTTCTTTTCACTACTACATGCTGCTGTATTTCCAAGTGCTGGGCAGGCCCAGTGGAAATCTTGTGAGAGGTCTAGTCCTGCCTGCAAGATTAATAAGCACCCAACACTTTGAATCTGAACTATCCCAACCTCTTGTTTCCCTGCACACCAAGATTAAGAGCATTTAATGTCACTTTGCCTTTCTAAAAGAGCAGTTTTGGCAGGAGAATGGGCAAAGTGATATTGTTTTCAAAAGTGAGTAGAGCCTCTTTTTTAGACCCTTAATATAATTATTTTTCTATTTTTTAAATGTTCTTTTCGTGTGGTGATGTAACTATTATATTGCTATAGCTATGCACAGAATTCTGTCTGTAAGAAACATGGACCAGGTTTTCAGAAGAGAGTGCACAAAATTGTGTGCCCTGCCCATTTATTAACCTAATTTGTCCATACAGTTATTGCAACTGATGGCTGATAAAATAATGCCCAAGAAAAAGTCCAGTTAGATGTCTGTCACTTACTTCACATTCATTGTGGTTGCTCATGCATTTTCCTATGTGCAACTGCATAGACAAAGGCCTGATCACCTGGATTTATATTTTAAACACATATTTTACTGACTGTAATGTCGTCTTACTACATCCATTACTCCATGCAGGGAGGGATAGTTCAGCACATCTGCGCCCCACACCCCACCTAGTAGAACCACTTGTTTGTAATTAAAATGGCATGTTGTATTATTTTCTTTTGAAAAATCCATGCCACACAGAGTGAGGACAGGATGAGCAGAGACAGGCAAAGGGGATATGGGACAGGTGGGGAAGGAAGATGGAGATGGGCACAGCCTAGTGGAGGGCTAGGGGAAAGGGATGCAGCATGAAGGAACCAAGAGGAAGCCCCGGGAGGGAGAAATCACAGCTAGAAGGGGAAGAGGCCTTGTGGAAGCTCCCAACTGGGAGAACACTGACTCCTACCAAATCAAATCATCAATTATCCCATGCCCTGCCCTTGCTTCCTCATGTCTGCTGACGGAGGTTTTCACCACTCTCAAATGTATCTAAATAGATCTACAATTTTGGCATGTGGGTATCAATAGGCTTTGATTTCATGAGTACAGCACAGTACTCTCACTGGTGAATGGCCTGAATGTTCCCTTTAAATCCCTGTCCCTAAAAGCTTACATTCTCACTAATGCAATATATTAAGATACCAAATGGCATTTTTTTCTAGATCCTTGCATACAGAAAGTTAACTTGGCTTGATTTTAAAGTCTCAGTTAAAAAAGCCAAGTTTGAAGAAAATTGGTTTAATAGTAGTTTAAGGTATGAATGCTTACATTTGTATCACCCTGAACCTCAAGAAGTTGGAAATCTCAGTGTTACCAAGTCTCACAATATTTGTAGTTTGTCTTAAAGCTTCAGCCCCTCCAGTCATGGGATTACATGAAACTCTCTGCTTTAATTTTAAAAAGTAAGGTTTTAGGTACTCATGGAAATGGAGAAAAGCTTGAAAATGTAAAATCTCTAAAGGCTCAAAACTAAGATGGCAAATAAAACCCCCCAAATATATATTTTTTTGAAATCTCATGTGTTTTTAAAGCAACCTTGTGATTTTTGTGGGTCCTGTCTCGTGATTTTTGAATACCTGGGGTTGGCAGTAATGTGATTCTTAACTTCTAGATGATCATGAGTTTGAGACTGGCCTGTTGGTAAACTGAACACCTTATTTTAATATACAGGGCCTGATTTCTTCACTCATGCTGAGCATTTTTAGCTCCGAGGGACCTCACTGGGAGCTGACGGTGCTTAGCTGCTCCGACAACATATCCAGAAGAGATGTAGAGCTGTGCTCTAAGGCGTTTGGCATAGGATTAGGAGAGATGAGTTACAGTCTTAGTTCTGATGCTGACCTGCTGTGTGATCTTGGACAAATGTCTCGGTTCCCCAGTTTCTCCATCTGTTGAAGTGGTGATGACACTGACCTACTGCACAGAAGTGTCAGCTTGTTAATATTTGTTAAGCACTCCAAGATTCTTGAGTGGAAGAAACTAAATTAATATCATTCTTGTTATAAAGACACCTCAGAATTAAGCAAAAAGAAAAGGAGTACTTGTGGCACCTTAGAGACTAACAAATTTATTAGAGCATAAGCTTTCGTGAGCTACAGCTCACTTCATCGGATGCATTTGGTGGAATGCATCCGATGAAGTGAGCTGTAGTTCACAAAAGCTTATGCTCTAATAAATTTGTTAGTCTCTAAGGTGCCACAAATACTCCTTTTCTTTTTGCGAATACAGACTAACACGGCTGCTACTCCGAAACCTCAGAATTAAGGTAATTCTAGCTGAAGACAAGCCACAATAGAAGAAAATCAGTTCAATTGGACAATTAAGGCCTCCAAGCTGAAATGTTGTCATTCAGTCTGTTTCAGATCCACTTAGTAAAACACGTTGCTCAGAGGCTCTTAGCACTTTCTCATGGGTCAAGGGATAGGGCTGGTGGGAGTGGGTCTGGAACAGGGCACACTTTGGCCACTGACACCATACTCATATTGAATGCTTACCTGACATGTTCATTGCCTGTGGTGCTTTGTCAGGAGAGCAGCGGGAGCCCATGCCTCTTGTAGAGAACCAAGCCCAGCAAAGGAGATGCCAAAGTCAGATGTGAATTAAATTTGCTTCCAGGTTCCTGCTGAGCCTTGGGATAGTCCCCAGACTGGCTCTATGTTAATAGCTGAAATGTTATATTCCTGAGCTACAGGTAGGGACCCAGCACAAAGGAGAGGAAATCCTAGGAACGGGACTTATAGCTACAGTACAAAGGAGAAGAGGGAGGGCTGTAGGGAAGGGCCGCGCTGAGCAGAGGCTTAGCCCAGGCTTATCACCTCATTGCTGACGAGAGAGAGGCCTTCAGAAGGATGAGGAGCAAACTTTTCTTTACTAGGTGCAGTCATGCTCCAGTCTCTTCTCCTGCTGGAAAGTTTGTCTAAAATATAGTGACACTTCACCCTCTGCAGGCCCCAGGCAACTCCATTCCAATATGTCACAGGCTCTAAGGGACAGTCTGTTCCCTGTCCTTGCTACACATTTTGTCAGCCACTGGGGTGTGTTGCTAATACACAGAACTGTAAATGACAGTCAGTCCTGTGATTGTTGCTTAAGACTCCCGATGTCTTTCTTTTGAAATGCTGGCATTAACCATCAGTGGGCTGTGATTCACTCTGGTTCAATGCTTTGACACTGTTTTCCTGTCACTGCGACCTCCAGAATATTCATAATTTTATTTTTAAAGCTGACTTTTCCTACCCAAAACACAAAATCCCTGCCCTGCAACCATTCAAACACATTTCAGCCTTCACAGGTAAGATTTAGTTGATTCAGCATCAGAGGGAATAGATTGAGTGAGCACCTACTGTTATCAATGCCACGCCGGCCCCTGATTAATCCAACTTGGTTTCTGCTTGTTCTAATATGTTTTTAGATGTTTTTACTGTCATTGTTTATTACAATTATTAAATGTTAACAGTTAGTGCAGAGCCCTGACTGCTTATACTGGGGCTTATGTATAATATCATTTTTAATAAATGTGATCTTCTCTTGTCTCAGCCTGCTACTCCACCTGTGATGGCCAATGTATCTTATTCACCCACACCTGTGTCTGTTGCCTTTTTCCTCCTTGCACTGTACTCAGGGAAAGTCCTCCCCCTCCTGATTCACCAAACCACCAACCTTCCCACTATCAAACATAGAAATAAGTTAGTTCTCTCTACTGCCAGTCTCTCCAGTCGCTGTGGCAGAGTTTAGCTGATGTAGTTAAGCCTGTGCTGAGGAGGGATACTGGGTAGTATTCTGTACACTTTTCTGAGGACTGAAGTTCTTTCCAACACATTTATGTTGCCACATTTTGCTTCTGGTATATGTAAATATTTATGTTAGGAGATAAACTCCAGTTGAATTTGTCCGTACCTTTTAAAAGATTCACCGTTTACTTGATGTATTTCCAGTATCCCATCCTTTTCTCTTTTCAGATTCTTCTTCTCCTCTCTCTTCATCACTTTGGAAATCTTCCAATGAACCTCAGTCCTAATCTGAATCACCCCGCTGCTTTAGACTTGAGCCCTCATGGAGCCAAGTAATGCACCTCAATCATGACTTGCAAAACCTCATGATATTCCAGTCCCCTGGCCTTACACAGCTCTTTCAATGCACTTCCCTTTAATCTATTTCTAGGCCCACATATAACTCTCAAATACACTTCAACCCTAACCTGTAACATCCCCTATTATTTCAGTACTTGTACCCTCTCAGGTTGTGCGTGGCCTGCTTCAAGCCTCTGTAGCTGCTAAGTCACACAAAGTAAAATGATTTGTTAGAATTATTACTAACAATTGGGCTGAGCTACTGAGTTCAAATACAGATCTGGATCGGAGATCTTCAAAGTTCAGTGGGCTAGGCTCCAGTGTTCTGGTTTGTGCCATCTCAATTATTTACTATTAATGACTGCCAGTGTGCTCAAAACATGCATGAAAATGTGGTCACAGCTCTAAGTAGCTGACAAATTGATTGGGATTGTCCTAAAATTTTTATGACAATTTCAAAAGGGCTGACTTTCAAAATTAAGGAAATTAGTTAGGGAAGTGGATTGGACTGAAGAACTTATGGATCTAAAGGTAGAGGAGGCCTGGGATTACTTTAAATCAAAACTGCAGAAGCTATCAGAAGCCTGTATCCCAAGAAAGGGGAAAAAATTCATAGGAAGGAGTTGTAGACCAAGCTAGATGAGCAAGCATCTTAGAGAGGTGATTAAGAAGAAGCAGAAAGCATACAGGGAGTGGAAGATGGGAGGGATCAGCAAGGAAAGCTACCTAATTGAGGTCAGAACATGTAGGGATAAAATGAGACAGGCTAAAAGTCGAGTAGAGTTGGACCTTGCAAAGGGAATTAAAACCAATAGTAAAAGGTTCTATAGCCATATAAATAAGAAGAAAACTAAGAAAGAAGTGGGGCCGCTTAACACGGAGGATGGAGTGGAGGTTAAAGATAATCTAGGCATGGCCCAATATCTAAACAAATACTTTGCCTCAGTCTTTAATAAGGCTAAAGAGGATCTTGGGGATAATGGTAGCATGACAAATGGGAAGGAGGATATAGAGGTAGATATTACCATATCAGAGGTAGAAGCAAAACTGAAACAGCTTAATGGGACTAAATCGGGGAGCCCAGATAATCTTCATCCAAGAATATTAAAGGAATTGGCACCTGAAATTGCAAACCCATTAGCAAGAATTTTTAATGAATCTGTAAACTCAGGAGTAGTACCGAATGATTGGAGAATTGCTAATATAGTTCCTATTTTTAAGAAAGGAAAAAAAAGTGATCCGGGTAACTACAGGCCAGTTAGTTTGACATCTGTAGTATGCAAGGTCCTGGAAAAAATTTTGAAGGAGAAATTAGTTAAGGATATTGAAGTCAATGGTAAATGGGACAAAATACAACATGGTTTTACAAAAGGTAGATCGTGCCAAACCAACCTAATCTCCTTTTTTGAAAAAATAACAGATTTTTTAGATAAAGGAAATGCAGTGGATCTAATTTACCTAGATTTCAGTAAGGCATTTGATACCGTGCCACATGGGGAATTATTAGTTAAATTGGAGAAGATGGGGATCAATATGAACATCAAAAGGTGGATAAGGAATTGGTTAAAGGAGAGACTGCAACGGGTCCTACTGAAAGGCGAACTGTCAGGTTGGAGGGAGGTTACCAGTGGAGTTCCTCAGGGATCGGTTTTGGGACCAATCTTATTTAATCTTTTTATTACTGACCTTGGCACAAAAAGTGGGGTGTGCTAATAAAGTTTGCAGATGATACAAAGCTGGGAGGTATTGCCAATTCGGAGAAGGATCGGGATATTATACAGGAGGATCTGGATGACCTTGTAAACTGGAGTAATAGTAATAGGATGACATTTAATAGTGAGAAGTGTAAGGTTATGCATTTAGGGATTAATAACAAGAATTTTAGTTATAAGTTGGGGACGCAGCAATTAGAAGTAACGGAAAAGGAGAAGGACCTTGGAGTATTGGTTGATCATAGGATGAGTATGAGCTGCCAATGTGATATGGCTGTGAAAAAAGCTAATGCGCTTTTGGGATGCATCAGGAGAGGCATTTCCAGTAGGGATAAGGAGGTTTTAGTACTGTTATACAAGGCACTGGTGAGACCTCACCTAGAATACTGTGTGCAGTTCTGGTCTCCCATGTTTAAAAAGGATGAATTCAAACTGGAGCAGGTACAGAGAAGGGCTACTAGGATGATCCGAGGAATGGAAAACTTGTCTTATGAAAGGAGACTTAAGGAGCTTGGCTTGTTTAGCCTAACTAAAAGAAGGTTGAGGGGAGATATGATTGCTCTCTATAAATATATCGGAGGGATAAATACAGGAGAGGGAGAGGAATTATTTCAGCTCAGCACCAATGTGGACACAAGAACAAATGGGTATAAACTGGCCACCAGGAAGTTTAGACTTGAAATCAGACGAAGGTTTTTAACCATCAGAGGAATGAAGTTTTGGAATAACCTTCCAAGGGAAGCAGTGGGGGCAAAAGATCTATCTGGTTTTAAGATTCTACTCGATAAGTTTATGGAGGAGATGGTATGATGGGATAATGGGATTTTGGTAAGTAATTGATCTTTAAATATTCAGGGTAAATACGCCAAATCCCCTGAGATGGGATATTAGATGGATGGGATCTGAGTTACTATAGAAAATTATTTCCTGGGTATCTGGATGGTGAATCTTGCCCATATGCTCAGGGTTTAACTGATTGCCATATTTGGGGTCGGGAAGGAATTTTCCTCCAGGGCAGATTGGAGAGGCCCTGGAGGTTTTTCGCCTTCCTCTGTAGCATGGGGCATGGTTGACTTGAGGGAGGCTTCTCTGCTCCTTGAAGTCTTTGAACCATGATTTAAGGATTTCAATAGCTCAGACATGGGTGAGGTTTTTCATAGGAGTGGGTGGGTGAGATTCTGTGGCCTGCGCTGTGCAGGAGGTCGGACTAGATGATCAGAATGGTCCCTTCTGACCTTAGTATCTATGAATCTATGAAAATATTTCAAAATGAAATTTATCAAACTTATAGCTGCTAACTAACAGGACCTATGAGTAAAAATGTGTGTATATATGGGAACTCTCCTAGAATTCCTCACATTTACGAACTAACTTCTCCTGACATTTCTAATCCAAGGTTTTTCCTATTAATTACTTTAAAAATCCTTCAGGTCTACGCAATATGAAAAAGAAAAAGAACTGATTTGCAGATGGGACAAATTCCCCTTACTTCTCTTAGTCCAAGTTTGACTCTCAAGCTTGGGAGGTGGATGTGACTGGGTCCTGGCCAAATAAGTAAGAAGTGTTAATTACCTGAGAGAGGTGTGAATTGGCTGTGGATTCAGGGTATAAACAAACTCAGTGTTGCAGTCAAGGAAGATAGAAGTATTATTACTCCTACCCCCACCACAGGATTATGTTCCTGTACTTGGCAGTGGGTGAGAGCATTTATTTTTAATCCTTGGCATTTCTCTTCCAGTTAGAGTGTAGTTCTTTTGCCAAGGGCATTTAGCCACTAATTAAGATATTAAAGCACAGTTCATTTCTGCCCACCCAATGTTTGTTAACTAAGGGGAAGATGCCATGGTCCTCTGGACAGATCAAGGGATAGTCCCAGTTTCCTGTCCAGCACTCCTGCTTATATGCAACCAATTTTAATTTGTTCCTGAGAACCATTACTGAGCATACATGGGCTGCTGCCTGCCAAAATGTTCTCTTGGTAGCTAATTTACTGACAAAAGGCACTTCAGAAAACCAAATTCTGACTCTGCCTCAGTTACCAGTGATCCCCAATTCCCAACTATGAGCAGAGTCTGTTTCAGATGGCTATATCGAAACTGTGCTCAAACACATCAAGTGTGTCCAAAAGAGGGGATGCTAAACGTACCCCAATGAGAGATATTCCACCTCCAGCCTTACTAAAGTAGCAATTTGAAAAGAAATGGCTGTTGATGCAGCTTTCTAACCAGCCAGTATTCCTTCAGGGTCCCCACTGAATAGAAAGTCATCCATAACTCAAGCTACAAATCAAAAGATGTTTTGTGCCAGTAAAGGCATGTGGCTGCCAAACTACAGCAGAAAGCCTGCAATACAGAGGACAGAACAGTCCCTGATGAATTATGTGTATCAAAAGCTTTAGCAAAGCTTTTGATATGGTCTCCCACAGTATTCTTGCCAGCAAGTTAAAGAAGCATGGATTGGATAAATGGACTGTAAGGTGGATAGAAAGCTGGCTCGATCGTTGGGCTCAATGGGTAATGATCAACGGCTCGATGTCTAGTTGGCAGCCAGTATCAAGTGGAGTGCACCAGGGGTTGGTCCTGGGGCTGGTTTTGTTCAACATCTTCATTAATGATCTGGGTGAGTGGATGGATTGCACCATCAGCAAGTTTGCGGATGACACTAAGCTGCGGGGAGAGGTAGATACGCTGGAGGGTAGGGATAGGGTCCAGAATGACTTTTACAAATTGGCGGATTGGGCCAAAAAAATGATGAGGTTCAAGGACAAGTGCAAAATCCTTCACTTAGGACAGAAGAATCCCATGCACTGCTACAGGTTGGGAACCGACTGGCTAAGCGGTAGTTCTGCAGAAGAGGACCTGGGGATTACAATGGACGAGAAGCTAGATATGAGTCAACAGTGTGACCTTGTTGCCAAGGAAGCTTATGGCATATTGGGCTGCATTAGTAGGAGCATTGCCGGCAGATCGAGGGAAGTGATTATTCCCCTCTATTCAGCACTAGTGAGGCCACATCTGGAGTATTGCGTCCAGTTTTTAGCCCTCCCACTACAGAAAGGATGTGGACAAATTGGAGAGAGTCCAGTGGAGGGCAACAAAAATGATTAGGGGGCTGGGGCACATGACTTACGAGGAGAGGCTGATGGAGCAGGGGTTATTTAGTCTGCAGAAGAGAAGAGTGAAGAGGGGATTTGATAGCAACCTTCAACTACCTGAAGGGAGGTTCCAAAGAGGATGGAGCTAGGCTGTTACAATGGTGGCAAATAACAGAACAAGGAGCAATGGTCTCAAGTTGCAGTGGGGAGGTCTAGGTTGAATATTAGGAAACACTGTTATACTAGGAGGGTGGTGAAGGGTGGAATGGGTTACCTAAGGAAGTGGTGGAATCTCCACCCTTAGAGGTTTTTAAGGCTCAGCTTGACAAAGCCCTGGCTGGGATGATTTAGTTGGGGTTGGTCTTGCTTTGAGCAGGGGGTTGGACTAGATGACCTCCTGAGGTCTCTTCCAACCCTAATCTTCTGAGTCTATGTGATCCTGATAGTGTACAAAACATGTGAGCACACATTTCTGCACTGAATCCTGGGTATGTTTTGTTCCTTTTGTTTAAGGACCACTGGGCATGTTAATCTGTGCAGAAAGGTCTAAAAGAGTGAGACCACATCCTTGTTGCTGGATGGAGAGAGGATCCTCCAGGAACTGAAAGAGGGTGAGGATTCAACAGCATCTGATATGGCATTTCCACATAAACTCTTCCTCTATAATTCCTCCCCTTTTCTTAACCGTAAGGGTAGGACTCAGAGAGTTCAGACAAAACAAGAACCAACCTGAACCTGCATGCTTTGAAAAGATTTAGTTATAAATTAACTCATGTTGCTGGTTGTTGAGGAAGTGCTCAAACATTGTTCCCATGCTATTGCTGGCTGTTCAGAAATTGTATGGAAGCCTGTTTTCAGGAGAGTTCTAACTTTTCCTTTAAAAAAAAAAGACTAGAGGTTTGGACAATCATTTGAAAATGTAGGTATCTATCACAGCCATTTGAAGCTTTCACCATAATTTCTGTCGGTTACTTTCATAGTCCTGGGTCATAACTTACCATGTGGTCAACTAGTTCATATCTATTCTCAGGGAATCTGTTTGAAATCTCTCAAAGTCTGGATCTATAGGTCTATATTAGATCCCAGGTAACTTGTTGAGGGAGCTGTGCAGCTGAGGATCAGAAGATTCTGGTATGATGTTACTGCCATGGAATTTTGAAGTGTGTATAATGCTTCTGATGATATTTTAAGGCAGTGATTCCAGTAGTGGCCCATTCAGGAGCTGTAACCTATTCCTGGCACCTATTATACAATGAACCTTCCCTCTCCCTAGGGATATGGTACAGTTCAGTATGTGAAGATCAACAGAAAACATTCTCCCACACCTAAATTTGTGTGTTTCCTCATGGTGGGGTCGGGCTTTTCCTCACTTACTCTGCCTGCCTAGTTGGAAGCACATGCCTGAGTTGGGCAGTGTAGGTTAGTACACTTTGAACTCTGCTCTAATGAAGCCTATCTCTCTGATTCCATCCCATATCCTTACTTTGGCCTATCAGAAGCCTCCTTTTATTCATGCCCCTCAGTAGACAGAGGCACATTGTCTGAGTCTGTATTATTGTCATGTTTTTAATCACTCAGACTGGGCATAGGAGTGACATGGCCACTAAACCTTTTTTTCTCTTCCCACTCCTCTTCCTTAAACAGGTCCTCTGAGCTTCCGAAAGCAAAGTGATAAAAGACAATCTCTATTGCTGTAAATCTGTTTCCTCCCATCCCTCCAGTTTGAATTGGGATGAGACTAGCAAAGTCCTATCCTCAAGGGATCCTCAATGGTATTTAGGTGCCTACTTTCCTCTGATTCATTGACTTCAATGGGAGGTAGAAGCCTAAATACTTTTGAGGCTCTGGGCTTAGGGTACATCTATACTGCAGTTAGACACTCATGGCCGGCCCATGCCAGCTGACTGAGGCTCCCCGGGCTGAGATTCACTGGGCTGTTTAATTGTGGTGTAGATGTTTAGGCTCAGGCTGGAGCCCAGGCTCTAAGAACCTGTAAGATGGGAGGGTCCCAGTGCTTGGGCTGCAGCCAAAACCTGTATGTCTACACCACAATTAAACAGTCCTTTGCTCATGCCTGGCAAGCCTGAGTCAGCCAGCCCCGGGGGGCCAATTGCAGTGTAGGCATACCCTTAGAGGCATCTCCAGCCGGGACTGAACTATTCACATGCACCTGGTTTATCCACTTCCCAAAGTGTCCTTTCAACAATGAGATCACTATCTTATTTTCATTTGGCCATTTCATTATGATCTTTGTGGCCTCCCCCTTGAGCTGATCCTTCCCCATACAGAGGATCTCTTCTTTTCATTGGTTCTGACTTGCAGATGAGCTCGCCTCCCGAACCAGTTCTCAGCAGGCTTCTCACTCATGACAGAGTGGGAGAGTTGGTTCACTCTGTTGAGGCCTTATTTATTTTGGCAAGATCCATATGGTTATTGAGAATAGATTTGGGCTCCCTTTGCTTTTCTCAGTGACCCAAAGTGAGGTTCTGCTAAGGCCCTTAGTGTATAAGTATAACAACCTAATACCCTAGAGCTATTATAACTTTAGTGTTCTTGGCCTGGATGCTGCTTTAACACTGTCTGCACCAGAGAGAGTGCTTTAAAGCATCTTCCTTTCAGCCAGCAACCTAGCTTTATGGCATGTGAGGTTAATGAGGTAGGTTAACACTCAAACACCAAGCTATATGCTCACAGCTGATGTGGCCCTACATTTGTGTGAAATACTGGCCCAATCGGTCTCGGATTCTAGCCCCTGGAGTTGGGCCAGTTGCTAAGCATGTCCAAGAGTGAGACAGGTCAGTGCTCTCTGAACCCATTATCCATGCCCTTCCATAGAACAGTACTCAGACATGTGCCTGCAATAATCAGCACTTAATCTCTCTGAAAAAAAAAGTGCCTCCAGCTGGGTTTGAGAGTTGAGGTGAATCTTCTGTGGCATATGTATGTGCTGTCAAGGCACTAATAAAGGCTCCTTTTGAATAAGGTTGTCAAATGCCACCACCCAGATGAAGGTTACAGCTACTTGTCTGGAATCTTTCTGCTGCTATATATGGTAAGAAGGGTATGTAACTTCATACCTTTGCTATATGTGTAGACCTCTTTCCTCTGTTTACAGTCAGCTGAGCTTCTTGTTGAAATCCCTTCTCTGCTTTCAAATCCTGCTTTATTAACGTTATCTCTAAAATTCCAGCCTATGTATACTAATCTTAAATCTCTTCCATTAACCCTACTAACTACATTTAAAAAAGTCCTCTTTCTACCATGTTTCCTGGCATCATTTTTGGAGATAATCTACTGTTCACTGCCCCTGATTTTAGTTCTTTAAACATAGTGAGGGTATATTAACCCCTTGCTAGGACTAACAGTGTTTTTCCTTTAATGCCCTAAAATGCACAAGTGGTCTTAGCCACAGGATCCCCTCTGTGATGATGCCGTAAAGTGGCTGCTCTGTTTCCCTATCAACTGATTAAGAACAAACACTCTGAAGAGACCTAGAAGGTTCTGTGCTCTTCCTCCTTAGCACTCCCTCACATCCTGTTGCAGCTGCCTTTGATGTGGGTCTGGTAGGTGAGTTTTCCACATCCTAGCTGTCCTCAGGCCTAGATATTTGTCAGGGTGCATCTTTCTTTCCCTTGAGCAACAAAGGGACTTAAGGTAAAAATGTCAAAGATATTTTTGTTACCAACTAAGCTAGCTTTGTATACCCTGCCTACCTGACTGGGAATCACAGCTCTGTCTGAGAAGCTGTTGCCCAAGTCTTTGTTGTTACTGCTGAGCTCCTGCTCTCTATTAAGCACTACTACAGCTCAAGGTTTCATTTTTCAATGTTTGGCATACATTTTTGTTCGTCTCTCCATGTCAATGCCCCCAACAAATCCAGAGTTCCTACATTTAAGAGTATTTCCATGAGGCTATTGACTCATGAACCTAAGTAGTTTCTTATTTATACTAATAATGAATGTTGTGCCATTTATACATTCCCAACTTCTTTCCTTTATTAAGAATTTTAATTAAAAATTTGGGCCTAAGAAGTCTGTGAGGTAACACCCCAATAACTCACTTACCAAGTAGTAGGTGACTATTAGAGACTCCTAGAAGCCACTGGGTGGGTGTACCCAAAAAGGGATTAGGACGGACTTTTCTTCATATGCATATGTGACTTATGAGAATGATTAGAACTAGGAACTCTCTTTTGGCTCAGGGATGCCTACAGCGTAGTAATGTAACTTTGGCATTTTTTCATTTCATTGACTCAGAACACTGTTCGTCTGTGGTCTAAGGGCACTGCCTTTGAACTGACACGAGCTGATTTTTGTTGCCATTGTTTTCATGTGTTTCCTGCTCTCATGGCATTTATGCTGTGTCCTAAGGGCAACTGCTGTCAGAGTTGTGCTCTGTTTGTAGAGCCTGTATGCTGTGAAAAGAATGCAATAGCAGTCCAGATGCATTGATGAAAGCCAGAGTTGTTGTGTTGTCAGAACAAACACGCATAACAAATGGGCTGTCTTAGCAGCCACAGATCTCCTCAAACCCTCTTCCTGCATCTACTTCTGTCTCTGCGCAGGATCTTGCAGATTTTTTCCTAGGGAAAATTGACAAAATATGACATGACCTTCCCCCTCTCCTCCTATAGTTCTCTGCTCCTTCTCCCAATCGCGGACACAAGTTTGTTTTTTTTCCTGCTATTCTCCTCCTTTAATCTCTCCGCTTGCCCCAGTGACCCCATTTCAACCCATCTTCTGATCTCCCTCATACCTACTCTTTTATGCGCTCCCTTACTCTAACCCCTCAATACAAGCCTGCTTTAGTCTCTCCCATCATTTTTTTAAAAAAAAAAAGCCACCCTTGATCCATAAGCTCCCCAACTACTCCCCAATCCTCCTCTTATTGCTAATATCGATTGCATTGTTTACCATCTCTTTCTGGAGTTTCTCTCCTCCAATTCTATCCTAGATCCTGTCCAATCCAGCTTCAAATCCATACACTCCACTGAAGCTGCTTTTATCAAAGTCTCTAATAACCTTTGTTATGCTGTCTGGAGTGGCTCCTGACTGTGAATACCAGCCTCAGGGCAATCTGTCAAGAAGTAGGGCAAAAGCCCCTAACTGGTTGCATGTTCTAGAATTAGATTTCACCAACCAATAACAAATGTGAATGCCTAAAGCCCTATACCAGTCTTATCATGGAGTCACAGACGGTCCCCTTGGCACTCCAGTCTATCTTGCCACCCAGGCAAGATGGACTTAGTGATGGATAGTCACTTTACACCAAAGATCACAACCATATTCAGGTTCCTCCCAGTCCCAAAGGACCAGTCACTTACCCCATGTCAACTGTATTCAGTTCTCAAACCAAAGACAACACTTCTAGCCAATCCAGTAACCAACTAACTAAAGGTTTATTAAATAGGAAAAAGAAATGCGTTATTTCCAAAGTTAAAGCAGGTAAATATACACATACGCACACACACACACGAGTTAGGTTTCAAAAGGTAATAGAAACATCTATAGTAAGCAGGCTGTGTATATCCTTTAGGGCTAACCCAGGCAAAACAGTTGGAGACTCCTTGCTTATGCTTCAAGCAGCATAGGAATAATAAATTCTCCTTAACTGGCATTTTTGTGCCCTTCCCCCAGCATTCAAGCTGTGATGAGATGAAGGTTTGAGCACTAATCTCTTCAGGGATGTGGGGGAAGCAATCAACAAAGTCTTTTGTCCACAATGGCTTGTCTGATGGCTGTAGATTTTTGTTTGGGAGGAGATAACACCTCTGGTGGTGAACTAGTATTTCATACCAGGTAATGCTTCTCTCCTGACTATGGGGGATTTACAGCCTTAGCAAACATTTAAACACTACCTTGTAACATGGGGTACAGATATTATAAGTAGGATTAATACATGCAGCATCCTACAAACACATTCTTATAACTCTAATATCTATTTTAACTGTACTAATACACAGGTGAGCCAGACTTGTTTCCAGCTATGTATTTGCCCGAATTCGGTGAGGCCCAGGACCTTGGCATGAGCTGGCACCTGGGCTGCCAGCATCATAACCTCTTCCTAGCTATGGTTCAGGACCAGTACACTCTCCTATGCAATGATGCCTACAGAAAAACTGACGGTGGTTAGGCTGCTGGTGTGCCGAATCCAATGTTGGTCAAAATATATTGTGCATCTTGCACGGGCAAATTCCCGTATGAGCAGTTACCTTCTGTGAGAATATTTAATGTCTGACTGCAATTGGAAAATGCAGTGCAAATGACAAGGTAATAAGCCAAGGAACTTCATTGTCACCTTTTAATTGCAATTAATTTGAAACGGAGCATTCAGAACAGATTCATCCTCCATGACACCATTTCCTGCAGTATGTATTACCACTTGGCATTCATGCATCAAAGAGAGCAGCTCACATAAGGCTTTAACAGACAAGATGTTGGGTCTCATTTTCAGTTATGCTGAGGCCATTTTATGCCATTCTGACAGCACAGAGGTGAAAAACGGCATCATGGGAATTGTCCCTGTGCAATGGGCCTCCCACACCAATGTAGAGCTGGTGAAAGGGCTCTGCTCCCAACCACTAGCATGGGAGGAGAATCATGGGCATAGCTAAAGTGAACCACACTGTGATTATTCTCTGATATGTGGGGCCATAAGAAGTGAAGCAGAAGTTAGAGCAGCCCTGGAGCTGCTCTGATTTACAAGAGGGGTCAGACAGGCCCTTATCTGACCTCAGAATGTTAGCAGCAGATTGGGGGGCTGTGATGCTTTGTGGTTCACCCAGACCAGTAAGGGGTTCTGTCAATGCCTGCCTGTAGCCCTGGATGCCTCTGTGCTGTGCAGCTTTGTCTCAGAGCCCTGACACCAACAGCATGCACACAGCATAATGGTCTCACCTGGGCTTCCTTCAGCCCAGTTATTGCTTCCAGGGTGACCCCAACAACCTTTCCAGTCCCAAGTCTCACCAAAACCATCTCCCCTGCATTGACCAGCCCCTCTTACTGGACTCTCTCGGAGGTAATGTGACAGATTTCTGTTACCAATCTGCCGCTGCATCAGGTGATCAGGCTGATGCCGCAGGCTTGTTTGGGGGGGGGCGGAGATGACAAAACACACGAGGTGTCCAAATTTTAAAGGTTTATTAATAAATAATAACAGCAGAGCGTTGGGAATGCTCCCACATCACTCGGGGAAGAAAGAAAGCATTAACGCCCCAAGCCCTAACCCACTTTCATACTCTCACATGCACTACCCAAGACTGGCCAGGCCTGGGTGTAATGTCAGAAGAAGAGGGGGAGAAGGATGGATGGGAATGTTGTCCTGGGCCTAGGTCGTCCAAGGATCCACTGTTGATCTCCGAGTTGCTCCAGCTCTCAGGAGGGTTTTAAGTCCTGGGCTTCTCGGGAGAGCGGGGGGTAATTCCACTCAGGGACCTCTGGTTCTGGTACTCTTTGTGCCAGTCCAAACCGGCTTGCTGTGGCCTCCCTGGTTTCCCAAAACGTCCTGGCTCCGGAGACTTTGTTTTCCCTTCTATGGGCCTTCGCTGTCACTGTCTCATTTGCTCTCACTGTTCTCAGTGCTATCTCTGCAGCTCTGCTCAACTTAGTTCTCCTCGTCTCATGGCTGGGCAGCTGCTGATTTCTTGTTGAGCCCATGACCTTGGGCCGGGGCCAGCGTCTTATCTTCACATGGAGCTAGCTGAAGTGTTGAGTTAACTTATTCTCTGCTCTTCTTCTTTCTTTCCCCCCCCGCAGCCTCTCATATTCTGCAAAGGAAACTTCCACTCTCCACTAACACACCTTTGACCCTCCCCAAAATGCTTTGCGATGCTTGCAACAGTGTTAACCACATACAATGCTGATCTGCCTTCCCCGGAGACTCCCTGAGGGAGGGGGGCCATTGGGGTGTGACAGTAACACCAAGCTCACTGTCTCCAAAGAGTCAGTACACACAACAGCTTGTTAGCTCAGTTGGGGTTAGACATTCCACACACAACACTGAGAAGGTTTGTAGTAAAACTAAGAGTAAGTTTATTAACAAAGCTCATAGCTATAAGTGATTTTAAGCAAGAGGGAAAGAGATATCGAAGTGTTACAAACCAAACAAAAATAACCCACTTTCTCTTGTCTAAAACTTAATTGTAGCAAGATATAGCTTGGCCTAATGTAATTTCTTACTTACGTTGAGCTGTCAGCATGCTCCAAGTTGTTTAGTAGGATGAGTCCTCTACAGACTCCAAAACATGATGTTGGAGAGGATCCACAACTTCCCATACAGCATTGTTACATATATTTCACACTGATATTGGTGACTAGTGTGACGATAGTTTTCCAGTGAGATATTACAAGACACCTTTTAAATAACTATCATGACCACAGTGTGTGAAGTGTATTGAGTTGGTCAGGCCAGCTGAGATGTACAGTTATGTACCAGGGAGGACCTTGCCATCTGGCATTGGGGTGCTCTTAGGGTTACAAGGTCTTAACAAGAAGCTTTATTAGATTGCCATAAAGCAGGGAATGATTAATTTTTCAGTTTGACCATCAAAGGGATGGGATTCTCTTAGAACCCAGCCATTGTGTAACTAACGAGAAAGCCTCCCCTACCCATGTTGTGGAGTGCTTACCTGGGGTATTGGTGGCTCTTTGTCCTCCCCGTATAGATCCCTTCACCGTAAAGGAACAGTCAGCACATACAGTACCTAATCACAGATTTTACTTTTATTCTTTTAGATCCAGTGACAGCAGTCTTCATCTGAACCAACCACTCTCCACTCCAATATGATGTCATAGACACTGTATGACCACAGGTTTCAGAGTAGCAGCCGTGTTAGTCTGTATTCGCAAAAAGAAAAGGAGTACTTGTGGCACCTTAGAGACTAACAAATTTATTAGAGCATAAGCTTTCGTGAGCTACAGCTCACTTCATCGGATGCATTCCTATTTAAAATTTAAAATAGTCTGCATTCCTCAGAGTTTATATCTTACTCTTGCGATTTAACTATAAAATGAGTTAAAGTAAAACTGAACTTTTTTACTGTATTATATGGTTTAAAAAAACTTTAACTTAATTAAAATCTTTGACCTGGTCATTTGGGTCATTCAACATGTTATATTACAGCTCTTTGCATTTTAGACTATATATTTGCAGTTAATCTTTTAAGAGGAATTGTTACAAAGTACTGTACTTCCCAAAAGGAGACACAAATCAGGAGAATTATATTTTGGAGATGTATTGTTAAATGCAGGAAACAGATTTACAGGAGAAATTATTCTTCATATGTGAGATCAGTAAAGCATGACAATGTAGATAAAATATAAAGACCTGAATGAAAAGCTACTTAAGATCATTGGGAGCTAGTAGATAAGGCTTAATATTCTGTTTTTTCTGTTCCTTTGTCTCTTATTTTTCTGTTTTTAATAATTCTTCATTTTTACCATCTTTTGGTTCCAGAACGTGTTTAGTGAGGGAAAAACTACTCCCAAGATAGCTGGGGAAATGTGATATTTAAATACTGTTAATACTTTGTAGAAATGTACTTCCAAAGATCTCAAAACACTTGAAACTTTAAAACTACCGTAAGGCAACTGTGTAACTTGGAGTATGTCGTTATGAGCCACCATGATTTTGGGGCTGAAGAATGGATTTCAGTCCCCTCATCTGTTGCTCGTGATCTCATTGCTTTTCATAGCAATTCAGTACAGTATTTCTTGTCACATTGCATCTCCACAGTCTAGTACTGTCCTGGGCTTTCTGTCTATCTTTAGGACCTCTGGTATGCAGGAAGTGAGCCATTTAGTAGGCAATATTAAAAACAAAGTGGGGTAGAAATTGTGACATTTTCTACATTTTGTCATTTGAGAACATAAAGAATGAGAAACCCATAAAGGTTTTAAGGGATCTGTTAAGTAACATTTCTAAAATGTGATGTGCCTTACATTCCTAGAACTTGATTGGAATGTCCTCAGATATTATGTATTTTTTTCCAAAGTATTTGCCATCTTGGTACTGAAAATTTCTTAGCAAAGGCATCACTTATGATGTAATTTACTGTACAGTGGAGAAATAGTTTTTCTGAGGCAATATGGTGCACTTCTTTATAATAAGTATGTACAAACTAGGAACTAATCAATTTACATTGTAAGCTTGCTTAAAAATACAGGGGAGATACACGTCCATATCAGCAAACGAAATATTGATGAGAACCCTTTTACTTTACCTGGAGTGATTGGGCAGTTCCCAAAGGACTATTTCTACTGCCGTGTTCCCCTCTTGCCTGACATCTAGTCGGTCTTTAGCCTCCACAGAAATAAGGAAACAATTCTTCTTAAATGGTACTAGATTCACTACTGATGAAACCTCTTTCTCTATATGAAATTCCAAATAGAGAAGGTGGGTTTATTTTCAGCCTTTAACTGCAACAGTCTGTTAATCATGTACATCAGGCAAGAGACTTGGTTGCTAAGAAAATCTTTGGCCTCTCTCCATGGGGTTTGTGTTATTGACAGAAAAAGTACCAAATGGTGTGAAATGCATCTGTTAATATGAACAGTGGAACTTTCTGAGTTAAACATTTTTCTACAGCACTTTTGAGTCACTGCAAGCTTGGGACAAAAATAATGTACTTGCTATCAGTTTGAAGCAGGGATGCTTCACTTTAGGAAGGCCACAGCCTAAGTAAGGATCAAAAAACACTTTGGCAAACAAAGTGTGGGGGATTATATGGTTCTTAATACACAGCTACTGCCAGTATCATTCATTAGAGAGCCAAGATGGGAGAGGTAATATCTTTTATTGGACCAAGTTTTGATGGTCAGAGAGACAAGCTTTCGAGTTCAGAGAGCTCTTCTTCAGTTCTGGGAAACATACTCTGAGCATCACAGCTGAATGCAAAGTGGAACAGATTGTTTAGCATAAGTAGTTAGAATATTGTGCTAAGGGACCATTCCAGGTAGAAGAGCTCTGTGTGGCTTAAAACCTTGTTTTACTCACCAACAGAAGCTGGTTCAATAAAAGATATTACCTCACCTACCTTGTCTCTCTCATATCCTGGGACACAGCAACGACACTGCATAGTATCCTTACCTGTGACAGATCCTTAAATACAGAAGGACTTAAAGGCCACAATTTATAACATTGGATGTCTAAAGTCAGGGCCTCCTAAGTCCATATTTAGTGCACTTTTGAAAGTCAGGCCACTTATTTAAGTGCTCAAATATGGTCGTAAGTAGCCTGACTTACAAAGTTTCTGGATGCCCAGGACTTTTGAATCTCCTAACTTTAGGCAAATCTTGAAAATCTTGGCCAAATTCCATGACAAATAAGTGATTACACTGTCACTATTTTTGAAAATCCAGAGATCCTGCAGGTCTCTAGGCAAAACAGGAGGACATATTACTTATTGAAATTTGCCGTCTAGCTGCAGTGAAATACTGACCAATGAGTCTATGCATAGCACATACTTTTCAGAAACAACTACATGAAAATTTCAATCTACAACTTATATTTCAGAAAATTCCATGGAAAGAGAGTAGTACTTTTCCTGTGAGTGTGAATGACCATTTCAAACCAATTGTTTAATTTTGTTTAGAAGCATTTCTTCTACTACTTAAAAATTATATTTAAGAATCAGACTGGATTATATCTGGAGAAGGAAAATCCGTGTGGGCTCACAATACAGCTGGAGACCATATGCATATATGGCACACATGTCAAGCAGCAATTGTCTCCTGCAGTGTTTTTCTGTGGCACAAAACTTGGAATTTGGCTATCTTTCACTCAAATAGTCCTTTATAATTACAACCTTACTATGGGGAAAGTCAATAAGTTGTTCCTACAGAAGATCAAATAGTATTTACGAGGAATGAAACGGGGCTCTCAAAGCATATTGGGCATAGCACTAAAATGAAATGCTATTGCATACAAAAAAGTTTAGAACCAGACTATCTTCATATCTTTGCAATGTGAATACAGTACAACATAAGGAAAATAGGTTATCAACCTGACAGATGCATCCTCCTATCTATTAATCTCTAGAGAGTCTATTCAACCCGAAATTGCTGCTAAATCCCCTTAAGCCTCCCTGAGAGAGGTTTCCTCACCCGTTAAAGATGGCTGTGTAAAACTCAGAGCTTGTCTACATACAAAATGGAAGACCAACAAATTATGAAGTGTGTTTACCAATGAATGCTGCTACATGGCCAGCAATCACATGGTCACCAAAAGCTTTGGTGGGGCGATAAGATCACCAATGATGCACATAAACTGAATATCCAGTCAGACTGCTGTAAGGACCCCTCTAGAGATTGATTCAGGTAGCCCTTGATCTGCAAGGAGGCTACATCCATTTTGTATTTGCCATGATAGTGTGAAGATGATGGATAGTTAAAGTGGTACAACATCCCGCTACTGCAAATGCTGTTATTCTGGTATAAATGTGCTTAAACTGGTATAGGTATGCTCATACGGAAAGGGGAACAAACTATACCTTTGCAAGGCATATTTATATTGTATGTCTGGGTCAACACTAGGAGTTTTCTGGTTATAACTATAGCAGTAAAATAATTGCACTGCTAACCAGCACAGTTAGACTTTTACAAAATCTGGATAAACCAGCTTGGTTTAGCCTCACATGGCTGACTTTTTGTCTCCGAATAGGCTGCCCTTGCATGTAGCAGGGTTACAGCTTTCTGTAACCCTGCTGCACACAAGGCCAGCTTACAGCTGCTCTATGCCAAAAAGCCATACAAGTATTCTGTTGAGTAAGACCATAAAGAATTCATAGTACACTCTAAAAGGATCTTAAAATTTCCTGAAATTAGCCAGCCCTTTGTGGGAGGTTTGATGGCATTCACTCAGCTCCCACGACATCCCATGGAAACCTGTGCCAGGATATGAACTAGATTTGCAGCAATTTGTAACAGCATGTTGAACAGCCAAACCACATTAATCTCAGCTCTGGCATGGATTTGAGTCCAGGAGTACCTGGCTTTCAGTTGCTATCTGTCTGAAACAACAGGACAGCCGGCCTCTGCTGTTGTATACAGTAGCCTCTGGATAGTTCTTATGTGGGCTCTTAACAGCAGCAATCATCTGAGCACCTACACCAGAAGCCAGGGCCATCCCTAGGGGTATGTGGGGCCCGGGGTGGACGTGACGAACCCGTCACTTCCAGGACTGACCCATCACTTCTGGGACAGACAACACGGTCCAATCATGCCAGCCCCTGGGGGCCCCCCAAAGCACAGGGCTCAGAGCAGTTGCCCTGATTTGCTGTACCATAGGGACAGCTCTGCCAGAGGCTAATATGGCCAATTCAAGATCATAGGTAAGAGCAGGTGACCCTGTTTGGATATGTCTACATGGCAACGTAAGCTCAGGAATAGTGGCACTCAAGTCATCTGACTCTGGGTTAGAGAACTCAGGGCTTGAGTGTCCACACTGATTGTTAGCCCCATGTTAAGAATTGTCTAACCCAGGCTTGAGCCTGAGGCTATGGTGTCCACACTTCAGCATGCAGACCTGAATCAAACCAACTATATCCCAGATTCCCTAGCGCTCAACTGAAATGTGGCTGCTCTGGACTTTTAGACGTGATGTTCTGTGGGAAAACTTGACTGTCCATCGTATACATTATAGGAAGTTTGAACAGTCTGCTGAACAGACATTTTGGTCAGTGTGCTCTCAGCTTCCAGTGCCAGCCCCAGAGGAGGCACTTTAAAAAACTTCTCTTGCTTGCGTTTTCACTCCTGTGTCAGGAAATGAGCAGAGATTCTATGAGACGCTAGTGAACATTTCAGTGGCATTTTCTGACCCATCAAAGGCAGCTAACACAGCTTACGATGGAGCAGGAGGAGGAGGAGTACCCAGGCACGGCAGACTCAAACTAGCTGCTGTTTCTCAGTACACTTGGTACAGCCTCTGATGCTCTCTGTGTGGACTTGTGCTTCTGGAGCAGGGCCAAAAGCACCGGCTGATGGGATCACATCTTCACGCAGACCTGAGATGACCAGCAGTGAGTCCAGAACTTTTGTATGAAGAAAACTATATTTCTGGAGCTTTGTGAGCAGCTTGTCCTGACCCTCCAGCATAAAGACAAACACATGAGGCCAGCCCTGCTAGTCAAGAAGTAGTTGCTATAGCTTTCTGCAAGCTGGCTACCCCAAATTGCTACTTGTCTGCTGCAAACCAATTTGGTGTTGGAAAGTCAAGTTTGGGTAAAGTGGTGGTGGAGGTATCTGAGGCAATCAGGGATATGATTTACCCCAAAGTGTCGGGCATAAAAGATTTCAGAGGCAATTTCTGGCTTTTAGAGAATGGGGTTTTCACTGTGCTGAGGCTATTGATAGGACTTGTGTCCATAGTTTTGCCTTTCTCAAGGAGCACATGAGTACATAAACCGCAAAGGGTACTACTCCATTGTTATGCAGGTCCTCATGGACCACAGAAGGTGATTTGTGAATGTCAACATGGGCTGCACTGGAAAAGTTCACAATGCCAGGGTTTTCCACCAATCAGGAGTCTATATTAATGGACAGGCTGGGACACTTCCCACCGAATGACATTGTCATAAATGGAGTTACTGTCTCCACCATTATTCTGGGGAAACTTGCCTAAGTCCTTTTGCCTTGGCTTATGACACCATACCCTGATTTTAGAGGCCCTGGCAAAAGACAGTTTAATTACACTCTTGGCAGGTGCTGAATGGTTGTTGAATGTGCTTTTGGCAGATTGAAATCCCATTGGAAATGTTTGCGAATCCGTTTGGGGCCAGTGTCATCAATGCTGTCCGCACTACTGTGGCTTGCTGTGTTCTTCATGATCTTTTTGAGGCTGGAGATGAGCCATTTCTCCCTGACTGGCCCTAGAACAGCGAGGGGCCACTGAATCGCCACACTCAGCCAGAAAGCGCACTGACCATAGCTGGATGCACCTGGGCAACAGAAGTGGGAGCACACAGCATCCCTGACATTATGGACTTGCATGGCCCAACGGAAAAGAGCAAAGAGCACCTTTATGACTATGCTTAGTGGCGGGGGGCGTGATATGGAGGCTCATTGAATGTGGGGAGGGCTGGAGTGCATGGGGAGGAGTGTGGAATTTTAGTTAATTTTGTTAGTTTGTGTATCATTTTAGAGATGTCTGTTTACTGTTTTGTTTGGTTACTTGCTCTTTTGGGGGAGAGGGGAGAATCTATATCTGCAAATATCTCCAACAGGAAATTCAACCCACACTTTTAAATTTGATTCTAGACAGTGTGTCTAATTTAAATAAATTAACCCGAAGCATAAGATAATTTAAAACAATGTATCTTGCTTTTTCATCATCCTTTTTTTGTAGGTGCTAGATTGCTTTTCATTAATATATTTACATGCCACAAGGCCATCATATATCTGGGCAAACTTTACATGATTTGGTTAAAGAACATTTAATTAAATGACATTTTCTTCCAAAATAGGAGGCAAAATTACAAAATGCTCTAAAGCCCTAGTTCTCAACTTTGGGGTTAGGTCCACAAGTTTCAATAGGTCATGAGAGTTTGTCAGTGGGGATGCAACCAAAACTTCCATCTGTTCATATGAAAGCGGCCCATTCCTCACTTTCCTCTGTTAATTTTCCCACACTGCGTTTGTAGCCAGGGGAAGATGCTATTTAAGTATGATGTTCATCTTCTTCTTTTTTAAACGGTATAATAAAATGCCTAGTCAGTAGAGGAATGATTGATGGAACTTTTTAGGTGCATTACAAAAGCAATCTAAGAAGATTTTTCCATCTATTTAAACTACACTTAAGTGCCATATTTTCCAATGGGCAACATTTCTCAATATGATATTCTCTGAGAGGAGAACAAATGTTCTGCTACACTTTGGTACAAGAAAGGATTTCCCACTTGCCTAATTGCTGAACATCCTTGGTTCTGTGGCTTGGTATAAAGTTAGGTATGGAGATGTCTGATCTGAATACTCCCAAAATGGTGGGAAGGTTTGTATCAAGAGCTAAAGTTAACATCTCAGGCTCCATCAATATTTTAATGCAGTATATTTGTAAATGTATTATTTCTTCATCACAGTTAGGGTCTTGAGCATTCTTTCCTTCTCCCAGTTAAGACTAGATCCATCCAGAAATATCTGTACACAGGGCTGCAGATGCTCACAGTGACATACAGCCTTGTTCTGGTCCGTCTGTTGGACAAAGACCAATATTGCTGGGGAAAAATTGATCCACATGCAGGAATTATGGAGCTGCTTAATAGGGAAAGATATTGGAAATGAAGGTGCACCACAGCTCCCTCTCCTGGACTCGCAATGAGGCAACTGTATGTCAAAATATTAGGAAAGGAGGCAACAGTATAAATGGATGAATCCTGCAGTTAAGGTTGCCAACTTTCTAACTGCAGAAAACTGAACTCCTTTCCTCTGCCCCTTTCATGAGGCCCTGCCCCTCCCCCACCCCTTCTCTGAGGCCCCACTCCCTGCTCACTCCATCACCCCTTCTTCCCTCGCTCACTCTCCCCCACCTCGCTCACTCGCTCATTTTCACTGAGCAGGGGTTGGGGCGTGAGGGAGGGCTCCGGCTGGAGGTGCAGGCTCTGGGGTGGGCCAGGGATGAGGGGGTTGGGGGATAGGAGGGAGCTCTGGACTGGGGGTTGGGGTGAGGAAGGAGGTGTGGGCTACGGGAGGGAGTTTGGTTGTGGGAGGGGGTTCCGAGCTGGGGCAGGGGATTGGGGCGCAAGAGAGGGTTTGGGGTGCAAGTTCCAGGCGTCATGGAACTCGGGCTCTCTCTTGATTACGTGTCAAAGGAAAGACTCATCTGTGTACTGGACCCCTCCCCTCTCCTGGGCTGAGCTCTGTTTTGGAGCAGTCAGCTAGGCAATCTTCTCCTTCAGGCAACACCACCCTTTTACAATATGTTTCCATGGCTCACCATGACAATTCTGTCTTAATTGTAGTGTTGTTGCCATGTCATTGGTCACTTAAGATCTAATCCAAGATTTACTGAAGTCAATGGAAAGAAATACTGATTTCAGAGGGCTTTGGATCAGGCACTTAGATTGTAAGCTCTTTAAAGAGGGCATTCCCTTTTTTTTTTATCATGTGTGTTTATAGCATCTAGCACAATCACTAGGGACTTGACAAATACATAATAATACCAGGGAAGAACTTGCCCTCCATGGCTCTGTGCATTCCCTCTGAAGCATCTGGCACCAGCCACTGTCAAAAGACAGGATACATGGCTAGCTGGACCATTGGCCTGAACCAGCATGGCCGTTCTTATGGATGGATGGATCTAGACTGTTCTCAGTGGTAGCAGATGACAGAACGAGGAGTAATGGTCTCAAGTTGCAGTGGGGGAGGTTTAGGTTGGATATTAGGAAAAAAATTTTCACTAGGAGGGTGGTGAAACACTGGAATGCGTTACCTAGGGAGGTGGTGGAATCTCCTTCCTTAGAAGTTTTTAAGGTCAGGCTTGACAAAGCCCTGGCTGGGCTGATTTAGTTGGGGATTGGTCCTGCTTTGAGCAGCAGGTTGGACTAGATGACTTCCTGAGGCCCCTTCCAACCCTGATATTCTATGATTCTTACGTTCTTCCAAGTAAATGCTTCTATGTTGTCTTTTCTTTAATAAAATAAATATCAGTACCAGTACCATGCATTCATGAGAAACCTTAAAGTAGTAAGCTAGCTATCTACAGTGATGTGGAAGGAAAAATCAGCAAGGAAATGAACTGAAGTCAGTAGAAGTTTTGTGTGCTGATAGCTTGCAGGTTTAAACCACTAAGCTGTAAATTTCCAACACACTTATAAACAGCTGGTGAAATTACTATTTTAAAAATCTGAAATATATTTTACAATACGTTTTATTTACTTGTTCTGTTAACTGCTTTACATTTATAGAATAATCATACAAAAGAATTGCTATACTGGATCAGAGCAATGGTCCACCTGGTCTGGAGTTCTGTCTCTGAGAGTTTGTCAGATGTGTCACAAAAAGGTGAAGAATTTCACAAAAACTTCCCCACAGGAAATTTTTTTTCCCTAGTCCTCATCATTTAACAATTAGGCACTGCCTGGTGTTTTGATGAAATGTTACAAGCAAAGCTTCTTCACATGTCTGTTGTCCCACATGTTCCCTTGCCCTCTAAGAGGTTACTTTTTATTTATCGCTAGCCAAGACTTCATTCCACTGCCCACCTCTACTGTCCTTCTGGTTTTCCTTGATAAGTGTGAGGACTCCAGAGCCCCTGTAAGGGAAACAGTTTATTATTACAGCAGAAAACACTGATGTCTACTGGGAGTTCTAATGTACTATAGTTCTACTCTGCTTAAGCCACCACACAGAAAGCAGCAAGGGAGTTGGGAACTTAGAAGGGAGAGAAAATGTACTGTGAAATTTTTAGTAAAGCTCTGAGGACTGTAGGTATTTGGGATAATGAGGAATTATTGGAGAGTGTATTAGTTATGGAAGAAAAATGGCCTTAAATTAGTCAAAGGTTCTGTTCACCTACTGCATTATCTCAGTATATTCTCAATGTCTATTTTTTTGTTTCTTTTTCTTTTTTTAGTGCAAGATTACTTGGCAATAGCACAACACATCAGATGAAAAATTTTAAAGCTTTTAAACTTCTGAAAAGGCATCTAGTGTATATTTTGGGCATGTATTTCAGCAGATTTCTTTGATGCATCCTTTTCTCAGCTGGAGAACATGGGAAGTTTAATTTAATATATAATGCAATTTCATCATCCTCACAATAAATCTATAACATTAATCAAACTATAAAAGGCAATTGCATCATTTAGTCATGCAAATGTAATCTTGAGGTCTCTTAATTCTAGTAACTGGAGTCCCCATACTCCTGAGATCTATCTCACAGGAGGGAGAACAGTAGTATTGAATAGTCATTACCTATTCCTGAATATTCAGATACATACATACATTACATTCAACAGTAGAAGGCACTTTAATATTGTTGAACAGAAATAATGATTCCATTCCCTTTTTCTGCAAACCAAACTGATTATTTGTAGCAGGATACTAAAGAAATGCCCATTTTTAATGTTTGTAAGGCGATAATTATTGGCTTTATGCAGGTATTTATTGGGCTTCCATACATCTTGTAATGCTAATTGCTCACTATATCTTCCAGATGTTGCTTTTTCATTTGTTTTCTTGCAAAAGAGCTGTTTATTGGTTACTACTTGATCTGTTTGTGTTCTGAGTCAGTAGAGACCAGGGCCATCTTGGAATGGCTTTTGTCTCACCCTGCCCTGCTCAGCAGCAGCAAAGGTGCATGGATTAGTTACTGTTGAAGGCTTTCACCCATATTTATTTCTGAGGGGTAAAGGAAGGCTGGCCCTGTGATTATAGGAAGGGCCTGGGACTCAGGAGATCTGGGTTCATATCCTAGGGTTGCTGCAGGATTCCTGTGGTATTGGAATTATTAATAACTAAGGCTATGTTTTGGTCACAGGTATTTTTAATAAAAGTCACGGACAGGTCACGGGCAGTAAACAAAAATTCACAGCTTGTGACCTGTCCGTGACTTTTACTATAAACCCCTGACTAAAACTTGAGAGGAGGTGGCCCTGGAGGTGCCGCAGGTGCTGGGGGGTGGCCCTGTGGGCACCGTGGGTGCTGGGGGGTGGCGATTTGGCAGGGCTGGGGCAGACTCCCTATCCAGCTCCTGGGAAACGGCGACCTCTAGCTCCTAGCTCCATATGCTGCCTCTGCTCTGCCCCAAGCCATGGTTCTGCAGCTCCCATTGGTTGGGAACTGCAGCCAATGGGAGCTACAAGGGCGGTGCCTGCAGGCAGGGGCAGCACATGGAGCTAGGAGCTGACCATTTGGGCAAGCAATCCCATCGTGCTGAGCACCTAGGCAGGGTGGGTGTGCCCATGCAAATGAGATCAGCTCCTGAAGTTCTTTTCCACAGCTCCCCCTAGATGTCAAGGGAGAGCTCATCCAGACTCTGCTTACATACAAAATCAAGTATCCAAAAATAAGCATTCAGTGATTATGTTTGTTACTGAACATTGGCTGTGCAAGATATGTAATTGGGTACAGAAAGACCATCTATTGCTAGCAGACATCCCTTAGTTCTGAAAGTGTACTGATATGTACGAGAGAGGAGAGGGATGGCATTGTGGGAGCATTTAATTAATGTCATTTTAATTGGACTTTCCTGCCTCATTGATTTGATTTTGCTCCATCGAGCTCAAGCTGCTTAAATACAGAAGTAGCCAATGCACCTACTATGATTAACAAATACACTGTTTGCAAATTACAAGAATTGTCATCATGTGTATAAACAAATAATTATTACACAAATGCTTTTAACTTCTACAAAAATGAAAGCAGACAAGTGAAACCCAATGCTCAGTAATAAAAGCTCATCTTTGCATGCTTGTTTAGGATACTTGATTTTGTATGGCTCATTTTGTACTGCAATTTTCACTTTGATTTATTCTTAAATTAAAGTTTGTATAATATTTTGCCAGTGGTTTTCCAAGTTGGAATTTCAATGCACTGTACTATATTTCTCATGTGATGCCCTCTGGTCATGTAAACATTGTGTGATGCACTATTTGGTTTGAGTAGCAAAACTGAAGAACAACTATCCAGTGTATCAAGAAGGCCTGGAAGGGAAACAAAACAACAACAAAACTAGCTTATATTGCTATTCATAACTTTGCAAAGATTCCAGAATGTTTAAGAATCCCATGATATATACAGATTTCAGAGTAGCAGCTGTGTTAGTCTGTATTCGCAAAAAAGAAAAGGAGTACTTGTGGCACCTTAGAGACTAACAAATTTATTCGAGCATAAGCTTTCGTGAGCTACAGCTCACTTCATCAGATGCATTCCATGAAGTGAGCTGTAGCTCGCAAAAGCTTATGCTCAAATAAATTTGTTAGTCTCTAAGGTGCCACAAGTACTCCTTTTCTTTTTTTCATGATATATACAGTAAATATCGAATTTAATTCTAAAAGTACATTGAAAGCTTAGAATGCTTAATAAAACAAATTAAATGTACTTAACTGTAGAAGTAATCATCTTGGTAATTTAGTTTTGATAGCTTTATTTTTAGCAAATATCAGTGAAATCTGGCAGATGTGACATTCCTATAGAATAATTTCATAACCATGCTATGAGTTGGAATTTATTTTCACATATAATTCATTATATGCATATCTGCTAGGGCTGTCAATTAATTGCAGTGAACTCACTCGATTAACTCTAAAAAATTAAGCATGATTAAAAAAATTAATTGCGATTAATAACAGTTTTAATCACACTATTAATAGAATACCAATTGAAATGTATTATAAATATTTTGGATGTCTTTCTGCACTCATAAATATATTGATTTCATTTACAACACAGAATACAAAGTGTACAGTGCTCATCTTATATTTGCACTGTAAAAAAGATAAACAAAAGAAATAGTATTTTTCAATTCACTTCATACAAGCACTGTAGTGCAATCTCTTTAACGTGAAAGTGCAACTTATAAATGTAGACTTTTTTTGTTACATAACTGCACTCAAAAATAAAACAATGTAAAATTTCAGCACTTACAAGCCCATTCAGTCCTACTTCTTGTTCAACCAATCGCTAAGGCAAACAAGTTTGCTTACATTTATGGGAGATAATGCTGCCTCCTTCTTATTTACAATGTCACCTGAAACTGAGAACAGGTATATGCATGGCACTTTTGTACCCAGCATTGCAAGGTATTTATGTGCCAGATATGCTAAACATTCATATGCCCCTTCATGCTTCAGCCACCATTCCAGAGGACATGCTTCCATGCCAATGATTCTTTTTTAAAAAAAAAAGATGTTAATTAAATTTGTGACTGAACTCTGAGGGGGAGAATTGTATGTGTCGTGCTCTGTGTTTTACCTGCATTGTGCCATATATTTCATGTTATAGCAGTCTCTGGTGATGACCCAGCACATGTTGTTCATTTTAAGAACACTTTCACTACAAATTTGACAAAACGCAACGGAGGTACCAATGTGAGATTTCTAAAGATAGCTACAGCTCGATCCAAGATTTAAGAATCTCAAGTGCCTTCCAAAATCTGAGAGGGACAAGATGTGGAGCATGCTTTCAGAAATCTTAAAAGAGCAACACTCCAATGCGGAAACTACAGAACCTGAATCTCTTTTTGGTGGATCAGCCTTCTGCTGGTGGCATTTGATTCACATGATGAAAATGAACATGCATAGGTCTGCACTGCTTTGGATCGTTATCGAACAGAACCTGTCAACAGCATGGACATGGACGCATGTCCTCTGGAATGATGGTCGAAGCATGAAGAGAGATATGAATGTTTAGTGCATCTCACATGTAAATATCTTGCTGGATATCACTGATACAACAGTGCCATGCAAACGCCTGTTCTCACTTTCAGGTGACATTATAAACAAGAAGCGGGCACATGGGCAGTGGGTATAATAGGCCAAGGGAGGCTGCCGCAGCTGCTGCAGCTGGCTGCCCAGTTGCGGGTTTGGCGGGGGAAATTTTGGCTTTATTATGTCCCATGCAGGTTCTGGGGTGCCTGAGGAGGTAGTATGTACTGTTCAGCTTCCTGGGTTCATCTGTAACCTCCCTGGGCTCTAGAGAGATTACTAATGCCTCCTCAGCTACCCCGGCACCTCCATGGGGCATATCAAAAGGTTCTTTTTCAGGAAAAGATGCTGCAGCTTTTCCAAATGGCTTGGGGTCTCGAAAGGGGAGGGGAGGCATGCCGTGGCTGCAGCTGGCCCAGGGCTCCTGTGGGCGGAGGGCGGGGGTTTGTTGCTCCGGCTGTGGGGTGGGGTGTCTTGGGGCTCTGGTTACAGAGGGCAGGCGGAAAGGGAAGAGCTGGGGGCTAGCCTCCCTGAAGGGCATGTGTGAAGCCACCCGCTGCCCATGAACAGGCAGCATTATCTCCCACAAATGTAAACAAATTTGTTTGTCTAAGAGATTGGCTGAACAAGAAGTAGGACTGAGTGGACTTCTAAGTGCTGAAGTTTCACATTGTTTTATTTTTGAGTACATTTATTCTTTTTTACATAATTCTACCTTTGTAAATTCAACTTTCATGATAGAGATTGCACTACAGTATTTGATTTATGTGAATTGAAATACTATTTCTTTTGATTCTTTTTTACAGTGCAAGTATTTGTAATCAAAAATAAATATAAAGTGAGCACTATACACTTTGTAGTCTGTGTTGTAATTGAAATCAATATATTTGAAAATGTAGAAATCAAAAAATATTTAAATAAATGGTATTCTATTATTATTTAACAACATGATTAATCACATAATTAATCAGATTAATTTTTTTCATAACTTGACAGCCCTAATATCTGCAAAAATTAAATTTAAATTAAATTTGTGTCTACAGAATACTATGCATGCATGAGTAGGTATGTAATTGCACAACATAATTGTTACTATATTGCTTCTTTATAAGCTTTCTTACTTTTTAAATATTATATGAAGTAGCTACCATACCAAAAACATGCTCAGATCTCTGGTAGCTGACTTTCCCTCTATAATTGGAACTGAGCTTGTATGTTAGTTTATCTGAGTTTATCTGAGTAGGAGCTCTACAGGGAGCCCCTACCACTTCCCCACCACTGTCCATGGACACCTGCAATAGGGGAGTCTCAAGCAACAGGGATGAGGATTTTGTGGATTAGGAAGAGGAGGAGGAGGAGGAGGTTGAGGATAGCGCACAGCAGGCAAGTGGAGAATCCCTTCTCCCTGGCAGCCAGGAACGGTTCGTCACCCTGGAGCTAATACCCTCCCAACTCTCCCAAGGCGGGCTCCCGGACCATGAAGCCGGAGAAGGCACCTCTGGTGAGTGTACCTTTGTAAATATAATACAGAGTTTAAAAGCAAGCATGTTTAATAATTAATTTGCCCTGAAGACTTGAGATGCATTTGCGGCCAGTATAGCTACTGGAAAAGTCTATTAACATGTCTGGGGATGGAGCGGAAATCCTCCAGGGACATCTCCATGAAGCTATCCTGGACATACTCTCTGTGTTAGCCTCAGGAGAGTGATATCATTCATGGTCACCTGGTTGAAATACGGGAAATTTGTTTAAGGGGACATTTAGAGGTGCCGCTTCCTGCTGGGCTGTTTGCCTTTGGCTGAAAATAAATCATCCGTGCTGTTAGCCACGCGGTGGGCAGAGGTCTGTTCATGCTGAGCTGTTTGCGTTTGGCTGACAGGGATTTTCCCTGATACTAGCCACGCTAGGGGGAGGGGGGTGAAGCGATCATCCCAGAGAATTGGTTTGTGCTGCATATTCACCCTAAAACCGCAGCCCCTCCTTTTAAGTGGCCAATCCATAGATTCATAGATTCATAGATACTAAGGTCAGAAGGGACCATTCTGATCATCTAGTCCGACCTCCTGCACAGCGCAGGCCACAGAATCTCACCCACCCATTCCTACGAAAAACCTCACCTATGTCTGAGCTATTGAAGTCCTTAAATCATGGTTTAAAGACTTCAAGGAGCAGAGAAGCCTCCCTCAAGTCACCCATGCCCCATGCTACAGAGGAAGGCAAAAAACCTCCAGGGCCTCTCCAATCTGCCCTGGAGGAAAATTCCTTCCCGACCCCAAATATGGCAATCAGCTAAACCCTGAGCATATGGACAAGATTCACCAGCCAGATACTACAGAAAATTCTTTCCTGGGTAACTCAGATCCCATCCACCTAATATCCCATCTCAGGGGATTAGGCCTATTTACCCTGAATATTTAAAGATCAATAACTTACCAAAATCCCATTATCCCATCTCCTCCATAAATTTATCGAGTAGAATCTTAAAACCAGATAGATCTTTTGCCCCCACTGCTTCCCTTGGAAGGCTATTCCAAAACTTCACTCCTCTGATGGTTAGAAACCTTCGTCTAATTTCAAGTCTAAACTTCCTGGTGGCCAGTTTATACCCATTTGTTCTTGTGTCCACATTGGTGCTGAGCTGAAATAATTCCTCTCCCTCTCCTGTATTTATCCCTCTCATATGTTTATAGAGAGCAATCATATCTCCCCTCAGCCTTAGAATATCAAGGTTGGAAGGGACCTCAGGAGGTCATCTAGTCCAACCCCCTGCTTAAAGCAGGACCAATCCCCAATTTTTGCCCCAGATCCCTAAACAGCCCCCTCAAGGATTGAACTCACAACCCTAGGTTTAGTGGGCCAATGCTCAAACCACTGAGCTATCCCTCCCCCCCCCCAAACCTTCTTTTAGTTAGGCTAAACAAGCCAACCTCCTTAAGTCTCCTTTCATAAGACAAGTTTTCCATTCCTCGGGTCATCTTAGTAGCCCTTCTCTGTACCTGATCCTGTTTGAATTCATCCTTTTTAAACATGGGAGACCAGAACTGCACACAGTATTCTAGGTGAGGTCTCACCAGTGCCTTGTATAATGGTACTAAAACCTCCTTATCCCTACTGGAAATGCCTCTCCTGATGCATCCAAAAACCGCATTAGCTTTTTTCACAGCCATATCACATTGGCAGCTCATAGTCATCCTATGATCAACCAATACTCCAAGGTCCTTCTCCTCTTCCGTTACTTCTAATTGATGCGTCCCCAATTTATAACTAAAATTCTTGTTATTAATCCCTAAATGCATAACCTTACACTTCTCACTATTAAATGTCATCCTATTACTATTACTCCAGTTTACAAGGTCATCCAGATCCTCCTGTATAATATCCCGATCCTTCTCTGAATTGGCAATACCTCCCAGCTTTCTATCATCTGCAAACTTTATTAGCACACTCCCACTTTTTGTGCCAAGGTCAGTAATAAAAAGATTAAATAAGATTGGTCCCAAAACTGATCCCTGAGGAACTCCACTGGTAACCTCCCTCCAACCTGACAGTTCGCCTTTCAGTAGGACCCGTTGCAGTCTCCCCTTTAACCAATTCCTTATCCACCTTTTGATGTTCATATTAATCCCCATCTTCTCCAATTTAACTAATAATTCCCTATGTGGCACGGTATCAAATGCCTTACTGAAATCTAGGTAAATTAGATCCACTGCATTTCCTTTATCTAAAAAATCTGTTACTTTCTCAAAGAAGGAGATTAGGTTGGTTTGGCACGATCTACCTTTTGTAAAACCATGTTGTATTTTGTCCCATTTACCATTGACTTCAATGTCCTTAACTAATTTCTCCTTCAAAATTTTTTCCAGGACCTTGCATACTACAGATGTCAAACTAACTGGCCTGTAGTTACCCGGATCACTTTTTTTTCCCTTTCTTAAAAATAGGAACTATATTAGCAATTCTCCAATCATTCGGTACTACTCCTGAGTTTACAGATTCATTAAAAATTCTTGCTAATGGGCTTGCAATTTCAGATGCCAATTCCTTTAATATTCTTAGATGAAGATTATCTGGGCCCCCCGATTTAATCCCATTAAGCTGTTTGAGTTTCGCTTCTACCTCGGATGTGGTAATATCTACCTCCATATCCTCATTCCCATTTGTCATGCTACCATTAGCCCTAAAATCCTCTTTAGCCTTATTAAAGACTGAGGCAAAGTATTTGTTTAGATATCGGGCCATGCCTAGATTATCTTTAACCTCCACTCCATCCTCAGTGTTTAGCGGCCGCACTTCTTCTTTCTTAGTTTTCTTCTTATTTATATGGCTATAGAACCTTTTACTATTGGTTTTAATTCCCTTTGCAAGGTCCAACTCTACTTGACTTTTAGCCTGTCTGACTTTATCCCTACATGTTCTGACCTTTCCTTGCTGATCTCTCCCATCTTCCACTCCCTGTATGCTTTCTGCTTCTTCGTAATCACCTCTCTAAGATGCTTGCTCATCCAGCTTGGTCTACAACTCCTTCCTATGAATTTTTTCCCCTTTCTTGGGATACAGGCTTCCGATAGCTTCTGCAGCTTTGATTTAAAGTAATCCCAGGACTCCTCTACCTTTAGATCCTTAAGTTCTTCAGTCCAATCCACTTCCCTAACTAATTTCCTTAATTTTTGAAAGTCAGCCCTTTTGAAATCAAAAACTCTAGTTGCAGATTTATTTTTGTTAATCCTTCCATTTAGTTTGAACTGAATTAGCTCATGATCACTTGAGCCAAGATTATCCCCTACAACCATTTCTTCTATGAGGTCCTCGCTACTCACCAAAATTAAATCTAGAATGGCATCCCCTCTAGTCGGTTCAGCAACTACTTGATGAAGGAATCCATCAGCTATCGCATCTAGGAAAATCTGAGCCCTATTATTATTACTAGCACTGGTCCTCCAGTCTATATCTGGGAAGTTAAAGTCTCCCATGATCACGCAGTTTCCATTAGTATTTACTTTATTAAAAACATTAAAAAGGGCTCTATCCATATCCAAATTAGATCCCGGAGGTCTATAGCACACCACAAGTACTATCGTAGGAGAAGCTTTACTAGTTATCTTCCCCAATGTAATTTTTGCCCAGACGGACTCTGTCTTATCCATTGCATCGCTTCTTATTTCTTTACATTCTACTTCATCAATGATATACAATGCTACTCCACCACCTTTACCTTTGTTTCTGTCTTTCCTAAACAGCACATACCCTTCAATACCTGTAGTCCAGTCATGACTACTATTCCACCATGTTTCTGTTATCCCTATAATATCTGGTTTCACTTCCTGCACCAGTAGCTCTAGTTCCTCCATTTTGTTACCTAGGCTCCTCGCATTGGTGTACAAACATCTTAATTTTTGCTGTTTGGCCTCGCTCACATTTTGTGCCCTATTAGGCACAGTCATTCTACAGCCAGTATAACCTATTAGACTAGTATCCACACCGCCCTCGCTCCTTATATACATTCTCCTACCCACGGCTGTATCCTTTCTTACTTAGTCTTTTTCCCTCTCAATGCTAAAATCTGGCATGGAGATTACCTGGACATCTCCCAACCATCTCCCCCAGATTCCTAGTTTAAAGCTCTCTTTATCAGTTGTGCCAGCCTTGATCCTAGAAGTCTATTTTCTTCCCTACTCAGATGAAGTTCATCCCGAGAGAACTGTCCTCTGTCCGTGAATGCCTCCCAGTGGCCATACATCCCAAAGCCCTCCTTATAGCACCACTGCCTAAGCCATCTGTTGACAGTCATAATCTTGTCACACCTTTGTTGCCCTTCTCTAGGAACAGGAAGGATCCCACTAAAGATCACCTGAGCCTCAATTTCCTTAAGCGTCTTCCCCAGCCTAGCATAGTTTTCCTTAATACTTTCCAGCGAGAATCTAGCCGTATCATTTGTTCCCACATGAAGGATAATTAGGGGATTCTTTCCCGCTCCCTTTAGGATCCTTTTCAACCTCAGGTCTACATCCCGTATTTTAGCACCTGGAAGACAGCACACCCTTCTATTCTCTGGATCAGCTCTAGTTACAGGCCTGTCTATTCTTCTCAATAAAGAGTCCCCTATCACATAGACCTGCCTTTTCCTGGTGACAGTGCTATTCTCCAGTCTCTCCCCTGTTCCCTCTGGCTGCAAGTTCTTTCCATTCCTATTTTCCCTTATAATCCTCTTCAACCCATCCTGTATCCTCCTGGGGCTCCTATTTGGTGTAGTCTCCCTTGACTCTTCCCCTTTTCCTATAGGACTAGCCTCTCTTCTCTTCTTCCTTACCCTTCCACCTTCAACAAGTACCTGCTGAGCCCCTTCTTCATTTTCCAACTCTGCAAACCTGTTCCTAAGCTCTATTTCTCCTTCATTAGCCCGTCTTTTCCTCTGCCTGATTCTTTTAGTCACATGCTTCCACTGACCACTTTCCTCACCCAGTCTCCCCTCAAAATTCCCCAGCCCTGCTTCCATCTGTGAGTCTGAGCTTTTCCCTTCAGATATCTCATATCTTTGCTCCATCATCTGCTCAAACCCCTTCCTAAACTCAACGAGACTTTCCACCTGTTTCTCCAAACCTCAGATCTTTTCCTCCATCAGCTCTATCAGACGGCATTTCATGCAGAAAAAACGCTTACCAGGTCCCCCCTCCAGGATCATGTACATACCACAGCTTCCACATCCAGTCATCCTCAATGTGTCTTTCACTACAGGAGTCACTCCCACAGCTGCCTCCGTATCTGTCATTGCCTTCTCACCTAAGTCCTGTTAATCTGGAAAACACAAGTCACACCAAAAAGACCACCCCCCCCAGCAAAAGCAAACCCCAAACAAGCACCACAATACAAACTCCCCTTTCAAACTCCCATTCAAACTCCCCTGTTTACAGCTCTGTTTGCTGGCTCCTCTGCCGCTGCAGCTGTCTGTGCCGCTGCCTGACTGGCTGGCTACCTTTATAGGACCTCTAGTCAGAAGCCCCACCCCCTAATCAGGGCTCTGCTTCTCTCCCAGCACAAAGCCCCACCCCCTAATCAGGGCTCAGCTTCTCTCCCAGCAGAAAGCCCCTACAACCCTCTACACACACACACACACACATACACACACACACACACACAAATACTAAAAATACAAAACCAAGTACAAATACCTTCTCCTCCAACAGAATTCAATCCAACAGGCTTTGCTTGGTATGGAAAAGGAGGGTGCTGCTGTTTGAAACCATTCCGACATGTTATGAAGATTGAAGAAGCTGAAAGCCTTTGCCTTACCATGGCTGCCTCCAAGCTGAATTCTGTTGCCCAGCTGAGCGTGTGTGATGTCTCACACCAAACAGGCAGGCACTCAATATACGAGGCAAAATGCGACCTTGTACCCAAAGCACATATGCTATGTAATGTGAATCGCTTGATTCTGTGTGAAATAGTCTTCCCTTTGTTCTCTAAAATGTATCTTTTTAAATACTACTCTCCCTTTTTTTCCTCCCGCAGCTGAAAATGTTTCTACACTTTCCCTATCATCTCCATCCCAGAGCCTAGTGCAGATTAGAAGGCAAAAAAAATGTACTCACGATGAAATGTTCTTAGAGCTCATGCAGTCCTCCTGCATTGAAAGATCTCAGCAGAATGCATGGAGGCAAACAATGGCAGAGTCCAGGAAAGTGTTAAATGAACGCAATGAGAGGAGGCAGGATGCAATGCGGAGGCTAATGGGGGAGCAAAGTGACATGCTCAAGCATCTGGTGGAGCTGCAGGAAAGGCAGCAGGAGCACAGACCACCACTGCAGCCCCTGTATAACCAGCTGCCCTCCTCCCCAAGTTCCATATGCTCCTCACCCAGATGCCCAAGAACATGCAGGGGAGGCTATGGCACCCAGCCACTCCACCCCAGAGGATTGCCCAAGCAACAGAATGCTGGCATTCAATAAATTTTGTACTGTAGTATGGCCTTGTCCTTCCTGCCTCCCCTCATCCACCACCCCATCTGGTGCTTCCCTCCTCACCCACCCCTCCCAGGCCACCTTGTGAGTTTTCCCCCTATTTGTGTGATGAATTAATAAAGAATGCATGATTTTGAAACAATAATGACTTTATTGCCTCTGAAAGCGTGATCAAAGGGGGGAGGATGGTTGGGAAGTAGAGTCAACCAAGGGGGCTGGTTTTCATCAAGGAGAAACAAACAGAACTGTCACACCATAGCCTGGCCAGTCATGAAACTGGTTTTCAAAGCTTCTCTGATGTTCAGGGCACCCAGCTGTGCTGTTCTAATCGCCCTGGTGTCTGGCTGTGTATAATGGGCCACCAGGTGATTTGCCTCAACCTCCCATTCTGCCATCTCCCCATTACTCTCACAGATATTGTGGAGCACACAGTAAGCAGCAATAACAATGGGAATATTGGTTTCACTGAGGTCTAATCTAGTCAGTAAATTGAGCCAGCGCGCTTTTAAATATCCAAATGCACATTCTACCACCATTCTGCACTTGCTCAGCCTATAGTTGAACTGCTCCTTACTACTGTCCAGGGTGCCTGTGTATGGCTTCATGAGCCATGGCATTTAGGGGGAGGCGGGGTCCCCAAGGATAACTATAGGCATTTCAACATCCCCAGTGGTAATTTTCTGGTCTGGGAAGTAAGTTCCTTCCTGCAGCTGTTCAAACAAACCAGAGTTCTTGAAGATGCGAGCGTCATGCACCTTTCCTGGCCATCCCACGTTAATTGAAATGGTGAAATGTCCCTTGTGATCCACCAGTGCTTGCAGCATCATTGAAAGGTACCTCTTGAGGTTTACATACTGGCTGCCAAGGTGGTCCGGTCCCAAGATAGAGATATGCGTTCTGTCTTTTGCCCCACCACAATTAGGGAACCCCATTGCAGCAAAGCCATCCACTATGACCTGCACATTTCCCAGAGTCACTACCCTTGATAGCAGCAGCTCATTGATTGTATTGGCTACTTGGTTCACAGCAGCCCCCACAGTAGATTTACCCACTCCAAATTGATTCCCGACTGACTGGTAGCTGTCTGGCATTGCAAGTTTCCACAGGGCTATCACCACTCACTTGTGACCTGTGAGGGCTGCTCTCATCTTGGTATTCTTGTACTTCAGGGCAGGGGAAAGCAAGTCACAAAGTTCCATGAAAGTGCCCTTACGCATGCGAAAGTTTCACAGCCACTGGGAATCATCCCAGACCAGCAACACTATGCAGTCCCACCAGTCTGTGCTTGTTTCCCAGGCCCAGAATCAGCGTTCCATGGCAGGAACCTGCCCCATTACCACCAGGATGTCCAAATTGCCAGGGCCCATGCTTTGAGAGAAGTCTGTGTCCATGTCCTCATCACTATTGTGATCGCACTGTCGTCGCCTCCTCGCCTGCTTTTGCAGGTTCTGCACATACTGCATAATGTGCAAGGTGTTTACAGTGCTCACAATAGCGATGGTGAGCTGAGCAGGCTCCATGCTTGCTGTGGTATGCTGTCTGCAGGAGAGCAGAGTTGCAGTGGAAGCAGTGGATGACGACGGATGCCACAAGAATAGATATTTATACAGAACGACGAGAGGACCTGTGGGGTGGATTCATTGCACTAGGAGAGCAGAGTTGCAATGGAAGCAGTGCATGATAATGGCCATTAGCAGTCCTACTGCACCGTCTGCTGACAGCAATATGGTGTCTTCCCAGAAAAAAAGCGCGAAATGATTGTCTGCCGTTGCTTTCACAGAGGAAGGGGTAACTAACAACATGTACCCAAAACCACTTGTGACAATTTTTTTGCCCCATTAGGCATTGGGAGCTCAACCCAGAATTCCAATGGGCAGCGGAGACTGAGGGAACTGTGGGATAGCTACCCACAGTGCAACGCTCTGAAAGTCGACGCTAGCCACGGTACTGTGGATGCACTCAGCCAACTTAATGAGCTTAGTGGGGGCACACACAATCGACTGTATAAAATCACTTCCTAAAAATCGACTTCTATAAATTCGACCTAATTTCATAGTGTAGACATACCCTTAGAGACTAACAAATTTATTTGGGCATAAGCTTTCGTGGGCTAGAACCCACTGCATCAGATGTATAAAATAAAAGATACAGGAGCAGGTATAAATACATGAAAGGATGTTGGTTGCTTTACCAAGTCTAACAAGATAAATCCATTAACAGCAGGATACCAATGGAGGAGAAATAACTTGTGAAGTGGTACGAGAGTGGCCCATTACAGACAGTTGACAAAAAGGTGTGCATAACAGTTGGGAGAAATTAGTATTGGGGAAACTAAGTTTAGGTTTTGTAATGACCCAAAGTGGCAATTCTTCAACAAAAAAACTTCAAAAACAGACTCCAACATGAAGCTGCAGAACTGGAATTAATTTGCAAACTAGATTCCATCTGATTAGTCCTGAATAAAGAGTGGTAGTGGTTGGGTCATTACAAAACCTAAACTTAATTTCCCCAATACTAATTTCTCCCTACTGTTACTCACACCTTCTTGTCAACTTCATACATCTGATGAAGTGGGTTCTAGTCCACAAAAGCTTATCCCAAATAAATTTGTTAATCTCTAAGGTGCCACAAGGACTCCTTGGTTTTTTTGCTGATACAGACTAAGACGGCTACCACTGAAACCTGTAGTCAAAAGAGTCCCCAGTTCAGCTCAATGAGGGTGGCTAAGGCCATTTGAAGTCAATGGGGTTTGAATTAGTACTGTGGTTCTCAAGCACGTGGCAGACACACAAACTATTTTTTTTTAAAAAAGTAACAATACCAACATGCCTTTAACCAGAGTATTTTATAAAGCTATGTTTTTTATTATTTTATTTAAAAAGCAAGGCATTTATTTCCATTAACTTTTACAAATATTTCAGCTTTTGTTGTAAAGCAGATCTCTTTTCTCAAAACCCCAGCCCCCTCAAAACACTTGATTATTTAAAAGCCATACAAACTTTGACGATGCCATGGGGGTCTCTGCAAACACTTCAATTTAAATCCAGGACAGATCTTGACAAGAAGATGGGTTACCCCCAAATGCTGTTTTATGTAAACTCCATACAGACCAACAGACAGACACAAAGCTCTGTTACTGTTTAATAGCATTCACCCTTTCCCCAGGTATCCCGTTTTGCCTCCAGCATTGATCCATGTAAATGTTCTACATGCACAGTATCATTTAATTTTACTCTTTTCATTGTATACAAACTTTTAGGTCATGTCTACACTAGGGGTACTGTACATTGTGGTTCTGTAGCTATACTGACATAACTCAGCCTACAGTGTCAGAAGGGGTTTTTCCATCAGTGTAGGACCATCACCAGCCTGAGCAATGGTAGCTAGGTCAATAGGAGCATTCTTCCTTCGACCACACTGCGTTTACACTGGGGGTTAGTTTGGCATAGATACCATGCTCAGGAATGTAGATTTTTCACAGCCCCGAGTGCTAGACCTGTGTCAACCTAAATTTTAAGTGTAGCGCAGGCTTAGTGTTTGAGGTAGGTTGTCCACAGATTATACATGGTTATAGAATACTACTGATGAATGTGCTGGACTATGATCTGTCCCAACCATGTTCATGTTTAAAAAGGATGAATTCAAACTGGAGCAGGTACAGAGAAGGGCTACTAGGATGATCCGAGGAATGGAAAACTTGTCTTATGAAAGGAGACTTAAGGAGCTTGGCTTGTTTAGCCTAACTAAAAGAAGGTTGAGGGGAGATATGATTGCTCTCTATAAATATATCAGAGGGATAAATACAGGAGAGGGAGAGGAATTATTTCAGCTCAGCACCAATGTGGACACAAGAACAAATGGGTATAAACTGGCCACCAGGAAGTTTAGACTTGAAATCAGACGAAGGTTTTTAACCATCAGAGGAGTGAAGTTTTGGAATAGTCTTCCAAGGGAAGCAGTGGGGGCAAAAGATCTATCTGGCTTTAAGATTCTACTCGATAAGTTTATGGAGGAGATGGTATGATGGGATAATGGGATTTTGGTAAGTAATTGATCTTTAAATATTCAGGGTAAATAGGCCAAATCCCCTGAGATGGGATATTAGATGGATGGGATCTGAGTTACTATAGAAAATTCTTTCCTGGGTATCTGGCTGGTGAATCTTGCCCATATGCTCAGGGTTTAGCTGATTGCCATATTTGGGGTCGGGAAGGAATTTTCCTCCAGGGCAGATTGGAGAGGCCCTGGAGGTTTTTCGCCTTCCTCTGTAGCATGGGGCATGGTTGACTTGAGGGAGGCTTCTCTGCTCCTTGAAGTCTTTGAACCATGATTTAAGGACTTCAATAGCTCAGACATGGGTGAGGTTTTTCATAGGAGTGGGTGGGTGAGATTCTGTGGCCTGCACTGTGCAGGAGGTCGGACTAGATGATCAGAATGGTCCCTTCTGACCTTAGTACCTATGAATCTATGAATCTATGTAACACACCCTTCTCAGACCACTGATCCATAAAAATCACATTTCACACAGAGTCATTATTAATTTGTAAAAAGAAAAGGAATACTTGAGGCACCTTAGAGACTAACAAATTTATTTGAGCATAAGCTTTCGTGAGCTACAGCTCACTTCATCGGATGCATTCGGTGGAAAATACAGTGGGGAGATTTATATACACACACAGAGAACAGGAAACAATGGGTTTTATCATACATACTGTAAGGAGAGTGATCACTTAAGATGAGCCATCACCAGCAGGGTGGGGGGGAAAGGAGGAAAACCTTTCATGGTGACAAGCAAGGTGGGCCATTTCCAGCAGTTGACAAGAATGTCTGAGGAACAGTGGGGGCTGGGGTGAGGGGGGAGAAATAACATGGGAAAATAGTTGTACTTTGTGTAATGATTTATCCACTCCCAGTCTCTATTCAAGCCTAAGTTAATTGTATCCAGTTAGAAAATTAATTACAATTCAGCAGTCTCTCGCTGGAGTCTGTTTTTGAAGTTTTTTTGTTGAAGGATAGCCACTCTCAGGTCTGTAATCAAGTGACCGGAGAGACTGAAGTGTTCTCTGACTGGTTTTTGAATGTTATAATTCTTGATGTCTGATTTGTGTCCATTTATTCTTTTACGTAGAGACTGTCCAGTTTGACCAATGTACATGGCAGAGGGGCATTGCTGGCACATGATGGCATATATCACATTGGTAGATGCGCAGGTGAACGAGCCTCTGATAGTGTGGCTGATGTGATTAGGTCCTATGATGGTGTCCCCTGAATAGATATGTGGACAGAGTTGTCAATGGGCTTTGTTGCAAGGATAGGTTCCTGGTTGGTGGTTCTGTTGTGTGGTGTGTGGTTGCTGGTGAGTATTTGCTTCAGGTTGGGGGGGCTGTCTGTAAGCAAGGACTGGCCTGTCTCCCAAGATCTGTGAGAGTGATGGGTCATCCTTCAGGATAGGTTGTAGATCTTTGATGATGCGTTGGAGAGGTTTTAGTTGGGTTTTTAGTTTAATTTGTAGTTTGTTTACAGTTACCAGCTTTTATTATATTTTACATTACCAGTAGAGCTGGTTGGGAATTTTCCATCACCCTGATTTTTTGAAGAAATATGGAATTTCTGGAAAACTGAAATTTTCCTTGGGAAAACTGAAACAAAATATTTTGGATTGATGACCTGACCCAAACATACCGTTTGCTGAAATACAGTTTCTCCTCCAACTGAGTTGCATGGTGCCTCATAGGAGTCACAGGACTATGGTTGCATCATGGAAGATGTGGTCCAACCCAGGAGCCCAGCTCATAGGAGAGAATGGGGCATGAGATGTCCAAACTACAGCTCCCATAAGGCGATGCAGCCCCACAGCAAAATGCAGTTAAATGTTGGACTGACTAGAAGGAAAATATTTCAGATCAGTTCAACAAAACAAAATGAAACATCTTTTATTCAGGAATATAGAATTGTTTCATTTGGACCAAATGTGCCAAAACAAAATGTTTCACTAAATTTTTAGGAACGTTTCATTCATTCTGCAAAAATTTTTGATATTTCAACTTTTTGTCCTGACTTGGGACAAAAACAAATGATGAAATATGGGAATTTTCCATGGGATAGAAATTCTGGTTTCTGCACAGCTCTACTAATATTTTGTCAACTCGTCATCCTCTTACTAAATCCTTTTAGATATCTGACAAGCAATATTTTTCTGAAGCAAGGTTTTGTAATTTCTTGTGCAGGGCATAGGGTCCACACACAACATTAAGTATTTATCCTTTGGTCTGATTATCTTATTTAACGTCCTAGCAGAATCTTTACAGAAGCATTTTTCACATTATTTATCAATAACAGTCCTTGAGTTAAATTTTCCTGGGTTTAGCACAGGCATTTGAGCATATACCCCATTGTAATAATAGCATTTAATACACTTTCTATATGCAGTTCAAAACAAATGCCCATGATCTTGCAGATCTCATCCTTTGAAGTCCAGTTCACACTATCATGATGACTATGGCCCTGTGCAGCTAAGACACAGCCTCCACACTCCTCAAACCATCTTCTCTATAAGACCATGTCTACGTTACAATCTTTGACCAAGGCAAGTTATGTTGGCATAGAGCCACTGCTGTTACTGTATCACTCGTGCATGTTCATACTTGACTATTTGCATTGGTGCTGCACGTATTGACCAGGACTGCTTGTGTTAATGCACAGTGCTAGGCACTGTGGATAGGTATCCCAACTCACCACCGTCCAGTGCACTCTTTTGGGAAGTTTTGACACTGGGTGGTGGGGCAGAAATGAGTTGCATAGGGTTGACTGGGAGCAAGGGGTAAACTCTCTGCATCCCACAATGTCATCCATATCCCATAATCATAGAAACATAGAACTGGAAGGGACCTCGAGAGCTCATCTAGTCCAGTCCCCTACACTCATGGCAGGACTAAGTATTATCCAGACCATTCCTGACAGGTGTTTGTCTAACCTGCTCTTAAAAATCTCCAGTGATGGAGATTACACGACCTCCCTAGGCAATTTATTCCAGTGCTTAAACACCCTGACAGTTAGGAAGTTTTTCCTAATGTCCAACATAAACCACCATTGCTGCAATTTAAGCCCATTGCTTCTTGTCCTACCCTCAGAGGTTAAGAAGAACAATTTTTCTCCCTCCTCCTTGTACAACCTTTTTCTATACTTGAAAACTGTTATCATGTCCCCTCTCAGTCTTCTCTTCTCCAAACTAAACAATCCAATTTTTTCAATCTTTCCTCATAGGTCATGTTTTCTAGACCTTTAATAATTTTTGTTGTTCTTCTCTGGACTTTCTCCAGTTTATCCACATCTTTCTTGAAATGTGGCACCCAGAACTGGATGCAGTACTCAGTTGAGGCCTAATAAGCGTGGAGTAGAGCAGAAGAATTACTTCTCGTGTTTTACTTACAACACTCCTGCTAATACATCCCAGAATGATGTTTGCTTTTTTTGCAAGTGTCACATTGTTGACTCATATTTAGCTTGTGGTCAACTATGACCCCCAGATCCCTTTCCTCAGTACTCCTTCCTAGTCAGTCATTTCCCATTTTGTATGTATGCAACTGATTGTTCCTTCCTAAATGGAGTACTTTGCATATGTGCTTATTGAATTTCAGCCTATTTACTTCAGACCATTTCTCCAGTTTGTGCAGATCATTTTGAATTTTAATCTTATCTTCCAAAGCACTTGCAACCCCTCTCAGCTTGGTATCATCCGCCAACTTTATAAGTGTACTCTCTATACCATTATCTAAATCATTGATGAAGATATTGAACAGAACTGGACACAGAACTGATCCCTGCAGGACCCCACTTATTATGCCCTTCCAGCATGACTGTAACCACTTATGACTACTATCTGGGAATGGTTTTCCAACTAGTTTTGCACCCACCTTATAGTAGCACCATCTAGGTTGCATTTCCCTAGTTTGTTTATGAGAAGGTCATTTGAGACAATATCAAAAACTTTGCTAATGTCAAGATATATCACGTCTACCACTTCCCCCCATCCACAAGGCTTGTTACCCTATCAGAGAAAGCTATCGGATTGGTTTGACAAGATTTGTTCTTGACTAATCCATGCTGACTGTTACTTATCATCATATAATCTTCTAGATGTTTGCAAATTGATTGCTTAATTATTTGTTCCATTATCTTTACGGGTAAAGAAGTTAAGATGACTGGTCTGCAATTTCCCGGGTTGTCCTTATTTCCCTTTTCATAGATGGGCACTATATTTGCCCTTTTTCAGTCTTCTGGAATCTCTCTTGTCTTCCATGACTTTTCAAAGATAATTGCTAATGGCTCAGATATCTCCTCAGTCAGCTCCTTGAGTATTCTAGGATGCATTTAATCAGGCCCTGGTGACTTGAAAACATCTAACTTGTCTAAGTAATTTTTAACTTGTTCTTTTCCTATTTTAGTCTCTGATCTTACCTCATTTTCACTGGTATTCACTATGTTAGACATCCAATTGCCACCAACCTTCTTGGTGAAAACCGAAACAAAAAAGTAATTAAACATGTCTGCCATTTCCACATTTTCTGATATTACTTTTTCCCCCTCATTGAGTAACAGGCCTACCCTGTCCTGGGTCTTCATGCCTTTCTTAAAAATCCCATGAATGTTTGCAGCCTGCCTCGCTGTCCACCATCTCAGACAGAAGCATGGAACCTGCACAGCTCTGCACTACTGTCATGAGCATTGCAAGCACAGGACACCTGACCCTCCAAAAAAAGAACTGCATCACTGGTGAACATGACGATTTCGTGGAGGACAGGTGAAAAACTAATTCAAGGCTGTTGGTGGTATCCACAGAGCAGCTGCAGACAGTGGAGTGCCACTTCTGGGCCAGAGAAATGAGCACTGACTGGTGGGATCATATTGTAATGCAAGTTTGGGATGACGAGCAGTGGCTGCAGAGCTTTTGGATGCAAAAGGCCACATTCCTGGATCTGTGGGCCAAGCTCACACCAGCCCTCCAGCTCAGGGGCACCAGAATGAGAGCTGCACTGACAATGGAGAAGTGAGTGATGATTGTACTGTGGAAACTTGCAATGCTGGATTGCAGTCAGTGAGAAATCATTTTGGAATTGGAAAATCCACTGCAGGGGCTGTTAATGGTCTCCTGTTATGCAGGACTGTGATTCTCAGCAACGAGCAGGACATAGTGGGTGGATTTGCAGCAACAGGGTCCTGAATTACGGTGGACAGAGTCAGTGTGTACATCCCTGTTTTGGCACCAGCTCACCTTGCTCCAGAGTACAACAACAGCAAGAGCTACTTTTCTATGGTATTGCAAGTGCTGGTGGATCACCATAGACACTTCACCAACATCGATGTTGGTTGGTCAGGGAAGGTGCATGATGCCCACATCTTTCAGAACACAGGACTATTCAGAAAACTGCAAGCAGGGACTTTCTTTCCCCGCTGGTGGATTACCACTGGTGATATTGAAATGCCAGTAGTGACCCTGGGGGCCCCAGCCTAACCGTGTTCCCCTGGCTCATGAAGCCACATACTGGCTACCTCAACAGCGCCAAGGAAAGATTCATCTACCAATTCAGCAGGTATAGAAAGCCAGCTAAATGTTCTTTTGGTATATTGAAGGGAGAATAGCATTGTAAATTCACAAGATTACAACTCTCTGAGAAAAATATGCCAATGATTATAGCTGCCTGCTCTGTCATGCATAATAATATCTGTGAGGCAAAGGGGGAAAAGTTGCCACTGGGTTGGAGGTGGAGCAGCTGACTACTGAGTTTGAGCAGCCAGACATAAGAGCTCAACACGGAGCTATACAATCAGGGAGGCTGTGAACGAGCACTTTAGCTGTGCGCCACAGTAATGCATTGTGGTGGACTGTACTGTGCCTGCCTCTGCAATTTTGGGGCCTGTTAGGAATTGTGTGGTGCTTTATGTAAATCTCTGAATATAACACTGTCAATGCACCTATTAATTTTGTGTTGCTTGCTGTACATTTATGATTATTACACTGTGTTTGTCACTGACCCTATGAGTTGTGTCACATTGTACAATAATAAGTAAATGGGTGCTTTCAGTACTGCTAGGTATCCAGCAGCATATGTTGGGAATTAATAAAGATGAATTACTTTTCAAAAATATAGAATTTTATTGAATAACAAAACCAGGGCAAAAAAGATCTGTGCAATTTAAAAGCAAATACAAATTCAGAACTTCATAAATTAACAGAACAGAACTTAACAGGGGGAAAGAAAAATTCATGTCCCTTTTGGCTACACATACAGCACCCATGGCTCTCACAGGTCAGTGGATGTGAAGCTGTGGTTGTCCCTCTTGTCCCCTGGTATTGAGTGGCAGGCGATGTGGCCCTGAGGCCACATGGAATGTTGAGGGATGTTGTAGGGAAGTGCTAAAATGGAGTTCTCCATAGACTGCAAAGGGAGGTGAGCCCATGATTGGTGAACTGGTAGGTGTCATGTATTTCTGTACCAGATATGGACTGGCTACAGAGCTTGCTTGTACACATCAGATGAGTTCATCACAAGATCCCTAATGCACTGCCAGGTATAGCTGGTATTTTACACACAGTGCCACCTAGTGGCTGAACAATATAATAATACAGGTTTCAGAGTAGTGGACGTGTTAATCTGTATCCGCAAAAAGAAAAGGGGGACTTGTGGCACCTTAGAGACTAACACATTTATTTGAGCATAAGCTTTTGTGAGCTACAGCTCACTTCATCGGATGAAGTGAGCTGTAGCTCATGAAAGCTTATGCTCAAATAAATGTGTTAGTCTCTATAATAATACAGTTTATCATTCCATTACAGTAGGTCAACAAGAGTCTGCAGTATCTGTGTTTGCTGCTGGAGAAACCCCACTGTGTCCTGGTGCGTCTCCCTCACTTCTTCCTGCTGGGACTTCTGGGCCTTTGTCCTGTCTGCTCTTTCCTTCTCCGTACAGTTTGCAGTATTCACCGTCCAGACCTTCTCCTCACGGTCTGATGCAGCATGGGCTGGCACAGTCTCACTGAACGTGGCTTAGGTGTTCCATAGATGTGGAGGGGGAAACCCCTCGAGGCCACAACAGCAGCAGCTACACATAAAACACCCAGAGGTACCTTTGTCAGTACAGTCACAATGGAAAGCAGAAGTTAAGGTTCAGAACTCCCTCCCTTGTTCCCCTGAAGTTTTAAACGAGACATGTTTATTGACACTTCTGCTTTGGAGTGCTTGTGCACAGCCCCGTTCACAGCACCAGCCATGGTGAGTATGGCCCAACAGGGGCAAGGGAAATGAGGAGGGAATTGCTCGGTTGCATTACTGTATGGGTACAGGGCAATGGCACCGAAAATTATGAGATGGAACTACCACTATATGACCCACTCACTATCCACAATGCATACTGCAGGAATTGGACTTGGAGGTGGAACAAGGGGCAAGGCTTCTGAGCTCCTGCCCCTAACAGACTTGCCATGCTTAGGGTCCTACAGCCTGAGTGGTGGTAGCAGAATTGAATCAGGCCCATTTTGTGGATTTAAAAACAAAAAAACTGTTTCCTTTAGAAAATTGTCCAGGTGCCACTTGATCTTCATTGCAATATATTTTTTCCCATTTTTGGCATAGATAGTTTTCACCGTATTTTAGCTGTTCATGTGTAGAGAAAGTTTTCCTAAATTGGCCTTTTCTGAATCCTTTGATGCTGGGAAGCAAGATTTCAAGGTATAATTCAAAATGTACTTCACAGTAACTCTTTGTCATCTATCCATTTCTTTCTTTCAGGACAGCATATAACTTAAGAAAATTATTCAAACCTTTCCCACCATATTTCATTTTATTCTAAAATGTAAAGGCCAAATCTTGCCAATGTTATCAAATAGTCAGACCTCTAAATAGAATCACAGAATCGCTGTGGGACCTAGAGAGGTCATCTAGTCCAGTCCCCTTCACTCATAGCAGGGCTACATTCTACATTTTATTTGTATTATTTTAATGTGAATTTAGTATTTGTGGAGGTTGCTGGACTAACAGCACTGGAGGAAGAAGACTCCTTTTAATCCTCTGAATAAAAGCCATTGTGGCACAAGCTAACCTGGAGGGACAAAGTCCTGGACTGGAGAACGCACTGGACTCATGAGCACATATTAGCTTCTCTCATTCTACCTTTGTCCTTCCTGTTGCATATTTTTGATCTCCCCCCACAAAAGACCTTAAACCTGCAAGTGGCTTCTTGTCCCCACGTGGAGCCCCAATTAAGTCAGTTGCAGAGTTGGGGACTGAAGTGTCTAGGACCTCGTGTTATTTATTAATTGATTTAGATTTATAAAATTCCAATCTATACTCATTCATTCCATGCTGTGCATGCTACTACATAAATACTACATAATGGACTGCCCATTTGAGGTTAATAAATACTAAGTGGCAATAATAAAAATGCAATAAAATAAAATATTCCAAAAGTAGTCTCAGTTTGGAGTTTATATAAAGCCAAAGCTATTTATGTTAAAATAACAATGTACACTCTGCATCCTTAAGTATTAAGTGTATGCTGTTTGCATTTGTCTTAGCCATTTTCTTTTCTTATTTTCAAGTATTGCTAAACCTATCACTATTAGTTTAGAGACATCTGACAACCCTTGTGAATAAACTATGTAAAAATACCCTTATGAGTTGTCCACAAATTTAGATCTTCATCCTGCAAACACTCATGTATATGACTAGTTCCACTGAGTTCAGAACAATTACTCATCTGGCTAAGTGTTTGCAGAATTGGAGTTCTAGGGTGAAATCCTGGCTCCATTGAAGTCAATTTACTTCAGTGGGCCCGCAATTTCACTCATAGGTGATAAAATAGAGTGGGGTATTGTTGTTTTTTCAACTAGTGGTCTAGGTAATTAACTGCCCTGCCCTGCAACACAGATATGAGGAAAAGTAACATTTTTAACCAAGGAGTTAATTTGTATAATATGAAAGATGCAAAAAAAAATGCTGTTTTATTTAATGGATTACAATAGCAATATCACAAGGTGTTAAAATTGTTTGCAATGCAATGCAATTAAATTAACAAAGCATCTCTGATGGAAAATCAATCATTTCCCGGTAGTTAACTGAGCTTCCACCAATTAGAATTGTAAGAATGATCCTGTAGGGTTTTGTGTTGTAATGATGATTCATCTTATACTGTATGCAGCTTTTTCTGTATCCATTGTTTCTTTTTCTGAATACTGTCTAAACATTCTGTCTGCTTCTCAATACAAATTTGCTTTAACATGTCTAAAAATGTCCTAATTTACCTGTCTCTGCTGCTGCACTCATTCTAGCACTTTAAAACAGTTTGCAGCATAGTAGCTTCTGTAACACATTATATTGTCCCTCATGTCATGTGAGATAGGATTGTAGAACAAAGTATAATAGTTGCAACATTATGGAGTTTTTTAGTCTGAAATATTACAGAATGCTCCAGTCAGCCAGTGGAACATATCCAGCCATTATTGTCAGACTCATTTTATCTTTCCTAGAAATGAAAGTTTAATCAATTTCAATATACAAAAAGGATTGGCTTGTCAATGGGATTTGTAGGTGTTCAGCATCTCTGATAATCAATCAGTGTAGTGGGTACTGAGTACCTCTGAAAATCAGGCCATGAATGACTAGATAAAAGCATACTGTAGTATGAAATCATTTTTATCCAAATGGAAAGCAAAAACACAGAATCAATAGGGAGTTATAAAATACTAGAGATATTTTAATAAAAAGTAGTATTAATTTTTAAATTATGTATGCCCATGCCCAAAATCTGAGTGCAGTGCTAAACACATAAAGTCATTCAAATTTAAGGGCATAATTCTGTGTTCCCTGTGCACTGTAGACTCCCAGATTTCAATGGGGACTGTAGATTTCAATGGGGACTTTGCAGTGTGTGATAAATGAAAGCTAAAGCCCTAAATTTATATATTTGCATTAAAACCATAAAGTAACCTGTCTTATCAGAAATCAAATAAACTAACACTTTATCTAAAATTTATCAGCTATTTTGGCTCAGGGATTGTCATTTATTAGATGTTTGTATGACGCCTAGCACAAAGAGCCCTAATTTGGTTGTGGTTTTTAGAGTCTAACACAGTATTAACATTAAATAATACATAAATTCCAGAATTTACAGTGAATTGTACATTCATTTGTAATATTGTAAACTGGAATGATCTGCAGGCCAGATCACTGCAGACCACTGAAGAAATCTCAGATAGTTTTGAATAATTAATATTTTCAAGAACTTTAATCTTACTGTGGATCATTTTTGGTGAAATCTGATTAAAAAGGTGAAATCTGAAAACTGCATAAATTTTGCCAGGGAAACCTGAAGATTTTATCAATACCACATCCCATATTTCAGTCATAACTAAATTAAAAGCTCCACTTTCATGCTGATGACCTATGGGTTTATAAACTCTGCTGACATGGTACTTTAGTGGTTTATAATTTTCCAGCAGAGTTTAGAGTTTAAAAGGCTCAAAACTTTTCACAGTTAAAAATTCAGGGCTCCCAGTAAAACAACTGAAGAGTTGCCCTTTTCAGCATGGGCATGACAATTTGCACTACCCATGTACCCAGAAGAACAGAGGGTCTGAAAGCAAGTAGGTAAAGCTAATGGTCCAATCCCCATGGGATCCGGTGAATGCTTAACAGGAGATGTTTATAAATTTTAAATATCAACATGTCTTTGCTATTTTATTAACATTTTTATTATGGGGGAAACCAGCAACAACTATGTTTAGGTTTCCTAGCATTTTCCATAAAATTATTCTGACCATTTTTTAAAGATCTCTAGTCTATCCGTGGTTTGCAGCCTGAAATGACATTTAGCAAAGGAATAGTCCTTAGGGCAGGAAGGTGCTTCTTTGCCTCCCCATGGACATTTTTTCAGATTTGGACAAGGTCTGAGCTGATGAAAACTCCATTTCCTGTCTGTGTTTTATTCACTACAACTTACTCCCGACTTGCTGCTAAAAGTCCTGAATATTCTGTTAGCACCATATATGCACTATTCTGGTGTCTCATGCCTGCATGCCCTCTAAATAGTCCACAGACAAAACTGTGGAGGAGGAAAAGCAGTACATCAAAATATTCATTGTCCTACATGTAAATGCAGCAGGCTGGGAACCAGGATACCATGAGTTCAAGTTCCATGTCTTTTACCGATTGGTATTAATTCTTTACCCTTCACAACCCTCACTGAAAGGGGAATCATAGAATCATAGAATATCAGGGTTGGAAGGGACCTCAGGAGGTCATCTAGTCCAACCCCCTGCTCAAAGCAGGACCAATCCCCAACTAAATCATCCCAGTCAGGGCTTTGTCAAGCCTGACCTTAAAAACTTCTAAGGAAGGAGATTCTACCACCTCCCTAGGTAATGCATTCCAGTGTTTCACCACCCTCCTAGTGAAAAAGTTTTTCCTAATATCCAACCTAAACCTCCCCCTCTGCAACTTGAGACCATTACTTCTCGTTCTGTCATCTGCTACCACTGAGAACAGTCTAGATCCATCCTCTTTGGAACCCCCTTTCAGGTAGTTGAAAGCAGCTATCAAATCCCCCCTCATTCTTCTCTTCCGCAGACTAAAAAATCTCAGTTCCCTCAGCCTCTCCTCATAAGTCATGTGTTCCAGTCCCCTAATCATTTTTGTTGCCCTCCCCTCTGCTGGATGTTTTCCAATTTTTCCACATCCTTCTTGTAGTGTGGAGCCCAAAACTGGACACAGTATGAGGCCTCACCAATGTCGAATAGAGGGGAACGATCATGTCCCTAGATCTGCTAGCAATGTCCCTACTTATACATCCCAAAATGCCATTGGCCTTCTTGGCAACAAGGGCACACTGTTGACTCATATCCAGCTTCTTGTCCACTGTAACCCCTAGGTCCTTTTCTGCAGAACTGCTGCCTTTCGGTCCCCAGTCTGTAGCCGTGCCTGGGATTCTTCCGTCCTAAGTGCAGGACTCTGCACTTGTCCTTGTTGAACCTCATCAGATTTCTTTTGGCCCAATCCTCTAATTTGTCTAGGGCCCTCTGTATCCTATGCCTACCATCCAGCGTATCTATCTCTCCTCCCAGTTTAGTGTCATCTGCAAACTTGCTGAGGGTGCAATCCACACCATCCTCCAGATCATTAATGAAGAGATTGAACAAAACCAGCCCGAGGACCGACCCTTGGGGCACTCCACTTGATACCAGCTGTCAACTAGACATGGACATAGGACCTAAATCTTTACTATGACTGACCTAAGTCTCAGTTAGTTAGCCACATTGTCTCTGAAAACCCACCAAATCGAGGGTTATGCTATCTGTAAAATGGGGCTATTCATACATATGAAACTTACAGCTTCAGTGTATTATGCATCCTGCCCTAGTGGCTTGACCAACAGCTTACACTGGCTGCCATCTAATATAATTAATCCTTTAGCTCAAGTGTTAGAGGTCTCTGCTGCTTTGTTGAAGGTCTAGGAGTTGAACCCAGATGAGGATTAAGGGGAAGGGGTAAGAGAGCTGCACATAACAGAATAGTTTTTTCTTTTTAAAAAACCTAAGGTATTATACTTAGTTAAAACTATGTATACTTGCACTAGCTCAGTGAGAGCTAGCGCATGTATGTGTACATGAGCAATGGAATCACACCTTATCTCATAGTGTAGACGTAGCCTAAATGGGACCCACTTAGTAAAAGAGCCTTATTTACTCAACAACACAGCAAGTCAGTAGCGGATCAGTATTGCCAACTCTGAGTATTCAAAAATCATGACTCAGAATGATGAGATTGGTTTAAATTATAAAATTTTAAAAAACATACATATTGGGGTTATTTTTATTTCCTTTCTGTTTGTTGAGCCTTTGGGTTCATGTTTTCCTGCCTTTTCTGCAATCATGAAAGCGTACTCTTTTTAAATGAAAGCTGAGCTTCTCACATAATCACCTGACCCCAGGAACTGGGGCTTTAAGAAATTTAACAAATAGCACAATAGTTGGCTATGCTGTTTTCTCATGCTATCTCTATGTAATGAAAAAAGATTCATTAGCTAAGTGATCACCTGCTAGAAATCATAATTTTGTCTAAGTAGTCTTACAAGCTAGCTCGAAATGGAGTGTTCTAACAGTTTTGAAGTATCATATTAACTATCAGTTCTCTTGAACACAAACGAAGTACTGAGGAGTTAATGAGAGTTTCTGAAGCAAGCTGATCAAACTCTAGATTGATAGAAGTTCCATTGATCTCCGCAGTCCTATAAGCAGCTAAAACATATAAAAATGTTCTGGCTGTTTGTGAGGGCATGTAGCTAATTTCATCGAGCTCAAGGACATGCTTCATCTGATCAATCAGAACGGGCATATCCCCGCATCCGAGTCCTGAATTTCGATGTACATGTTTCCATGGTTGTTGATAGAGGAGAGATCAGTTTGTAGCTCGAGTTTTCCTAGATGCTAGAATATAGACTTCTAGAGGGGCATGTTAAAATGGAGAATGCTTATTGCATTGTGTGACACTGTCTTCTAATATTGCTGCCATTTTAATGTATACACCACAAATCCTGCAAGCTTGGGACCTGAATTTGGATTCCCCTGTTGCCACTGGCCAACAGGGCAGATCTAGTGTATATTTTTGTAACATTGTGTCCTTTCTTTAATGGCCATATGGTGTGCTAGTGTAACTCCATTGCAATAAACGCTCCTTTCAGGGAACATGCCTATCAGCCTTTACATTCTTTAAATTGTCTGTGAGCTGTATTATCTGGGTATTTTCTATTTAACTAGTTACTTGATAACACTTTCTAACATCTGCTAAGTGGTATTCATATTGCATATTTTCTGTTTGTAAGACTTGAAAAATTACCCTACAGGCATCTCAGATATTGATCTTTGTACATTGTGAAGGCTGTGTTGTAGCTGTGTTGGTCCAGGATATTAGAGAAACAAAGTGGGTGAGTGTGACACTACGCCACTTATTTTTCATAGAGATACTGTTATGATAGAAATATGGCATAACTAAGATATATTTTATGCAAGATGGATCATGTGAGGTATCATTGTAAAGGTTATGACATACTGACTATGATTATCCTATTTGTATTCATTAGGGCTGCCAAGCGATTAAAAAAAATCACGGTCATTGCACGATTAATCACACTGTAAAACAATAATAGAATACCATTTATTTAAATATTTTAGATGATTTCTACATTTTCAAATATATCGATTTCAATTACAACACAGAATACAAAGTCTACGGTGCTCACTTTATATTTATTTTTATTACAAGTATTTTCCCTGTAAAAAAAAACAAAAGAAAGAGTATTTTTAATTCACCTAATACAAGTACTGTAGTGAAATCTCTTGAAAGTTGAAGTTATAAATGTAGAATTATGTAAAAAAAACTGCATTCAAAAATAAAACAATGTAAAATTTTATAGCCTACAAATCCACTCAGTCCTACTTCTTGTTCAGCCAATCACTCAGACAAATAAGTTTGTTTACACTTGCAGGAGATAATGCTGCCCGCTTCTCGTTTACAATGTTACCTGAAAGTGAGAACAGGTGTTCTCATGGCACGTTGTAGCCGGCATTGCAAGACATTTATATGCCAGATGCGCTAAAGATTCATATGTTCCTTCATTTTTCAACCACCATTCCAGGGGACATGCATCCATGCTGGTGATGGCTTCTGCCTGATAACAATCCAAAGCGGTGCAGACTGAGGCATGTTCATTTTCATTATCTGAATCAGATGCGACCAGCAGAAGGTTGATTTTTCTTTTTTGGTGGTTCGAATTCTGTAGTTTACACATCGGAGTGTTGTTTTTTTAAGGCTTCTGAAAGCATGTTCCACACCTCAAGATCAGATTTTGGAAGGTGCTTCAGATTCTTAAACTTTGGGTCAAGTACTGTAGCTATCTTTAGAAATCTCAGACTGGTACCTTCTTTGCATTTTGTCAAATCTGCCATGAGAGAGTTCTTAAAATGAACAATATGTGCTGGGTCATTATCTGAGACTGCTATACCTGAAGTATATGGCAGACTGCAGATAAAACAGAGCAAGGGACATACAATTCTCCCCTAAGGAGTTCAGTCACAAATTTAATTAACACATTATTTTTTTTAAACAAGAGTCATCAGCATGGAAGCATGTCCTCTGGAATGGTGGCTGAAGCATGAAGGGGCATATGAACATTTAGCATATCTGGCAGGTAAATACCTTGCAATGCCAGCTACAAAAGTGCCATGCAAAATTCCTGTTCTCACTTTCTTGTGACATTGTAAATAAGAAGAGGGCAGCTTTATCTCCTGTAAATGTAAACAAACTTGATTGTCTTAGTGATTGGCTGAACAATAAGTAGGACTGAGTGGACTTATAGGCTTTAAAGTTTTACATTGTTTTGGTTTTGAGTGCAGTTATGTGACAAAAAAAATCTACATTTGTAAGTTACACTTTCATGTTAAAGAGATTGCACTTCAGTACTTTTATGATGTGAATGGAAAAATACTATTTATTTCTTTTGTTTATCATTTACAGTGCAAATATTTGTAATACAAATAATATACACTGATTTCAATTACAACACAGAATGCAATATATATGAAAATGTAGAAAAACATCCAAAATATTTAATAAATTTCAATTGGTATTCTATTGTTTAACAATGTGATTAAAACTGTGATTAATCATGATTAATTTTTTTTAGTTAATCACCTGAGTTAACTGCGATTAATTGACAGCCCTACTATACATGTATCATTTTTGCATCTAAAATTAGGAATATTAACTATGTAACAGTTATAAGTGGATTTACATCTGGGGAATGCCCACCAGATAGAATGCAATCAGTCTGGATGGGCCACGAGGGAGAACAATAGGACTGTACAGATGCTACTCTCCCACCTTCTTGAGAAGCTTCCTGAGATGCTGCTTTGACACTGCAGGGTCATGTGGTCATGTCCCCTGGTACTGGACCCCATCTTGGCCTACTATTTCCCCATTAATAGGGGGTGGAGACCAAACTGGGAAACAAAGGATTCCCGCCAATTGAAAATCCTATTTAAAGTAAGGAAGTGAGTTAATCCCTGCCCAAGATGTCTGCTGAAAACACCTAAGACAGATCTGGGGAAGAAAGGACTGGGCCCAGGCTAGATGGTGTCTGGCCTGTGAAAGGAAAATCTGGAGTTCTAAGCTGCAAGCAAGAGCAGTTTGTCTTCAGAAAACTCTGCAACCTGCTTAAAACAACATTTAGGGTGAGAAATTACTACTTGTAGCCAGTTTCTTTAGTCTATTAAGTTTAGTTTGCATGTTTGCTTTATTTGCTCGGTAATCTGCTTTGATCTGTTTGCTATCCCTTATAATCACTTAAAATCTATCCTTCGTAGTAAATAAATTTGTGTTTGTTTTCTCTAGACCAGTTTGTGGAATTCATAATGGGTAGGGGGGCAAAATGCTGTGCATATCTTCCTCCACATTGAGGGAGGCAGTAAATTTCAGGAGCTTACACTACAGTTTTCTCTGCAGCCCAAGACAATACAATTTTGGGTTTACACTCCAGAGGGGGTGTTCACTTGCATGCTAGACAATTCCTGAGCTGAGTCTTCTCACACAGAGCTGATCTCAATGTCTGTGTCTTTCTGCACCTGGGTCTGGCCCTACCTGTGTGTGTGCTGGAGGAGGCTTGAGGGTCTGGCTCAGTAGGGCAATGTAAGGGAACCCAAATTGGTGGAACCGGTGGGCTCAGTGGTACCCTAGTATATCAGGTGGCACCCTGGAAATGGGGGGCAACCTGTCACAGTGAGGTAATATCTTTTATTGGATCAACTTCTATTGGTGAAAGAGTCAAGCTTTCAAGCTTATACAGAGCTCTTCTTCAGATCTGGGAAAGATAGAGTGTCACAGCTAAATACAAGGGGGAACAGATTGTTTAGCATAAGTAGTTAACACACATTTCCAGGGATCATTCAAGGTGAATGATCAGGTTAACACCCCCACAGTCATAAGACAAAAAAGGGGAGTTAGTGGGTTACAGATTGTTGTAATAAGCCATAAATCCAATGTCTTTATTAAGACCATGAGTTTTAGTGTCTAGTAAAAGTTATGATTTTAAGCTCCGAGACTCATCTTTTGAAGGTGTTGTGCAGGTTTCCTTTGAGGATGTGGACTCAGAGGTCAGATATGGAATTATCATTTTGTGAAAAGTGTTCACCCACAATGATATGGTGTTTCTGTCTTTTATCATTTTCCTGTGTGAGTTCATTCTAGAGCACAGTGACTGTCTGGTTTCACCCACATAGTTGTCACTGGGGCATCTACTGTACTAGATGGGGTACACCACATGTTGTGAAAGGCAGGTGTAGGACCAATGGGTCTTGAAAGTTGTGTTGTGGGCGGTACTAATCATTGTACCAATGAAGATATATCTGCAAGTTTTGCATGTGTGTTCTGGCAGGGTCTGGTGCCTCTTTGAGTTGGTGGGTCCTGATCTGTGAGGAAATTGCTTCTGATAATGAGCTTGACGAGGTTTTGGGGGATTGTTTGAAGGCCCAAAGAGGGAGTTCAGGAAAGATTTCTTTCAGGATGTGGTCCTCATTGAGTATGGCTTGTAATTGTTTGATGATACCCCATATCAGTTTCAGTGTAGGGTTGTAGGTGACAACTAGGCATTGTGACAGGGTCAGGCCAGATGGCTACAGGAGAGTGATAGAAGGCAGATATATTAGCCCCAGATTAAGTAGGTCCCTTTTCCCTGGGTAAGGTAACAAGGAAGGTTCCAGAACAATCAGGAACTTTCTGGAAACAATTAAGGCAGACAGGCTGATTAGAACACCTGCAGCCAATCAAGAAGCTGCCAGAATCAATTAAGACAGGCAGGCTAATCAGGGCACCTGGGTTTAAAAAGGAGCTCACTTAAGTTTGTGGTGTGCATGCAAGGAGCTGGGAGCAAAAGGTGCAAGAAGCTGAGAGTGGGAAGGCGTACTACTGGAAGACTGAGAAGTACAAGCATTATCAGACATCAGGAGGAAGGTCCTGTGGTGAGAGTAAAGAAGGTGTTGGGAAGAGGCTATAGGGAAGTAGCCCAGGGAGTTGTAACTGTCACACATCTTTTACAGGAGCCACTGTAGACAGCTGCAATCCACAGAGCCCTGGGCTGGAACCCAGAGTAGAGGGCAGGCCCGGGTTTCCCCATCCCTCCATCCCCCCAACTCCCTACTTGATACTGGAGGAGTTGACCTGGACTGTGGCTTCCACCAGAAAGGAAGGTCTCTGGCCTGTTCCCCGATCCACTAGGTGGATCAGCAGAGACTATGGGGATTGTTCTTCTTCCTTTTCCCCATGCTGGCCAGGGATGAGGCTAACTGAGTGAACAGCAGATTTGAGCCACGAAAGTGGTCAACCTGAGGGCTGCCGTGAACCTCTGAGGAGAGCAAATCATCCAATAAGCGCAGGAGCCACCAAGGCAGAGGAGGAACTTTGTCAAAGCATGTACAGTTGGTAGGGTGTGTTTTTTCTGTATTGAAGTAGGTTCTCTTGGCCTACTTGGGTGGCACACTCCATGATGTAATCTACTACTCTGGTGGAGTATCCTTGTTTGGTAAAGGCGATTTTAAGTGTGTTAAGGTGTATATCCTGTACTTTTCCTCAGAACATATTCTGCGTTTTCTGAGGACTTGGATAACAGATTTCTTGGTGTGTTTGGGTTGGCTACTGGCTTTGTGAAGATAAGTATGGTGATCTGTGGGTTTCTTGAATATAGTTGTCTGGAGGCTTACATTGCTGAAGCTGATTGTGGTGTCCAGGAAGTTGATGTTGGTGCAGGAGTATTCTAGAGAAAACTTGATGAATGGCTGGTGGTTGTTGAAGTTGTGATGGAATTTATGATAGAGTTTATGTTGTCTGTCCAGAGGATGAAAATATCATTGATATATCTCAGGTATATCATTTGAAATTGTCATGGAATCTGAGGGACTTTAGGGTTGTTTGTCCTTTAAGCTTTGCTCATCAGAAATGCCTTGTGAGGTGCAGTGTAATGAGGCAGAATGGCCTCCCTCTGAGCCTGAGCCCACAGGACCACTACACTTCCCCTGGTCGACAAAGCCAGGGCAGTTTCTCTCTCATACACACACACACACACACACACACACACACACACACACACACACACACACACAAAGGTGGACTGTGCAGCTCAGTTGAGCAGGACCCTGGGAAGCAGACAGACTTCTCCACCCTCCTTCAGAACTCCAGAGCTGAATCTGCATGGTGCCGAGCCCTGCCTCCAGAGCAGACTGACCCTGGAGAGACGTTGCCGGGACTGCTGTCTGCAGTGTACCCCAAGGAGACAGAGTGTCCTTGGACTATGAACACCCCTCCACTTCGCCCAGACTGTGGTAGGAAATAACCCAAGGAAACCAGACTTTAGTCCAGTTTTGTTGCTAGAACACGGATCAGTGTGTTTCAGTATGACCCTGTTGACCTGGTGGCAGAACCTTTCACCACTGTTAGGGGCCTGGGCTGGAGTAGGGTGGGCCCAGATCCCCCTACCACTTGCTGTCAACCCCACCCCTGAGGTGGCAGCCTATTAGCTCCTAGGCCAGAAGGCCTGTTCTTTGCTTGTGGCTTACCCCGCCCAGAGGGCCACAGAAAAACAAAGTGGCTTCCCTCTGAGCCTGAGCCCAAGGAACCACTATATACAGCATGTCATTTTCATCAGCATCCTAGAGATCAGCTGGTAAATATTATTAATTATAGTGAAGCATTTGTTACTGACCAGCAGTTTTCTCAGTAGGGACTATCTTTTTGTTCTGTGTTTGTATAGCACCTAACACATTCGGATCCTGACCCATGACTCAGATTCCTAGGCATTATCACAATACAAATAATAATTAATATTATGTACACAAGATGGACAGTCCCTGTCCCAAAGAATTCACAATTTAAATATAGACACAATATACAGGACACAGTCCTCTTCTAAGCAAAATAATCTTCCTACATTTGATAATGGATCTACAATTTATCAATAGTTCTTTCAAGACAAAGTTCTTTCAAATGTTCCCTAAATTGGCTTAATAATGATTATAATTGATATGAGTGTCTATTAGTTTGCTTCAAAAACAACGAGGAGTCCTTGTGGAGTTTGCTTCAGTTAGTGGTGAAGAACTCAAATACATGCCTTCCTATGTCCTACCTAAACTTCAGGAATTCTATAAGACAAGGAGACAGAAAAATCAGGAAAACAGAACAATGGCAATGAAGCAGAAGGTGACTGGAAACTGTATAGGAATTATGACTAAAGGAGATCTTGTGTTTTTAAAATGGAAACTTCATTCTACTAAGATAGAACATTCTCTCTCAGGCAGAAGGAGTAGGGAATGAGCCCCAGTCGGTTACTTCCTAAAATGACTCATTTTGAGGGTTCTTCTGTTTTCCACCACAACAGTGATCTGAGAAAATCAACTTGATAAAATACTGCCCATCATTACATACTGACTTGTCACATCATATTTTGAAAACAACAGAGAATAATGTACTTCTTGGTGATCTAGTATCGAATGGTAAGTGAACAATTCACGAATAAATTAAAACTGAACCCGAATTACTGTGTAAGTTGAATGACCATGAAAATATAATTGTCCTTTGGGAATTCAATAGGGCTTCCCAACAACCCTAAATACTTATTCCACAAATACACTATCATTTTTTTTAATACTTCAGTTTTGGAAAGTAAAAGACAAATCAGAAGAATGCTATGTAACATCACACATGAAAGGTTGTAGTCTTATTGTTTATATCTCTAGAAACTACATTCCAACGCGAAAGACAATATCAGATCTGTAATACAGAAGAATCCTGGTTATCTGAACCATTTAAGTGACACAAAATATGTTTAGCTAATTGGGAATAAATAGAAAAGCGAGACAGGCTGGGAGTTCATTAAAAAGGGAGGTTTGGGAGGGAGGGTTCAGATAATAGGGTTCTATACTATAATTAATCTTTTCAGTCCCTATTATAAAGTGCACACCTGTGTGAAAAAAGTACTATCCATTTTCTCTTTAAAAAGAAAAGATGGTGAGTCATTAAGAGGTGCTGACAAGGCAGTTCACTGGGCTTTATTCACAGCATTAAAATTCTTTCTGGTGAAAATAAGAGACTTTTTCAGATGGGTAACTTCTGAGTTTCTAAAAATTTAGGTCCCAATTAAGCAATCTGATAAGCATGGGCAGACCTTTACACTCCCAAAGAGTGCCATTGAAATCCATAGAGATGAGTGCAGGCACATATGTCCACTTGCATGGATCAGATTACAGGATCTGGGCCTAAATATTTTCTGGACGGAAGAAGTGATTATGTTTGAGAACACTGTAGTCAGCCCTCAAACTTTAATAGTATTGTTTTTGTTGGTTCAAAAAGCAATGATTTGTAAACAAACAGAGACAATGTTTGAACTGCTTGCTAAGGCTAAGTGAACAGTCAGCATCTCTCTACTTTTAATGCAGGCAGAGGTGCATTGCAGTTCAGTAGTGAAATACTTGTTTTCCGTTAATGCCAAATTGATGTGCTGCTAGCGAGTGCTCAACACAAAAATGCATAGCGGAGTAATAGCTGTTACTTGGCAAAAGATTTAATCTCTTTTTCAGCTTCCTATAGAAGGGACACTGAAATACCCAAGAGCTGAAAATTTATGCAAATGAACTCTTTCTGTCTTTCTGTAACTCTCCACTTCAGAAAAGACATTTAAATTTGAAAAGGAGTACTTGTGGCACCTTAGAGACTAACAAATTTATTAGAGCATAAGCTTTCGTGAGCTACAGCTCACTTCATCGGATGCATTTGGTGGAAAAAAACAAAAACAAAAACAAAAATTTTTTTTTCCACCAAATGCATCCGATGAAGTGAGCTGTAGCTCACGAAAGCTTATGCTCTAATAAATGTGTTAGTCTCTAAGGCGCCACAAGTACTCCTTTTCTTTTTGCGAACACAGACTAACACGGCTGCTACTCTGAAACCTGTCATTTAAATTTGAATCTCTGTCTCTATTTTGTAGGCTGATTTCACTGTAGAATTTATACAGTGAATATAATTTTTTCTTCTCACAATTTGCCCACTGATGGATTGGAAGGGGCTTGTGTTGGACCCTGAATTTAACTGAGGCAGACTTTGAGTCCCACACCAACTTTCATTTCTTACCAAAAAAACCCCAGTTTCTAACTCTTTTCCTTGCATATATATCCTTGTAAATGTGAACTGATTTCTAGGGGTGAGAGATGAAAAGGTGAAACAGCAGGGAAAAAGCTGGGTGTAGCAGGAGAGTTGGAAGCACCTACAGATTTTTTTTCTCCCTCTCTGACCCACTTTTCTATACCATGTTGCCAACTCTTGTGATTTTATGTGCTTTTTTTTTTCTGAAAGCCCCAGCTGCTGGAATTAAGAGACCTCGTAAGAAACTCAGTTTTCATTTAAAAAAAAGTAAGTTTCTAGCCCTCATAGTTGTGGAGAAAAGCTAGAAAACATGGCCTGAGTGCATCCTAACAGCATCAGAAACCAGAAGGCAAATAAAAAGAACCCAAAATTTATTTTTCTGAAAAAAATATCCTGGTTTTTAAAACCAATCTCATGATTTTGGGAGCTTGACTCATGATTTTTAAATGCTCTGGCTGGCAATGGTATGTATAAAATGAGTTCATTAAGTGTGTCCCAAAGAATCTGTTCACTATTCCCCCCAGAAATCCTTGGACCCGCCCTCTCCATAATACTGTGATAGTAGTGGGCATGAACAGGTTAACTGAGTAAGAATTTTTTTCCATGGCCCACACAAAAATGTTAATAATGGCTGTTCTTTATTAAAATTTCCAAGCATCTCCAAAGCTGGGCCTGAACAGCTACTAAAGTGCTGCTGTACTGAGTCAGAGTCCTGTAGCTGCTGCAGCCTGCCTCTTTGCCTGTCAACCTGTCTAGACTGTCATTTAAAGAGCTGGTACTGGGAAAGGAGCCTGAAATCTCGTTTTCCTGCATCCCAAGCCCTTCACCAGCTAGGGGGAACCCTCTTCCTCCACTGACCAGCCTCCATCAACATACACAAAGTTAGGGGAATTGATCAACAGACTAGGGACATGCAACCAACCTCCTGGTCCACCAGAGGAGCCACTCCCCGCTCAGTGAACTACTCCACATCCAGAAACCACACAATGACTCACCGGAAACAACTATCTCCACTGCTGAGGAGGGTGCAGATCTACTGCCATAGCATCTGTTGCAAGGAGCAGCTGCCAGGCAAGCCAGTCATTTCGGTGGTCTAAGGAAGGGTCTAAGGGAAGCCTGGTGGGCTGATAAGGTTTGGAGTGAAAGGACTGATGGATTTGGGTGGTGGAATGGTGGTTGTTTAGGAAGAGGATGGAGTATAGAATGATGGAACACAAAGAGGCTGGAATTGCTGAGGAGTCTGCAACTGATAGGGCTTTTTGGTGGGGAGGAGAGTATATTTACCAAGGAAATATCAAGAGTGTCACAGGCTGAGGCAAAATATTTGAGCAAGTCCCATATTAAAATTTTGGTAGCACGTTACTGAATCTGTTATATTGAATGTTTGACCTACTGTGGGATGCAAATCATAAATTCTTCCAGAGATATGCAGGGTTTTGCGACCTTCTTATTAATCTGTGGGCAAACCTTGTCCAATGGGCTGATTTTCCCTTTTCCCCTACTTCTTCAAGAAAGCCAGCCATGAAAGCTGCTTCAGATGCTGAGGGAGCGCTAGGCCTTCAGCACCTGAAGCAGCCAGTGTTCCCTTCCCCTTCCCATGCTATAGGAATGGAGCACTCCAGGGTCCTGCAGCTCACTGGGGAGCAGCTGCTCCTTTGCTCTGCAGCTCATGCTCTGGTTCCCAACAATGAAGGAGGCTCCCACTGCTGCCCCTTATTCCCAAAACTGGGAGGGAGGCAGAGGTTAAGAGAACCTCCAGAAATGGCTCCCCCACTTTCTCCAGCTTACAAAGGTGAGTATACCATACTTTGAGGGGGAGTGAGAGGTTTAAATTGAAATGCCTGAGAGAGGAAAATAATTGAATGCTGGGGTCTCTCCTTCCTCTCAGCTCTTTCTCTCTCCTTTCCCCCCCTTTTTTTCTTTTTCTTTTTCTTTTTCTTTTTCTTTTTCTTTGTATTCTTCTGTGAATCTATCTCCCCAGCTCTCAGTAGGGCACCTTACAGTTAGGAAAAGCAAGAATTAAGGTTGCCTGAGCTTTTTTAATTTGGCCTTCTTGTGCATATGTATTTCAAGATAGTCTTTAATTCCATGATCACATGTAATTTTTCCACAGGACCCCTGTCTCATTTAGTGTGAAAGCTGAATGCACAAGGGGCAGAATTAAGGTTCCACAGGCAGCCTTATATCTGACATTTCCTAACTTTTCGGTGCTCGACTTTGCAACTTAAATAACATTCTTGTTACATAGTGGGGTGCGCATGTACGTAACTATATTATTTATATCATGGTAATGGCTACAGGCCCCTATGAGGGACTGAGGCTTCATTATGCTAGTCACTGTACACAATCACAGACAGGCAGAGACACACAGCAAAAAGACAGACTCTACCTCAAAGAGCTTTTACAATCGAGTAAAAGATGACAGACAGCTGGTGGACACAAGAAGACAGTGAGATTGCTCTACGCCAAGGCAAAAAACATTAATTTTTTAAACAAAATTGTAGTGCATTTGGTTTCCTAAAGTAATATTTGATATAGCAACACTTTTGTATACAAAACTGTTCACTCTTTTCAGCAGATGCATTGTTTGCTCTGAAAATGCAAATGGTGCAGTAATTCTGTCTGATTTTAAAACTGATTATTTACATGATTTTTGGCTTGTACTCAAAACTACCAATACTTTTTCTAAATGTTGGACTGTTATGACAAATCAACAGCTCTAATCATGTGATAACACCTAACTCAAAATCAGGAGAAAGATCTAAATATATTAAATAGGTATTTCCACCTCAATTTACATTGGTACAAGATATCAGGTCAACAGCCATGATTTGTGAGTTTCATACCTGTGTCTTCTCCTTCTCTGGTAAGTAACAGATTTTATACATATCTATTATACCTGAAATTTCCAACACCAGTAGAATATGCTATGCTATTGCTAATATACCAATGTACTTCAAACAAAAAAACAAGATTAGCATGTCCTCTTATATTGTTGTTTTAAGATTTGAATACTCTTTGGCTAGTGCCTAGGATTGCCATCTCTGCCATACAATACAACAGAACATCTGGGATGATCCTGAGCCCATAAAACTGTACAGCTAGCAGTGTATGCTGAGCACCCTTACAGATTTCCTAGGTAGCGACCTCAGAAAAGGACAACCTGGGAAAACCTGGACAGGTGGCAATTCTACTAGTTTCTTACTCTGAAAGTAACCCAATTGCTCAAATGGAGCTACTGTGGAGTAAGGTCCTACACAGTGTGAGTAAGGGGATTAGAATCTATCCCTTAAATGATATTCATTCATATTTCAAGTGGCTGGTATTTGATGAAAATATTTTGTATTTAATCTGATAATGAAGTCTCTGCTCCCTTTACACATGGTCCCTGATGATTTACACAGATAAAATTAAGAGTGATAATGTATTTCCATGTCTGAGATTAGAGACAGCATTATTATAGAATTTTTTAATATGCCACAGAAGTTGGGAGAACTATCACAGTTGAATAAGGTTCACTGATGTATACTATTACCACCTCTCTCACTAGAAAGCACCAGATATCACAGGCTCTTTTCCAGCGCAACATATGCCACTTACATTTTAGTTCATCAATTAGATTCACTTGCAAGATAGTAATTGCCATTATCCCTTGACAGTCTTATGTATATTGAATACAAAAGCAGCACTAGTTCAAAAAGAGGGGCTGGTGTGAACATTTGGTATTAAGTTATATTGTAGGTTTTGCACAGAGTAATATAAATTCTGTTGATCTATACCTTTGTTGATACACAGTCTGAAGATGATTGAAAGATGATCGTAAGAGGCTAATATGATGTTCTTTAATGACCTGAGAATCAAAAAGAAATCCAACAAAAACTAGAAATAAGGACAAATTGCTAAGGATGAGTACTAAAGTATAGCACAAGCGTGTAGGGACAAAATCAGAAAGGCTAAGACACAAAATTAGTTACGCCTAGCAAGGGACATAAAAGGCAATAAGAACAGGTTCTTTAAATAAATTAGGAACAAGAGAAAGACAAAGGAAATTTTAGGTCCTCTACTTAGCAGGGAAGGAGAGCTAATAACTGATGACTAAGCCAATAACTGAAAGCTAAAGTGTCTAATGCTTGTTTTGATTCAGTCTTCACTAAAAAAAGGTTGGGTGACCAGCTGCTTAAGACAGTTAATATTAACAAGGGAGAAGGAACACAAGCCAGAGCAGGGAAAGCATAGGTGAAAGAATATTTAAATAAGTTAGATGTATTGAAGTTGGCAGGGCCTGACAAAATTGATCTTAGGGTAGTTAAGGAACTAGCTAAAACAATCTTGGAACCATTAGTGATTATCTTTGAGAAGTCCTGGAGAATGGGTGAGGTCCCAGAAGACTAAAGAAGGGCAAACATAGTAACTATCTTTAAAAGGGAACAAAGAGGAGCCAGGGAATTATAGAATATCAGGGTTGGAAGGGACCTCAGGAGGTCATCTAGTCCAATGCCCTGCTCAAGGGGAGAACCAATCCCTAATTTTTGTTCCAGATCCCTAACTGGCCTCCTTAAGGATTGAACTCACAACCCTGGGTTTAGCAGGGCAATGCTCAAACCACTGAGCTATCTCTCCCCCCTTAGACCAGTTGGTCTAATTTAGAGACCTGGAAAGATACTTGAACAAATTATTAAACAATCAATTGGTAAGCATTTAGAAGGTAATAGGGTGATAAGTAATAGCCAACAGGGATTAGTCAAGAACAAATAATGCGATACCAACTTAATTTTCTTCTTTGACACGGTTACTGGCCTCGTGGATAGTGAGGAAGCAGTAGGCATGATATATCTTGATTTTAGTAAGGCTTTTGACACAGTCCCACATGACTTTCTCACAAGCAAATTAGGGATATGTGGTCCAGATGAAATTACTATAAGGTGCATGCACAACTGGTTGAAAGATCATACTCAAATTGCTGTCCAATTGGGAGGGCATATCTAGTGGAGTCCCGCAGCAGTCAGTCCAGGGTCTGATACTATTCAAGATTTTCATTAATGACTTGACTAATGGAGTAGAGGGTATGCTTTTAAAATTTGCAGATGACATCTAGATGGGAGAGGGTACAAGCACTTTGGAGGACGGGATTAGAATTCAAAATGATCTTGAAAAACTGGAGAATTATTCTGAAATCAACAAGATGAAATTCAATAAAGACAAGTGCAAAGTACTTCACTTAGGGAGAAAAAATCAAATGCACAAATACAAAATGGGGAATAACAGGCTAGGAAGTAGTATTGCTGAAAAGGATCTCGGATATAATGGATCACAAATTGAATGCGAGTCAACAATGTGATGCGGTTGTAAAAAAGGCTAATATAATACTGGGGTGTATTAGCAGGAGTGTCATGCAAGACACAGGAGGTAATTGTTCTGCACTACTTGGCACTGGTGAAGCCTCAGTTAGAGTACTGTGTCCAGTTTTGGATGCCACAATTTAAGAAAGGCGTGAACAAGATGAAGAGAGTCCAGAAGAGAGCATCAAAAACAATCAAAGGTTTCAAAAAGATGACCTGTGAGGAACAGGTTAAAAAACCTGGGCATGTTTAGTCTGGAAAAAAGACAACTGAAGGGGGCCATAAGTCTTCGAATATGTTAAGGGCTGTTCTAAAGAGGACACGATTAGTTGTTCTCTATGTCCACTGAATATATGAGAAGTAATTGGCTTAATCTGCAGCAAGGGAGATTTAGTTTAGATATTAGGAAAAGCTTTCTAACTATAAGCTAGTTAGGCACTGGAGTAGGCTTCCAGGGGAGATTGTGGAATCACTCTCATTGGAGGTTTTTAAGAACAAAGTTAGATACACACTTGTCAGGTATGATCTAGATAGACTTGGTCCTGCTTCATTGGGGGGATGGACTAGATCAGTGGTCTCCAAACTGGGGTGCGCGCACCCCAGGTGGTGCGCGAGATGATCCCAGGGGGTGTGTGGCAACAGGAGCACCGCCGGACAGCACTCTGCTGTTTTTTTTTCTTTGCCGGCAGCTCTGCACATCCATGGCTGGTGTTCCCCTCTGGCGGCCCACCTGAGGTAAGTCTTCTGGTCTTCTTCTGTCAGCGGTGCATCTGTGGCAGGTCTTCTGGTCTTCACCCTGGGGATATGAGAGCCAAAAGGTTTGGAGATCACTGGACTAGATGACCTGTGGGAAATGCTGAGTATCAGATGTTTTAGAAATGTGTGCCAAGTAATGGAAAATAACAGTACAAGAGGCGGGGCTGCGGGTGGCAAGTTGAAGGACTAAACTTTGGCTGAACTAAGGACTAATGAGATAAGCAGCACCTGAGAGTCTTTACCACCACAAGATAATGGAACCCAAAGATAAGAATGATGAGAACATTGGGTGATAAACAACAGAAAAGGAATAAATAAGTGCTGTATATATATGGCTGTGGGAAGGGAAATAAAGTGCTTTTTACCAGCAACTGTTTCAGTTGTCCTGCTAGCAGCAACAAATGGTGACCCCGACGTGATAGAATTCTGTGAATTTGATACCACGGACAGAGGAAGAAATAGCAGGGACCGCCGCTGCCGGTGTCCTCCGTTCAGGGGAGGGACCGGGACGCCCAAGAGGCGGGGGAGCTCCCACTGAAAGGTGAGCGGCGGGGAATATCTCTCATAATGGGAGCAGCAGCATCAGCAGATGAGCAGGCCATGTTTAAGGTCTTAAGCAATCTGCTTAATAACCAGGGAGAAAAATTTTCCCCAGAAGCTCTGCAAAAATTGCTTCAGTGGGGAAAGCGACGGGGTTTCCTGGTTAATGCAAAGAATGTGTTTGACTCCTCGGTGTGGAAAACAGTGGGGGAAGACCTGTGGGACTTTGTGGGGGTCGGAAATAAAGAAGCTGCTGCCTTGAGCCCTATCTGGCGGACTGTTCATCGAGCCGTTACCACCGCAGCGGCTCAGGCAGGGGCGCGTATTGCCTTACGCGAGGCATTAGAATCATCAGCGAAAGGGGCCTTCACGGTAGTAGCGAAAGACTTTTTTGGTAAAACAACGCCTATGATTCCTTTGGCGCCGTTGGACCCCAGTGAAGTACCATTGCCCTTGAAGGATGACGACTCAGATCGGGGCGAACCGATGGCCGTGGATCAGCCTGTGTCGGGGGAATTGTCATCGGGCAATCCAGAGAAACCGTTACAAGGGGGGTCAGGATTGCCGCCCGCGGTTGTGCCATCAGCCCCTCTCCGACACGTTCGGATTATTGACTTGCCTAAAACTGGAGAGTTTGATAACTTGACGCAGGACCAGATAATTCGGTGGTTATATAAGGAAGGTATTGCAGCTCAACAGATGATGGATGAGCTGGATAGAAAGGAAAACAGACCGCAAGGATCGTCACGATCGCATCTGCTACAACAGCTTCAAGAGCACGGCATACCTGACCCCTCACATTTGCCCCATATTTGTAGGTTGTGTGGGTATTATGGTTGTACGGAGCACCTCACTCCCGAGGGAGAGTTGCGACCGACAGCAGAGGAAGAATATCGCAAAATTTATGCCCCCGCTACGCAACCGGTTCAACCAAAAGTGAAACCTCCGCCACCTACGTGTTCTTCAATTGAACGAGGGCAAGAAGAACGGGGGACGGGGGTGATTTGGAGGGATGGGGGGGGAGGAGTGGGATCTCCTGACCCAATTAAGCGCTGGCATGGATTGATAAAGGATGCTATAATTGAAGGGGAATTTTTGGATGCCATGCCGGCTACTTTCCCGGTATCGGTATCAAGGGAGGGGGTTAAATCTTGGGTGCTGTTAGACTGGAAATTGATGAGGGAGGCTCAGAAAGCTATTGTGGCGTATGGCTTGAAAAATCCGTATGTACAAGCGTTATTAGAACAAATATTCTCGGGGCAAGCGATGTGTCCCTTTGACACCCAGAAATTTGCAGACATGTTGTTAACACCCACACAGAGATTATTATGGAAGGATTCATGGAGAAAAAAGGCTGAGCACGCGTCAGTGCTTAATTTAGATAGACCCCAGGACGACCCTCTCCAGGTAGCATCAATAGACATGTTGTTGGGACAGGGGCGATTTGAAGAGCCTCAGCTACAGGCGCGATTGGTACCCCAAATATTACAACAGTCTCAGCTTCTAGCATTGGAGGCATTCAAAGAGCTCCCTGATTTGGGCACCCCTTCACCTCCCTATTTAAAAGTCACGCAGGGAGTGGGCGAATCTTTTGTCCTCTTTTTGGACCGCCTAAGGACGGCATTGGATAGGGCCCCTAATTTAACACCCAGACACCAGATCAGCATTGGGGGTAGATTTAGCCCTTCAAAATGCTCACCCCACGTGTAAGAAGATTTTGGTGACTTTACCAAAATCGGCCTCTCTAGTCGACATGATTGAAGCCTGCACTCGTGCCCCCTTGGTGGAGGAGGAGGATAAGGTAAAGATTCATGCACGCGCCTTGGCGGTAGCCTTAAATACCTCCAAGTCAAATTGGCGTAGAGAAAGGGAGGGGGCGTGTTATCAGTTTGGAAAGATGAGTCATTTAAAACGGGATTGCCCCAAGAAAAGAGGTCAGCCACAAAACAATGCACTTCCCTCCCCATTTCCCGGGACATGTAATCGATGTGAAAAATTCGGTCATAAAGCTACTGAGTGTCACTCCCGGTTTAAAAAAGATGGGACCCCTTTGTCGGGGTCGGGAAACGCCTCGCGGAGCGCCAGCCGGCAGGGCGTGAGGACAAACAATACGCCGGCTGCTTGGACGGCCTCCGCGGGGCAACTTCCGGCAGTGCCGGAGTTGATTTGGCCACCGCCGCCAACGTCTCCCTAGAGAATGATAGGGTGACGCTCGTTCCATCGGTGGCATCTGGACCGTTGGGGCATGGATTAAGCGCATTGTTAATAGGTAGATCATCTGCCTCCTTACAGGGGCTTTTTGTGCTTCCAGGGCTAATTGATGCTGATCATAGAGGGAACATTGGGATTATGGTACGAGCTATATGCCCGCCTATTACAATAATGGCTGGAACCAAAATTGCACAATTAATACCCTTTCGTGCGAATGTTCCTGTGAAGTCATCCCAGATAAGAGGAACTGGGGGCTTCGGGTCGTCCAGTCAGGTAGACCCCACACCACTAACAACAGCATTTGTTTTGTCAGTGGGACAAGATCGTCCCACTAGATTAGTTCAATTTAAGGGCCCAGATGGTGATTCTTTCGAGCATCAGGTCCTTATCGATACTGGGGCAGATGTGACGGTGTTGCCCCTGCAGGGTTGGCCGGTGACATGGCCACTTCGACCGGTAACCACACCTCTTCAGGGCATTGGCGGACAGCGTGAGCCCATGCTGAGTGAATTTTTTATTGACATCACTGATGTAATCGATAATACATTAAGGGGGTCAGTCCGCCCTTACCTTGTCGATACAACTATTTGGCTGTTGGGGAGGGATTGCTTGAGTCAATGAGGGGTGGTGATCAGCTCCCCCCCTTTCTAGTAGCGGCCACTGAGGCGTGGCCAACCCTGGCATTGGAATGGAAATCCGATGAGCCGATTTGGGTTGCTCAGTGGCCGCTGCCAACAGAAAAACTTGCCGCATTAACAAAACTAGTAGAGGAGCAAGTACGTCTTGACCATCTAGAACCCTCAGTTAGTCCATGGAATACACCTGTATTTACTATCCTAAAGAAATCAGGAAAATGGTGTTTGCTCCAAGATCTGCGTGCCATTAATGTTATTATGGTCGACATGGGTGCTTTACAGCCCGGTTTACCTGCCCCATCCATGCTCCCATCGGGGTGGCCATTACTAATCATTGATCTGAAGGATTGTTATTTTACTATTCCATTACACCCGAGAGACTGAGAGCGCTTTGCTTTCTCTATTCCGATGGTAAATCGTGAAGCACCTTCCGTATGGTATCAATGGAAGGTTTTGCCCCAAGGAATGAAAAATTCCCCTACCATCTGCCAGCTCTTCGTTGCATGGGCAATACGCCCAATCCGAGTGAAATATCCCCAATGGAAAATATATCATTACATGGATGATCTTTTATTTGCGGCACCAGTAGCCTTTGAACCCATGATTATAACACAGATCACCTCCACGTTAGCAGAAGCTGGTCTGTTTGTGGCCCCAGAAAAGGTTCAGACTAAAGCCCCTTTTTTGTATTTGGGACTTCGGATCACTGACTGCATCGTACGCCCCCAGCAGTTGAAAATCTCTCCTCATGTGCACACACTGTATGATGCACAGAAACTGCTAGGTGAACTGCAATGGCTTCGCCCCCTTTGTGGCATCACAAATCAGGATATAACTCCTCTTCTTTCTTTATTAGAAGGGGGGAGGGCGCCTGGAGAACAAGATCCCACGCTTGGAGGGGAAGCATCAGAGGAGGTTGTGCTTGTGGCCATATCCTGTTTATTTCCAGAATGAGGATGTGGGTTATCGATATTGTTATAGTGGTATTGCTTGGGTTACAGGGGGGACTCCTTGTACCCCTACGCGTGCGAATGATGTATAACCTATGGGAACGTCTAGCATTGATAGCCAATGTCACACACTTTTGTTTGTCTGATTCTGTGGCAGCTGGGGAGCTACTGGGCACTTGTCTTGTGCCCATATGTCATCATCTCGAAGAAATTGGCAGTCACACCATGCTTGCAGCTTATGCCAATTTGTCTTCACAGTATTCGAATATGGCAAATTGGGGCCCCGCCAATTACTCCTTGCCCCCTGGGGCCCTATCTTTACATACCCCGTACCCAGCCGGGGCAGATAATGTAACGTGTGCGCGAGTGGTTAATTGCACACGCGCAAAGGTATCCATGGGCTGCCAAACCGTAAGTGCCCCCCTTTTGAATTGTACTAATGCGGTTAATGTTTCTTTTAATTATGGACATATTATTTTGCCGTCTGGTTGGTTTTTTACCTGCGGCGAACGAACCTTTAGTTATATTCCTGCCAATCTAAGTCATAATACCTTGTGCTGTCTTAGCCGAATGACCCTTTTGTTGCCCGGAAAGAATCAGCAGCGAAATCGGCGAAGCACGGCCCTGCAAAATACGTGTTCCGCCGATGTAACCTTATATAGTCACTCAGAATATTTGGCTTTGCTGAATGCTGTTGCAGGCATTCCTGGCTTTGCAACTTATTATACGGTGCAAACTTTGAATGCATTAGCTTTTTTTGCTGTTAAAGTGCTTAATGCTACATCACAGGCAATTGCTCTTTTAAGTATGGAACAACAGAAATTAAGAGATGCCATTTTAGATAATTGAGCTGCGATTGATTTTCTATTGCTTAAGCATCCCTGGTGTTGCTATTATGGAAAATGCTTTTAATTTAGAGAAATTAGTGTGTTGGAGTATTAAACAGTTTAATCTAATTTTTGAAATATTAACTGAGTTATTAATCGATGTAGATAGCATTTGCCATGCAGTTTTATATAATAGTGCTGCGAGTGAATTTTTGTTATTAGCACATGGACACGGATGTGAAGATTTTGAGGGTATGTGTTGTGTTAATTTGTCAGATCATTCTCACTCTGTTCATGAGTTACTTGCAAAATTAGAACAAAATATGAATAACATCATTATAGCACACTCTTTTATTAATTGGTATCTGTATTGGTATAATTTGTTTGTGTGGTCCATATATAGTTCAATGTATGCATTGGGGAATGTCACGGATGATTCAAGCTGCTTTTTAACAAAAAGGGGGAGATGTGGGAAATGCTGAGTATCAGATGTTTTAGAAATGTGTGCCAAGTAATGGAAAATAACAGTACAAGAGGCGGGGCTGCGGGTGGCAAGTTGAAGGACTAAACTTTGGCTGAACTAAGGACTAATGAGATAAGCAGCACCTGAGAGTCTTTACCACCACAAGATAATGGAACCCAAAGATAAGAATGATGAGAACATTGGGTGATAAACAACAGAAAAGGAATAAACAAGTGCTGTATATATATGGCTGTGGGAAGGGAAATAAAGTGCTTTTTACCAGCAACTGTTTCAGTTGTCCTGTGAGCCAGCCTGCTAGCAGCAACAATGACCTCTCTAGGTTCTTTCTATTCCTACATTTGTATTATTCTAGGATTCTGTAGTGTAAATCAGCTGAAAATCTGATCCACAGTATCTGAATTTAGTCTACAAAAGTCTGGAACTGTCAAATGTATACATGTAGCAATTATGTTGCAAATATTATATGGCATTGGTCTGTGAGTGACCTGTGAAAACCAACAGTTCATGACACATGACAACTAGCTACATTAAGTTCAGTGATCAAATAGTATAGTGACAAGTTCCGCAGAAATATCTGTAAAATAATTTTAAAAGAAAACACACTGGCATTGCTCTCATTGACACCATTGTTAATCAAAATAACTCCACTGACACTAATGGAATTATTCTGGTTTAACATCCGTGTAACAGAGAACAGAATCTGGCCAATTATGGCCATGATTGCTAATCTGAAAAACAAGCCCAAACACTTCAGAGAGTTTGTGGAACAACAAAGGAAAGATACAGTTTTATCTGATATTTATATTTGATTTTATTTTGATTTACACTATATCAATAATGCCCATACCAGGTTCTGGGGGCACCTTGCCAGTTATTTAAAAATTAAAAAACAAACAGCAAAGCAATCAGCTCACACCATCTACCAAGCAGCAGCACAAAACCAAATAACTCCCCCATACATCAGCCTGTATCTCTACCTTCCTACTGTCCTTCAAAAGCCAGGTGATAAAAACAGGCCCTCTATTTGTGCCATTTGGCGTTTGCCAGCATGCCCAGAAAGTTGGCAAATCTATTCTGCAATAGCCCAGAAGTGGGAGGGCATCCCAGAGCCCTTAGGGAGAACATACTGCTAGACTTCTTTCTACAATGTCAGGGAGATCTAGCATCAGCACCTCTGCCAACCGCAACTTAGATTCTCTTAACTTTATACCCAGTAGGTAAAATCTATGGGACTCTCAGTGCTTTTAATTCATCTTACTACACTAATTCAGTAAAGCTGCAATGAAGCGGCTTCATTGAATTAGCCCCAATAGTTTTAGTATAGGAAAGAATAATTGAATTCATAATTAGATATATGCCAGCTTCATTACTCCTGACCTCAGTATAGTACTTCTTGATAACAGAGCAATCATAGAACATGATAAAACTCCTGTATAAAAATGTATTTAAGGCAACTCATGGAGGACCCTGGGACAAATTTGGTATACCTTCTCAGAGCCACAATAGTAGGGTGCAATTTATCACAACTGGCAGAACTTGGTAAATGCTACAAAATAACACCTTAAATGAGGACCGGGAACCAAACTTTGTCTAATAATTGCTTGTTGCTGAAATCTTAACATGTTCATTGATTCTCTCCCCACAAAAAAACCATCACTAACATATTTTAAGCAGAGGAAGGGCAGCCTCAATTAGCTAGGAATGAAGCTTTAGAAGCTAGGACAACATCCTGCATGTAGATTTCCATAAAAGCTTGAAGGACTTGACCCTGGTTAAAAGAGACAGACTTTCACCTAGTCTGGCAGTTAAGATTGGCTAAGATGCACCTACTATTAGTTCTTGGGACTGAACTTTTCAGGACCTGGAACAGGGCTTCTTTCCATAGCCAGGAACTCTGCTCTGAATCTGCTATTCTTGGCAATATCTCTGAGCCCAAATATAATGAGCTTTATAACACAAGACACATACATTTGATTTAGGGTTTGTTTGATTTTTAGTTCCTTGATAAGGTGGCTGTTATATATAGACAAGAAGGTCCAGTGTTTTGAGCACTAGCTTGGGACTTGTGAAACTTGGGTTCAATTCCCTGCTCTACCATAGACTTCCTCTGTGACCTTGGGCAGTCATTTAGAGTATATCTACAATGCAATGTAAGCCCAGGGTTAGCTGAACTTGAGTTAGCAGACCCTGGTTTTGTTAACCTAGGGCTTGAGTGTCTACACTCATTTGTAACACCAGATTAGGAACTGTTGAACCCTGTACCCTAACCTGAGGCTCCAGCATCTACACTGCATTATGTGAGCCTGAGTCGACCCAACCATATCCCAGACTTCCTAGTGCCGTCCCAAAATGTGGCCGCTGTAGCCCTTAGTTTTTAGTACAGTGTGGGAAAACTTGATTGTCTGCCAAACTTGGCTGTCCAGAGACTATTTCTGATGGACTCCCAGAGCATAAGTCCAGTGAGGTTGCATCCATACTGCAAACCAATAGGGCTTGAATCCTGCATTTCAGCTTGACTCAGGTTTGGATTTACCAGCCCATGGAGTCCTGGGACCCTGGATCTGAGCCCTAGGTTAGTGCAATTTGTGTGTAGAGAAAAGGAGGGTTAGGCTTGATCCTGAGTCTGAACTCTGAGCTTACATTGCAGTGTAGATATACTCTCAGTCTCTCTGTGGCTCAATTCCCCATCTGTAAAATGGGAATAACACTGTGCTATACCTTATGTAGGTGTTGTGAGGATAAATGTTAAAGATTGTAGTTACATGCTATGGTACTGGAGGCTATAAATACCTTAGACAGATAGAACATGATCACTAATGTTTCTGGTGGCAGGAAAAGAGGTTTCAATTAATATTAACAACTGTGGGGAACACCTAGCATCACAGCTCCTGCAGGACCATCTGTAAGGGACCTTCAGCCTGGACTGCAGTTCTATGGGGCAATTGTAGTCCCAGTGTGGAGGTAGTGTGTCTGCATTTTTCTTTTAAAAAATGTCCGCATACTCCCAGTATTTATCACGTAGATGAGGACACAGGCGTGGGAGCACCACAATCTGTGGTTCCCACACAGGTGCTGTCACTTCTGATCTGTTGCTGGAGCATGGGACTAGAGGGGTGGGGCTGGCTGTATGCAGGCAGACCCTTGGCAATGTTCAGAGGGGAAGCTGATCTTTTTCTCTCACTAGGAGTTGCAAGGGTCATGCTGCTCCAGCCAGTTGATGCTGAGAACCAGTGGGTAGTGTGCAGAGTAAATCACACTGAATTGGAGCAGTTCTTGATGAACCTGGAGTACAGACTCTAGGGGCACTGTTTCCTGTGTCACTGGTCCCAAAGACATGACCCATCTATCATCTCTATGAGAACTGACATAGGGGGATTAGTAGGGCTCAAATGGCTTCAGAGTCTATAAAATTATCAGCAGCCCAGAATTGATCAGGGCCCACTGAAGGGAAAACCATCTTGGCCCCATCTGTGGTACATAACTTTTACCTGTACTTGGAAGTGTGAAGAGGACCTGTGTGTCCTGGATCAGGTTTCCCTTGAGGGCTTGGGAGGGGTAGTTTTGGAGCATAGCACTCTGGTGGTCCAGGCTGTCCCCCCCATACAGCCTGGGCTTGTTTGTTTCCCAATTCCTTTCTGGTTGAGGTCCGCAATAGTCAAGAGGTGAGGGCATGTCCTGGTGCTTTGCAATATAAGCATGTTATTACGCCATCATTCCTCCAGGCTCAAGGATCGGTGGCCCAGATCAACCTGCATCAGTTCATGGTTGGGCCCTGGGGTTTTTGGCATGGAATGTGGGTGAGGTGATGGCTTGATTCCCCTACTCTCCTCTTTTCACTCATGCAGCTGTTTGTTGATGCAGAGAGAGAGGTCAATAAAAGCATCCAAGCTGGTTGGGATCTCGAGGTGGGCTAGCTCATCCTTTATCTCCTCACAAGGTCTGTACCAAAACTTGTGTAGTTGGGCCCCTTGTTCCACTCAACATCAGCTGTGAGTCACTGGGCAGCATGTGAGGCAGCTGGCTCTCACTCTCGCTGAAGCCTTCATAGTGTGGCTTCTGCTGAGTGAGCATGAAAACTGCAGAAAATGCTCTCAGGAGGGCATACCATTTGGTTAACACCAGGTTGTCCTACTCCAGCAATCCAGTGCTTCTCCAGCAAGCATACTGATTATTATGGCCTGGTCAGTGGGATACATTCAAGGGCAGAGCAGGAAAAGGAGATGGCATTTGGTTCAGAAAACCCCCTGAACTTCTGGTGGTTTCCAGGTAGCGGTAATGCTGGACCCTGTTCAGAGGTCAGTGGCCTATCTTGAGCCTGGAGCATGGACTTCTCTTCCTGGCACCATGCTGCCTGCCTGTGGAGCATCTGATTTTTCTGGTAGGAGCTGTGTCACTTTGGACCACAGCACATGGTTCTCGGTTTGAAGTTGAGTGACCTACTCCTGCAAATCTGATACCTCATGGGATTTAGTGGGTGGTGGTAGATCTGCCCCTTCCATATCCATGCTAAGGGGCTTTCACAAAGAGCGTTGAAGGTGGTCTGAGAAAACTGTAAGGGCATCGGTGGTCTGTAGGGGTTTCAAAAAGAGCATCGGTGGTCTGGCCTAGCAATCAGAGCTGGACTGGTGTTCACAGGTCAAGGACAGCCACGAGGCGGTAGTCATGAGCAGGGATCGATAATCAGTAGTGAAGGTCAGAGTCAGGTTGGGGTCAAAGACCAAAGCTCAGAGGTAACTTCAGGCTGGAATCAGGAGGCAAGAGTCGGGGTCAGAGTCAGGCTGAGGTTTGAGACCAGAGCTCAGAGGTAGTTACCAGGCTGGAATCAGGAGTCCAGGGTCAGGGTTAGAGACTGCAGATCAGAAAACAACGTGAGGTCTGACATCACAGCAAGCTCAAACTCTGTGTGGTTACCCAGACAACTTCCTGGGGCAAGCATGAGTCAATCAGAGAGCCACAGGGTGCAGTCACTCTGGACCCTTTGGGCTGTACTTCCTGCAGCACCTAAGCTCCACAGTGGTCCTTGGATGCAGCTCAGTAGGACCTCCTAGTGGCAATGTCAGCTGTCTCAGGCTCTGTAGACCTTGGGTCTAGTCCCATGGATCCTTACAGTTGTACATTCCCAGCACTCTGTCATGCCAACAAAGATTTAATTTTTAAAAGTACGTCCTTACTTCATTCTGCTTTGCGCTAGCAGAAAATAATGGCATAATCTTATTGATTGTATATAGGTCCTATCACCATGCTCATCACCTTAGCATCTGAGCACCTTCCTGTAGTGTGTTAAGCAACGTGACTTACATCTGTCACATATTTGTTCTCTCATACTCTCCCCAGAGGAAGAACTGTATGCAATGAAATGTGGTGTTTGGATTTTTTTGATAACACAGATTGAGAGAGAGAGAGACAGAGATACAGAGAGAGAGCTATATATTTATGTTAGAGAAAATAAAGTCAAACAAATATACCTTATAATTAAAGCATCATTATTCTTATTACCACCTCTTTACTTCAGAATAGGAATCACATCATTCCTGTGAGGTTTGTGAGGTGCTCACTGTATAATAATCATGGGAACTAGCTTTATATAAAATCAAAATTGTACTTAGATATTCCTTTTGATAATTTCTATGTAAACATTTCTGTGATGGAAGAATTCATCTTTTATGAGACTGATTTATTAAGATAAGAAGAAATTCACTTGGCCCCAAATCCTGCTTTCTTTGGGAGTACAGAGGGCTGTTCCTACAGTAGATTTGAAGCAGTCCTACTGCATGGACTATAGCAAGGAATAGGGTAACATGGATTCAAACAAAGGAAAAAGAAAAGAAAACATTATTTTGCTATGTCATTACTTGAGGAGTTCCACACACCATATCAGTTAATTTGGAATATGATTCTACACCCTTTCTAGTATAATTTAGAAATGGTTTCCTGCTCTTTACAAATTCATCCATCTTAATTTTAATCTTTAAATGTCCTTTTAAAAAGTAGCATTTACCATTGGCTTTGCAACCCACTTTCTCACAGACAGCTCTGCACCTTCTTTCAAGGGTGTCAATGTTTTTTGTTGTTGTATTGCTATCTTCAGAATTAAAGAACTCATTTCACTGGGAATTGAATTAAACAGAGGATTGGCTTCAGAAGATTAGATACATACCAACTTTTCATGATATTAATTCATATGTTTAAAATAATCTTGTAAATAATTCCTCCTAAAAGATGACATTTATTAAAACTGAGAAAATATTTCAATATTTACTCTAAAAAGATTTAAACTTCATGGAAAAGATAGAAGCACATTATCACTGACTACCTAACTGAGTGTAATTAATACACTATTTATACTGTAATGCTCTTAAACTGTCAACAATTGAGTCTCTAAAAACCTTAAACAAATCTAAAACTTAATATATTTATTTATAGACACACTTATTGACCATACTCACAATACTAATTTAGAATTAATTTTTAAGGTGCTTCATAGTATTTCCATGGATTTACATAGATTTTTAAGGCCAGAAGGGACCATAATGATAATTTAGAATAGCATAGGCCATAGAATTTCACCTAGTGATTCTTGCATCCAATAATTTGTCACTGAGCAAGAATGTATTATTTATCAAGACACCGGCTCCAAGTGATATCCCTTGGTAATTTGTTCCAATACTAATTACCCTCACTGATAAAAAAAGTTGTATCTTATTTCAAATTTGAACTTTCCTGATTTCAACTACCAGCCATTGGATTTTGTTCATTCCTGTTTATTTCAGTTGTATGCTATCTCTTCTATAGTGTGGAACAGCAACTAAGCTCTGGAGTCAAATGTTTGTCTACATTTAAACAAAAGTATGAATTTAGTTCTTGTGAAAGGGAGAGGCACAACGAAGAGGGAGCCTAGGCCCCTCCTTGGCCTCTCACTAGATGATAGAGGGCCGTTCAGGCCAAATATAAGTCAGTGGTGTCACAACCCATGTGCCAGGATGCAACATCATTCACTCACATTTGGCCTGGTCAGCCCCCCACCTTGATGTTGCATGGAGTTGCAATACCATTCAGTTCGGGGTGGCCAGGTAGGTAACCTGGACCCCCTTCCTAGCAAAATTGTGGTTGTACCCCTGGTGAAAGGTGCTGGCCTTTTAGCTGTGGAGCCCTACAGTGATTGGATTCCATATATCCAGAGAATGAGTACAGCTTGGGTTTCTGCAATATGAGATTCCCCACACAATGTGCCTGATCTCTGATCTTGAAGGGTCATCTCCAATGGTAATAGGATACTCATTCAGGGTGAAATCCTGTTCCCATTGAAGTCATTTTCCATTGACTCCAATGAGGTGAAGATTTCATCCTCAGTTCTTGTCCTTTCAGCAAGGTCTACCAGCAAGAGTCTCAATTATTGCCAAGCATGGCAATGTTTAAATATATAATGTACACTTGGGCTGAAAGAGATTTTGCCTAGTATACTAAATATCCAGCAGATGGGGACACATTCCAGTCACTTCAAACCTAGGTTTGTGTTGAAATGCTAACTTAGCGGTCATGGGTTCCAGTTTCAAATCCCACAAGACATCCAGTCCTCCAATGCATGTTATCATCTAGGCTTTAACCAAGGCAAAGTCCTGATCCTACTGAAACCAATTAGAGTTTTGCAATTGACTTCAATCAGAGCATTCATATGAATTCTGCTTTAATACCTGGTTTAGTTCTGTTAAAATAAAATGTCAGTGTAAATATGAAATAATATATTTTTGTCTCTTTATTGCTGACAATGCATATCTACTATTCAGTACACTCTTCATTCAAAAACTATATATGCATAAACAGGATAGATTGGGAAACAAAAATAAGAAACAAATGGAAAAGTTAAAATGTTATTTATTTTTGTATTATCTGGGTGCCTAAAGGGCCCAACCAGACTGAATTCTGTTGTACTAGACTCTGTCCAAACATACTAAAAGACAATCCCATTCCCAAACAGCTCACAGTCTTATTTTAAGGGAAACTGGAACAGATGGGTAATGCAAATAAGGATGGAAGGATATGATGGGGTAACAGCAACACAAACATTTTTTCATAAACTAGTTGTGTGCACAACATGTAATAAAGAATAGGAGTTATTTTGTGGGTGTATTAATGGAAACAAAGAAACTAGATGAAACTGTGATCTCACTTGGCTTTGTTTTTTCTGCTCATGGGAGAGAAAACAAGAAACTAGATGAAACACAAAATATACTGATATAAATACAATATACAGAATAAGAATAAAGAGGTTTTAAAATAAATGATTTACTATAAATCTAAACAATCACACCTGTCCTGCCCTCCAAAGACATAGACATATACTTAAATAATCTTCCAAAGCAGAACACTGTAATGAAATACTGTAACAATAAATATTTACAAGTTAATGTGTAAATATCTCATAACAGTGTATCAGTGTATTGTACTGTAGCACCAAAGGAAAAGGGAATGACAATGTATTGCATGTTGCAGCTCTAATATCAAAGCTCCTTAAGAGATTCTTGCCACTTTGCTTCCAGACTTTGTCATTGACTGCATCCCTCCTTCTCCCTCATTTCCACAGGAGTTGAGATCAGATGAGAGAAGAAACTTAACAGATACACTCCCTCCCTGCATCATTTACTGTTGCTATTCTGCTCCTGGATCAAGTCTTATCAACTATCTTTAGTAGTTAAAACACCTTTGTTGCTGTCACTGATAGTGTTGTGCCCAGTAAGAACCAACAATCATTACTCCCTTTGGTGACAGTTATGGAGAGGAGAATTTAGCTAGAAGATGTTGCCTGTGTTGGTCATGCTGCGCCCTTTTGGGGGTTGTTTATAGTTCTAGCTACGGGAGGATGTGAGAATAGGGAATTTTACAACACTGGGATTATAGATGTATTTGGGGAGTACTTAATTCTTAGCGGTGGTACAGCCTACAGAGAGAGAGAGAGAGAAAGAGAGAGAGAGTGTGGTCAATTAGAATGCATGGCTTATCATTGGTACTTTGGTGAAGGCCATTTCATGTAAGCAGCCTCAGTGTTGGGTGCATATTCACAAACAAAAATCTTTGGCAAAAAGAGTTAAGATTGAAAATATGTTTCAATTGACTCCTGCCAACATTTTTCTTATTAAAAATTCTACACTGTCTAAATACCCAAATGTTAGCATATCTGGAAATGCACAGCCAAGGGCCCCAGTTAGTTCTCCACTGCTATTGTAATCCACACAATGTCTGGGTGTGGTGTTCTGTCCCATCTAGTAGCACCAAGACCACTTAAAGAGAGAGATAAAATGAGTCTGTTCTACAGCCTGAGCTAACAGCCAGTTGGCTTTTAGCTCATGCTCTAGAGCAGGGGTGGGCAAACTTTTTGGCCTGAGGGCCGTATCAGATTTCAGAAATTGTATGCAGGGCCAGTTAGGGGAGGCTGTGCCTCCCCAAACAGCCAGACGTGGCCTGGCTCCTGCCCCCTATCCGATCCCCCCTGCTTCCCTCCCCACCGGACCCCTGCCCCATCCATTCCCCCCGCTCTCTGTCCCCTGACTGCACCCAGACCTCCCACCCCTAAATGCCCCCCACTGCCCCATCCAACCCCCTCTCCTTCCTGGCTGCCCCCCCGGGACTCCTGCCCCATCCAACCACCCCTTCTCCCTGACCGTCCCCGGAACCCCTGCCCCCATTCAACCCCCCCGTTCCCTGCCCTCTGACCACCCGACCCCTATCCACACCTCCAGCCCCAGACGCCCCTCTGAACTCCTCTGCCCTCTAGCCAACCCCCCACTCCCTGCCCCCTTACCACGCTACCTAAAGCACCGGTGGCTGGCGGCACGGCTGCACCAGGACAGGCAGCCACGCTGCCCACCTGAGCCAGCCACACACTGTGTAGCACAGAGCACCAGGTCAGGCTGGGCTCTGCAGCTGTACTGACCCAGGAGCTCGCAGTCCCGCCGCCCAGAGCGTTGAGCCAGTGGCGCAGTGAGCTGAGGCTGTGGGGGAGGGGGAACAGTGAGGGGGGGCTGGGGGCTAGCCTCCTGGGCCAGGAGCTCAGGGGCCAGGCAGAATGGTCCCACGGGCCACATAGTGTGCCCACCTCTGCTGTAGAGGCTCATGCACTAAGGTCCAGAGGTCCCAGGTTCAATCCCACCTGATGATGACTGGGGTCTCTTGGCCTTACAAGTGGGATTGAACCTGGGACCTCTGGCACTTAGTGCATGAGCCTTCTCAGCATGAGCTAAAAGTTCAACTGGCTCTTAGTTAAGGCTGTAGAGAAAACTCATTAATCTCTCTCTCTCTAAGTGGTCTTGGTTCACTAGATTGGACAGAACATCATACCCAGAAGGTGTGTGGGTTACACTATCACTTGCTATTGCTCTTCTCAAGAGAAACTCTATCCTCTAAAATTATCAAAAATGTATACAGATGTCAAAATAACAAATTATTACCCCAGGATGGGATGCAGCATACAAAATTTCAGGAAGATTGGTTTCTTTTGGGCTAAGTTTAGGGGACAGGGGCATTAAATGGCCCTAGCCATACACACATTAAACATTTTGTGTATAATAAATGTCATCATGTTTCTTTCAACTCAGCTGTTGACAAAGGATTTTCAGATGCACTTACCCTTGGCCTAACACAGTTCCCACTGAAGTCAGTGACAATGGTGAATGCTTTTGAAAATCCCAAATATATCATCTTTACGCAGGAAAGAATTTTCTGTAGTACCTGGCTAGTGAATCTTGCCCATATGCTCAGGGTTTAGCTGATCGCCATATTTGGGGTCGGGAAGGAATTTTCCTCCAGGGCAGATTGGAGAGGCCCTGGAGGTTTTTCGCCTTCCTCTGTAGCATGGGGCGTGGTTGACTTGAGGGAGGCTTCTCTGCTCCTTGAAGTCTTTAAACCATGATTTGAGGACTTCAATAGCTCAGACATAGGTGAGGTTTTTCGTAGGAGTGGGTGGGTGAGATTCTGTGGCCTGCGCTGTGCAGGAGGTCGGACTAGATGATCAGAATGGTCCCTTCTGACCTTAGTATCTATGAATCTATGAATCTTCCCCTTGAAGAAAGTTGTATTTATCCAATTCTTTCTACATTATATCTTTTAATGACTCCTAAGGTGTCAAAAAGAACTTGGTATAGGTATGGATAAATTTGTTATAGTCTAATTTCTGCTATTACTACAGGGAATAGATGAAAGAACAGATTCACTTGTTCTTCCTTTATCTTTGCAATCTCCTGTAGCCACATGCACACTTGACGCGATAAGAACAGCTTTTAAAAACTCATATTTTTCACAGATCTCCTTAAAAACCATATCCACCTCTGAAATTAGCTGAGATTTTCTTTCCGTTTAGGCCCTGAAGTGTATTTGGGCTTGATCCAGAACCAGTAGAAGTTAATGCGCGTCTTTCCATTGACTTCCAGGGACTTTGGATCAGATAAAAACTGACATTGACAAATCTAAATCATTGTTTAAAATTTCTAGAATACAAATCTAAAGAAATGGAAGGCTCTGCTGATAAAATGAGAGCTATTTTATGCTCTGAAATATTAGAGTTGTTAATGCAGAATGAACTCTTACCAGGTGCTATTAAAAATGCTTGCTTAATCAAATTAACAATTTAAAGCCCATTTTCATATTTGACGTATGTCAGCAAACTCAGAAATTAAATATTTTAGAATACCATTTAAAACTGGCTACTCACTATACATAAGGGTGATGTCATGGTGGGAGTCTGCTATAGACCACTGGACCAGGGGGATGAGGTGGACGAGGCTTTCTTCTGGCAACTAATGGAAGTTACTAGATCACAGGCCCTGGTTCTCATGGGAGACTTCAATCACTTGATATCTGCTGGGAGAGCAATACAGTGGTGCACAGACAATCCAGGAAGCTTTTGAAAAGTGTAGGGAACAATTTCCTGGTGCAAATACTGGAGGAACCAACTAGGGGCAGAGCTCTTCTTGACCTGCTGCTCACAAACCAGGAAGAATTAGTAGGGGAAGCAAAAGTGGATGGGAACCTGGGAGGCAGCGACCATGAGATGGTCGAGTTCAGGATCCTGACACAAGGAAGAAAGGAGAACAGCAGAATACGGACCCAGGACTTCAGAAAAGCAGACTTTGACTCCCTCAGGGAACTGATGGGCAGGATCCCCTGGGAGAATAATATGAGGCAGAAAGGAGTCCAGGAGAGCTGGCTGTATTTTAAAGACTCCTTATTGAGGTTGCAGGAACAAACCATCCCGATGTGTAGAAAGAATAGTAAATATGGCAGGCAACCAGCTTGGCTTAACAGTGAAATCCTTGCTGATCTTAAACACAAAAAAGAAGCTTACAAGAAGTGGAAGATTGGACAAATGACCAGGGAAGACTATAAAAATATTGCTCGGGCATGCAGGAGTGAAATCATGAAGGCCAAATCACACTTGGAGTTGCAGCTAGCAAGAGATCTTAAGAGTAACAAGAAGAGTTTCTTCAGGTATGTTAGCAACAAGAGGAAAGTCAAGGAAAGTGTGGGCTTTTTACTGAATGAGGGAGGCAACCTAGTGACAGAGGATGTGGAAAAAGCTAATGTACTCAATGCTTTTTTTTGCCTCTGTCTTCACGAACAAAGTCAGCTCCCAGATTACTGCACTGGGCAGCACGGCATGGAGAGGAGGTGACCAGCCCTCTGTGGAGAAAGAAGTGGTTCGGGACTATTTAGAGAAGCTGGACGAGCACAAGTCCTTGGGGCTGGATGCGCTGCATCCGAGAGTGCTATAGGAGTTGGCGGATGTGATTGCAGAGCCATTGGCCATTATCTTTGAAAACTCATGGCGATCGGGGGAGGTCCCAGATGACTGGAAAAAGGCTAATGTAGTGCCTATCTTTAAAAAAGGGAAGAAGGAGGATCCTGGGAACTACAGGCCAGTCAGCCTCACCTCAGTCCCTGGAAAAATCATGGAGCAGGTCCTTAAGGAATCAATTCTGAAGCACTTAGAGGAGAGGAAAGTGATCAGGAACAGTAGCATGGATTCACCAAGGGCAAGTCATGCCTGACTAGTCTAATTGTCTTCTATGACGAGATAACTGGCTCTGTGGATGAGGGGAAAGCGGTGGACATGTTGTTCCTTGACTTTAGCAAAGCTTTTGACACAGTTTCCCACAGTATGGGCTGGATGAATGGACTATAAGGTGGATAGAAAGCTGGCTAGATTGTCGGGCTCAACGGGTAGTGATCAATGGCTCCATGTCTAGTTGGCAGCCGGTATCAAATGGAGTGCCTCAAGTGTCAGTCCTCGGGCTGGTTTGGTTCAATATCTTCATTAATGATCTGGAGGATGGCATGGATTACACCCTCAGCAAGTTTGCAGATGACACTAAACTGGGAGGAGAGGTAGATACGCTGGAGGGTAGGGAAAGGATACGGGGGCCCTAACAAATTAGAGGATTGGGCCAAAAGAAATCTGATGAGGTTCAACAAGGACAAGTGCAGAGTCCTGCACTTAGGACGGAAGAATCCCAGGCACGGCTACAGACTGGGGACCGAATGGCTAGGCAGCAGTTCTGCAGAAAAGGACCTAGGGGTTACAGTGGACGAGAAGCTGGATATGAGTCAACAGTGTGCCCTTGTTGGCAAGAAGGCCAATGGCATTTTGGGACGTATAAGTAGGGGCATTGCCAGCAGATCGAGGGACATGATTGTTCCCCTCTATTCGACATTTGTGAGGCCTCATCTGGAGTACTGTGTCCAGTTTTGGGCCTCACATTACAAGAAGGATGTGGAAAAATTGGAAAACGTCCAGCGGAGGGCAACAAAAATGATTAGGGGACTGGAATACATGACTTATGAGGAGAGGCTGAGGGAACTGGGATTGTTTAGTCTGCGGAAGAGAAGAATGAGGGGGGATTTGATAGCTGCTTTCAACTACCTGAAAGGGGGTTCCAAAGAGGATGGATCTAGACTGTTCTCAGTGGTAGCAGACGACAGAACGAGAAGTAATGGTCTCAAGTTGCAGTGGGGGAGGTTTAGGTTGGATATTAGGAAAAACTTTTTCACTAGGAGAGTGGTGAAGCACTGGAATGCGTTACCTAGGGAGGTGGTGGAATCTCCTTCCTTAGAAGTTTTTAAGGTCAGGCTTGACAAAGCCCTGACTGGGATGATTTAGTTGGGGATTGGTTCTGCTTTGAGCAGGGGGTTGGACTAGATGACCTCCTGAGGTCCCTTCCAACCCTGATATTCTATGATTCTATGTCTCACTACTCTGCTTGACTCTTCTGTATTCTGTAGAACTTCAGTTGTTAACTTGCACATCTGTCATAAATTTCCAAAAAAAAAAAAATCCTGCATGTAATGTGATAATATGAATATGACTCATCTGACAAGGAAAAACTGTCTTCTGTATAGTTATATAGCTAAAGCACCATACTCATTATGCAAAAAAATTAAAAAGTTAGCTTATTATAAACATATATTTAAAGCATTTATGCACACAAATAGAGATCAGCCACAAAGTCATCCTAATTTGGATTTTTTTCTACACTGGATCTCATGCTCTTTTTTTCTATCTTTCACCTCTTCAGGGCAGTGGCTGTATATTGTGAACTGAATAGCGCTGAGCATTCTGGTACTAAGGGCTCAATCATGCACCAGTGAAGTTAATCGGAGTTTGACCAGTTACTTCAGTGAAAGCTGGATCAGACCCTAAATAAATAATAATTGCATATTCTGAATTTATTTCATTGAGCATAGCGCTTCTGTATTTCCCATGAAATTGTGTGTGATTGATGGAGAGAAGTATATATTTTTGACTGATAATTCTAAAATATTGCTCACTCAACATTTTTTTAAAAATGTAATTTAAATGTTTCTGAAGATGATGTACTCTTTTTAGTTCCTGAGTTTGCATAACTGTTTGTATCCTTGTGGCTGTGGTGACTATTTATAAGAAAGTAGATTTTTATATGCTAACAAGCCTAATTTATGAGACAGTAGCTGGTTAATATCTTTACAACTAGATAATATAGCATGTTTATTTATGTTTTCCTTTTAAATTATACTGGATATTTAGGGGCCTTAGCTTGACAAGTTTTCTATTGCACTGTCTTTTTTCCTTTTCTGTTCAATTAAGTATTTATTGATGTATTAATCATGAAAATACACATAAATGGAAGGGGGAGAGTTTCAAACTGCAACACACAGAAGAAAACATATGCAAGGCTACTGGACAGAATTCATTAGGATATGCAGTTTCCAGTTTGTAAGATCTACGAATGACCTGGTTTTCTCATATTGACAATATTTCCTTACATTTACTTACCACAGTGAAAGATAACTGCCCAACTAACTCCTATATCAGTGGTCTACAATTTTTCATATCCTGGACTTTGTGTAGTGGTCATTGTGTTGGTCATCTCCCATCCTAATTCCAACCCCCAAATTTCTCTGCAGCAACAATAGTGGTAAATTACACAAAGATGGGATATTAGGATAGTGTTAAGGATGTAAGATGAAAAAAAGCTCACAATGATGTGAAGGGTGTATCCATTTTTTATACCAGCTGGTTAAGGTCTGACTGTATGATTTAACATTTATTAGAGTGTGATTCCCAGCCAAGTAGACGTACACATACTAGCTCTCATCAAGCTAATGTGCTAAAAATAGCAGTGCCAAGGTAGTGGCACAGGAAGCAGCTTAGGCTAGCCTCGTGGCTAGTGTCTACCACAGTAGGGCCCCAAATTGGGGGGCCCTGGCAATTTAGCATGACCAGATGTTCTGATTTTATAGGGACAGTCCTGATATTTGAGGCTTTTTCTTATATAGAAGCCTATTACCTCCCACCCCGTCACAATTTTTCACACTTGCTGTCTGGTCACCCAACCCTGTTTTTATGTATTAATTATTTATTTCTGGAAGCACCCAAGATGTGCTGGGAACAGATATTACATACAACAATAGTACACCAACATGAACAAATGTACTCTGTGTAAATTTTTTGTGTCAAGAAGGCAAGAACTAGCAAAATAATGTACAGCAATCACTTTGTGGGGATATGTGTACTGGTTCTTTAAATCCGTACTAAAAATCAGAGACTACTGAAGACAGGGACACTTCAAGCAGAATGGCTCAGGAAAAGACTACCAAGTGCTTAGGGCAGCACCTTTGCAGTGGTAGGTCCCCCACCTGTGGGACACCTTATAAGTGGAGATCAAATATTCCTTCCCTGACCATGTTCAGGCCTCAGTTCAAGATTCACCTATTTGACAAAATCTTATCCTGGTGATGACATCTTCCCAGGACCAATCTACATACGTGGGGAGATTAGAGGAGAAGAAAGCAGCAAAATGGAAGAGAGAAAATACAAATACCCCTCATCTAAACATGCACACCAAGGACATGGAAAACTGTGAGAATATTGTCAGTTGGAGCACACTTACTTAATATTAATTGTTGTATTAATATTAATAAGATATCACAGTGAAAGATGACTTAAGAAAAATCTAAGACAGAGAAAGGCCTTGTCATTCATGTTTACAAGCTATATAACTTGCCCTCAGGTGATAACCATGAGTTCTCTCAGGAACTGAAGTGTCCCTAGCCTCTGTTTGCCAGAAGCTAGGAATGGGTGACAGGGGATGGATCATTTGATGATTACCTGTTCTGTTCATTCCCTCTGAAGCACCTGGCATTGGTTACTGTCAGAAGACAGGATACTGGGCTAGATGGACCATTGGTCTGATCTAGTATGGCTGGCCTTAATTTCTTATTAATTTGTGAAACAGGAAGAAAACTAGAACAGCAGGTGGATTTATGCTGTCCTACTCTGACAATGAACTGGATAACTATTGGGTGATTTTTTGCTGCTTCCTTACAGTGCAGAGTGGTTGTACAGTATTGTACACTTGCACCACGACTTAGTGGAACTTTTTTGTCATTCTGGAGCCCAATTTCTCTTCATCTTCATTTTAATTACCTTTCTGTAATTTTATCTCAAATTTCATGCCTAAGTCACTGTGAGTTTCAGGCAATCTAACAGAACTGAACCTTCTTTACAGCAGATAGCTGCAGGGAGACAATTATTTAAGTTCTCCCCCCAACCCTTCAAAAAATCAATCTGTTATGGCGTTTGTTCATTTTCGTAATTCTCAGGAATCAAAAAAAGAAAAGGAGTACTTGTGGCACCTTAGAGACTAACAAATTTATTTGAGCATAAGCTTTCGTGAGCTACAGCTGAAGTGAGCTGTAGCTCACGAAAGCTTATGCTCAAATAAATTTGTTAGTCTCTAAGGTGCCGCAAGTACTCCTTTTCTTTTTGCGAATACAGACTAACACGGCTGCTACTCTGAAAGGAATCAAAAAGGCTCCAGAAACCTCTAAGGAACAATCCAAATATTGGGTTTGTATTGCTAGATGTTACCTTGATCACTTTGACCTCAATTGCACCAGCTGATGGTCTGACCATGGTACTGAGAGAGTTCAAGAATACCCCCAACTCTCCCAATGTACACATTTTGGGCCAAATCCTGTTCTCAGTTATATGAGTGTAGCTACAGTTGATTCATTAGCAATTGGGTCCCTCTTCTTTACAACTAGCTGGGTGAAGGTTATGGCAAACAAACAGCCATTAACATGGCAAATTAAATCCCTCTACAATGGGAGATGTGGGACTGATTGTACTTTTGACAAATGGATTGAATCTTTACACAAACTTTCTTCTCTGTAGTAGCTACTACTGCTTTCCTTACTCCTTTTACTACTGTCCATTGTGGGACTTTTTCCAAGTGCCATTATGTTAATAGTGTCATTATCAGAGTGGAAGCAGGATTTTAAAAGGGTGCAATGAAGATTTAGTCTGGCTCTGAGCACACCTGTATCAATGGTCACAGGGGGCCCCATCAAATCTCAGGCCTGTTCTCTCACTTTTAGAACCTGTAACATATTTTTGTGTGTTGATCTGTAATCCTGACATGCATTAACACTTTTCCTATTTAGGGAGATACCAGTGCTGCCCTAATACCCATTTCTTTAAAAAAATATCCAAATCCTTATGTAAATTCCTTTATACTAATTTCCCTGTGATGCAGCCTTCTATTATAATGACCAGAACACTAGCAGTTCCTTTATTGTTAATGTTCATTGTTATTTACAGGTTTTGCTGTGTTCTGGACTGGTTAGTTGGAAGTAGAAAAGTGCTAACAATTGCTAGATTGTGGGATATTTGGGGCTTAGTTATGTTTGAATATATGGAACTAATAGGATGTGTGTTGATCACAACTGTATGTTGTACCCTGTTTTCCTCTGTCTTTTTAGGTTATAAACTTTTTTTACATTATAAGGTCTTTGGGATAAGGCCTATGTCTACATATGTGTTTATAAAGGTCTCAGTTAACAGGGCCCCAAGACTGATTGGGATCTTAGGGTTGTACCACAATGTAAATAATAGTTAAGATGTACCTGGAACATGGAGGGCAGTGGAGATGTGGGATTGTAATATTTGTTTCTGCCTTCTTCCTAAACATGAAGATCCCCCTAAATATTCCAGAAAAGTGGCAATATACTTGTATATTTTGTACTCCCCATTTCCCACTGCATGACTGATTCCATATTAATCTCCATATAAATGGAGTATTGGAAACACAATTAATTTTCAGATCAGTGAAAACAACGGTGGTCAAAATGTGGCCTATGCTATTCTTCGTTGTGTCCTGCATAGGGTGGATTTGATTTAAATCACTAGTCAGGAAGACTCCATTTATGGATTTCTACATAAAAGTGAATTCTTGTTGGTTGTTATAACCTTAATACATATTCTTGACAACTCAGAGATAGATGTAGGTTTCATTTTTAGAAGGTACACACCATACATTTTTAAAGTGATTTATTTTGAAAACTTTTCAGATTAGTTTCACAGTAGCAGCCGTGTTAGTCTGTATTCGCAAAAAGAAAAGGAGTATTTGTGGTACCTTAGAGACTAACAAATTTATTTGAGCATAAGCTTTCATGAGCTACAGCTCACTTCGTTGGATGCTGTAGCTCACGAAAGCTTATGCTCAAATAAATTTGTTAGTCTCTAAGGTGCCACAAGTACTCCTTTTCTTTTTTCAGATTAGTGTTACAGTTATATCAGAAAACGAATGATTGTTTGGTTATTTCGTTTACCAAAGGTAACTGAACCAGATATTTATGAAGTCACTGGGAGGTGAACTATCTCCAATTCAACAGGTTAATCATTACTATTTGGAGGATTTTCTTGCCATGCTGAATTAGGAGGAGAACATCACGAGACAGAAATTTACATTGTTTTATTTAACTAAAATAACAATGTTATATATTCTGGATTTTTTTCTTCAACAGCATACATATAATATTTAAACAAAACAAGCATATGAATTTTTTAATTTAGTTAAACATTCAAGTTTTTTAGAATCAGGTTTGTTTTTCTTAAAATTGTTTTTAACTAAAATAGTTAAATGAAATATTTAAAAGAAAACATAAAAATTAAATCAACTGTGTCAGTCAGGTCAACATGAGAAACTTAAAATATTGGTTTCTGCAGCTAACTCAGTCGTCTTCACCTGATTGTTCATAATCTGGAAAACAAAAACAAGCTTTCCTGCTTTTTCAGGTCCCAAACGATTTCTCAGTTTGGAATGAATTAGTCCAAAGGAAGAAAATATTCTATCTTCACCGGCAGAAGAAGCTACTGCTGTTTAAAGTGAGATTATCACTTCAACAGTCTCTGAATTGAAGTGCTTAAGTTGTACAGACGTATTGGAGCATAAGCTTTCGTGGGTGAATACCCACTTCGTCAGATCATGTAGTGGAAATTTCCAGAGGCAGGTATAAATATGCAAGCAAGAATCAGGCTAGGGATAAAACGGTTAGTTCAATCAGGGAGGATGAGGCCCTCTTCTAGCAGTTGAGGTGTGAAAGACTTAAACAAAGACTGTGAATGGCTAGCCAACTACAAAAGCAGTTTCTCCTCCCTTGGTGTTCACACCTCAACTGCTAGAAGAGGGCCTCATCCTCCTTGATTGAACTAACCTCGTTATCCCTAGCCTGATTCTTAAGGGACTTCCACAAGTTCACTCATGTGACTTTCTTTAAAACATCATCACCAAACATATATTTCTTGAATGATTCTTATTCCCAAACTGGGTCTCTTTTATAGCCTGCTGCCTTTATAGGGTTTCCCTTCTAGTGAGAGAATGGTATGGTAGATCTCAAATCAATGAAGGCTACACGCAGAAAGACCTCAAGACTTCTGGAATATACTGCTCAAACACTTTCACTTTTGTTTCTACTGCCTGTTCCTCCTTCTCACATTTATATCCTTGTCCAGATCTATTCTGCTCCCAACAATCTTCTATTTATTAAACTTTTTTAAACTTTGCACTTTCAGAGAGAGGTAAGGGGTTGACTCTGTGTACACAAATTTGCAGAGGGATAATAGGGTTGACGTCTGTTAATTCTCACCTCTATATATTATTTATTTATTTTAAAACATTTTTGCTGTTAACAAGCATGTTATCTCTGGAGACACAAATCCACAGTTTGAGAACTGCAAAACTAAGCATCTCTGCTGGTGTTTTCTAGACTGAGCACTGAGTCCCATTGGGTAGATAGAAAGTTTAACCTAAATAATCCATACAGAAACCCTTGGAACCCCATAAAATTGGGTCCCTAATCCATGACGTATTGGAACTCATTTACAAAACTTTTCTTAAACATCACATGAATATATTGTCTCATACTACAGAATTAGAATTTATAATCCCTATTCCATGATGAGATATCTTTCAGCTATATTGTATCTATCTTATAATTAGTTTATCTTATAATGTATCTTAAAACTATCTTTAAATAGTTTTTTCCTTAAAAAGCATTTTATCAAAAAAATCCGATTTTTTTGATTAAAAAAAAAATCATTTATTTTTATCCACTCTGGGCTTGCATCTTTAGTACAGTGCTAAGCACTCCAATACGTCTATTAGTCTATAAGATGCCACAGGAAATGCATCTGATGAAGTGAGCTGTAGCTCACGAAAGCTTATGCTCTAATAAATTTGTTAGTCTCTAAGGTGCCACAAGTACTCCTTTTCTTTTTGCGAATACAGACTAACACGGCTGCTACTCTGAAACAGGACTCTTTGCCGCTTTTAGAGATCCAAACTAACACGGCTACCCCTCTGATACTTGACACCTCTTTAACCCTAATTGAATCCCCCTTTGCTTATCCCCTGTTCCTATTGCCCTCCCAGATTTACCCTCCCCTGGTAGCTGAGAATTAAACAGATTGGAGTAAAAGACAAAATGGAATAAATTTGTGGGGAGTAAGAATTGTGCAAAGGGCCAAGGGAAAGCCTGAGAACCAACTGATGAATAAAGAAGGCAAGAATTGAAGCAATTTGGAAGAAGAGGACAAACGGGAATTGAATAGAGAGGTTATAGATTGTTAAATTAATGAGAGGACAGACAGGTGGGGCAAGTGGAGAATTTATGGGAGAGAATGGACAATTGGCCTATGGTGTGAAGGGCTGGAGACTGACCAACAGATGGACGTACAAAGCAAAAAGTAGGGGATAGAAAGGACAGTGGATATGAGGGGCAAATTCTGGGTGGATATTAGGGGCATGGGAAGGAGGAAAAAAGGAGGGAGAGGCTGAGGGAAGTGGGAGAGAGCAGCCGTGGAGGGGAAAAGACAGCAAGGGGGAAGATTTAAAGACTATCAAAGAAGGGGAACAATTGGGATAGAAGAGGGGAGAACCATTTTGTGTACATTTACGTAGATGTCTGGCAAATCCAAAGATGCTTTTTTTGCGGGGGTGAGGTCCCTGTTGTTGGATGGGTGGCATTTGTTACTCAGAAGATAACTTGCCAGATACAGGCACAACTATGCTGTTTGTTGTGAAATGTTTAAAAATCTTATTAAAGGTTGGCCATAGCTCCAGGCGGTTCCCCACGTGCTCCGCTCCCCCCCCCCCCCCCCGAGCCTCCCCACTCCTGTTTGGCTATTTGGGGGCCTGCTACTACCCAATCAGCGCAGGGTACCTCGCCCCAGCGTGCCCCGCATCTGAACCACGCGGACGTCCCCGGATTAGTCTCGTCCCTTCAGAGGAGGGCGGGGCCTACAGAATTGGGGAGCCAATCAGACAGAAGAGCTGCCCCATTGTCGCCTCTCGGTAGCCGCGGTGGGCGCCTGCGGGCAGGGGGCTCTCGGGTGTCAGCGGCGCAGGGGCAGTGAGCGTGGAGCGTGCGCAGCGGAGCGGTGGTCCGCGGCGTGGACTAGAGACTGCCTGGCCCCGCCGCCGCCGCGGCGTTCGGAGGAGGGGTCTGCGCGTGTGCAGGAGCCTGCTTGTTGCTTTACTTTTGCAGCCCGGGGCAGGGACATTATGCCGAAGAGAAAGGTAACGCGCCTGTGTTGATTGTGTTGCGGCGCGTTCCTTTTGACGGCCGTTTGCAGTGAATAATCTCAGCCTCAGGTTGCCTGCAAGCCGGGGGCGAATTTTTTTGGGCTGCGCTGATTGAGTCTGGGTATTTGTACTGCCTGTTGCAGATACCTTCCACCCTTCCCTCCGGTTGCTGGTGTGTTGATTTACTCCTTGCTTCCTCTAACCTTGTAGCGAGGGCTGCAGTTGTCACCCCCTCCTCTCGCATGCGAACTCGCTGTCACAACTCCGATCTCCCCCCCCCCCCCCGGCCACCGGAAAAAAATGCAGCAGCTGTAGCTTCGCCTTTTACCTCCCCCGGAGGAGTTTCCTGCTTGCAAACTCCAAGCAGTAGCTCATCGATCTCTGGAAAAATCCCCCGTGTCCTGGCTGATTCTGCCCTGGGCTGATTCTGCGTTCTGCTTTGCATGGTGCCCCGGTGATGGCTCCAAGGTAAAAGGCGGAAGGGAGAGAAAAGCCATGTTTAAAACAAACTACACCCTTCTCCTTGCCTCCTGTGACAGACCCGTATGTACCAACTCTGGTGTCAATCAGGACAGGAGTCTGCAGAGACAGGGCCCCGTGCAGCAAAGGGGGGATCTGCTTACACATGGTATCAACAACAGCAGAGAGTTTAAAAACAGCACCATGGGAGACTCCTCTGTGCAACACAGCAGAGCGCTACACGCCCCAGAGACGGGCAAGGGGGTGGGGTGGAGGGAGAGGGAGCTGCTTCTGCGGAGCCTCTGCCTTCTTGTGTGGCTTTCAGACTTGTACTGAAAGAGTGTATTTGCCTCCCTCCTCCCGGTCCACTTCCCCTCCTCCCTTGTGCCTCAGTGTTTCCTTCCTTCCTTCCTTCCTCTGCAGAGCTGCTACAGCTGGGATTTACTCGTGTCCCTCATTTGCCTCCCTGGCTGTGCTGTACTTTACTTTACTTTACTTTTCCTTCTCACGTATTGTCTCCCTTCATGGTGGAGGATCTGGTATTTTTGAGGGGGAAGGTGGGGAAATGATGCTTCACTCGCCCACCCTCCAGTGACCCCCATGCTGGAAACCATTCCAGGCAAAAGTGCAATATGTGCTTCACTGATCTTATGCTATTGCCTAGTACTTTCTGTCTGCAATACTATTCATAATGTTAACTTCCATAATTGTCTGTTATGGGGCTTCTTGCACCTCCTTTGAGTCATCTGATACTGGCCACTATTGGAGGCAGGACACAGGAAAAGATGAACCGCTGTATGAGAATTCCTTTCTTTCTCTTAATTCAGGAAGTAAGGAATGTAAAGGATTACAAGATTGCAAATTATTTATTACTGGTTGCATCTTTCACACACGCAGTGCCTGAGCTTCAGGGAACATCTGTAGTATTTTGAAAATGCTCATTTGTTCAGACTATTACAACTGTTAACAGACATTTCACTAGGGTTGGGTTTTCTAAGGGGCCTATGGAAGTTAGTCACCCAGATTGGAGTTGGGTAGCTTTGACCCCTATGAAAATCCTGGCCTGGAGCACTTTTTTTACTGCAATTACTAATGGAGTGTAATTAGAGACTTGACACTAATATACTGTGGTTTAAATAACACCAACAGACAAACCAATGACAACAACAAAAAACTCGGCAGTCTTTTAATATTAAGCTATGTCAACTGAGGAGAGGCAATTTTACTGTAATGGAGATGTCCAGAATGTCTGCCTATGACCTCCCCATAATGCGGATCATGGTTGAATCTGAAAACTGTTTTAATAGGGTAATCGTTAGATGCTAATTTCCACACACTTATGAGTTCCATTTTTGTCCTGTACTGATTCCTTGCTGCGTTATGGGTACAGAAAAAATATTCAGTGCTCCACTTTAAATATTTCCTTTTTGAATTTTTTTTTAACTTGAGTTGATATATTTCTCATGAAATTGAGGGACTAAAAGCTCTGTACATAATACTTGGCTTACATTTAAAAGATACTGTATCATTTTCTTCATCATATTCTGTCATTGCATTCTTGTCCAGGCCTAAAATGCTCCTTCCCTTCCACAGTTATGCCTTTCATAAGTGAAGACTGATGATTAGGCTGTGCTTTGAGGAAGCTCTTTGAAGCTAGGCCTACACATTCCATTAGGAACCTTGCAGACCTCTCCCATGCTTCCCTAACTTTTTTACATTCTTACCCTGCATATAGTCTTCAGTACTTCAAAAATATCTTGGTGGGCTGTGAAATTAAATGAGGTCTCTTTCCCCCCCATGATTGAGGAGCACATTGTGGCTAAACAGTGGGCTTAGATTTTTGTTGTTGTGTGTTGTATCAGTTAGCTCTGGTCGACACTAAAACCTTAGGTTGGTATAACTGTGTCACCCTGAGCGATGTAGTTATACCGACTGAACTCACAATGTAGACAGCGCTAAGTTGACGGGAGGGCTTCTCTTGGGGAGGTGGAGTACCTATGCCGATGGGAGAAACTTGCGCAATGGCATAGGTTGTGTCTTCAATAAGCACTACAGCAGCGCAGCTGCAGCATTGTAAGTATAGATAAGCCCTTAGCCTTTGAGAAATAAGTCTGTAAAAGGAGTACTTGGTTTTTTTTTTTTTTTGGTTCTGGCATAATTAGTCTTTTAAAATTACATCCACAATTGAAGTACTTAAAGAGAACTTTATTAAGTAAAGTTAATGTATTTAGCTTTGTGAGTCTTTGTGTGACTTAGTCTTAAAGCTAAATGTGTTTATTAATTCTGGTTCTTGGAAAGCCCAGAAACTCATGGGAAGTAGAGACAATAGGCTTGTCCACATGCGGAAATTGACTGGCATAGCTATGGTGGAATAATTACTTCACCATTATACTGGAATAAAGTCACTTTTATTCCAGAATAGAGTGTCCATATGGGGAAATTATACTGGCATAGCTATTGCAGAAAAATGATTTCACTGTAGCGTTGCCAGTACATTTCTCTGTGTGGAGAAATCCTATTTGTACATCTATTACTGAAGTGGGTTTCCTAGTTAAAACAAATATTAAGACAGAAAAATGTGATTTAATACTTGTTTAGTTGGGAAATTATAACGGTCTCTACAAAAAAAAAATTACAGCTCACCAATGCTTCAGTTTGCATGTTTATGGGGCTATGTGTCCAACTAGTAAATTTGCAGAAAGGGCGTGTAGGAAATGCAGAAGTAAAAACAGATTCATACCTGTCTTTATGCATGCTTTATTTATCTAACCAGATTGACCAGTCATGTTCCTTTTTCCTTTTGTCCCTTAACTCTTTCTTCTATGTGTAACTCAAGAAGCTATCCCTGGGGGAGGGATAGCTCAGTGGTTTGAGCACAGGCCTGCTAAACCCAGGATTTTGAGTTCAATCCTTGAGGGGGCCATTTAGGGATCTGGGGCAAAAACTGGGGATTGGTCCTGCTTTGTGCAGGAGGCTGGACTAGATGATCTCCTGAGGTTTCTTCCAACCCTGATATTCTATGATGATTCTAAGTCAGCATCTGAATCCCTTCATTATCAAACAAAGGTTGGAAATTACTTTTTAATTTAGTTTCCCCAACTCTGATGGGCCGCTGGTTATGGGTGTGGAAGGGGCAAGTGAAAACATTTGTGCATACCACAATAAATACCACAATAAAACAAAAAGAGGTTGAGTGCTGGATTCTTCCAGTCAGACCTTCACATGTGTTGTTGGTTGTTGTAACACCACATAATGAAGTGAATACAGTACAACCTTTCACAAAGAGACTAGTGTGCATGCATGGGATAAACTAGAACATATGTGTGATATTGTTAGCAGGGAACTTTTTTTTGGAGTTTGTCCTTTTTTGTTTTTGTTCTTCAGTCCTAGTTGGACTTATCTTTCAAAAATACAATATAAGCTGGTTTGGAGGGAGTACATTCTTTTATATCTATGAAACAGGTACACTAAAAATATCTTTGCATCAGCCATAGAAAAATGAGGAACCAAAATCTGTCCTATGACAAACTCACAGTAGCATGAAAAGTCTGGTTGCCAAAGAATTTTTTTAAAAATGGTTTTAACAAGATCACCATCAAATTGCAGTATTTGTGGGCTTGAGTATTTGTGCATGATGACTGAGAAATATAAAGAGGTCAGGTAACTTGTCCAAGGTCAGACAGGGAGCCTGTGGTTTAGTTGGGATTACATTCCAGAGTGATCCTCTTTGTTCCTTCTGTCTAACCATAAGACAATACTGTTTGAACCTGTTCTCAAAACATTTTTCTGACTTGGGGTTGAACCAAATGTGAGGACTAATTGCAGCTTGATTTTTTTTTAAATCTTTTTAACAACACTGACCACTATAGTACTGTTTCAAAGCAAGAAAAATGATTTAGTGGATACATCTTTAATTAGTCACATGAGTAGGTCATTTGCACACTTATTGCAATCCCAAATCCCAAGTCATGCAGTAGGGTTGATGGCAGATTGTGGTGTATGTTTAGCAGAGATAACAAGGGATTTTTGGGTTAATATCTGTGGTAGGGTACTATAGAATTCTAAAAACGCACTTTAAAAAAAAATCTGTGTACACTTTTTTTTTTTAAACTATGCTAAAGGAGTATGAAGGTTGCAACATAAAGTATTTAGAAGTTATGAAATGCCTTAATTTGGCCTTATGAATTATGATATTCTGTTTAATAATATGATTATATATTACTCTTTCTACAGGACTTCATCTAGCACACAGGATGCACAGTGCTAGCTGACTGGGTATCTATTAAATATTTTGTTTACTCCTCCTCATTAAATGTATGGCCCCAGACCTTATTCACTGCACATCATCCAAGCCCTGCGCTAAATACAGAACTAGTTTCCTCATGGATTTTTCTGTGGTTCTCTCAATGCCTCAGTCCCTTCAGGTTTCAGAGTAGCAGCCATGTTAGTCTGTATCCGTAAAAAGAAAAGGAGTACTTGTGGCACCTTAGAGACTAACAAATTTATTAGAGCTTTCGTGAGCTACAGATGAACAATCCGATGAAGTGAGCTGTAGCTCACGAAAGCTTATACTCTAATAAATTTGTTAGTCTCTAAGGTGCCACAAGCACTCGTTTTCTTTTTTCAGTCCCTTCACAGATTCAGGCCATAGAGCTCTTTCCCCCCCCCCCCCCCCCCGGTCAGAAATTACACTTGAGCAGAACTTGTTTCGACTCTTCAAAGCTTGACAAGAAAATAATACTTTTTTTAATTTACACCAAAAATTAAGGTTTATTACATTTAGGTATAGTTCAATGTAGAAGCGTTGAGTGTTAAAGAAACTGGTTGAGTGATGCGTCTTCTATATATAGTTACAAGAAATTTTGTGTTCAGGTGTCCAGATAAAAACAGATTGAAGTTACTTGCTTTATATTGAAAGTGCAATTGTAAATATTTTATGAAGGGTTAATGATATTATAAGTGTTTTACAGACATGGGAATATTACACGTTTATAGGTGGCTGTAAACACACCAATATAAGGTGCTAGAGGTGGCCATAAGCCAAAGGTACTGAAACAATTTGTATAGTAGGGGGTGCTGAAAGCCAAACTGTAAACCCTGCATATGATGGAAACCACTTCAAGCCAGGGGTTGCAGCATCACCGCCAGCTTTCCTACTTCTAACACCTATGCTATAAGCCATGTTTATAATCAACCTGTTCACACTAACAATTTGTAGCAATCATTTATTAAAACATGTATTCAGTTTATTAACTCATTGCTCCCTTTAGCCCAGTGGTGACCCCTTTCACACAGCAAGCTTCTGAGTGTAGCCTCCCCCTTATAAATTAAAACACTTTTAAAAATATTTTTATATTTAACACTGTTATAAATGCTGGAGGTAAAGTAGGGTTTGGGGTGGAGGCTGCAGCTCGCAACCCCCGTATAATAACCTCATGACCCCCAGTTTGAGAACCCCTGCTTTAGCCCATATCACTCATCCACTAACTCCAATTGAATTTCGGCTTGAACAATAGGTGAATTATCGGTGTAAGGCCATTCACAACATTGTTCCATGTATTAAAGTATAAAGCAAATTGTATTGTTAGCTATAGTTCATCAGGTATCACAAGTGATTATCTCCCAGTTTAAAAATTAACAGGTGCAGATAATCCATTTATATAAAGGGATTTTAGAAAAAGAACTGCCTCTTCTCAATGGAGATAAAAATGGATTTGAAAGCGGAGCAGCAAGTCAATTGAAAAATGTTATTTCAGACTGTGGGATATCAGTTTTGTTGATAAGCTTCACAAAATTAGTCTACTGTGTGTAAGTGAAATAGATATGCCAAAAGATGTAGCTAACAAATGCTACACAATTAAAAGTTTGCTTTGATTAATAAATTACTGAGTTCTGATTTCTCCATTGACATATATCAATTGTACCAAAAGCAATAGTTTTGAACAGGTTTGTCCGAGTCTGAGGTCTATGTTAATACTATTGTCGGAAAGCAGTTTAACATTACATTTTACTGGAAATTGTCATAGTATCATTTGTGTAGGGTGAAGGCAAACCAGGTTATGAATTCTCTTAGAAATCACATTTTGTAGGATTATATAGCTTCAATAAAATTTTTGTCTTCTTTAATTCAGCATGCCTTCTAAGGTACTAAAGAAGAGTGGCTCATCCACATGCTTATGGTTAGAGAGGATTTTTCAAGTGCGAGACATATACCCCAAGTTGTGATCCTTTCTCTTGCAGACTAAGTGGGCTTGTTACTTCAGTCTTCCCTAAAGGCCACTACCCAAGTGCAGCAGAACGTAGTGTTGATTCAGTGGGTAACACTCAGATTAAATCAGTACTGAACAAGTGCCCTAGCATAATGAAAGAGGGCACTGATGTTTGAGGTGCCTCTTCTAAATGAGATAAAAACCTACGTCCTATATAAAGATTCATGGCACTTTTCCCGAAGTAGGGATATTTAATCTCTGTGTTCTGGCTAATGTGTATCTTGATTAATTATATTCAGTCTTATAAATCATCCTATGACTTGAATTCATTTCCTGTTAGAAACAGTATTGTAATGTTCTGTGCTTCTTAAACAGTTGATGCATTTCTGTGGTCATAACAGTAGAAGATCATAGACCTATAGGACTGGAAGGGACTTTGAGAGGTCTACTAAGTCAGTCCCATGCACTCAAGGCAGGACTAAGTATTATCTAGACCATCCCTGACGGGTGTTTGTCTAACCTGCCCTTAAAATCCTCCAATGACGGAGATTTCAGAACCTCTCTGGGCAATGTATTGCAGTGCTTAACCCCCCTGACAGTTAGGAAGTTTTTCCTAATGTCCAACCTAAAATGCCTTTGCTGCAATTAAAATCCATTGCTTCTTATCCTATCCTCTGATGTTAAGGAGAACAACTTTTCTCCCTCCTCCTTGTACAACCTTTTTCTGTACTTGAAAACTGTTATCATGTCCCCTCTTAGTCTTCTCTTCTCCAGACTAAACAAATCCAGTTTTTTCAATCTTTCCTTATAGGTCATGTTTTCTAGACCTTTAATTATTTTTGTTACTTTCCTTTAGACTTTCTCCAATTTGTCCACATCTTTCCTGAAATGTTGTGCCCAGAACTGGACATAACACTCCAATTGAGGCCTGATCAGCACGGAATAAAGTAGAAGAATTACTTCCTGTGTCTTGCTTACAACACTCCTGCTAAAACATCCCAGAATGATGTTTGCTTTCTCCCCCCCCCCCCCCCCAACAGTTTTACACTGTTGACTCAATATTTAGCTTGTGATCCACTATGACCTCCAGATCCCTTTCCGCAGTACTCCTTCCTAGGCAGTCATTTCCCATTTTGTATGTGTGCAACTGATTGTTTCTTCCTAAGTGGAGTTCTTTGCACTTGTCCTTATTCAGTTTCATCCTGTTTACCTCAGATTATTTCTCCAGTTTATCTAGATAATTTTGAACTTTAATCCTATCCTCCAAAGCACTTGCAATCCCTTTCATCTTGGTATTGTCCATAAACTCTCTATGCCATTGTCTAAACCACTAATGAAGATATTGAACAGAACCTGGACTGATACCTGTATAGTTTAAAATCCGTAATATTTTGAAAGCACTTTGAGATCCTTCTGGGTGAAAGCCATCACCTGCTGTTGGTGATGGCTTATCTTAAGTGATCACTCTCCTTACAGTGTGTATGATAAACCCATTGTTTCATGTTCTCTGTGTGTGTGTATATAAATCTCTACTCTGTTTTTTCCACCAAATGCATCCGATGAAGTGAGCTGTAGCTCACGAAAGCTTAAGCTCTAATAAATTTGTTAGTCTCTAAGGTGCCACAAGTACTCCTTTTCTTTTTGAGAATACAGACTAACACGGCTGCTACTCTGAAACCTGTGATTATGCAAGGCACTGAATTTAGCCGTATAGATTGGAAATCTGTCAACTTCATGAAAAAACTCGCACAGATACAGACAGACATCATCTTCCTCTCCAAATGCAAACAGATGGACATCATACCGAAAGGACTGAAGGTAAAAAATCCATTACAATCTACATACCACACAGACTATGCTGACAGCTTGTGCCACACACTCTCAAGGAAACTGCGGAACCACCTGATCAACATCCTCTACAGCAAACAGGGAAAGATTAAGAATGAGCTCTCAAAACTGGATACTCTCATAAAGAACCAACCTTCCACACAAACTTCCTCGTGGCTGGACTTTACAAAAACTAGACAAGCCATTTACAAAACACACTTTGATTCTCTACAAAAGAAAAAGGACACTAAGCTATCTAAACTACTATATGCCACAAGGGGCCACAACAATGGTTCCCGTAACCCACCCAGCAATATTGTTAATTTATCCAACTATACTCTTAGCCCAGCGGAAGAATCTGTCCTATCTCGGGGCCTCTCCTTTTGCCCCTCCACCCCCACGAACATGATACAGTTCTGTGGTGACCTAGAATCCTATTTTCGACGTCTCAGACTCAAGGAATATTTCCAACACACCTCTGACCAACATATTAACCCACAGAGACCTTCCTGCCAACACTACAAAAAGAAGGATTCTAGGTGGACTCCTCCTGAAGGTCGAAACAGCAGCCTGGATTTCTACATAGACTGCTTCCGCCGACGTGCACGAGCTGAAATTGTGGAAAAGCAGCATCGCTTACCCCATAACCTCAGCCATGCAGAACACAGTGCCATCCACAGCCTCAGAAACAACTCTGACATCATAATCAAAAAGGCTGACAAAGGAGGTGCTGTCGTCATCATGAATAGGTCAGAGTATGAACAAGAGGCTACTAGGCAGCTCTCCAACACCACTTTCTACAAGCCATTACCCTCTGATCCCAGTGAGAGTTACCAAAAGAAACTACAGCATTTGCTCAAGAAACTCCCTGAAAAAGCACAAGAACAAATCCGCACAGACACACCCCTGGAGCCAGGACCTGGGGTATTCTATCTGCTACCCAAGATCCATAAACCTGGAAATCCTGGACGCCCCATCATCTCAGGCATTGGCACCCTGACAGCAGGATTGTCTGGCTATGTAGACTCCCTCCTCAGGCCCTTCGTTACCAGCACTCCCAGCTATCTTCGAGACACCACCGATTTCCTGAGGAAACTACAGTCCATTGGTGATCTTCCTAAAAACACCATCCTAGCCACTATGGATGTAGAAGCCCTCTACACCAATATTCCACACAAAGATGGACTACAAGCCGTCAGGAACAGTATCCCCGATACTGTCACGGCTAACCTGGTGGCAGAACTTTGTGACTTTGTCCTGACCCATAACTATTTCACATTTGGTGACAATGTATACCTTCAAATCAGCGGCACTGCGATGGGTACCCGCATGGCCCCACAGTATGCCAACATTTTTATGGCTGACTTAGAACAACGCTTCCTCAGCTCTCGTTCCCTAATGCCCCTACTCTACTTGCGCTACATTGATGACATCTTCATCATCTGGACCCATGGAAAAGAAGCTCTTGAGGAATTCCACCATGATTTCAACAATTTCCATCCCACCATCAACCTCAGCCTGGACCAGTCCACACAAGAGATCCACTTCCTGGACACTACGGTGCTAATAAGCGATGGTCACATAAACACCACCCTATATCGGAAACCTACTGACCGCTATTCCTACCTACATGCCTCTAGCTTTCATCCAGATCATACCACTCGATCCATTGTCTACAGCCAAGCGCTACGATATAACCGCATTTGCTCCAACCCCTCAGACAGAGACAAACACCTACAAGATCTCTATCATGCATTCCTACAACTACAATACCCACCTGCTGAAGTGAAGAAACAGATTGACAGAGCCAGAAGAGTACCCAGAAGTCACCTACTACAGGACAGGCCCAACAAAGAAAACAACAGAACGCCACTAGCCATCACCTTCAGCCCCCAACTAAAACCCCTCCAACGCATCATCAAGGATCTACAACCTATCCTGAAGGACGAGCCATCGCTCTCTCAGATCTTGGGAGATAGACCAGTCCTTGCTTACAGACAGCCCCCCAATCTGAAGCAAATACTCACCAGCAACCACACACCACACAACAGAACCACTAACCCAGGAACCTATCCTTGCAACAAAGCCCGTTGCCAACTCTGTCCACATATCTATTCAGGGGATACCATCATAGGGCCTAATCACATCAGCCACACTATCAGAGGCTCGTTCACCTGCGCATCTACCAATGTGATATATGCCATCATGTGCCAGCAATGCCCCTCTGCCATGTACATTGGCCAAACTGGACAGTCTCTACGTAAAAGAATGAATGGACACAAATCAGACGTCAAGAATTATAACATTCAAAAACCAGTTGGAGAACACTTCAATCTCTCTGGTCACTCGATCACAGACCTAAGAGTGGCTATACTTCAACAAAAAAGCTTCAAAAACAGACTCCAACGAGAGACGGCTGAATTGGAATTAATTTGCAAACTGGATACAATTAACTTAGGCTTGAATAGAGACTGGGAATGGATGAGTCATTACACAAAGTAAAACTATTTCCCCATGGTATTTCTCCCTCCCACCCCACCCCCCACTGTTCCTCTGATATTCTTGTTAACTGCTGGAATTAGCCTACCTGCTTGTCACCATGAAAGGTTTTCCTCCTTCCCCCCCCTGCTGTTGGTGATGGCTTATCTTAAGTGATCACTCTCCTTACAGTGTGTATGATAAACCCATTGTTTCATGTTCTCTGTGTGTGTGTATATAAATCTCTACTCTGTTTTTTCCACCAAATGCATCCGATGAAGTGAGCTGTAGCTCACGAAAGCTTATGCTCTAATAAATTTGTTAGTCTCTAAGGTGCCACAAGTACTCCTTTTCTTTTTGAGAATACAGACTAACACGGCTGCTACTCTGAATTCTGGGTGAAAGGTATGATAGAATAGGTTGCATCAAAACTTATCGGGGGACTATTCAGCTATGTCTGCTCTAGACTCTTTCCTTCTTCCCTCTCCTCTCTCTCCCTAGTCAGTCTCCCAGTGTTAGCCTATCACTGGTGATGGCAGTAAAGGGAGTGCTAATATAGATGGGATTCAGATGGTTGACAGCATTTGTACCATTGTATAGTCTAGACCTACTTGAGCAGAGTTTGAAGACGCTGTGAGGAAGTCTCTCTCTAGTCTTGAATGGACAGGGTCTTTTGAGAGCCATTTTTAAAGTTGGTTCACACTCAAATGGGTTCTAATAAACTTTAAAGGCTAGTGTGGACAAGCCAGAACCTTGTTAGAATCATTTTTAAAATCTGCTTTCCAAGATATGAACTTGATATTAATTCTTAGATGGCTTTGGACCCTCCATACTAGTTCTTTAAACCATGTTAGAACCCAAATTAGCAGGTACCATGTTAAAATGCAGTTTGTAACAAGGGTAAATGGAACCAAATAAATGTAAGGTCACATTGTAAGGTAACATTTGGCTCTTAAGTCTTCACACATCAGTGCCTCTCATCTCTGCCCCTCCCAACAGCCAACTTTAGTTGACAACACAAGAAGCTAGGGTTGGGGATACAGAGGATGTATTACTTGGAAAAATAGCCTCTTAAGGATATGTTGTACTCTTAGTCACAAATATAATTTTTAAAACAAGTGTTTCAAATACTAATTATCAGTTAAATTGTTAGAACGCATTTTGGGGACAGGAAAGGAAAGTTAGAGATGGACAGACAAGAGCCTGTGATCATTGATCAGTCACCAAGGGAGAGACTTTTTGAGTCATGGTTATTCTAAAAGGTGTGTGATCTGGTACGCTGTACAGCATACCCAGGTGTGGCCCTGTGTACCTGAAGTTCTTTCAGTGCTTGCTTCAGAGTCATGGCAATCTAGTGGAATACTGGTACAGTAAAGGTTTGGTGTGCCACAGCACTGAGTAGCTGTAACAGTTACAAAAATATAAAACTTTTTCTCACAGAAGAACATTCTTTAATATTACTTATTTGCTTTTTAGTCACAACTGCGTATTCTGTGGGTTTTGCACTCGTCTTTTTTTCTGTCTTTCCACCCCCAAAAGCTACTATTAGATATTTGCTGGAATGAATTATTTTCAAAACCAGAGCTAATGTTGTCAAAATGGTTGTCTAGGGTTAAATGCCTAAATCTATATTTAGATACTGAAAATAGATCTGTCCTGATTTCAGAGAAGCTCATTCACCTTTGTGGGTGCAATGGTCGCTCTGAAAATCAGACTAATTCTATTTCATAGAGTATCAGGGTTGGAAGGGACCTCAGAAGATCATCTAGTCCAACCCCCTGCTCAGAGCAGGACCAATCCCCAATTTTTGCCCCAGATCCCTAAATGGCCCCCTCAAGGAATGAACTCACAACCCTGGGTTTAGCAGGCCAATGCTCAAACCACTGAGCTATGCCTCTCCCCAAATACTTTAAATTTGGATTTAAGTACTTTAAATATGGATTTAGGAGCCTCAAGTTTAGTTGCTGGAAATGGATCTGCCGAGGTCCTTCTTCATGGTTCAATTTTCAGAACCAGTGCCCAATTTTGAAAAATTTGACTTAAAGGAATAATATTGAACAGTCTTTAGCTTCCACTACAGTTCTACCATGCTATTTTGACGTTGCTGTTTAATTGTACAATAATAGTAAAATAAAGGAACAAATAATAAGAAAAGAATTTACTAACATCCTGGCTCACATTTTGAAATGTGGGATCCTAAAATTATTAGTCTAAGTGAGTTGTCTATTGTGGGTGCTCAACATGTCTGACATCTCCCATAACTGATCTGTATCCCTGAAAATCAGGCTGTGTTTTTAGATGTCTAAATATGGAATTGGTTTCTAATTTTATACACCAAACCTGAAAATATTGGTTCTAGAAGATACTGGAAACCTGAGCAACAAGTTTATGTAGGCTTAAACAGAACTGCTTTTAATTGAGGGATTGGTAAGCTTTGGCATGCGGCTCGCTAGGGTAAGCCCCCTGGAGGGCCGGGCTGGTTTGTTTACCTGCCACATCTGCACGTTCAGCTGATTGCAGCTCCCACTGGGTGTGATTCGCTGCTCCAGGCCAATGGGGGCTGCGGGAAGTGGGGTGGGCCAAGGGATGTGTTGGCCGCTGCTTCCCGCAGCACCCATTGGCCTGGAGTGGCAAATTGTGGCCAGTGGGAGCCGCGATCAACCAAACCTGCGGACGCAGCAGGTAAACAAACCAGCCTGGCCCACCATGAGGCTTACCCTGGCGGGCCATGTGCCAAAGGTTGCTGATCCCTGTTTTAATCTTTCATTCTACTGAATAAAGAAACTATTGTATTTTAAAGTGATTAAAATGAGAAGCTTTGAACATTTACCTATATATTCCTATAATGATAAAAACATAGGATGCTTGTTCAACTCAGAATTGTATAGCGCAGTCAGGTGAACAGCATTAGTTGTAATTCAGAGTTTGTGAAATGCCCCATTAAATGCCCACGTGGCTTAAGTTATGCTGGCGAAACATCTAGATCTTTTCAAGTGGGAATTACAGAACATATATACACAATAAAAGCAGATTTAAATACATATATGGAAAAAAACATTTAAATGGAAAATAATCAGACACTTTTCATTTTTTAATTTGTGGAAATATAATTTATACCAGAGGTATTTTTTTTTTTAAAAGAGAGGAAGAAATACAGTTAATGTTCTGAAAGGGTATGAAGCATGTTGGATTTACACGTTACTAACATTAATCTATTAGGTTTAATAAAGAATTAGACTTTTCTTGTTTTCTGACTTGATGAAATTTCATTGTAATCTTGATATTTGTCCCCTCTTTCTTTCTTGTTTGTGTTTATGCACACGCGTGTGCACACAACCAAAGGACTTTCTTTGGTGGATGATTGGAGGATTTTTTATCTGTTTCATATTAGAACTTTAAGTATACTCTTCCCTTTCATCACATCATGATGTTGACATTATCCCCATAAAGGATTAGAAATTGATATATTCCTCTTCTAATAGATATTTTAGAATTTAAATCCCTTCATCATTTCTAAGTCTTGCGTTGTATTTTATTATATATAATTTCAGAAAATCAAAATGTTATATAGGTTTAGTTTAAAGAATAAATATTTCAGAAGCATTTCCTTTTACAGTGAAGAATGTATGTGCTTAATGCAGGTAACTCTTTAGCTTCTAATTGATTAGGTAACTGAGAAAGGATAATTGCCTATGAGATAGAGGGAGTTACTATATTATGCAGTTTTAGCAGATTTGTAAATACTCTTTGAAAAGGCCAAGAAGGTGTGGAAACTGTGGCGCTCTCTCTCCATGCTATCTCATAAGAATTAATGTTTAGATGTTTCTAATCTGCAAGTAAAGTTTAATGGAATACGCTGGATAAAAGTTTAATTAAAAAAGGACATGCCTTAAAACCTGATTTTTTTTTCTTTGTTTTTGGGTGAGATTTAAAAAAATTAGGCTCTGATTCTGCAAATATTTAAGCACATGAGTAACTTCATGTGCTTCAAATGTGAATTCGGTGGAATTGTTCATGTGCATGAAGTTACTGCCATGTTAAACATTTTTCTGGATTGCGTCCTTTGTGGATAAAAGACATGCAATAGATACCTATCTGACTTTTAATAAAGCATTTGATGCAGTATTTTTTTACTTGAACAGTTAATTCAGATTGGCTCAGCTATGAACACTGTTACATCTGCTAAAAATTGGTCAAAGAACCATAAAAAAAAGTTTTAATGATAAATAAGGTATTTCACTGGGCAGGGTGGGGCAGAGGTGTCGAAGAGTGTCAGAGGAGTTGGTTGGTGTTTAAATAACATGGGATTGAATGTCTTTATTAAAAATCTGAAATGGGAAGTAAACAGCGCCTTAATTAATTTAAAAAACTCAAAAAACGAGGAGTCCTTGTGGCACCTTATAGACTAACAAATTTATTTGGGCATAAGCTTTCGTGGGCTAGAACCCACTTCATCAGATGTACGAAGTAAAAGGTACAGGAGCAGGTTTGCATTTGGAAAGGAAGATATCTGTCTGTCTGTATCTGCACAAGTATTTTCATGAAGTTGATGGATTTCCACTTCATTCAAACCTGCTCCTGTATCTTTTACTTCATACATCTGAGGAAGTGGGTTCTACCCCACGAAAGCTTATGCCCAAATAAATTTGTTAGTCTCCAAGGTGCCACAAGGACTCCTTGGTTGTCTGTCTCTTTTTTTTTTCTGATACAGACTAACATGGCTACCACTGAAACCTGTCACCATGCAAGGCACTTAATTAATTTAGTATCACTTTGTAAATTTCAGAGCTATTGTGAAGACAGAGAAATAAATAAAGGGACCTAAAGAAGTAGAAACACTAGGGTGAGTTCGGCTCACCATCCATATAACTCCACGGTCTTAAATTTAGTGACGCTAGCAATGAACTTGGTCTGAGTTTTAGCTTGGGAAAACCTCAAGGTAATACATGTAGGGCAGAGGTTGTCAAACTTTTGTACTGATGACCCCTTTCACATCGCAAGCCTCTGAGTGCAGCCCCCCTTATAAATTAACAACACTTTTTTTTATATATTTAACACCATTATAAATGCTGGAGGCAAAGTGGGGTTTGGGGTGGAGGCTGACAACTCGCAACCCCCCTCCCCCATGTAATAACTTCACAAAGCCTTGAGGGTTCCCGACCCACAGTTTTGAGAACCCCTGATGTAGGGGAAAACTGTCTGAGACATATATATTCAAAGGGAAGAAAAACCTGGACAGCAGTAATTCTGAAGTAGGCATATGGAATGATATGTTCTTTTGCTGACGGCTGAGTTTTGTTGCAAAGCATGTTTTGTTTGGTTTTTGGTGGAGGGGAAAATGGATTGGGAGTGGGAGGAGTAACAGGCACCAAATCAGGGAGCAGGGAAATGATGGTGAACTCCTCAGAGACTGCACCTAAAATGCTGTGCCAGAATGATGTCTGGAGAAAATTCTTATTGCATGGAAAATTTTAAAATGTGACTAGGTAAAACTCTAGAAAAAAATACTTTAGCGAGTAATCCATGTACCAGTAGGGGTTTCGACTCAATGTCCTAAAGGGCCTCTTTTCCTCTAACTTCTAATGTTGTAGTTAGAATGAAATCGGTATGTGCTTTTTAAATTCACATGGGTATGAGCCTGTAATTTCTGACCACATGGGCCTTTGGTATTTGGCATCATTTAATATTAATTCTTTACAAGATGTTGTTTAATCAGTTTTACGATATCTTATCTTTCCATGTTGGCTTTTTAATACATTGCTTACATTACTAAAACAAATCCATTCACCTGTAAAGATCAATATCTGTGCAGAAGTTGCAGTGCTGGGATACGATAGCCCCCTTTGGCCATCTGAATTGATTGATTGCCATTTGACCGATAAACAGTAACCTTGCTAATGTTGTTGCACTATTTTACTTAAGATACATCTTGTTTATATTTCAGCATTTTAATTACTAAAGTTTTGTCAATTTGTCAACCTATAGCTACCTCTGTCAGATAACTCTTTAAAAATATGAAAATTATCTTTAATTTTTTCAATGTAATGATTTCTCCTGTAGCGTTGGCAACCCAAATGCCATAGTATTGTGCTAATGTATGAAGACTAGAAAGTGAGATCAACCAGGGGGTCGCAGCTCATTTTCCAAAATGAGTGAAATGCAAAACTTAAGCACGTAGAAATAAATAAACTTGGTTTTATAATCCACTGTTAATAGAAAAACCTGATTTTTAACCTGTCACTTTTTAAAAAGCTCTTCCCCATCACTGATGGGCACAGGGAGTGTGTGTATAGCCATCCTGGTTAACCCGGAGATATAAAATATGTGGAACTGATTGATCGTCAAAAGTTTAACTGCTGCTTAATTTACACAACTGTTAGCTCACAAAACTGATAATCCAGACACCGAATCTGCAATGGCACTTAAGGTACAATACATATCTGTGGTCTGCTGAGACTTAAAATTTACCATTAGTTACAATATTGAAAGCGTAAGTCTTGCTGGCCATGCTGCTTGTTTGCTGTGACCATTGTTTGACACTGATCATAATCCTCTCATTGTTTGGTGGTGATTTTTTTTAATCACCTGTTGTTGTGTGTCACCTTATTCTTCATGTCTGTCCCAAAGAGAACCTCTTTGGATGTGTTTTTACAGCACCTATCACAGTGGGCCTATAGATATTACTGAGATGATGATGATGATTATACAAGTAATCTGAAGAATTGCCATACAGTTAGAAAGCTTATTATGTTGGAGCAATGCCTTTTGAACAATTCAGTGCCAACAGTATGCTTGGTGCTATACAAGGCTTGCGATGCTAGTGGTCTCTTCTCTGAAGAGTTACAATGTAAGCAAGACAGACATAGTAAGGATGCACTGCAACTTGACAGGTGACAGTGTCATGTTAAATACTGTGATCCATAGCACTACTGCATGGAAAAAACCTATGGGAGAGGATGAGTTATTTAATAAACTCAGCTACTTTGAAATCAGTTCCTTAGGTGGTATGATACCAGTGCGAAGTCAAGAGATGTTAGCTTTCTTTGGAAGGGGTCAGGAGAAAGTCCTTCAAGCCTGTGATGACTTTCAGGGGGGAAGTCTTGTGAATCTTGGGATATCCATGTAGAGAACTGCTGCTCATGCGATGTAGTTCACTGAAAATTATGCTCCTGTTGGGTCTATTTATGCCCAAACCTCTCTCCTCTCCACTAGTCCACCTCCTCTTGTGGAGATAATGCTGCATAAAGCTGTATTCTTCTGCTTGGCTTAATTCTTGCCAGGTACTCTGAACTTGTGTTGCTTTGGGGAGCAGTTGGGTTTGGATAGGGATTATGACACAAGCTCCTGTTTCTCCACCACACCTCCAAGTTTATTTGTGTCTATTTCACCCTAAAAGCAGACTGGATTGTTTGGCCCCTGAAATGTTCTAACTTTTATAAAACTATACATTTTAGCGTAACAAGTGGATTATAAACTATTTTAATTGAAGTACACTACTTGCCAAGACACTGTCAGATAGACTGCATGAAGAACATTTTAAGATGGAAACAAAATGGAGTGAGCTTAAAAAAACCCTCACACATACAAATTAAATGTTTTGTCAAGAAAAGTCAATATATGATTGTGATTCTGTTAAAAATAAATATATATGTATTTCATGGCTTCCAAAGCCAGAGAGGACCATTGTGATTACCTAGTCTGACCTAATATATAATACAGACCATAGAATTTACCCAAAATAATGCCTAGGGCATATCTTTTACAAAAAGTTCTTAGCGGGATTTAAAAATTGTTAATGATGGAAAATCCCCCATGACCCTTGTTAAATTGGTCCAATGGTTAATTACTGTCACTGTTTAAAAAAAGTACAACTTATGGAAAGTCTGAATTTGTCTAGTTTCAACTTCCAACCATTAGATTGTATTGTACATTTCTCTGTTAGATTGTAGAGCCCATTACTAAGATGTGTTTAGCTTAACAAAAAGAAGGTTTAAGGCTGATGTAACAGTCTATAAGAAATAGAGCAAGGGACATCCCACTTTATCTCCCACACAGTACATAATGGGCCTAATTCTCAATTACACAAAGGCTCATTAGTTTAAAGCTTGAGCTATGTGAAACAGCCTTCATGTAAATGAGGATCTGCTGCAAATTGCTTATGCTGTGGTGTTTTGCTTCTGAGCTCTCACCCAAGGAATGGCAACTGAAACTGTTTTTATGATTACAGAGATCATCATCCATTTTCTGAAAGTCTTGAAACTACTGGCAGTGGCAGAACCCCACTGCCATGGGTTGGTGAGGGCCATAGTTGCTGAGAGAAATAGCCATACTCCATTTTAAAAGTCTGATTGGGTGGGTTTTCCTAGCTGCTTTGCTATGTTCTGTGTAGTGCTGCTTAATTTCTTGCTATGTCTCAGTCATTTAAATTACTGGCCGTAGTTATCTTTTTATGACCTGATATTGTGGCACCTTCCCTTTCTATCAGGAGATTGTATGTTACAACTAAGAAGTCACATACATTATCCATCCATACCTGGCTGGTAGGGCACAAATTGTTAGCACCCTTTCTATGAGCAATTCACAGTTCAGTGACCCTACAGAGTTACAGTAGAAGGTAACTCTGTGTCAAGGTTCCTTCCCCACTCTGAACTCTAGGGTACAGATGTGGGGACCTGCATGAAACCCCCCTAAGCTTATTTTTACCAGCTTGGGTTAAAACTTCCCCAAGGTACAAACTATTTTACCTTTTGCCCTTGGACTTTATTGCTGCCACCACCACGCGTCTAACAGATATATAACCGGGAAAGAGCCCGCTTGGAAACGTCTTTCCCCCCAAAATCCTCCCCAAACCCTACACCCCCTTTCCTGGGGAAGGCTTGATAAAAATCCTCACCAATTTGCATAGGTAAACACAGACCCAAACCCTTGGATCTTAAGAACAATGAACAAGAAATCAGGTTCTTAAAAAAATAATTTTAATTGAAGAATAAAAGTAAAAGAATCATCTCTGTAAAATCAGGATGGTAAATACCTTACAGGGTAATCAGATTCAAAACGTAGAGAATCCCTGTAGGCAAAACCTTAAGTTACAAAAAGACACAAAAACAGGAATATACATTCCATTCAGCACAGCTATTTTATCAGCCATTTAAACAAAACAGAATCTAACACATATCTAGCTAGATTACTTACTAAGTTCTAAGACTCCATTCCTTTTCTGTTCCTGGCCAAAAGCATCAGACAGAGAGAGCCTTTGTTTCTTCCCCCCCCCGCAGACTTTGAAAGTATCTTGTCTCCTCATTGGTCATTTTGGTCAGGTGCCAGCAAGGTTATCCTAGCTTCTTAATCCTTTACAGGTGAAAGGGTTTTTCCTCTGGCCATGGGGGATTTTAAAGGTGTTTACCCTTCCCTTTATATTTATGACCCCCCCCCCCCCCAAATCACAAGGTGAAACGCTGGCTGTGATTTCTTCCTGGAGCTCTAGGAGAAAACAGAGTTAATAAGACACATGCACCTCTAAATATACTACCAAGTATATACAAAGACTAACAGTATTTTCCACATCTTAAGGACAATTTTAACCAGTTGATTCTGGGAAACTTTCACAGGAGAGTGCATCAGCCACTTTGTTAGAAGCTCCTGAGAGGTGTTGGATCTCGAAATCAAAATCTTGAAGAGCTAAACTCCACCGAATAAGTTTTTTGTTATTTCCCGTGGTGGTATGAAGCCACTGTAGCGCAGCATGGTCGGCTTGCAGTTGGAAACGCCGTCCCCAAACATATGGGTGTAGCTTTTCCAGAGCGTAGACAATGGTGTAACATTCTTTTTCACTGACTGACCAGTTGCTTTCCCTCTCAGACAGCTTCTTGCTGCGAAACGCTACAGGATGGAATTCTTGATCCGGTCCTTCCTGCCTTAAAACTGCTCCCACACCACGCTCGGACGCATCTGTGGTTACTAGGAACGGTTTGTCAAAGTCTGGGGCTCTTAGTACAGGGTCAGACATGAGTGTTGCTTTAAGCTGGTTAAAGGCCTTCTGACACTCTTTGGTCCACTGAACAGCATTTGGCTGTTTCTTTTTGGTTAGGTCTGTCAGTGGGGTGGCAATTTGGCTGTATTGCGTTACAAATAGTCTGTAATAACTAGCCAAGCCTAAGAAGGATTGAACCTGTTTCTTTGACTTTGGGACAGGCCACTTTTGGTTAGCATTCTCTTTGGCCTGTAGGGGGTTGATAGTTCCTTGACTCACCTGGTGTCCAAGGTAAGTCACTCTGTTTAGGCCTATTTGACACTTCTTAGCCTTAACAGTTAGTCCTGCCTCCCTTATGCGCTCGAAGACTTTTTGTAGATGTTCCAGGTGTTCAGACCAGGAATCCAAACATATGGGCACATCGTCAAGATAGGCGACTGCATATTCTCCTAATCCCACTAGGAGACCATCTACAAGTCTTTGGAAGGTGGCGGGTGCATTCCGCAGCCCGAAAGTGAGTAAATTAAATTCATACAGCCCGACATATGTGGTGAAGGCTGACCTTTTCTTGGCGGATTCATCTAGCGGTACTTGCCAGTACCCCTTGGTTAAGTCCAAGGTAGAGATGAACTGGAACCGTCCCAGTTTCTTGAATAGTTCATCTGTGCATGGCATTTGATAGTTGTCTGGGCGAGTTACAGCATTTAGCTTACAATAGTCCACGCAAAAACATATCTCCCCATCTGGTTTGGGAACTAGAACCACTGGAGATGCCTGTGCATTGCCAGAGGGGCAGATTACACCCATCTGTAACATATCCTGGATCTCCCGTTCTATAGCAGTTTTTGCTTGAGGAGACACCGGGTAAGGTTGAACTTTAATTGGGTGAGCATTACCTGTGTCAATGGAGTGGTATGCCCGTTCAGTCAGTCCTGGGGTGGCTGAGAATGTCAGTGCATAGCTAGTGCATAGCTCCTTGATCTGCTGTCGCTGCATATGCCCGAGGGTCATGGAGAGGTTCACCTCTTCCACGCTACCAGCACTTTTCCCTTCATAGTAGACACCTTCAGGCCACTCAGCGTCATCTCCTCTCTGGGCTGTAAACTGACAAACCATTAATTCTCTGGAATAAAAGGGCTTTAGAGAATGAATATGGTACCCTTAGGCTTTTGGTTTGAGGTGGGGAATGCTATGAGATAATTAACAGCTCTCAGGCGCTCCTGGACTGTGAGTGCCCCTTCCCATGACGCTTCCATTTTATGGGTCTGGAGTGCCTTTAAGACCATGACCTGGTCCCCTATTTTGAAGGAACGCTCTCTGGCATGTTTATCATACCAGGCTTTTTGCTCTTTTTGAGCATCCTGTAGGTTTCCTTTAGCAAGGGCTAAAGAGGTTCGGAGGGTGTTTTGTAGGTTGGTTACAAAGTCCAGAATGTTAGTTCCTGGAGAAGGTATAAACCCCTCCCATTGCTGCTTCACCAACTGTAATGGCCCCTTAACCTCGCAGCCATATACAGGTTCAAATGTTGAAAACCTTAAACTGGGATGTGGTACAGCTGTGTAGGCAAAGAGCAACTGCTGCAACACTAGGTCCCAATCATTGGAGTGCTCATTTATGAATTTACGTATCATGGCCCCCAAAGTTCCATTAAACTTCTCCACCATGCCATTTGTTTGATGGTGGTAAGGAGTGGCAACCAAGTGATTTACCCCATGAGCTTCCCAAAGGCTTTCCATAGTTCCTGCCAGGAAATTAATTCCTGCATCTGTGAGGATGTCTGAGGGCCAACCTACCCTGGCAAAAATGTCTGCTAGTGCCTGGCACACACTTTTAGCCCTGGTGTTGCTTAGAGCTTCTGCTTCCGGCTATTAGGTGGCAAAATCCATGAAAGTCAGTATATACTGCTTTCCTCTGGGTGTCTTTTTTGGAAAAGGACCCAGAATATTCACAGCTACTCGCTGAAATGGAACTTCAGTGATGGGGAGTGGCTGGAGAGGGGCTTTGACCTGGTCTTGGGGTTTTCCCACTCTTTGGCATACCTCACAAGACTGGACATAGGTAGAAAAATCCTTGCCTGTTCCCTCCCACTGGAATGACCTCCCCAAATGGTCTTTGGTCCTGTTCACTCCAGCATGGCCACTAGGATGATCGTGGGCTAAGCTCAAAAGCTTGACCCGATACTTAGTTGGAACTGCCAACTGTCTCTGAAGATGCCAGTCTTCCTGGTGTCCACTAGAAAGAGTTTTCTTGTGTAAAAGTCCTCTTTCTACAACAAACCTGGATCGATTAGAAGAGCTGAGAGGCAATGGGTTGCTCCGTGCCGCCGTCCAAGCTCTCTGGAGGCTTTCATCTGCTTCCTGTTTGGTCTCGAACTGTTCCCTTGATGCTGGAGACATCAGTTCCTCATTGGATTGTGGACCTATGCTTGGTCCCTCTGGAAGCTATGTAAGGGATGGGGCTGTTTCCGTTGACTGTGAACCGCTCTCCACTGGTACACTATGTTGGGGTTCAGGCTCCGGCTGAGCCTCTTGTGTAGGGTTATCGGCTGCTGCCGGTTCAGGTTTGGTGGGACCCTCTGGTGTTGGGATTGCAAATACTGGATTCAGTGCTGGCAATAGGTCTGGTGCTGGTTGTTCTGCCGGTTCCGGTTCTGTGACTGGCTCTGTCTGGGTCTCTGGGACTGGATCCACTGCTGCTGTTGTGGACATTGGCCTGGGGTCCGGGTTCATCACCTCTGACCGGGTCCAGTTTCCGGAACAGAGCTAGATGTGACGGCTTGTTTAGCCTCGCTGCGGGTGACCATTCCCACCCTCTTGGTTAGCTTCACGTGATTGGCCAAGTCTTCCCCGAACAGCATGGGGATGGGATAATCATCGTAGACTGCAAAAGTCCATGTTCCTGACCAGCCCTTGTACTGGACAGGCAACTTGGCTGTAGGCAAATTGAAAGAGTTTGACTTGAAGGGTTGAATCGTCACTTGGATCTCTGGGTTGATTAAATTGGGGTCCACTAAGGAAGCATGGATAGCCGACACTTGTGCTCCAGTGTCCCTCCACGCGGTGACCTTCTTTCCACCCACACTCACAGTTTCCCTCTGCTCCAAGGGTATCTGGGAGGTATCTGGGCCTGAGGACCTCTGGTGTGATTCTGGTGCAATGAACTGTAATCTGTTGGGATTCTTGGGGCAGTTGGCCTTTACATGCCCCAGCTTGTTACATTTAAAACATCGTCTAGCTGACGGGTCACTGGGGCGAGGTGGATTGCTGGAGAATGGTGTGGCGGGACAGTAAGGTGTCTGGAGGGTTCCTTGGGGGGTAGTTGGGGCCGTGGGCTGCCCCCGCTAGTAGGGTGTGGTCTGAGGTTGTCCCTTCTAGTATTTGCTCCAACTGTGACCAGTTTTTTTCTTTTCTGTCACCTCCACCCATTTGGCTCCAATCTCCCCCGCCTCGATTACTGTTTTGGGCTTCCCATCTAGGATGTATCTTTCTATTTCCTCAGGAACACCCTCTAAGAACTGCTCCATTTGCATTAGGAAGGGCAACTCTTCTGGAGATTTAACACTTGCTCCTGATATCTAGGCATCCCAATGTTTCACAATGTGGTAGGCATGTCTGGTAAATGACGTGTCTGGTTTCCACCTTAGGGCTCTGAACTGCTGACGGGAATGCTCGGGTGTTAGCCCCATTCTGACTCTCGCCTTCATTTTAAACAGCTAATACTGGTTCACGTGTTCCTTAGGCATTTCAGCCGCCACCTCGGCTAAGGGTCCACTGAGCTGCGGCTTCAGCTCTACCATGTATTGGTCTGTAGAGATGCTGTACCCAAGGCAGGCCCTTTCGAAGTTTTCTAAGAAGGCCTCGGTATCATTGCCTGCCTTGTAGGTGGGGAACTTCCTGGGATGTGAAGTGGTACCTGGAGAAGGATTGCTAGGGTTTGTTGGTATATTCCACTGAGCCTTTGCCTTCTCCATCTCCAGTGCATGCTTCCTCTCTTTTTCCTTCTTCTCCAGTTCTTTGTCCCTTGCCTCCATAGCTCTCCTGTGGGCAGCCTCCCTTTCCTCCTCAGCATGCTTCCATTCTTTTCCTTTGTCTCCATAGCTCTCCTGTAGGCAGCCTCTTTGGCTGTTTCTGTTTTGGGCTCTGTCATGTTTGCCTCTCTGTTTTTAACTAACTTTACACCCGAGATTTAAATTTAAAACAAACAAACAAACAAAAAAACTTGGCTTGTAAAATTTTGCTGTGCTGTAATATGATACCTATATTCTCTGATAGTGATTGTCAGCCTACAGAAAAATCCTTTAAAAAAACAAACAAAAAAAAACCCTAACACCTTTGTCTCCAGGCAAATAGACAGAAAACCCCTCTAGCTGCTCTTAGGTTTAAAAAAAACCAAACAAACTTCTTCAGGTCTGTGAAGACTTGTGAATTTCCCTGCAGGAGGTTAACTACCCTGCCTTTAAGTAGAGAAAATTCCAGCTCACAAAAGACAATTTGCTTTTGTCTCTGCTCTGGCCCCCAAGCAGAGACAAAAAAAAACCTCTAACTGCTTTCAGTTGAAAACCTGCTTTCCAGCAGCCCAAACGGAAAAAAAAAATTCCCTTTTAAAAAATCTGTGCTTCTTGTTCAAAGAATCTCAAAATGATTTCAGGTTAATCCCACCGCTCTGCCACCATGTCAAGGTTCCTTCCCCACTCTGAACTCTAGGGTACAGATGTGGGGACCTGCATGAAACCCCCCTAAGCTTATTTTTACCAGCTTAGGTTAAAACTTCCCCAAGATACAAACTATTTTACCTTTTGCCCTTGGACTTTATTGCTGTCACCACCAAGCGTCTAACAGATATATAACCGGGAAAGAATTCGCTTGGAAACGTCTTCCCCCCCCAAAATCCTCCCCAAACCCTACACCCCCTTTCCTGGGGAAGGCTTGATAAAAATCCTCACCAATTTGCATAGGTGAACACAGACCTAAACCCTTGGATCTTAAGAACAATGAAAAAGAAATCAGGTTCTTAAAAGAGGAATTCTAATTGAAGAAAAAAAAAAAGTAAAAGAATCATCTCTGTAAAATCAGGATGGTAAATACCTTACAGGGTAATCAGATTCAAAACGTAGAGAATCCCTGTAGGCAAAACCTTAAGTTACAAAAAAATACAAAAACAGGAATATACATTCCATTCAGCATAGCTATTTTATCAGCCATTTAAACAAAACCGAATGTAACGCATATCTAGCTAGATTACTTACCAAGTTCTAAGACTCCATTCCTTTTCTGTTCCCGGCCAAAAGCCTCACACAGACAGAGAGAGCCTTTGTTTCTCCCCCCCTCCAGCTTTGAAAGCATCTTGTCTCCTCATTGGTCATTTTGGTTAGGTGCCAGCGAGGTTATCCTAGCTTCTTAACCCTTTACAGGTGAAACAATTTTTCCTCTGGCCAGGAGGGATTTTAAAGGTGTTTACCCTTCCCTTTATATTGATGACACTCTATATAGCAAATTATCCTGTTTTCTTCTGTGCCCCGAACATTGTTCTACTCCCTCAAATCCCTTCTCAAAATCAGTTTATTTTGGTTACCTTTCCACTGCTGATCTCCACTACATTCTTACCTACTCCTGCTCTTGTACCTGATCAGAAAACACAAAGAAAAAATATGTAAAACTGAACCATCTGCTCTTATTTTTTTTTTAAAAAATGCTCTCCTCAAAGCTATGTTCTCTTCCTCTTCCATAGACCTCTTCCTTCCTTTCTGACTGAAAATACTGTTAGTCGCTTTTCATTGGATTATCTCTTTAGATTGTAAGCACTTCACACTTTGAAGATGAGAGAGTCCCTGTCCTGAAGTGCTGTTGTGTAGGCCCATAAACATAATAGTTAATAATTGACATAACAGAGGCCTGATTCAACTGTAATTGGGCTTATAATTAAATCGACTAAACCCTTTTGTACCTTTTTGATGACACAGGTAAGAGTAAGCAGGAGCAAACTTGACTTGAACTATTTTGATGGAGGCTACGAGGGAGGTTAAGCAATAATGAAAGCTGAATGTGAGGCATAAGAAGACTGAATTTAACTTTTTCAACTAATTTCAATATATTTATTGATAAGTTTATGGAGGAGATGGTATGATGGGATAATGGGATTTTGGTAAGTAATTGATCTTTAAATATTCAGGGTAAATAGGCCAAATCCCCTGAGATGGGATATTAGATGGATGGGATCTGAGTTACTATAGAAAATTCTTTCCTGGGTATCTGGCTGATGAATCTTGCCCATATGCTCAGGGTTTAGCTGATTGCCATATTTGGGGTCGGGAAGGAATTTTCCTCCAGGGCAGATTGGAGAGGCCCTGGTGGTTTTTCGCCTTCCTCTGTAGCATGGGGCATGGTTGACTTGAGGGAGGCTTCTCTGCTCCTTGAAGTCTTTGAACCATGATTTAAGGACTTCAATAGCTCAGACATGGGTGAGGTTTTTCATAGGAGTGGATGGGTGAGATTCTGTGGCCTGCGCTGTGCAGGAGGTCGGACTAGATGATCAGAATGGTCCCTTCTGACCTTAGTATCTATGAATCTATGAATATATTTGTGTTTTATGGCTTGATATTGCTTAATTACTAGTGGAGTGTATGTGTGGGAGGAGGAGAGTTAAATTTCCCAGGGGTTCTCAAAATCCCTGTTAGAGCAAACCTCAGGGCTTCACTTCAAACCATATCCTATCAACTGTTGACTAGCTGGTAGTCCCATTGGAGCCTGTGGATGTTTTTTGTTAATTGACTGGGATGGTCACTGTGTGATGCAAGGTGTTGCCTACCTGATGTGCTGCTCTGTAGCAGTCCCAGCTTTTTGCTGGTAATCAGTCCTGTGTTTCTTCCTTGGGAAATCTAGAATGATTTTACTTGATAGTGTTTGGTTTGCAAGCCTTAACTTGTAAGTCTGACGCATCTCTTTTCAAGGAGAATTCAGTTATTGTGGCATATAGACAGGTAACTTTATTTTAATCCATGTCATAACCCCAATGCTTTTTTTAATAGATGCATAATAAAATAGCTGACTTTATTCAATATTTTCTCTTCAGTCTCCAGAGGGTGCCGAGGGCAAGGATGCAGCAAAAATAACTAAACAAGAGGCAAGTATAACTCCTGTTTTTCAGGAGTTTTATATTATTTTATATTTTTATATTATTTATAATTTTATATATTTATTTTATATTATTAAATTGGAGATTCCCAGTTTTACAAGACTAAATAGTATTTGTTGCTTCGTAGAGATCCACTTATGATGAGGGGTTTTTATGGGAATTATGGTACTGGTGTTAAAACCTGCAAATGTATCACAGATTTGGTTTACTTGGTAAAATTTAATCCTTTGGTATTGAAGAATCAGAGGATGCATTGCTACATTAGGCATTTTCCAGTAGCACGTTAATTGATGGGGAAGGATCCTGAATCCTAGTGCCATGGGAATTTAGCTTCTCCCCCACCCATCACTTCTTTTTAAATCCAGTAAGGAAGTTCACTGCTTTGATTTCAAAAAGTGAATGAACATTCAGGTGAATTAACAGTGAATTTCCTCTTTTTAAAGTTATTCTCCAAAGGGCATATTTGAACTGAAAACATGAGTAAGAACATAAATTATAGGTCTCTGGAAAATGTAAAAAATTATTGAGCCAAGACAAGGAAGCTGACTTGAGGCTCAGTCATTTAGGAAAAAAATGATCAGTGGAAGAGGTAAAACAATAGCAATATTCAATCATAACCCCCTGAAGGAATAAATGAGCTCTTTGGAAAAGGGTGTCTTGGTTTTTGGCTTCTTAGTAGCAATGTGTTCCTGTGACATTTCCTAGAAGATCAAGAAGAGAAGCATATGATTGCACAAATTAGTACAGTTGAGAGTTTTATGTTGTTTCTATTATATCTTATAAAATATTATTATTACAAAGGCAGGTTAAAAAGAATACCTTAAGCAAGTATTAAACTTTTAATGTGACTTACTTTGCGTAAAACAATACAGATTCTTCTCCTGCATCCATATTTAAATACTGTTTCCTCAAAATAAAATAATTTTGAAGGAGGGCAGTCCTAAGGTTCCCCCTTTGCCCCCAAAGATTTGACAGACATCACTGATGTCCATTGGTTACCAGTATAAAGAATGAACATTTCTAGCTTCTAACTAGGAGCTTGCAGATGCCTGCAAGGTTTCTAAACTGTTTCAAAAGAGCCTGTTCTCTCTCAAACACAAGTACACCCATCGTGGACATGGAGTCAAGAATAGATATGATGGCTTTGTTCGCAAGAGCATTATAGCTCTCTGTATGTAACTTCTGTTACCTATAAGGACTGAGGTGCAATCGGCTTGCAGAGCTTCTAAGCAAAATGGGACAAGAGAATTAAATAACCTACCCTCTCCACTCAGGGATTTTTAAAGAATTGTGTTTAACTCACTGTGCTCCTGATTTAGTGCAAATCCTTATGTGAAGCAGATCAATGAGTAAAACGCTCTATTACATGACCAAAGCCGTTGTAGTCTCTGTATATATATTTTAAAAAAAATCATTGTGATTTAGATGAGCGCTGGCTCATCTGTACCTTCTATTGTTCAAATGCTTTCTGGAGAACCAGGGGATGTAAATGTAGATTTAAGCTGGGACTTGGGGTACAGGGGATCTACAATTCTGAACTTACAAACTAATTGAAATGCTGTCTTTTTAAACTGTTTAACAGTGGTGCTGGGAAAACTGATAGTGCTCAACAAATAGATATCCCAAATCACTAAGAGAAGAGACGTATAGATTTTAGAATGATGTATAAATACTAGACAGCTGAAAATCAGTTTTGTTTTGTTTTATTTCTTGGACAAAACCTTCCTCCTGCCAAGACCCGAGTTCAAGATTTTATTTACCCTGTAGGTATTTACTAGTAAGGGACATTAAAATCATTACTCGGAACACCACTGACTGTACTCCTCCAGTGTTGATGGCCTCATCGGTTGCAGGAGAAATGCAGAACCTTTGACTCAGGTTTTTCAGGTCACCTTTGAAATGTATTTTTTATATATTGGTGGTGGGTTTTGTTTTTTTTTTAAGCCTTTCAGTTCATCTTTAGGTTCTGTTTTGTTGGGGGATGGGTTATAAATCAGGTAAGGGACAACTGAATATAAACATGTTTCCAAAATTGTAGCATAGACCAAATTTTTTCTGTTTTTCTTTTAACCAAGACAAAGCCTTGGCCAAATCAAAACAGTACAAATAGAGCTGAGTCAGGGACTAGTTGCATGGTTTTGTCTTGACCCTGTTACAACCCAATTCCAGTCTTTAATATACATGAGCTCTTTAGCCATGCTCTGTAACCAGCTTCATGAACTTATCTGTTGTTGTAATGAATTCAGGGGCCTGGGAGTGGAGAACAAGATAACTTGTTTTTAAATAATATTTCCCAGACTTTCTCATCTTCCACACTTGACTTATGAAAAAAAAGTAGAGACATTTAATTTTATTTGTGGGTGGGGGAGAGGAGTTCATATCTTTTATTTTTCCCTTAATAATTTTCTTTAAGTGGAAAAACAGTCAAATGCTTACCCTCTGCTCCTGCAACTAGCTCTGTGCAGGTGGACTCCTGTAATCACATGGTATCAGCTGCAGGATTGGTCCTTAATTTACTTCTTTTAAATATCAGCACTGTATTAAGGGACACCATCAACTTAACTTGCATTTCTGTCAGAAATTATTTTTACAGTGTTAAAAGTAATAGCTAAGAGATTAAAGAAACACTTTTCTCCTCAATATTTTCAGTTCACTTGCTTTGTGCTTTTGACAGTCCTCTGTAGAATCAGTTTCACTGTTTCCACTGTGTAGACAGTTGGTCTCTCCTGTTTGCATAGGCCTTTCACACAGCAACAAGGGTGAGATAAACACTTATAAAATAGGTCACTGTTATTGTAAAACTGCACTTGCTCCCAAATCTGTCAATATTTGTAGTCACTGAAACTTCGGAACTGTGTGTGTGTGTGCGTGTGTACACGGAACTAGATTTGAAGTTCACTATGTCTCTTTAAAACTCGAAAAATCCAGTGGAGGCGGCACCCTTTATGTGTATTTGGAAGCAAGGACTTTTGTTGTCCTAGTGGTATATTTTAAGTTATCATCAAATGAATGAGTGACATATTTTGCCTTGGTTTGACTATGATCTACCGAAAGCCTACAAACATTTTTTTTCCCCCTTTTTATAGCCTACAAGACGATCGGCAAGATTGTCAGCTGTAAGTATTCCTAAAGAGCTGTTGGTGTATACCTTTCTCATGCCAAGCAAACAGGATGTCATATTTTGTTGTCTTCATTTATTCTTGAAGACCATTAAAACTCTCTGGAGGGAAGGATGTTTATATTAATATAACCAAAGGCACGCAGTCTCCTAAAAAGAACTGTTTTCTTTCACTGATATGCCTGTTGCACATAAAATGTGACTTGGCACTTCTGGAAGGTCTATCTCCTGATAGTTCAACAGATCCTGGTTGTGAAGATGCAGCTTCCTCTGTGAAAGACTGGGGGCCACTGTAGCAGGGCTGGATTTGATACTTTTTGGTTATTTTTCTTTGTTAGATATGGGTAGAAGGACAAGTAGGAGGGGGAAAATCTCCCTTTTTCTTTCCAGTAAATTTGCTTAACATATGTGTGTTCATATATTAAAAACAATAATAATTAATAAATAGCCCACTTCAGGAGGAATAGAGGAGGAAGAACCTTCTAGCAATGTCACATTAGATAGGCTAAAGGGGAGGGTGAGCTTCTGTTAATGGTTCACCCCAAACTCCCTGTTAAACTCTTAAAATGACTCCAAAATTACTTTCACTCCGGCATATGGTGAGCCAGTAGATACAGGCTAACTTAGTCTGTGGTGTCAGTTGAGGTATATCTGAACATGAAGCTTTTCTGGTCTTTTAAGAGGCGCACAGTAGGAAGTAAGGGAAATGTCTGGGTGATAGGCTAGTGGTGAATTATCTAATATATTGTATAACTGGAAATGTTTTATAGAAACCTGCTCCACCAAAACCTGAACCCAAACCAAGGAAAACCACGAAGGTAAAATGCCTGTAATTTAAATCACTGTAACCAAATAATCATGCATTTTTGTTTTTGCGTTGCATATTTCATTCTGTTTCAAATGTTCATGGACAACTTCTGAAGCATCCACATTTTTTCATGTTTTATCTTTTAAAAGCATAACAAAGACACACACACACTTCGGTCCTAATTTAAATGTATTGCTGTCTGCCTGCAATGCATACTGTTAGCCGCATACTCTTGCTTCCTAAGCAGAGCTATTCACTGTAGAAACATCTTTTCCTTCCCCAGAGATGGCGCTCACCTTTCCTGGACTTGCAGGGTTGGTCAAGGTGGCTCCACTACCGACCTGGGACCTAACAGTTCCCACACTAGTGTGTCAGTTTATTCAGCATTGCCTTCCCTGCTTGACTAAATGGACAGTACTCCACCACTAGTGAGATGCTTTGGTCTTGTACATATTTTTCTTATGAAAATGCAGCTATTGCCAAGGATGCTAATTATAAATAAAGGTAGAATTAAAGGTATGGCTAAATGAGGTGGTGTTGACTTTCGAGACCAAATACAGTCAAAATAAAAATTCGATGGTACATAGGTTAGTAGTTTGACACTATTTAGAGAAGTTCTAGAAAGGTACTTCAGAAAACAGATTTATTGGGGCACAAGGAAGATGCAACAATAAGAACAAAAAAAATTGTTGTACCAGAAAAAGCATGTGGGGGGGACCGGAGGGGAACTGTTTTAGCCCTCCCCAGTCTACATTTCTGATTGACAAGTATTAGAATCTTAAAGTTGAGTATATGAGTTTCTAATTCTGTGACTGGGCACATTTTGGGTGTGAACCTATCATATCTGATATTACTGACTAAATAATGTTAAGATTATCATGTTCTCTCAAAAAGTGATTTATAGTTTGGGGGAAACAGGCTTATATAAAAAAGGGAGGGAGGAGCTTATTAAAGAAGAGAATGTGGTAGGTTTTATCTTTTTCAGTACAAGTAATGAAAATGTAGCTTCAATATATGTCCTTAACAAAAGAGGACATATTTGAGGCATATTTCCAGGACTTGATTCTTTAATAAGAACTAATTTAATATGCTGTTTTTTTTTTAACAACTACCTGTTTTCCCAAACTATAATTTGATTACATTTAAGGACAGGATTAAATTTCGTCTAGATACAGTTGAGCAAGTCTTGCACAAAATGAGCAAGCTTATACTTTTGATCAACTAATACCGAATGATTGGAGAATTGCTAATATAGTTCCTATTTTTAAGAAAGGAAAAAAAAGTGATCCGGGTAACTACAGGCCAGTTAGTTTGACATCTGTAGTATGCAAGGTCCTGGAAAAAATTTTGAAGGAGAAATTAGTTAAGGACATTGAAGTCAATGGTAAATGGGACAAAATACAACATGGTTTTACAAAAGATAGATTGTGCCAAACCAACCTAATCTCCTTTTTTGAAAAGGTAACAGATTTTTTAGATAAAGGAAATGCAGTGGATCTAATTTACCTAGATTTCAGTAAGGCATTTGATACCGTGCCACATGGGGAATTATTAGTTAAATTGGAGAAGATGGGGATCAATATGAACATCAAAAGGTGGATAAGGAATTGGTTAAAGGAGAGACTGCAACGGGTCCTACTGAAAGGCGAACTGTCAGGTTGGAGGGAGGTTACCAGTGGAGTTCCTCAGGGATCGGTTTTGGGACCAATCTTATTTAATCTTTTTATTACTGACCTTGGCACAAAAAGTGGGAGTGTGCTAATAAAGTTTGCAGATGATACAAAGCTGGGAGGTATTGCCAATTCGGAGAAGGATCAGGATATTATACAGGAGGATCTGGATGACCTTGTAAACTGGAGTAATAGTAATAGGATGAACTTTAATAGTGAGAAATGTAAGGTTATGCATTTAGGGATTAATAACAAGAATATTAGTTATAAATTGGGGACGCATCAATTAGAAGTAACGGAAGAGGAGAAGGACCTTGGAGTATTGGTTGATCATAGGATGACTATGAGCTGCCAATGTGATATGGCTGTGAAAAAAGCTAATGTGGTTTTGGGATGCATCAGGAGAGGCATTTCCAGTAGGGATAAGGAGGTTTTAGTACCGTTATACAAGGCACTGGTGAGACCTCACCTAGAATACTGTGTGCAGTTCTGGTCTCCCATGTTTAAAAAGGATGCATTCAAACTGGAGCAGGTACAGAGAAGGGCTACTAGGATGATCCAAGGAATGGAAAACTTGTCTTATGAAAGGAGACTTAAGGAGGTTGGCTTGTTTAGCCTAACTAAAAGAAGGTTGAGGGGAGATATGATTGCTCTCTATAAATATATCAGAGGGATAAATACAGGAGAGGCAGAGGAATTATTTCAGCTCAGCACCAATGTGGACACAAGAACAAATGGGTATAAACTGGCCACCAGGAAGTTTAGACTTGAAATCAGATGAAGGTTTTTAACCATCAGAGGAGTGAAGTTTTGGAATAGCCTTCCAAGGGAAGCAGTGGGGGCAAAAGATCTATCTGGTTTTAAGATTCTACTTGATAAGTTTATGGAGGAGATGGTATGATGGGATAATGGGATTTTGGTAAATAATTGATCTTTAAATATTCAGGGTAAATAGGACTAATCCCCTGAGATGGGATATTAGATGGATGGGATCTGAGTTACCCAGCAAAGAATTTTCTGTAGTATCTGGCTGGTGAATCTTGCCCATATGCTCAGGGTTTAGCTGATTGCCATATTTGGGGTCGAGAAGGAATTTTCCTCCAGGGCAGATTGGAGAGGCCCTGGAGGTTTTTCGCCTTCCTCTGTAGCATGGGGCATGGTTGACTTGAGGGAGGCTTCTCTGCTCCTTGAAGTCTTTAAACCATGATTTAAGGACTTCAATAGCTCAGACATGGGTGAGGTTTTTCATAGGAGTGGGTGGGTGAGATTCTGTGGCCTGCGCTGTGCAGGAGGTCAGACTAGATGATCAGAATGGTCCCTTCTGACCTTAGTATCTATGAATCTATAAGAAATTTCTGATTAACATTATTTTGTAAGTAATTTCAGATATGGTAATTGTTAGTGTTCAAAGCTAACATATAGCAGTTTTACAAACTCAAATACTTAACTGTCCCTTTTTTATGTGAAGACTTACCTAGAATATATATATTCTTGCTAAAAGATTAAAACTCAGAAAGTAGTTTCTATATAGATAAATGGAAGGAAGCTTGATCTTAATATACCAGTTGACAGTAATAGTTGACTCTTTTTTTGTGGGGGGAGGGAGGAGTAGAGAAGTGGGGAGCATGGAAAATCTCCTTCTAAATATTTATCAGGATTAATCTCAACACCCAATGCCAAATCCTCAACCTTACCTTTGTAACCCCATAAAGACTTTACAAAATTGGGTAGCAAAGCATAGGCCTCTGCTGGCATTGCAGGTCTCAACGGGTATTCTTAAGTGGGTCTAGAACACATGGAGCGGTAGAACAGATACAAAAATAATAGGTCTTAGCCCATTGTTCTGCTATCTAACAACATTGTTCTGCCCATTTTTCTGCTATGTAAACCTCCAAATGAAAATGTAATTTCCCCCCACCCCCAACTGGGTTCCTGTTCATAGCTTCTTGCCTTTTTATTACTGCTGACTGGTGAAATTCCCTGTGTGACAATTCTATAATATTCGTTCATTATCATCTGGGGTGTTCTTTCCAAAAAGAAACATGCAAGCCTAAAATAGCAAAAACTACTTAATTTTTGTTCTCTGATGTAATAAGGATGTTACTAAATCAACCTGATATCCTTAAGACACAGGGGGGACTAGTTCCTCAGTCAGTATAAGTTGGTGCATTTCCATTGAATTCAAAAGTGCTGTGCCATCACATCAGCTGTTGTTCTGGTCCAATTAATGTGCTTGACTGTATAAGATTTTAATAGACAGTACTTGTTCTGATATTTATGTCCATCCTGGTTCGTTTTTGTACAATGAATGGACTGTTTTCTTATTCTACTAGAGTAATAATTTTTTAAATCCCTGAAAATTAAGAGAAACAATAGAGTTTCAGTTAAATTTTGCTAGTGATGGCAGCAGTTGCAGGAGAGTTTTAGAACACTCAGCTTTGGCACTTGTGGGTAAAAGCATTCCAGATCATCTTTACAGAGGTAGCTGACATTTTGTACTAATTTGTCGCACACAATTTACTCATACAGTAGATAATTCATGGATAGTAACAAGTATCCAACATCTTCTAATGCACACTTTCTCCATGTTTTTGATCCTCTATCAGAAGGAACCTGGAACAAAGGCTAACAAAGGTGCTAAAGGGAAGAAGGATGAAAAGCAAGAAGCTGCAAAGGAAGGTACTACACCATCTGAAAATGGTGAAAATAAAGCTGAAGAGGTACTTTCCACACAGACCTCCCACTGATTGAAGCAGTATTTTTTTTAAATTATTCAATCTTTCAGCCATTGATAGCATGTTCATAATGTTTCTTTTTATTGCCCATAATGTTATTGCAGATTCGCATCTCTCGCTCAACTGTTAGTGTTTCAACATCCAGAGGTGCCCCACCCAGCACACTGTCAGTAAAAGGGCAGATTGAAACAGTGAAAGTTAAGGGTACGGTAGAGCATTCTGCATGTGTGCAGTGAATAGAAAAAGATAGTAGTGTGGTGCTTTTCATTATGAACAATGGAAGCTGGCAGGTAAGGCTTCTATGGCTTTTGAAAAGCAGGGATCAATAAATGAAGACAAGTGAGTGTGTACCTGTTGTGTCTGTAAACATAATACTAAAATAGTTTGAAATTGAGCCATTGCAAATAATGCATCAAAGGAGAACGTGCTAGTGTGGGGGCTTTTTTTATGCGTGGAGCAGTAACTTTTATAGTAATTGTTGTTTTTTTGTTTTTTTTCCCTTCCCCTTCGCAGGCACAGAGAACTGAATCTGTAGGTGAGAAGAGCGAATGAATTGTCATGAAAATTTTGGGTTGATTTTATGTACCTCTTGGACAACTTTTAAAAGATATTTTTATCAAGTATTTTGTAAATGCTAATTTTTTTAGGACGATGATAGTTGACATATTAAACTGTATAGGAACATATCCCTTCTCATAACCATGTTCTTAGAAATTCCCATTGCTGCCAAGTAATATAAATATCAACTTAGCATTGGAAGGTGTGTGTCAAATTGGATCAGCATTCCATACACTTGCTTTAAGAAATTAAGTCTTGTGCATCTGGTGATGGTTTTTACTGTGTGTATTTGAATTTTTCATGCAGTTTTTCTAGAGCAATAATCAGTGGTGCTTTTGTACTTAGGGTTTATGTGATTTTAATGAAACATGGATAGATGTGGCCACCTGCTGACTATTTTGGGTTCTATTAATAGATTAAAATAAAAGGTCTCCTTGCCTGCAAATCTACAGCCTCCTAATGTTTTCTCTAAATTTGAGGAATGCCTGACTCATTTTTTAACTATTGTGTGGAAGACTAAATGGTTTAGCAACTATTGTGTTCTGCATGCGCTACGTTTGACGCTTTTTGCTGGTCTCTAATAAACATATTTAAATGTCCACATATGAGTAACAGGTCAAGATTTTCAATGGTCCACATATTAATGGCCTTCTCAATATGAACCAGTGTATTCGTATTTACTATCACAGTTGAATAGTCTTTGTATTACTGTACCAGTATAACATGCAGTGAAATACCAAAACAGAATGAATTGCTTGATTGAAGCAAATGTACAGTAACTGAAAGGCGTGCAGGAGTATCTTTGCTTCCTCTCTCCCTGCCCCTCCCACCCCCATCTAATACAGGAGTTTTTAATTTCAGCAGCTTATTACATGGGACTCTTGTTTCTATCTACAGCCCCAAATTTAACATCAAATAGTAATTGCTGTTCTGCTTCAGCAGACAACAGTTGTAAATGTACTGCAATTGCTGTTAAACAGCACTATACTTGGTATGTGGTGGAGATGAAACAATTAAAGTATTTTTGAAGGGCTTGTGGTGGTGGTAAATTAGCTAATGATCTTTAGTACCTATACATTACACCTCTCCAGCTCATTATAAGCGCCTTTGATAGTTTTCTCTTTATCCTCTTCTGGAACGCTAGTATTTCTATTATTGTTTGTGGGGGGTGGGAAGGTGAGAAAGAAATGTTCCCTGTTCAGTAACATTTATTTGTATTGCTGAAGTGGTGGCCATTATATCTGGGGATACTTTTGTTTGTTTCAGTCAATAAATAAATGACTGTATTGCTTGACCTTAGTGTCTTCTTTATTATTTAGGAAGCAAGTTGTCATCTGCAGTAGCCTGGTGTTAATTTTTTAACCCCCCACCCCCACTTCAGTTATATTACATTTACATAATAGTAGCATCCAATGCCACAATCAGGATCGGTGTTTCTATTCTGATAGGCCCTGTGCAATAGCATAAGGAGTTGCTGTCCCAACACCAAGGAGCTTACCATCTAAGAACAGGTTGAAAATAAGGGTAGTGATAGGAGGGGACACAATAAAGATGATAATCCAATTAGAAAGGAAGTGGTTACTCCTCTTCATAGAATGATTCTGCACTCTATGATTTGCTTGCTAAAGACAGGCCCTGTTGAGGTGGGTCTATCAATCTAAATACGTATGCCCCCCCCATCACCATAATATCTGAGTCACTCCCAAACATTAATGAATTTATGCTTTCCCCACCGCCACGGGTTAGAAAGGTAGCATTACCCCCATTTTATAGATGATAACCGAGATAGAGATTAAGTGACTTGGCCAGTATCACACTGTAAGTCTATGGAAGAGCTGGGCTTTGAACCCGGATCTCCTAACTCCCACTATGGTGCCTTAATAATAAGACCATCCATTTTCCCAGAAAATTCCACTCAGAAGAACTTCCATAAAATTCTAGATCCCTAAAATTCCTGTTTATTCACTTAAGACTTCTGATTTTCAGAAAAAGTGAGACATTTGTGTATGTGGTATGTTCTATTTTTTTCGCTCTCCAGTCCCTGACACCCCTTGTGTAAAATTTTCAAAGCACTCCATGGGATTTTAGGACATACTTCTTTTTAACCCTCAAAATGCAGGCACTTTGCATGCCTCTAACCAAATGAGTACTTTAAAACTGTGGGCTGTAGTCAATTGGTGATCTGCAGACCACCTCCAGGTAATCTGGAGCTACTTCTGAAATTGCTTTAGCTATGAAATTCTAACTTAAAGGTGCCAGGTGTCTTAGAGTTCATGGCAAGTTTAAATTTTTGGAAGAAAATTAGCTTAGTAGTTTTAAAGCTTAGTTATCAAGCTTAACTTTTTTTACAAGTAGTCTTTTAAACTGATTCAAAAAGTTAGTGTGGTTTAAAATATTTAAAACTATTAAACAGATTCTCTTCAAATGTGATGTGTTCAGTAGCTATCACTGATTTCAAAATAAAGCCAAAATTGGAAGACTGTAGGTACTTATTGTAGGTCAGGTTAAATAAAACCTTCAGTTTATTTTAGATGTTGTTGTTGTATTTCACAAATCCTTTATATTATAAAGTGACCATGTTTTAAGGCATAAGCACAACAGAGCTGAGTTAAGGTTGAACTTTCAACCTTAAATGTAGATTTCTCAAACTGTTGTGTTCATGATGGTTTTACCATATATTAATTTTAAAATATATCCCTGTTTATTGTAAATCAAACTCTTTTTCATGTATTACTAAATTCCCATGGTCATAACTCTCCTTATTAAGCAGTCAGCCACTTTTATCCAGTGCTTACAATCTATTTAAAATTCTGCTTCTCATCTAATTGTCCCTTCCAAGTTATTCTATCCCTTTGCCAATTCAGTTGCATTGATTACAACTGAATTTGAGATTCAGATTGAAAATCCTATTGCTGCCATTTTAAGGCTCTTGAAGCACAAATCACCAATATATTTAGAATTTGTAAAAATCTATTCTATTGTGCAGCCTTATGGTGTTTTAAAATTGTGTCATTTGCTTTTTGCACTGGTCTAGTAGAGTTCTGATTTTTTTCTCATATCTGATTTTTGTCATATTAGGTTTAAAACCACCTAATTTTCAAAATATTTTTCCTTTTACTGTTAACTGTTTTGCTTTTTGCATTTTAAAGTTTACTTTTAAAGAATGTTACAGTAGTCATGAAAGCTAAGTTCCATTGGAAATCAAATGAAATGCAAAATAAAAAGGGAAATTACTTACTGCTGTTTTTGTTTTGTAGTTCTCTTTTCTCATCTACGCTAATAATGCTTACATAAGTTATGGCTTTATTTACCAAGAACCAGGCTGGTTCCTGTAAAGGGGACAGTTAGCCCATTTCCTGTGTCAGTTTTTCTTTCCCTTGCCTGTGAATACAATCATGTAACACAGTCCTCTAGCTCTAATACACATACTCACTCACCTTAAATAGCTAGTGAGAAACTTCAAGGTTTTCCACCCTTGGAACCACTGGGGATGTGAAATTTGAGTTCTGTATAAACAGGGCAGTAGTAAGGAGAAAGAGGGTGATGGTTTTTTTTTTTTTTTAATCTCTGTCTATGGGATTGGTGAGACCATTACTGGAATATTATGTAGCGTTCTGGTGTCAACATTTTTTTAAAGGATGATAAAAAATTGGAAAGACTGCAGAAAATAGCCACAAACCTTATTTGAAAGTCTTACAGGGAGGGACTTGAAGAGCTCTATCTGATTCGCTTGTCAAAAAGATCAACAGGTGACTTGACTCTCCTCTTCATGGGGAGAAAAATACTGAGCGCTAAAGAGCTCTTCAGTCTAGAGGAGAAAGCCATAACAAGAACCAATGGCTGCAAGTTGAAGCCAAAGTCAAATTAGAAATAAGGCACAATTTTTTTTTTTTTTTTTTTAAAAACAGTGAGGGTGGTTAACCATTTGAACAAACTACCACGGGAAGTGGTGGATTCTCCACTCTTCGATGTCTTCAAATCAAGAATGGATGCCGTTCCAGAAGATATGCTTTAGTCACACACAAGTTACTGAGTTCAATAGAGGTGAGTGAAAGAAATCTTTGGTCGGTGATATGCAGGAGGCCAGATAAGATGAACTAATGGTTCCTCGTGGCCTTAAAAATAAATGAAAGTAGGATATTTCACATATTGCTGTATTTATTTATTTATTTTTCAAGTTTAAAAGTCAGTAGGTTGATGCCATAATTGCGGTAGATACAGGATTTCAGTAATGAAAAGGAAAACAAAGGTCTAATTGACTAGATTTAGGCTAGAAAGACTAAATACAATTTTAAAGAAGTAACAAGTGAAAAAATAGACATTTGGAGCTGGTGAAAGGTATTTCACAAAAACTAGTAGGTGCAACATACTAAAAGCTGAGTGTTGAAGTTCATAATATATACAATAGAAATTTAAGTATATCCTTAAAGTGGTTCTGCCCTTAAATACAAAAGTAAAATTTCATGAAACAGGAGCACAAAATTCTTCACATGTAGTAAGCTAATTATTGAGCAAGATGGCCATCTCAGTGAGAAACGAATGGATGATAGTGCTAGTAGATTTAAATGTCTTTTGATGAAGAGATCAAAGTGATCTATAACATTTCCATGACAGACTGAAATCTATTTGGAGGGGAGGTAAGTGAACACCAAGACATTAGCTTTGAACCAGACCACATATGGTTCTAAGTGTCTTGTTGGCTCTGCAATTACAGAAGAATTTTTTTTAATTCTTTCAGCAGGGCTAATTGCCTCAATCTTCCTTTTTTCCATTGCTCTTCCATCTTTTGCTTTACCAAGTAGTCCCTTCTCAAAAATAAACCAGCAGTTTCAAACATTGTGTCAAAACCTGTGTTGCCAACTTCAGTGATATTTGGTAGTATTCTTAAAAGTCTTGGTTCCTGTAGTCTTGCGTTTACATGAGAATCTCAGCTTTCATTTGAAAAAAATTCTAGTCCTCATGCTATGGAGAAAAGCTTGAAAATGTGAATCCTAATGACTCAAAAGCCAAAAGAACCCCAAATGTATTATTTCTTAAATCCTCATTAGGTTAGGGGCCTGGCAATATTGTGAAATTGAAAAGGGGGGAGATAACTAATTTCAAAATGAGGCTCATTGTGGGGAAGTAGGAGGGAACAGTTCCTCTCGTACAGCAAAAGTAAGCTAGCTTCCTTGAGTTTTCCCTAATCGCATCTCACTTCTTGTGCTGTTACTTCTCACCTGTCCCTTATTGCCTGTGGGAGCAAAGGGCAACTCTGGATGCTCAACTCTTCTAATGATGGCAGCAGCAGTTCCCAAACATTTCTCCTGGACTGGCAAGACCAAAACATTACTGGGATAGCTGGTGGAAGACTTACGCCCTTGCGTTACAACAGTGAAAATTGAGGATGGACAAACTTGTTTTCCTGAACTTTGCACTCAAGTGTCATAGATTTGAAAATTTGACAGACACTATTGGGTTTGCTTCTTTGGCAGCTGTGCAGAGAAAGTCTAATAGGGAGAGGAAGAGAGAAGTGAAACACCAGGAGAAGTGGAAAGAGACTTCATACTGGAAAAATAAAGTACATGAATACACTTGTGAGAGTTTTTAGGTCTTTTTGGGTTAGGAGGGGGTCTTGTATCCCTAATATAATCAGGCTCAGCTTTAGTTTGATTACATATAAAAAATCACAGAATCAGTGGGAAAGATGGCTTAAAATGGGGAGAAGGGGCATTGGTTTGCGAACTGAAAACAGTTTTACTGAAACCTGAAAATACAGTTCAAGGGACTTTAAAATGTCAAATTCCACGAGTTTTATTCATCCCTGTTAATATTACACATGGAGCTGTGGCCCTATCCTGAGGAGCATACAACTAAGGATGCTTTCCCAGAGGAGAATCGGGAAGCAATTTTATATTCTGCCAAGATAAGGGACCAACTTGTAAGAAGTTTTTTCTGGAGTTTCAGAGAGTAAGTGTTTCTGCTGACCAATTCTGTTGTGAAGACCTGGCTACATCAGTGGATTTGGACTCTTAGGAAACACGCCTCTTTCAGGTGTGCTATTTTAGCTGGAATACTGCTGTAAAGTTGGAACTGAGATCTGATTTTTGATATGTATACACTATGTGGTCTATCAAGGTGGTGGTCCATATTCACAGACAACTTTTTTTATTTTGTCTCATTTTAGGAAGTTTAGAAATTTGTAGATAGTTCTGATGATAAACATCATCCCCTAATTTGAGGATTTTCTGCATTTGTTTATCCATAAGAGAGGCCCCTGAGGCTTTGAGGGATGCTTTTAATGTTGGTTAAATTACTATGAACTTAACTGTTAAGGTGTTCTTTCCAGACCCTGTCCTCAATAATACAGAAGACGGTGCTGAAATATGATTTTTGTAACTCCATTCTTAATACTGAAACTTCTTTTAATTTTTGTTTTGGAGGAAGTATTTTTCTGAAATATGACATTACCTTTTATAACAGTGGTCCCCAAACTTTTCACATTGCCCTGGGAGCTGTGATCGGGAGCGGGCTGTGGTTCCCAGGAGGGCACAGACACATGTAAGGGGACCGGGACTGGAGCTGTGGCCAGGCTGGAGTCCGGGGCCAAGGCAGGGGCTGCAGCTGGGAGCGGAGCCATAGTCAGGGTCGGCAGCTGGGCCAGGGGCCAAGGCTAGGGCCAGGGCTGCAGCAGGGGGTGGGGCTGGGGTTGGGGCCAGGAGCTGTAGTAGCAGCTGGGACCGCACCTGGAGGTGGGGCCAGAGCAGAGCTGGAGGTGGAGGGGGGAGGCTGGCCTGGGGCCCTGCCACACTGCCTCCCAAACATTCCTCCATGCTCCCCTAAAGGGGTGCACAGTTTAGGGATCACTGTTGTATAACCTCCAATTATGGATTTAACAATAGTTAAAGTAAAAGCAAATAACTTAATTGATGATGACTAAGGCTGCCTGTCTCATGGATGCTGTGACTTCTGGGGAAGCTTAGGTGTGGGAGGGGACTCAGGGTTGGGGTGGTGCTTACCTGGGGGTGGGGAGTTCCCTGGAAGCGGCCAGCATATCCCTGCAGCTCCTAGGCTGAGGGACCAGAACTCTGTGCACTGTCCCCACTTGCAGGCACTACCCCCACAGCTCCCCTTGGCTGCAGTTCCCAGCCAATGGGAGCTGCGGAGCTGGACCTCATGGCGGGGGCAGCGTGGAGAGCCCTCCTGGCCTTCCCTTCCCCCTAGGAGCTGCAGGGACACTTGGAGCCGGAAAGGGAGCCTACCAGCATCGCCAACCCTCCCCCGAACCAGCAGGGGTCCTGGGCCCGCCCTCCCATTACACATGGCCTCATGGCCCAAGTTTTAGTTAGGGGTATATAGTACAAGTGACTGACAGGTCACAGGCTGTGAATTTTTGTTTACTGCCCATGACTAAAACATAGCCTTAATTATGACCCAAACATTGAAGATGAACTGGCTACTAAATACAGTTATTTGGATATTAAGTGTACAGTTTCTCAGCATGGAGTATTTGAAGATAAACCCATAAAAGGGTTATATGGACCCAACTGCCTCAGTTCCATCTGCTAAACCTCAGAACTAGAGGAGAAGAAGAATTCAGAAGAGAAAAGAAATTAGGGTGAAAGTGTAGGGATAATCCATTAAAAAGAATTACATTTACTGGCAAGTAACCTTTCATTTTTGACAGGAGCCCCTGCATATTCTCACATGTGGAAATGTAATGTGAAGTACACTGCCAGGAAAATAGACTGTGTTCCACTTAAGACTACTGAACTGCCCTCCTAAGATGACCATAGGAGCTAAATGTCAAATGGAGAGAGTAACATGTAAACCAGAGGTGGGCAAACTATCTTGCCCATCAGACCTTTTAATCTGGCCCTCAAGCTCCTAGTGGGGAGCAGGGTTGGGGTCTTGTGTGACTCCTGGAAGCAGAAGCATGTCTCCCCCCTGGCTCCTCTGCATAATATAGGCTCCGCTGCATGCTGTCCCTGTTCCAAGAACCAGCTCCACAGCTCCCATTGGCCGGGAACTGTGGCCAATGGGAGCTGCAGGGGTGGCACCTGTGGATGAGGCAGTGCGCAGAGCTGCCTGGCTGGTGCCACGCCTCCACCCAGGCTGAAGGGGGGACATGCTGCTGCTTCTGGGAGCTGCGAAGGCAGTGCCCGAGGCTGGGGCAGCATGCAGAGCTGCCTGGCCGCACCTCCGCACAGGAACTGGAGGGGGGCATGCCGCTGCTTCAGGGAGCTGCCTGAGGTAAGCACTGCCCGGAGCCTGCACCCTTGACCTCCTCCTGCACCAGCCCTGATCCCCCAAGCTGCCCCATCCCCACTTCTCTGCTTTGCCCGTAGCACTTGCACATCTTTGAACAGCTGATCGCAGCGGGTGGGAGATGCTGTGAGGGAGGAGGGAGCTGGCTGCTGGTGCTAATTTTTTTTCCCTGGATGCTCCAGGGCTAGAGCACCCACGGAGTTGGCACCTATGTTTCTGACCACCAGTGGAAAAGCCTTAAAAATCATATTTGCTTCAGTCTAACAAGAATGCATCTGTGATTCAATTCATAACAATCTTTGCTTTGGAACAAAACCAAGGATTTGTTGCATTCTTGATAATTGTAAATAGATCTAACGAAACTGCCCCATTTCTTGAACAATAGGATTAGTACTGTTTTTAGAGGCCGTTTATGCTTGTCACATAATCTAAACTTTAGATTGTCTAGCTGCTAGTACTTTCTTTGCTGGCCAAATATGGGACTGAGGGATGTATTCTGTATCATGGAACCTAATAATTTCAATTTCTGGATTCTGGAGAGTCTTATTCTCTACAGGTCAGACTATGCCAATCCCTGTCATGACCGATGCATGAAAAGACAGAATCACTTCTGTTCTTTCTGAGCCATAGAAGAGGCTCCTCTGTAGGTTGTGGGAAAAGGTTTTTATTCCAATTATTCCCTAATACCAAAGAAAAAGGACAGTTATTCCCATCTTTTAATACCATCTAAGAGATTCACAAAAGGGTAGTTTTTCCTTCTAAAACACTCTCCAGCTAAAGGGGAAAGAGAACAAAAAATGTTAAAATGAAAGCCTTACTTAATACTTTACATTTCAAATGCTTTAATTGTTTTTCCTTCTTCTCTGTATCATTTTAATAAAAGGTTAAAAGGATTTCTAATGGTGTTTGTTCCATGGTACTAAGCAGGCTGATGTCTCTGTATACCAAACACCAACCCTGTTTAATGTTGGACAGTCACCGGGTTAACACCATGGTCCCATATATTACATCTAAATTAATACAACAGGCAGCACTCTGTAGATGTTCGCAGGGTTGTAATCTTTTATTTGTCAAGATCCAAAATTTTAGAGTTTCTCCAGGACTGCTTGTATCATTTGCTGAGTGAATCAGACTATCCAAATGGATGTCAGATGTATTAGGGATTGTTATGAGCTAGATAGTTTAGATCCCTGAGCTCATATTAGGGCTCCCTCCACTAGGGCCCAGACAGTTTCTTCAGTTTCCTTGCAAAGCATATCAATTTCAGGCATCTGCAGGGCAGTTACTTGGGGTTCAGTCCACGCGTTTACTAAGCATTTTTCTCTAGTGTAATCGTCAATATCCACTGCTGCTTTTAGCAGAGCGGTGCTACAGTCTGTAAGTAGACTCTTAGCATTCCCCTCCTTAATTTAGGTTACTGCTTGCGAGTCACCAAAAGCCAAGAGAATGAAATAAATACATATGAACAAGCACTCGAAGAAAGAAAAGTTACTTACCTTAAACTGCAGATCTTTGAGATGTTGTCCATATATATTCCATGAAACACCCTCTCTGCTACCATGGAGTCCGATATATAACAGCTGGATTCTGTGATAGGAAAGGAACTGAATAGCAGCAGCTGGGCCTGTTTTCACCCTTTATGTCCTTGGTACAGGAGGATGAGGACACTCAGCATGCCTGCATGGCCCAACAAACACTGCTGTTCAAAAGAATCCAATTTGTTGTGCATAGGGAGCGTGCACACCAAGAATGGAATATCTATGGACAACATCTTGAACTAGTTACTGAAGTTAAGTAACCTTTCCTTTAGTTAAAAGATTTTCAGGACCACCAGTGTGAATCTTACACCAAGAGGTGAAGTTTTGAACTTTTGTTAAGCTTTTGTTCTTTTGGACTTGCTTACCAAAATTAGTTTAGATTGGCAGACCCTCTTGGAAGGACTATAACCCCAGGAAAGACTATGACGTAGTTCTGGAATTTTAATTTGAACTTTGAGTTTTCCTTAGGTCTCTTGTTACCCCAGAATGAAAGCACTTTATTGGATTCATCACAGGGCTAAATTACATTAACATACCAGTAAGAAGAGAAAACTGAGGCAGGAGCCACACCCATCACCAGAGAGTTAAGATACTGTAATAAGGTCCTCTTTAGAACTTGATTGAAGTACTTTTGTCTGGGCTTACTTAGTCAGCTGAATACTTCTGATTTTTAGAATGTCTACCACTTTTTTTTAAATACTGGTTTAAAAAAAACTGGAAAAGGTTTGTCAAGACTCAGTGATCAGATTTCTCCACAGGAGGTGGAGAACTCCCTCTATTCCACAAAAGGAACAAACAATAAGAAAAATTTCTGGGCCTCTGACTTTTTGATCCTCCTGTATCATCATCGTAACATTTTCAGGGGATAAAGATGAGCAGGATAAGGCTGAGTTTGAACTAAGGACATACTTTCTCGACTGCGTGGAGGGCCTGACAAGATGTATGAAAGTCTTCCCACTATCTGATTCCTCAGAGGGTGCTGTGCCTTTCTCTTGGTGTGCTTTTTAACCAGAGAGGAAGAGGGGTATGGCTATAAATAAACAATGGTCTGCTGAGACTGGAATGGCTGCTGCAATCTGACTGTTAGTACTAAACAGGAATTTAAAATAGGTAACAACATTTGGCCAGATTTTTAATGTATGTTAGTTGCCTAATGGAATTTACAAAAAAAGCAGCAAGGCACCTAACTGATTGATTTCACACAAAGCATCTAAATATCTTTACAAATTTGGCCGATAGGGTTAATTATCTGATTGAAGATATTTCATTCCCAACAGCCAGAAATATAAATTTTAGAACTTCAGTTGGAAACCCTGTTATACCAAAAGATATCAATAACTTTGGTATGGATGAAATGTTCCAAGGCTCAGATACTTACTTACCAGAAGTCTTTTGACAGATGTCATTTTTCTCCATGAATTTGGGGGCTGTTTATTTGCAAAGCCCTTTACAATGGAAATTTACCTTGTTCTGCGTTTGCTTGGGCAGTGGTGTGGCTTATCTTTGCCTTTAGCTGCTTTTCTGCCTTTTTCTCTCTCCTCCCCTGCATTGCTCCCCACCTCACTTAATCATACTTAGACCATTTGGCAATTGCATTTTGTCTTTATGTTCCACATTTAGTCAACTTGGAGCACAAATTAAAAAGAGTAAAGTCAGTCCGCAGGCAAGACTTGCATTGTTTTTCCGAGCAGGTACATCTATCTCCTCTCGGTAAAGGCAGAACAGCTAGTCCTGTGTTCTGAGAGTGGAAATACTGGCCCTCTTGGGTATCCAGCTGGTTTTTAGTTTTTCTTGAACTCTGTGTTCACAAATTGCACATCAGTAAGGATTGTTAGCAATTAAAGCTAGTCAAAATGTTGATGTTTTTCATGAAAAACTTCCACCATTTTCTGACCAGCTCTACTGCTGATGTATTTGGCTGATAAGACCCATACATTTTAATATAAAAGGGACACAGTACTTTTGTCTTAAAAATTAGGTTCTGTTAACCTACTATGAAATAAGTATTGTCATTTTTTAAAAAGTCATAACAATCAACTATTTAGATCAGTGATACTCAGTCCTCAGTGGTTCAGGAGCCAAATCAGCAATCAAAATTACCCAAAAGAGCCACCATAGTGTGAATTTGTTTTATTTATATACATAATATTCTCACAGCAAAATAACTGACCAAGTATTCTATAATTGGTTAATAACATAGTAAAAGCATCCTGATTGGTTAATAGCTTAGATTAGTTAATAATTAAATCAGTTTTTTAATATCATGTGTTGCAAAGAGCAGCAGGAGACACATTAAAGAGCCACTTGCAGCTCCCAAACCTCAGTCTGAATACTACTAGTCAATATCTATCACTTAAATATTGATCAGGACTACTTCTATCACTTAGATCGAAGAAGTCCTCTGCAGTGTTGACAATGAACAATAAATATTTCCTACAGGCATAGTGCCTCATGCTCTTTCTCCTGGTGCATCTTGCATAATAAATCGAGTCAGGCCTCTCAGTATTTGAATGAGGAACATCTGATATTGTACAAAATATTGTTGGTATTCATTAGGCAGGTCTCTTCTCTCTGTTGTACTAAACAAATACTCCAGAATTCTGCTAGTGGCGACTGTGGTGCTTGGGAGCCCATCTTTCATTTGAGACATAAAATTAAAGTTTTGGAGAATTTAATTAATAAGGCTCCCACAATTCCACAGCCCTTTTATAAGAGTAAGGATGTCACTCTTGATGTCTTGTACAAATTTCAATTTGGGTAAAATCTTTTTCCATTTTGAAAAGTTAATTCTCTTTGACTTGCATTTGTTATGTAGCTGTATTGCTGATTTATGAAATGTCTTACTTATAGCCCAATTTCTGGAAAAAAGTGATTGTGCAGATCTCAGCTTTCATTAAAAACAAAACAAAAACAAAAAACCAACCAACCAACCAACTTCTAGCCTTCATGTTTGTGGATAAAATCTTGAAAATGTAACCTAAAGGTTCAAACACAAATGCATATAAATAACCCCGAATTTTACAAAATCTCATGACTTTTTGGGGCCTGATCATGATTTAACATTTGGAGTTGGCAGTACTGGTAATGCGTGCTGATTGACAGTTGTTTCAACCCTGAGGTAGTAGCATATGAATAATGATTAAATGATCCTTATGTAGACATTTGGGTAACTGTTCAAAAGCACTTCAGAGATGAAAGGGACTAGAAAAAGTTACGCTAGTATCTGAGAACACTAAAGTGAAACAAATGATCCTAAAGTTGTATTTTTAAAATAAGCTGCATTTTTTTTTAAAAGGCTAGTATTGTTATTGTAAATCTCAAATATAAAATGTCAAGTCAGGAATGCCCCTTGAACTTAATTACACGCAAGTCTGGACTTGAGCTTGGAGAACAGGTTGGATAAGTAATCATTACAACTGCATAAATATACTATATTAAAATGTGGTGGTCTATTTAAATTTGGCATTGATCTTAAAGTAACTATCAGCTTTCAAGTAAAAAATTGCCACTTTAGAGTGTTTAAAATATTTATTTTTATTAAATGTTAGTTTGAGATCTTTTTTCACTCACCAAACTTGCATTAACATATTACACTAAAAGGGTCACTTTCTTACTTGAAGTTATAATAGAACATACTTGGGAAGAGATTTCTAGAAGCAATCACTTTAAAAAAGTAACTCCTCTTAGAGAGCAATATAGTAACAGGTTTCTTCTGGTACTCTTCTCATTACACAGTAGCTCTGCTCTAGAGTATATGACGTACATAAGTTATCAGAGCAACACTATTAAAAAAACCTTTAAATGGTTAAAATTTACAAATTTGTATTACATTGTAAAGTAACTTTGGTGGCATTAAATGGACATGAAATTGAGTATAGCAGATATCCAAGCATGTCTGCAAAGAATAATGCAACCAATAAAGCATAGCAATTAAATTTTTTGCTTAAATTTATTTGGTCAATTAGAGAATGTATTCAGCATACAAAGTCTTACTGTCAAGCTGATCCAGTAAACTAAACTGGAAGATCTTTTATGAAACTGATGGGGACAATTACATGAATCACAGACAAAGCTTAAATAAAACAGTATTAGTCGTTTATTCTGAGGAAATTAAATAGCTCCAAGTCTTAAACTTTCCTAGTCAAGAAAAATGATATGAATGAGAATATAAGCAAAGATTTAATAATGAAGCCAAAAATGTAATAGATACAATTTATATGTGTAAATCTAAAGATGGACTAAGAAGGTCTCCCAAGTGATTGGCTGAATTTGATTAAAACCTAAAACTTTGCGACTCATTGTATACATACGATATAATGGGTTGACTAGTGATGCATTTTATTTTTTATATTTTTACAAGTTAATCAGTTTTCAATCGCTCTAGACTTCACTTTACTCTGAGATAATAGATAGAGTAGAAATAAATTTGTCAAAACTCAGCCCATTACATATGGTGTTTATTAAACTAGTTTTAAGCAGTATTGTTGGCGGTTTGTGTAATGCAAGCCTCCAGCTGCAGGAGCTAACTCCTACCAGCAGGGGAGAGGAGAGAGAGTGAAAGACGTGATAGGTTTCAGAGTAGCAGCCGTGTTAGTCTGTATTCGCAAAAAGAAAAGGAGTACTTGTGGCACCTTAGAGACTAACAAATTTATTTGAGCATAAGCTTTTGTGAGCTACAGCTCACTATGCATCTGATGAAGTGAGCTGTAGCTCACGAAAGCTTATGCTCAAATAAATTTGTTAGTCTCCAAGGTGCCTGAAGTACTCCTTTTCTTTTTTAAAGATGTGATAGAATGCTTCCCTATAACAAGTGTTGCTATGAAGGGGAAGAAAAAGGTATGGGGTGGGAGAGAGTAGAATGATTAAAGGAATATAAGTGGAGCACATAAATAGGTGTTCAAATAGTTAAGTATTTGTAAAATCTGGTATTGGCATAACACATACTTGCCAGGGACTTGGAGAACAAATGTATACCTGAATGGGCAACTAAGTTACTGATTTGGAGAGTGTAAAAATAACTGATTAATGACCTAAAGTGTGAACAAATGGCTTTTACCACTTTGACATGAAATTATTGTATCACTTTATAGATTGTTAAAACAACATTTGTCAGTTTGAATAAATTCTAACTAATGTTGTAAAAAAAAATACCCACATTTCACTCTTTCAAATTGTTAAAATACAATAAATAAGATAATAGGTTATTTCAGGAGCAAGAAATTTAATGAATGAAGCTTCTGATTTAAAAAAAAAAGACAAATCTAGGAAGCTTAAGACTTAAGTTAATGTCTCCCAGCAAGCAGAGTTTTGGTGCTTAAAAATTCTTCTATTTAAAAAAAAGACAATTTCATGTGTCATTTGTTAATTTATGAACCCCATTCATAAGGAAAACGTTTCACAGAAAAATAAGGCTGCGGATTAGATGTCACAAAATAGAAATCACATTGATACAAAAATATAATAAACTGCAGCCTCCAAAATGTTCGATGATGCAACTGTCAATATCAGGAAATTAAGTTAAACCTGAATGAGAGTTAATACAGCTATGAAGCACGGAAGAGAGTAAAAACCAACTCTGCTCCATCAATATAGCTAAAACACCTACAGAAACTGCATCACATAAAGACATACGTAAAAAAATGCAGACATGTGAACAAGACGTCCTAAAATATGCCAATATTTTCAAAGTGACTAGCGAGTTTGGATACCCACATTATGAAGATGTAATTTTCAGAAAGTGTTGAGCATCCAACCTTTGAAAGTTACACTAGTATGTGAAGTTGGACACAAAAATTGAGGCTCAAGGGCTCAGATCATAACTGATGTATGGATTTTACACTATAATTTTGTTAATTGCAACATATATAGATATAACATATAGTATGTGGGTATAACAAGCTTTGATGTGTTTAAGTCCATCACATTACGAATCATATTAAAGTAATCAAATTGAGAGATTTTTTTTTTTACTTTAATAACAATCTCAAACTGAAAAGGCAATAATCCAGACCTCAAACAGAAAAAAACACCCAAAGCAGCCCAGAATCTCAATGACATAGCAAAACTAAAATAATTTTTGGTTAAGGATAATGTAAGTTAACAAGAACATACCTGCAAAATAAAAAGGACTACTTTAAAGTAAGCCACAGTGTGAAAATTCAGAAATAAGGGGTTTTTTTCCTCCATAGAAAACAAAAAAAATCCGAGTTTGAGAATGCACTGCAAAATTATCCTTGAAAATAAGTTAATGGAATGTTTATTACCACAGCAGATTTCTTAAAACTCATTCCAACCATGCATCAGCAAACAGCAATAATTCCAAATCTTCTCATGACATGTGATTTACGTGTAAAAAAACCCAAAAGAAAACCCAACTAACCCTCCCCTACATTTATCTTACTGCTTCTGCAATAAGAATTTTAAAATGCAATAGCACAAATGGATCTTGTGTTTATCAGATTGAATCCTTGGAATTTTGATAATAGCAGTAAGAAAATTTTGATTCTCTGAACTGCATCAGAAAAGTTATTACATAAGTTGGCAAAAAGAGGAACACAGTTTTCCTTCCGGTATCATCAAAAACTCCCTCAGAATTCAGATACCTGACATATAGGTACAGCAGTATCATACACAAGGTATACTTCACTATATACAGACATCACAGAATAATTAGAAAATGTTAATCTCGTTACTCATGTAATCTTTTGCTGTTAACACCACTTACCATTAGAATTACAATAAATAGTTTGCATTTCTAAAAAAGAAAACTCAAATAATTAAAAAAATATTTATTTAATAGTAAGTGTGAATACACCATCATGACAATTATTTGAAGCGGTGATGAAGAGACAGAGGTTAAAATGTAGGCCAGTTACTGTCCCAGGAAAATGGTAAAAGGGATATGCAGATATTTGGAAGAAAACATTAGATGACCAGAGTTACAGAAAAACTGATCAGCCCTGTTACAATACCTTTATTTTCAATAGTTAAAAGTAAATATATAAAGAATTATTATCTTACTTCATATTTATACTTTACAGTATAATACACAGGTTACAATTTTAGTAGTTAGGACATGATAAACCAACATAAGCAATAATAAGTAGAACAGATGCTCAGTTGCCTGTTTAAGTATTTTTATTTATATTCACAGAGAATGTGACATATTAACTTCTCTCTCACACAGATATTCATATACTAAGCTAAAGGGTGGTTGCAACAAGCCTTCTCACCACATTAAGCACAAAGCAGCAAGGGCTAGGCAAGATTCTAGTCTTCCAAAGGCTGGGCTTGTGGGCCTTGGAGACTTGCATATAAAACTCCACCTCTAAAGCCCCTTGGGTCGCTTTCACAGAAATATGGTTTAATTTGAAATGTTTAAAAGCTTACAGCAGTTGAAAGCTCCAAGTTCTCCGATTACAAAAGACTTTTTTCCCGTCTAATTTTTACATCCTTTTAATTCAAGATGTGCTTTCTGAGGGGTAACATTAATCGTTGTGTTCACTTAGAAATGACAGTTTTCCTTGTTTACATCCATTGCTGCTGAATTTCATTTTCATTTTCTACAACTCTGTTAATTTTTACGAGGCCCAAACTCGATCTGAAAAGCATAGCCACACGACAGATCATAAAGACCGATCCTTATTTATCATTTATTTAAATCTGATAGAAAACACAGTATTTATTAGAGGTCAGTTTGACCACGGCCGATTATTAGCTTTGTTTTTATGCCCGACTACAAGCAGTAAGTAACAATAAACAAATCTTCTCATCTGACGTATAATCATTACTTAAAGTTAATGCAAGCTAAATACACAATTTAAATTATTTAATCGCAAATCCCACTTGCTACTGCACAAGAGTCTTTCAAGAACCTTCGCATGTTATCGATCCACCCATAAATTACCTCCTGTTCAGCCATAGGTTGCAAGTATCACCATCTTTCGCCGGTCCTCGTGTTCACGGCATTCCTCCTCCTCTTGCAAATATTCCTAGAAGCCTGAAGATTCATTGACCCGGTGTCCATGATGCGCCAGCAGCAGGAATAACTACTCCAAGGCGCATTAAGTTTATAAAAAAAAAAAAAAGCTGCTTCAGATCCTTTCCCCCGGCTCCCAGCGAGGCGGTGCCAACGAAAGATGCAGAGCGGTTTGCTCAGCTTTACAAACCGGGGCATTATTGTTTCCCAAAAAGCAAGACGAGCCAGCCCCGAGCAGGACGTTGCAGCGGGTCACGCCGGGCTGGCACTGCCCCGGCACAGAGACCCGGGCGCTGCAACTTACAGACAGACGCCACATCCGCAGCCCCTTCGCCGCAGGGAGAGTGTCGGGGCAGCGGCGCCCGGTAGTCCGTGACCCCGGGGGGCTGCCGCGCCCGCCTCGCCTAGCGCGGCCGGGGCTGCCGCGGGGCATTTTCGCTTCATTTGCCGACTACGCTGACACTGGTAACTTCCAGCCCAGCCCGCTACGAGCCGCCGCCCCCTTCCTCCCCCCCGCGTACGTCGTATCCCTCCGCTGCGGCCTCCTCGCCTCCCAGAGAAAGCGCCTTTCAGCCAAGCTCCCCGCCCACCCCGCCTCTGCCGCTCCGACATCTTCTCGGCCGGCCTGCTCGTACCTGCGCCGCGCTCCCGCCTCTCTGGGCGTGTCAGCGGCGGGGGCCGCGGGGCAGGCCGCTGGGGAGCGGGTGTCGGGGCAGAGGGGGGGGGGGCGGCGCGCGCGCGCGCGCGGCGCGAGGGGCCGAGGGAGTGGGGGCGGAGGGGGCAGGGACTCTTTCCCCGGGCGGAGGGATCGCGCTCGCTCGCGGTGGGTCGGCCGTGGCGGCAGCGGCGGCGTTGGCGGCGGCGGGCTGCTGCTGCCTGCGAGTTGTTGTTTCCTCCTCCCGGCCGCGGGTTGAATGGTGGAGCCGAGACTCTTCCTGCCGAACGAACAGTGACAGCTACCGGGCGGGCGGACGCGTTCGCAGGGCCCCGCCGCCGCCGGGGAGCGCGGCCCGAGCGCCGCTCGCCATGTCCGGGGACGGCGGCGGGCACAGCGCGGAGCTGCGAGCGGGTAAGCGGAGGGCTCCGGCTGCTGGGCGCCGCGGAGCCGGAATGGCTGGTGCCCAGCCCGCCGCTCACCGTCTCTCTGTCTCTCTCTCTCCCCGCAGAGCTCTACTTCCTCATCGCCCGCTTTCTGGAGGACGGACCCTGCCAGCAAGCGGCTCAGGTAGGGATGGCGCCGCCGGGGCCTGGGGGGCCGGGCAGGGCGGGGTGTTCGCGGCGCACTCACAGCCGTTCCCCCTTTTGTTGTTGCTGCAGGTCCTGATCCGAGAAGTGGCGGAGAAGGAGGTAAGCGGCGCCGCACGCCCCGCGCTCGCCCCGCCTGCGGCCTCTCCCCGGCCCGGGCGCCGGGGGCTTTTCGGGGAGGGGGCGGCCGAGAGTGACTGAAAGGTGCTTTTTCTTCCCTAGCTGCTGCCCAAGCGCACGGACTGGACGGGCAAGGAGCATCCGCGGAGCTACGAGAACCTGGTGAGCCGAGCGGCCGGCCGGCGCGAGGCGGCGGGGAAACTTTCCGAGCAGCCCAATAAAAATTGAATTTCCCGCAAAAAAAAAATTTTTTTTTTACAACTTAAAAAAAAAAAAAAAAAAAAAGGAAAAAGGGGGAAAAAAAAAACTTCAGGGAGCTTTGACCCCCCCCGTCAGTGACGGGGGGAGGGGGAGGGGGAGGGGAGGCGGCTGCCCCGGGGCAAGCCCCCCACGGCGGGGGTCCGGGTGTGAGGGTAAATAATAACAATTGTCCTAATGGGAGAGCCCCAGAGTCACTGTGCTAGAAATAAAGGTACGTCATGGATGTTGTGCAGGGAGAGCAGGAGGCAGTGAGGGGAGGAGCGAGCGGAGAGAGCCTGCCGGAGCCAGCCAGGCCGGCAGGAGACGGGGGCGCTGTATTCTGTGCAATCCTGCTTCTCACACACACAAAGGCTCAGAGCTGCTGCATCACAATCCCACAACTTCCGAATATCACCCCACATCCTCACCTGTGGCCCACACATGTGGTGGGGAAGGAGGATGGTCGCCAGCTGGCTGATTGGCCGGAGCAATACCCCCAGCTCAGAAAGCTTAAGTTTGCTTTCAGTACTGGCCTGGCTGTGTGTGTGAGACTCTCAGAAGGGTATGTTGACTCCTTTTCCTTCCTGGTATGGCAACTTCATTGACAGGTGTCTGCTCTGCCTCTTGACTCCATGCAACTTGTGCAACAGAATGCTAGCTTAGGAGCATTTATATTGTTTATAGGGCAACATTGTATTGCCAGATTCAAAGGATAGATGAGATTTTTTTTTTATACTCTGCTCTCCCTGTATGTTGCTTTCATTCTGACAGTGCATCTACAGTAGAAAAGTTAGTAGCTGTAATACAGCTCAAGCGTAGGTGCATTGGTGTTAAGCTGTTGTGGATGGGCTCAAGCATTTTTTGCAACATGTCATGACCTGTAGATTTTCATGAAACAGTAGCCAAAAGGCCTAAGCCTTGCCTCATTAGCAGTTTATCCAGTAATAGTTGTTTTAATATGGGTCTACATTTCTAGACTACCTGAGAGGAAAACTTTGCCCTATGAGTTCTCATAATATTGTCATTCAGAAAGCAACACTGTCCTGTCAAACCTGTAAATTGATTAGCCCAGCTGTAGGTCCCAGTCCTTCTGAGACTTATGCTGCTCATGGTTAACTTTCCGTGCAAGAATAATACTGTTGATTTGAGTGGGGCTATGGTCATAATGTTGAGCATTTCTGTAATATCTCATTGATGCTGTGGTAGAATAATTTGAATTGAATAAGTCTTTGCAGGTTTTAATTATAAAAACGCACTCTGAGACAGAGTGAAGCATTTAAAA